>NW_024103851.1:600000-1200000 GCF_003945595.2 Pipra filicauda | reverse complement strand
ACTTTACAATCGAAAACCCTGAGATTTAAGCAAAACTGGCTAATCCTATATTAGACCAGGTTAGTTGAAGGAGAAGTAATGGTGAATGAAGAACATACTTTACAAGTTAAGAGTTCCTGCAGGTATGAGTAGCATCTCAATATAAAGTGTCTAATTAGCTCTTAGATGTTTTAATCTGTATTCTCTGCAACTCGATGCCCTGTAGTGTTGCATATAGTTCTTTCAGAAATGCTATCCTAGCATACCTGAGGTGATGTGGGTTATTGCATGAAGCTGCTAAATGAGTCTTATATTTAGCTGGAGCTCTGCTGCCTTCATTTGAGGAAAAAAAAAACAAACTAGCATCTGGAGGCACCTGCTCTTGTAAATGATTATGAGTCTGTGAGTTTTGGAAGAATATGGAGGAAACAGGAAAACTCTGGGACTGAAGAAGGCATTATTAAATTTCTTCCTTGACTCAGATACAAGAACATGAGCATGTCCATTTCTGTGGGAAAGCCCAGTGCACAAGCTGAATTTGAGATCATGTTTTGAATAAAAGAGCAGACAGGTCTGATTTAGATCTGATGTCTTAGGATGTGTATATTTATGGTCGAGACTAAAACTGTTATACTGCTTTGGCAAACTAATGCAGTTGCAGTCATCACGTTGAAGGGCCATGGAATAAGCATGGCTGGGAAGAAGATAATTATCTGGAAATGAAACTTCATTTTGCTTTTAGTTTGCCAGTGAGGGATTGATGCTGCAGGTATATTAACTTGCTGATGGGCAGCTATTTAATAAAGTACCATGAGTTTATTACATCCATCAATACTATTATCTTGGATAAATTGAATGTACAAGATAATGTAATTAGGAAGGAATAGCATAGTTGTTCTTCCAAAATGCCAGGTTTGAGATAAACACAGGCATTTCACCTAAGTGTTATCTAAGGTCTTATAATGTTTTTACATAAATCACTTCCTATATTATGTAAATTAAAAATGAAAAGAGACTGAATCAAGAAAGACTAGCAGAAGTCTGTGTGGATTTCATGGAAGGTGCCAGAATGGTAAATGACACAGTGATAGCTGTGTAGGAAGAGAGATTGGACTAAACAGTTATCATATTTTGAGAAAGAAGACAAGTAGAAGGCGTATGAGTTGCAAAATAATGGACTATACTGACAAGAGAAATGGTGGCTCCTATTTACTACTTATCACATAAGGACAAGGAAATAATCATGGAAATTGAAAGGCAATACATTTTAAAACTGAGGAAAAGAACTAATCATCCAGCATATGAGATTTTTGAAGCTCATTGTCCAAAGATAACGTTGAAGCTAAGAGACCAGCAGAGTTTTTTAAATCTGTTGAATGGGTGGAAATGTGGTATTAAATGAAAGAAAAAGAGCTGTTGGAAGAATTTCTCCTTTTGGTTCCCGTTCAGCAGATCTTACTCCTTTGTAGTGGCTGAGCTGCTACAACTATATGACTAAGTTATTAATAAGCACTTCAAAGTTCCTTATGTTTGTTTTTGTTACCTTTTTACCTTTTTATCGTTTTGTCTTTTTTTAGCAGTGTCACTTATGTCAGGTTGAGTCAACCAAATCTAATGTAATTTATCCGCTGAAGTAATTATGCAACCCTACAGGTGTAAGTAGAATCAATTATGTGTCAAAACACGGAGTATTGTTAACAATATTAATGGTGAGTGTTCACCAGGCTCTGCTGTGCTCATCTGTCTGGATGCGTGTCACAGGTAGCATCAATATCAACAAGCTAATAGGGGTTAGGTCAGGGCATCTGATTGTCCATACTGTTTAATCATTAGCATGGGCATAGGCACAGGCCACCTAGCACTCCCAACAAGGAGACTGGATGCCACCAAAGTATTTTGAGGAATAAAGATTTTCAGTTATGTAGACACACCACCTGTGCTTTGCAGTGGCCTCAATCCAAGAGAATACCACCTGGTGAATTTTCTTTCCTAGTATAGGCATAGTCACAACTCCTCAGAGCTAAGAGAGAAAGTAGTATCCTGCCCACATGCTCCTGTGGATATTTTAAATTGCCTTTGGTTAAGAGATAGCTAAGCTTAGTAGGAGAGAAAATGCAGGTCCAGTGACCAGTGGTACATGATTGTGACATAAGTTTGCAGGCTGTGCCACATGTAGGGCTTTTGTTTTGCCAAGATCACACTTTAACTTATTCAGTGTCTGTAAAATAAAGGTACTGATTACTGAAGTTCTAGAGGAACTTCAAGGACTAATACATATAAATGTCTGAAATAGTGATGACTGAACTCTTTTCCCACCTTTTCAGAAACTTCAGGGTTTTTTTAGTCGCGGAGCGATAGACATTGTAGGCTGTTATATGCACGCATTGCCAAACCACCCACATCTAAGAGTAAATATAAGTGCATTGTGACTTATTTGCCCATGCTTTCTCCCACAGAATTGTTTCAGTTTAATAATAATTGGTGTGTGGGAGAAAAATCTTACTATAGTACTTCATTGAAATTGCTTGCTAGGTACTGAGGAGGCAAATGCTATAACGTCAGTGGTTCAGAGGTCATCCATTGAAGTAGCCTAGCACAGATCTGTTTTATTTTCTTTGTGGTCTATTTCTGCATCATTTAAGTCACAGTGAAGTTATTCTATTAGCTCTTTGGACTTGTCTTCTTTTCTAAAATTACTAGGATATTTAAAAGGGTGACTTGCATGAGAAGGAACAGAGGTGTAGTTTGTTCCACCTCTGCAGTATTTCTTCATCCATTTTCAATATGCCTTTCAGTTGATCTATACGCTTTTTTATTTTCAAACAATTTCAGTAGTGCGCATTATTTTGCTTTTTGTGGCTCTTTATAGAAACGCTCTTTGGAGAGTTGTTCTACACCTATATCCTTTTGTAAGGAAAAAAATATTCTTCATATATTCCCACATGACATTCTCCACAAATTATTACCTGTGAAGATGATCCCATTACATCACAGTCACAGAGGTCATTGTAAAAACTATCTGTCTAAAAGAAATGTAGTTGTCTTGAACATTGAGCAATTACAGATCAAAGAGTTCTTGAGCTCCCTTTTGGTGTAGAGAAGAAAAAAGGAAAGAAAAAGTGGTGCTATTGGAACTAACAAGGAGAAAGGATCAAAAGCAATCACTGTGGTGAGATTTCTTAATACTGTGTGAGGTAATACTATGTATAGCTTTAAGGATAGTAGGCTAAAGCACATTTGTTTGAAATTTTTACTCGAAGAACCTCTTTAGTACAGATAAAACTGGAAGAACCCAGGGATCTGAACACTATAAAAACTAATTGGAGACTTTTGTACTTCCTAGAGACTGCTTCTTTTCCTTTTCATTGTGTGCGCGTTGTATAGTTGTTCCAGTGCAAAAGGTATTAAAAAGAATATGTAGTATCACATATATGCAATTGTGTATCTACTGTTTGCATGTAAAAATGTTATAGAATGAACAAAATAATGTAGATTAAGACCTGTGAAACACTCTGAGGAAACAATCATGTACATATTGGACATATGATGACATTTTTTCAACATAAGTCTATGTAGGCATTTTGGGATATGCTACATGGTTTCCTGAAGGAAAAGGTGCTGTGTCACTGGTGTAACTTTGCTATCTTATTTTATATTACTTTTAGGAGTGACAGGAAAATGAAATCTTTCAAAAGTACTAATGTTGCATCCTATTAGGAGCTATAAGAAACACTGTAATCTGTCTGCCAGAGTGCAACAGTTACAAATAACTGCTTAAACAAACTAAAACTAATTGAGACACAGATGCTTTCAGACATATATGATTGCTTTGGAGACCTCTGATTACTTTTTAAAAATTGTACAATAAAACCAGTTACTTAGAACTTCCCTCATTGTTTGGATGTGCTGCAAGTAGGAGTATTTCCAATACAATACTGTATGTAAAATAACTATATAGATATTTTAAGATAAATTTGTTGTTCTATGGTTATACATAAATGCAGTCATGAAATACATTGAGATCTTGAGCAGTGATTAGAATGATTAAATGCACTGTAAACTTTTCTATCCTTTAAGAACAGGACACCCACCTGATAATAAAACTGAAACCTCTGGAACTTTAAACACTCAGATTCCACAAAACAGATTTATGTTTCGAGGGAGAAACTTTAGGTATATGCCTTGTTTTCAAGCCTGATTGTGTTGAAACATGGAGAAGACATCATCTGATGTCAGGCAGCCCTTCAGAATTCATGGGTCCGATGCCAACTGGATGTTTCTATACTCCTATTGAGTTGCGATGATAAAGGAGGAAGGGAGATCTGATCTTTGTGAAAATGCTGAGCTGTTATGCAATGTTTAGAACCAGATTCACAGCAGCATAAAAAGTGTGAATCCTGATAAAATAGGAGGCTCTTCAATGCCTCTGTGATTTCAAGAATAAAAAGGCAGAACAAAAAGATGAAAATTAGAACTGTTATGCCTGGCCATAATTCAGAAACACGGAGTTTGAGCACTGTGGAATGACAGTTCATCTGGAACCACTCACCTGTGTTTCCTCCTGATGTTGAATTTCTGTGTACGGAAGAGACTGCATCTCCAAATGTACAAATCAATGAAGAAGTGCAGTGTGTTTAGTTGGTTCTTATAAAAGAAAAGCCTTATTTGAATGTACCTGTAAAACAGGGAAAAAACATGCTTCCCTCATTCAGGAAACCTAAGGCTGCAGTGTGTATTACTGAAGTTTGCATTGAGCACCAGGTATGGAGTTTTAAAAATGCATGTTCTGGGTATTATGTAAAATATCAAGCACATTTGTAGGCATGAGAAAATCTAATTTGCATATTCTAATGTTATAAACAACCGCAGCTGTTTGGCTTCATTAATATATTGCCAGTAGAAAATAGGTCAATATATATTTGCTCTTTGTTCTCTGAGCCAGCTGTCAGACTAATGGATGTTCATACATCGTGGTGGGTGTTCATCATAGGCTTAATTTCCCAATAACTTACTGGTAAAACAAGTTCAGATGAACTCGTGGTGGTGAAATTCTATCACTTGCTTTAATATAGAATTTGGTGGAATATATGTCTCTGATGTGGACAATTGCAATTTTTACTCAAGTCTATGAGGTAAGCTGCTTTTCAGTCAGATCTAAAATGAACCTACATTGTCATGAGAATGTTGTGACTAGACAATGTGATTTGTGGCAAGACAAAAATTTAGTTCAAATATCTTGTCATCTTACTTTTCCAATGCTGTTGGCTTATGACTCGAGTTTGCAATCACATTTTCTTTTTTCCTGTTATATTTTGTTTTCATTGATTGTGACATTTCACAACGAATGTATTTGGGAATCTGTCTTTGGAATTTGTCACCAACTCCTCTCTTTGAACAACTCATGCTAAGCTGCTGAACTTGGCCCAGGGATTTAATGGCAGCTGTTTCCCTGTACACATCCTCATTGCATGATTTCTCACATACCTCTCTCGCTGCGAATATTATATATATGACCATGTTTTTGTGAGAACATTCTGAGGGGTTTAAAAGTAGGGGGAAAAAGATATTTTCTATAGGCAATATTGATTCCATACATGTAAAGTATGTAAAGTACATTACTTTAGGCATCAGAAAAGATTAGACAAATGTTTAACTAGGATTCCATTAATAAATACATGAACATTAGAATGTTTTCATCATCATTACCAAAACTTTCTCTTCAAAGTAGAAGCATGCTTATGTAAGCAGTTAAAAGTTAAGGACAGTTACAATTGTTCATCTTTGAAATTTGCTCTTTTTGAGTACCAGAAAGCTTAATGAGAATTATTTTAATAGCTATAGACTGGGTTTTTTGGTCATACAAGCTCTCTTAAAAATAGCTCAGCTGCTATTATGCAAACTATTTTAAAATTACTTTAAAAATCATTAGGTAGAATATAATATTTATTCTGTACTGTAGCTTGAAAGTAGAAGTTTTAACATCTGGGTAATAAGGCATAGTTCTTTTCTCATTCCAAAGCCTTAAATGCAGCAGCATAAAATTTGAAGCGTGCAGAAGAGAAAAAAATATACACACATGACATAAAAATGTGAAGCCTACCTATTTCTCAGTTTCTCCCGCATCTCAAGGGAAAACGCTTCAGGAAAACATTTCAGGTTCTCAGTTTTTCATTAGTAAATTATCCACTAATATATAGATGGATTTTATTTACATGCTTTTTAATCACTGTAAGGTATATCAAGGCTCGTGTTAATGCGCAATAACACTCAGCACATGTTGAAAGCACAGGGCATCACCGTCTTTCTGACAACACTCACAAAGCATATGTTATCTCGCACTAACACTTGCCTTGTCTCTCACTGCTAAACCGAATCGCACAATCAGTTGCACATCACATGCGACAGCCCCTTGGGCTCCAGCCAGTCCTTTTTTGACAACTGGCTCTGGCTGTGAGGAAGTAGGCTATTAATAACCCAACATCATAATAAAGGAATTATTTAGGAATGAAATAGAATTGTGAGCAAGTTCTATTTAATTCAAATATGCAATTTTTAAGATTATGACCAAAACAAACCAATGAAATTGTAAAATATGAAGCTATGGCTATGAATTCATCTTTAACACGCCCTGCGTGCAGGCAGGGCAGAGCAAATAGAAATGTCACGTTGCTGTCTTCCGGTATGGCTGAGAAACCCTGGCACAGCAGGGCAAGCTCTCTAGGCTGCAGATACAGTTTTGATTTCTGTGAGGCTTCAGGCATGCAGCTATCTGCCTTCCAGCCAGCCTGGAGGCTTGATTTAGAGTCCTCCATGCTTCCCTCTCAAGTGTGATCATGGTGAGAATGTCCTGCATCTCTTAGGTGAAAATACTGGAAGAACCTCAGAGAAAATGAAGAGGATGAGAATGGTTGCCTGTGAGGGATGTTCAGGCAGCAGGTACTTAACAGCTCTGAGGGAGGGACAAATCAGGGAGCTAGAAGAGTCTATTAAACAAACCCCTTGGCATATGTAATTGAGCAAAATGTATGATTCGTTCAAAAAGATATTCTTCATACATGTATATCTTTCATAAATGTTTTTTAAGAACTCAAGAAGTACTCTAAGCCCCAAAAGAAGAAGCTTATTTTGTCCTTCAGAGATTAAATGGAACATCTCTTGTAGCACTTTTCTTTTTAAACAATATAACAATATTTCAGAATTGCAGTTATAAAACAGAATTAAAAATAAACAAAAGTGGAAAGCTTATGCAACATTAATACTGATGTATGACTCCTGCAACCAGTGATTGAAACCTTAAAGGTATTCTAAGTTAGCGAGAGGTATTATAAGCTTAGAGAAGGATGCATGATAAGCAGTGGGAACCTCCTTTTTCTACAATCCTGAAATACCTAGTGCCAGACAAATATTGCAATGGCCAAAACATAAAAAAAAATTGTCCTAGAATCACATATGAAACTGATAGTGTAGTTTCAGCATCCTATCAGATATGCAAAGAAGAGAAGTATAAATAATTTTCCTTAAGTCTCATGATCAGAAATCCTGTAGTATAAGAAAGATTTTATCTATGTACATAATTGTTATGAAATTGAAACAAGCTACACATGTAACTTTTGTAGGAGCAGAGTCATAAGATTTTGTGGGAGAGAGACTGGTTTTATCCTTTTCTTTAGGCTAAAAATAGAAATATTTTCTGTTACACACCTGGGAACTGGTTTGAGTGCTTCAATAGTAGTCCATTGCACTACAGCACCAGTTGCAGCAGGGTTTCTGGTCTGTAAGGAAGGGGCTCACAAATGGGGCATACAACTCATAGTAGACCCACATGTTTCTAGAGAGCCACCTAGAGCTAACAGTAGCTGAAATGGTACAGGACACAGTCTCTGGGTAACTGAACTACCAAATTAAATCTTGATGGAGATTGTCAGATTCACAGAAGTACCTCAAAAAAGAGATTAATATTGTCTTGTTCTTATTTTAGACTCTATTCAAAATTAATTTTCTTAGATTTCTGAAATGTGTAGCATTGTCACAAAGATTTTATAATTTACCTTAAGAACAGATATATACCATTGGAAATCAAGCTACTGTTAAAGACATCTTCAAATTTTTAATTATTTGTTGCTTCATTGTCTGCTCACAGCAATTTTCTGTGTCAGGTTTTTAACCATGACAATGACTCACCGTTTTGCTTCTAAACACAACATCAAGAATGTGTACACTTATGGAATGTTATTGCCATTTTAGTTTGGTTTGGTTCAGTTGTACAAATATCCAAATAAACATTTCCTGTGAAAACAGATTTCCGCCTACAGAGTACTAGAGAAGTTTTTAATCTGTTAAGCCTGAAGCAAATGTACTAAAAAGTCCATCTGGAATTTTCCAAACATAGTTTTACTTTCAGGTATGGAAACAAAGCTATCTTCATAATAATAAGAAAGTCAAACAGTATATATGAGAAAAGGTTGGAAGAGAACATGGTCTCTGTAAAAAGACCTTCTTGGATCTTTTTCAAATTTATCAAAATATTATCTGTCAATATTGTCTGCTCTTCAGTAATATCAATCACTTTCTGTGCAAACGGGGTTATTTATTACATTGCTATTTTATTTCTAAAGGACTCTTCCCTAGGAAGTATAACTATCACAGACATTGAAATCATGAGGTTTAAATGTATTCCCTGGAGATGAGCTCATTTTCACACTTGAAGAACCAGTGTATTTAGGCCAATCTAGACACCTTCCTGGACAATTAACTTTCTTGTCTGGACTATCTAGGTAACAACATTTATACAAGGAAAAGAAATCTGGAGTCTTAACCACTTTCGCAAGCATTAAGCTGACATTAAATGATCAGAACATAATTTAGGACATAAGTGACCCCCTTTTGTAATGGTAACCTCCTTTATATAAGCCTTTTAGTGACAAAAGAAACAAATGAACCACTCATATCGGTGTAATGGGCCTTGTAAAGAAGAAAGTGAGCCCAGAAACCTGGGACCTCATAGCTCTTTGCGTAGAGATATCTGAACATCCTTGGGACAACCAGTTCTGAGACAGAAGAAAGTGAAGACTTCATTAGAATTTATTTCATTTCCATTTATTATCTGTCCTAATGGAGATAGCAATCAGTGATAGTAGGCTGCTAAATCTTTAAAAATCTGTCATCATTCCACTGCTAACTTGAAATAAAAAACTGTCTTGCGACATTTCCCCACTTTATCTCCTGGGGTGAAAGAACTATTTTCTGTTGCTGAATTAGCAAGTGGAAAAGGCAGAAGGAGGAATGGCAGGGATTGCGAGGGGAAGCCTCTTTCTCTTCCAGAGGTTTCTTCTTCCTATTGCCCAGTTGAAAGGAAAGTGGACTTTTGCAGCAGTTCATTTTCTCTTCCTCAATAGATTAAGCGTTCAGCTAAACATCACAACTCTACTAGTTTCTTTGATTTCCTGATCTATTCTCCCACATGTACTGTGCAAACCCTATATTTAGGTACACTGAACTCACCAGTTGTATATTTTAGCATTGAATTGGTCACTGAGACCAAAGGGACAGTAAGCAATTGTAGTATTTATGGCTTAAGGAATAATCTGACAGCATATAGAAGTTCATCAGGTCTGCTTCCAGAAGGAGTAGGATCTATAAATTGATGGACAATTATACCTACCAGATAGCAATAGGATTTTAGAATCAGAAATATTTGGATTGGTAGGGACCTCTGGAGGTCTCATGGTCCAAACTCCACTCAGTGAAGGAAAAGCTTTGAAGTTAGATTATTTTGCTCAGAGTTGCTTCTCCAATGGAGACTGGAAAACTTTTAAGGATAGAGTTTCCACAATCTCTCTGAGCAACTTGTTCCAGTGTTGCACCTCTCATTATTGCTATTATTTTCTAATTTTCAAGCAGCAAGTTCTGACTCTTACTGTTAATGCTTTCATTGTTCATCTGCTGTCTTCTCTGTAACCACTCTTTAGGTAGTCAAAGGCTGCAATTAGATCCTCTCCCTCAGCCTTCTCCAGGCTAAACAAAAACAATTATCTTTGTCACTGTTCAACTACCATATGCTCCAACCCTTAACCATTTTACTTATGCCCCATTGTACTCTGCAGTTTTTGTTAATGTGCTAGGAGACTTGAAATTGAATGGAAGGTTCCAGCTGCATCCTCATAGATACCAAATAAAGAGAAATAATAACCCTCCATCAAGTTACTTGCTATGCTTTTGCTAATGCAGTTCAGTGTGTGGTTAGTCTTTATCACTTGTAAGGACACACTGCTCATCCTCAGCCTAGAACCCTCAGATCCTCTTCTGCATAGCTGCTACCCACCCATCCAATCTACATTCTATACCAAGTCATGAGTTTATTCTATCACAGGTGCCAAAGTGCTCATTTTCATTTTCTATACTTCATGAGGTTTTTGCTAGCACATATTTCCAGTTTATTGGGACCTCTCTGAATAGCAGACCAAACCCTCCAGTGTATGAACAACTGCTCAGTTTGGTGTCATCAACAAACTTGCTTAGCTTCCTGGTCTCACATTGTCCGGGTCACGGATGAAGATGTAAAATATTGTTGAGCACTATTGACTCTTGAGGAATAATATTTATAACCAAACACTGTCTTATCACATCCCTGCTCACTGCCTGAGATTGGACTAGAAGGCCTTTAAAAGTCCCTTCCAACCCAAACTATTCTATGATTCTATTCTTTGATACTATTCTTTGATTATATATCCACTGCTCTCCCCTATGCACAGAGCCAGTCAGTTTAAGGCACCTGCTGTTTGAACGTATTGATATCATTAACAGTTGGATTTTTAACACTGTGGTAGTAGAAATGGAGAGTATAATCAGTTCCTTCTTTTGGCTAAGAAGAACATGCTACATTGTTGAGATTGTCCCAGAATTCCCCTGTTCAAGTTGCATTTCAAAATATCAAGTCTATTATAGAACTTAAAATTGATCCTTGTACATTTTCTTCGTCATCTGTATTGCTACATAGAACAAGACTGTGCTTGAAGAAAGGGGGTTGTCACAAAACCAGTCACACTGTCACACCATGAAAAATTCGGTAGAGCTTTGGGGATATTAGAAAAAAAAAGTACATTTCTTTTTTCAGCAAACCCTTTGATGCTTCACCTGAACAGTACTTGAAACTGTAATTACCGTATCCTGAATCTTTTTAATTTATGCTGATGTTAAAGATGGAAGTGTCAAGAAATATACTGGAAGGGGCACAAGGAAACAAAGAAGGGATTACAGAGTCATGGCCCTACAAGAACATGATGGAGAAAAGTATTTCATTTTGTTAAAAGATAGATGCTACAGGGAGTCTTTCAAGTGTTCCTCCTCATCAAAGAAAAGTCAAAAGCTTATGAATGGCATAGAGGACTTTTTTCCTGGCTTAAAAATCCTTTGGAGTGCTATAAGGCTAAGATTAAGATTAAGACTACGATTAAGACCTATTCTCCTTTCCATAACCACCATCCTGAAGTAATTTTTCTTGGTTTTGCCCTCTGCAATCTTTTTTATTTTTATGAGATATTTATGTTAGTATGCTATGTAAGAAGTGCTTGGACTTGTGGAAAATACGTCAAATTGTTTAATGGTGCAAAAACCATCCTGCCATTTCTAAAATGCTATGAATATGCCATGCTTAGTCTTCCAGCTACGAAGTGAATCTCATTTAAGGACAAAATCTATTTAACTGTGTCGTTATTTTAATGTTGTGCATATATACACTAATGAACATTCTGAGTCAGTAGCTCCATAGTTTATGAGAGCATTCTCAAGAAGTTACGCTGTGATGACCTATTATGTGGATAAATTGTACTGTTCATAGTTACACTTTGGCTATCTAGCCTTCTTTATTGTGCTTCTTTTCCATCCTTCTGTCTCTATGGAGCTCCCGACAGTTCACCCCGTTTGCCAAATCCAGAACCCAAAAATTGGGAAAATTGCTATAAATTTCAGAGCTTTATTCTATAAAATAATTTAATGTCCCTTTTGGCTTCCCTTTTTTCCTAAAGAACTCTTACTCATTTCTTTCCATTTTTATAACTTTACAATACCCATTCACTTGTTTCCCTGGTGAGAAGCTAACAGGCTAAAACTCCTCCAGCATACTGTGGTTGCAAGTTACTTAATGAAGTTCTCAAGCCTTCCAGAAATCATCACTCTAATAGGATTTTGAGTTGGCTGGCTTTTTTTTCTCCTCTCCCTTGAAGTAGGAATACAAAGATGTCTGCTGGAATAGAATTGAAGCACATGATGACAGCAGCTGTTGGCAAGGAGAAGGAGCATTAAAATCCTTAAATATTCAGCTACTTTTCCAAAATTTAAACAGCATTTGAAAGAATGTCCTCTCCACTAAGGAAAAAAAAAAAAAGTATTTTCAGTAACAGAGGTACATTAATAGAGATTTTGTAGATGTAAAAAATATAGATGAACATCATAAACTCCCACGGGTCAAGTCCTTCATCTTGTTTTTTTATCATAACATACTGAAATAATCTGCTTATAAATTTAATATATCTTACGCAGTGCAGGGAGCTTCAGAAAAATATAAACAAAGTTTAAAAATTCGGGACTTAATATTAAAGAAACTCTCCTGAGTTTCTTGGCTTTGGAAGCTGTTTATATTCTAGTAAACAGAGCTGCTTTGATTAATTTGGAGTTGTGGAGTGAACGAAACAATGGTAACCACATAATTTTATTACTAATGCACAAACTAATTTCCAAATGAAAGATCATCCATGAAGTAATGACATAAGGAGATATACAATGCAAATTTTGCAAAGGTGTAGTTTGCATTGCAATGACCAAAACAATGCACATGTATGAAGGAACAGAAGAATACGGTCTCTAAATTTTTATGTGCTGTATTCCCCTTTACTTCAAGGGATTTTGAGTAAGCATCTGTCCTTGAATATAGGGAGGAATGGACATTTTGAGAACATTTGTTATCTAAAACTTCGAGACAATTTGCTGAAGCAAAAGTATTAAATTTTTAGGGTTATTTGTTAAATATTACATCTCTCAGCAGAACTGTCGATAGCAGGCAGTACTTCCTGTATGAGAATTTTGTTCTGATGGTTTCCTCCAGATTGCTGTATCACATACATCAGCTTATACTTTGCATGCTCTGTGTGTATGTGTAGCATGGTACCAGAGGAGTGAGACTATTTACAATGGAATGTAGTGAGAGGACAAGGGGAAATGGCTTCAAACTGAAAGAGAGTGGGTTTATATTTGATATTAGGATGAAAATCTTTACTGTGAGGGTGGTGAGGCACTGGAAGAGGTTGGCCAGAGAAGTGGTGGAGGCCCAATCCCTGGAAGTGTTTAAGACCAGGTTGGATGGAGCTATGAACTACCTGGTCCAGTGGATGGCATCCCTGTCCACGGCAGGGTGGTTGGAACTGTATAACCTTTAAGGCTGCTTCCAACCCAAACCATTCTATGACTCTGTGATAGTGAATACATACTTTTACACAGATTTGATCATTTTCAGTCTCTCTACAGTATCATCTTAAATTGGTAATTTTATTCTCAAGTTCAGTGTACTGGATCTCGGTCCCTGATGTGTGTGTTTCTTTTTGGGTGGCATGCAGGTGTTTCAGCAAACTATACAACCTCTGTTTTTAGACAATGTAGACAATGCAAAGATTAAACACTGAAAACTTTTTAACTAATTTTCATGTGTTTTGCCTACTTTCAGAGTTGGAGACAGTTTTTGACCTTGAAAGATAATTGCACAAATTCACTTCTATTAAGATCCCTCCCCATCCTCCCAATAATTTAATAAGTATAGGAGCCTGATAAATAAAGCGTGTAATGTCAGTGTTATGAAAGTTTAATCATTGGTCATTACAGTAGAACAAAGTAATTTAATAATTGCTCTGTGAAGTACCATTCCTGCATGTTAACTAAGTGCTGTTGGATGGTAGGCATCTGAAGAAATGTGTAGAATCTCTCCAGAGCACAACAGTCACTGTCTGTACTGCCAATGGCATGCCTCCACAGCAGGTATCTCTACCCCACAGTCTAATGCAGAGATGTTGGCTCACAGAACAACAAAGGACCTGCTTCCTGGACAGCTGAACTTTGGTTAGCTTTACAAATAACCTGGCAGCAGGTATGTAGTATGAGCTCCCGGAGTAGAGCTATTCCTGTGCTCTGGGTTTGCGTAATGCTCAGCACAAAGAATATCTGTGATTTCTTTCCTGTCCCTGATGTATTGCAAAATGCTGTGATATCCTTCCCTGTGCTTTGTTGTGTTAGACTGTAGACAGTGATGGTCTACCCATTCCTTTGATCACTCAGTAGTCTAGTAGGCACCTGGTTGCTTCCTCCAAAAGCATGTATAGTGCTGCAGATGTAACTCAGAGGGGTCTCTATATAATAATTTAGTTGGCTGTCCTTTTCTGAGAAAGTGCAGAGCTAATCAAGAGAAACTGAAGGAGAGATACTTCTGTAATTCTGAAATAGATTCAAGAATATATCTAATGCAGTTCCAGTTTCAAAATTTTCTGCATCTGATCTGTAAACAAACCTGTTGAACAGATCCTTGTCCTGATGTCACTGTTGTGTTTTACCTATGATTTGAAACCCTAATTCAGTATATTTTAACTTTACATCTGAATCTGATTTTTAGCTGTGCACATATAATCCTACAGACTCAGGACCTAAGACCTTAGACATTTGGTTTTGGCTTACATTGAAATGCCCTGACCAATTACACGTAAGGGATAAATAAACATGGTGATTGAGATATGTGCATAGGTTATATCCTAATAATTTCTATCCATAAATAAAACTCAGTAAATAAGACCACACTGTAGACACCAGGGAGAAAAAGTGATATATAGGCTATTAAGTCAGAAAAGCAAAAACCAGATGCATAGTAGACAAAACGAGAAACTCTCTGCACTGTGGTATGTCAAAAATGTTCATTATTCTTTTTTCAGCTGCTAGTACTAGACTATTTGTCAGTGTCATTAAACATTCCCATGTAATAGACTGCCAGTACCTCCTAACTGTATAAAGGCCCTTGTTAGAATTTCAGAACAAGCAAATATATTTTTAAAGAAAACCCCAAATTCCTATAGTTCATTTTCATCATGGTGAGATTATCTTAGCATCCCAGATCTTAAAATGACTTATATTTTTCTCTCTCTTACATCTTATAATGAAGTCAGAACTTAATCTTCGGGGGTTTATCAAAAAATACTCCAAAAAACCGAATAAAAAAAGGCAAAAAGATAATTATCTTTTTTGTAAAAGAAAAAAATAGAATCAAAAGGATGAATGAATCTTGAGAAAGTAAATCTTTCTCCTGCTATTCATTTCTCCAAAAGCAACCTTTCCAGTAGAAAGATGTTGAATAAGGTTATTTCTTCAAGGAAAACATGTTCTACTCTGAAAAAAGGTGAATGACTCTACTTTCTTGAGTAAAGTCTTTATCAATTAGCTGCCCTTAATGGACATGTGAAAAACAAGAGTAAAAATGCATGTATTTCAGAGTAGTTAAAACAATGATATCCAGAGAATGATGTCTTGAGCGGTAACAGAAAAATATTTCAAAGAATGCTAAAAATAATATAAGGACCACATATTTTGATTACTGGCTATAAAGTTAAGTCAGAGGGCTACACTATAATATCCTTACACTGAATATTCTCAGTGAGGATGCTGGAAAAAGGTGGCTAAGGAGGAGTTAATAATCTTCTTAACTTTACACCTATTAAATAAGAAGCAACAATTAGCTGATAGGATACAAGAGAAAGAAATTTTAAGGACTGAATATCTTCTATTATTAACATTTTGATTTGCATTTGCATTTACAATTTACTGGTCCCATCATTAAAATCATAAAAAATAATGAATACAGTAAACTTCCAACAATTTGTTCCTTAAAAATGAAGACCAGGGAAAGAATAAAGAGCACATCAACACAGTGACATCGACAAGTCAGAGTAATGACACATTAAAATGTGTCAAATAATCATGTAAGTATTGTGACTGGCAGGTAAAAGTCACAAGACTTTGGATGAAGTCATTGTCTCTGTGACCAAAAAGAAGAAAACCAGGAAATTCTGTGTATATCTGTATAACCAGTAATTTTCTCAGCATAGAATGGTTATACCTCTAATGCATTTAAGTTCTTCCATGAAATAATAAAATCAGGACACTTCATTGTTGAACAATAAATTAAACTCTAGGAAAAGGTCTTCCTTGTAACCTTCCTGTTATGTGGCATACGATAAATAGAGGAAAACATATTAGAAATACTCTGAATCTGGAAAAGACAGTAGGGAAAAAATTATGCATTTCTGACAAGTGTTTAAGTGTGTGGGCTTCAGTGGACCTTCAGTGTGGGCTCTGTATCATTTTTGTATATCTATATAAGGATGAAAAATTCTTCTTAAACATTAAAAAAATTGGAACTGATAACCTGGTATTCTCCTGGCATGGGCTTAAGTGTCAGGTGGTTTTGTAGTGGTCTAGACTTAACAGTTGAAAGGTTATAATTCTTTACTGGAGGGCAATAAAGTATTTCTACTAGATTTCTGTGATTCATCAAACTCATAGAATCAAAAAGCTGTGTAATTTTCTGACCACGTGGTTTGAACAGATCTGAACATTGTTAAAAAGACAAGTTTTCTTTGTTTCTGAAAGGATTGTTTAATGGCTTGGAGACTACCCAAAGAGTTTAATGGCTTGGAGACTACCCACTTCACTCTACAGAAGTTCAGGTTTCTGACTGCCTAATTTTATTTCTTCAGTGTTTTCTGGAATAAACATTAAATCAATATTCCTATGCTGATTCCAGCTTCCATACCAAACTTGTATTTGTTTCTCTTCAGTAAAGATGTTGTGCTTCTCTTTTCCTTAGGTTCTTTTTAAGAAACAAAACTCAAGACAGTGTCTTTGCACTGCATTATTTTAAAATGTTCTTAGCAACTTATCTGTTGTTATACTTCATGAGCAGTGACTTTGTAAGCAATAGGAGAACAAGTGTTTTGATTTTAAGGGAATCTTTGATTCAATTTTTGTTCTGGACAATTAGTTCTACTGTGAATTGTCCCTATATATAATATAATCAGAGACAATTGTGCAGCAGGTAAGATTATTATTGACCTTCGTTGATTTCTTGGATTTTGAGTAAGGGTTAATTGCAATTTTCTATGGTATGGATTTTTTTGATACACAGGTCAATCAGCAGCAGCAGCAATTGGGGTGAAGAGAGTTTATGAGAACACTCAGTTTTGTTTTTGGTTACAGCTGGCATCTTTATGGGACAGTGTGGATGTAGCTTAAATGAGAATATGCGCTACAATAGCCTAAATAGTTAAGACAAACAATGCTGTAAATGTCATTGGGAATTATAACTCTCCAAATGTCCTAAAAGGAAGAGTACATCCTTAACTCCCTGTGTTTTGCACCCTTATGCCAACTCCATATCTCCCCTTCACACACTCTTTATTACTGCAATTACTGGGGGAATGCATGAAGAAAATGATGCCAAGACAGAAATTCAGGATAGGAAGCAATGTCGGCTACAGGAAATTAATTGCAGATGCTTTGTTTACTCTTCCTGGCTTCCCTTTTGTATCAGTGTTGCTCATATCCTTTTTAAAATGTGCTTCTAGATATTGTTGGCAAAATAGATCAATCACTCAAAAAGGATGGTGCAGTCACATAAAGTTTAGATCACCACTGGGGTTTTTTTGTTTGCTTGTTTTTTTTTGGTTGGGTTTGTTTTGTTTTGTTTTCATTTTCCCAGTTTAAGGAGTGAAGTGTATCTCAGAAAAGTTTAGAAGTGAATTCCACTAGTTTATAATTAGCTCAAGGTATCAATTTTTGCACTAGGGTCTATTTTTGCGTTGACTGGAATTTTATTTGACAAGCACTGATCTTCAGACGTTAAATTCCTTGACACGGGCATTTCAAAGCTATTAGAGGCTCTGCTTCTCTTTCATTGACATCAACACAGCACCTTCAAAAGCTCTATGATAAGTTCAAAACATTTGACAGTTGTTTATACATTCATATAAATTTGAACTCATGCAAATTTCAAAACAGGATACAAGGCACACAAAGTTGTTCCTATTTTTAAGGAAAATCCATCTACCTCTCAAATGATAGTCTTCCCCTCTCTTAGGAGTGGCTCATTAACAAACTGTAACTCCTATGGTCTTCCCTTTTGGGCTATGAGTCATTCTAGCTCTGCTATGCTGTGTTCTTCCCTCCCTTGTGTACAAAATGGGCATGCACTGTTAGTTTTACTGCAAAGTAATTTCTGCTGCCTCTTAAATTCAGCTTTAGGAATTTGAAACATAGCTTTGAAGCATGTTCAGTTTCAAGAGTCCTACAGTCTGTCAGTGCTTCCTGGCTGCAATCTGGAATGTGCAGTTTTATTATAGCAAGCATTTCTTCATCATGGATTCTTTATATAATATGTGCACAACTTACAGTTAATGGTGTGGAAATGTTTTATTGCAACTTCCTCTTTTAAGTAGATGTGTTTCTAAATTATTTTGCCTAAAGCATCTGTTATGCCTCCTGTAACTCATTCAGTATTAAATCCGACTTTCGTTTAGACTCCAAACTGCATGAAGCGTATAAAAGGAATCTCATCTTGCTTAGTGCCTCCTTACCCTACTTTGTCAGACTTTTGGTGAGGAATATCTTGTGTTTATCCACAGGTTTAAACTCCAGTCAAGGTAAAATAATGCACAAATGGAAGAATTAACAACACTGTAAACTGACAATACAGTTGACAATACAGTGTATTGAAATTCAATAGCAGATGGGCAAAGAATTAAAGGAAAATTGTACTTAATTAACTTATAAACCAGAAAACACTCTTTCTGCTTCAGCTGTGATCTTAACATGATGGGAAGCAGAGAATCAGATTGTGCAATTATGCCTCTGGTTGTATCTTAGTAATTGAAACTCTCCTTTGAGTTTCCTTCATCAGAATATACTTTTCTTGGCCTAACATTTTCCTTCTTGCAAGCAGTTTTTTCTCTGAAGTCTACCGACCTCCAGACAGTTTTAATCCTTTCCTGTATAACATGTAATCTACTTCTTCTCTAAGAGAAGGATGACTGTAACTCCAAATTAATGTATGGCTTTACTTAGAGATGCAAGCATCTCTTTGTTGGGCTGGGTATCCTTTCTTGAAAGGATAGTTTCTGTACTTGAAAGGCTAGTTGTGAACTCCTCATTCCAGCAAAGGACAAACCTCTCCTCTGTTTCTATTGGTTCACTGAAAAGTTCAGTGAACTTCAGCATCACTTTTCTTTCCACCTGCTCTTCTATTCTTAGCATTTTGGAAAAATCTTCTCTTCCATTTTAGATGGGCCAGGAAGCTTACCATTCTACCTGAGATAGCTGGAGTTGGAACAATAAATTAGTTTGGTCACAAATCAGACCTATGGGTTTTTTATATGTTCTCTGACTTCTGTTATCAGAAGTCAAGAAAACGTGCAAATTTTTATTTATTGGATAGCTTATTTTGGTCTGGTTCTCTATACCAGGTAATAAAAATTCCACTTTTAAGAATATTATAGAAAAATGGTACCATTACACAGGGGAACAAAAGAAAATGACCTCAAGTTATTACTTGCAAAGGAAACTATATTGGTGGCAAATAGTGATGAGTCAAAGACAGATGAGTAAGCACCTTTTCAGTGGAATTCCACTTTATGAAATAGGTTTTTTTTAATAAAAGAAAGTTAGCATTTTTAGCTACGAATAATGCAGAGGATACTTCTGCAGTCCTTAACTTGGATCTTCCTTTCAGTGCTCTACAAAAACAGTGTACTTCTATTTGAACTGTGTTATATTTGTAATCTAAAAACTGGTGTTAATGCCTGAAGAATGACATGCCTTTGCAGCAAGGAGGAGCAAATACTGGTCTAGTTTTTCAGAACTGAAAGGGTTAAGGAAATTAGCCATAAACTGTGATCCTGCTTTGTTTACTTCACTTATTTTGGATTAAGTTATTCAGACGAAGAACAGCCAAGGTAAGACACACTTTTTTCAATAGTATACCTTTTGCACTGGATGTGTCTTCCTACAGAACTCAATTAGTTTTGTTTCACATGTCCCTAAAGTATTTTTGATAATTTGTATTGTACTATACCAGGCAATACCACTAACTCTACCTTGAGAATCTGATCCTCAATTGCGTATTATCCAATAAAATAGAGTAGCTTTCAGATTGTGATGAGCAAATTTTGCCTCCACAAGCATATACTGGTTTTGGTGATTCCTGGAAAGGAAGTGATATGGTTTGAAGCTGGCTCCCTGCCAAGTCTCCAAACCTTACCACAAGAAGTCCGTCCCCCCCCAAACCTCAGGGAGAAGAGGGAGAAAACCAACCAAGAAAAACCGAAACGAGAGAGACAGCTAAAGCAATATATATATATATATATATATATATATATACACTTATGTTACGGGTATATACAATTGAAATATATATACAATTTCACAAGGGAATGGGAAGGGGGAAGGGAAAAGGAACAAAACCAAAATAAAATATATATATATCCCGATTAGTAGCCCAATATCTAACAACTAAAAGAGTTAGCAAAGAAATATCTCACTACTCTCCTTGGGACAACCGAGAGTCGCTCTGGAATGATCGCCGGCAACCTCTGTCTCCCAACCAGGCCTCGCTCCCCAACACGAGAGACTCAACAGCAGGGAACCTGCACCTCCAAGCCACCGGAAGGAAAGAGAGCGAAGGCCTCTCCTCCTTTCTTCTTATAGCCTGGTTTACGTAAAAATCGTAGGGAATGCTGGGTAAATCTGGGCCCTTCCTTGGTTACAAACTGGTCACCAAGGAAGGCCTAGACCAAACTACCACAGGAAGACAGAAAAATTTTTGAAGAGATAGGCAATCTGGAAGGAGGAATGTGAAAAAAAATGTTCTATAAGGGTATAATTGGTATAAAAGATGTCATCTGTAAATGTTAAGTGTTTTACAGAAGATTTGTTGAGGAGCTTGATACTGAAATTTGAAAAAAGTAGAAGATTACAGACATGAGTTAAATGTTGGGCTACATTTTCATATGCAGTATAATCATGTTGTGGTATGACTTTATAAATATCCCCTATCTAAATCCTGATTCAGGAAGTCTAGAAGTTTGAAAATTCAAATCTCTAAACTAAATATCTGGAGTACCGCTCAGT
The DNA here is from genome assembly GCF_003945595.2 of Pipra filicauda. NCBI lineage: Eukaryota > Metazoa > Chordata > Aves > Passeriformes > Pipridae > Pipra > Pipra filicauda. The sequence goes on along the minus strand of NW_024103851.1, from coordinate 1,178,817 downwards.
CCTACTGCTTTTCTATCTTTGTTCTAGTTACCTTAAAACGTGGCTGTAAACTTTGAAGGAAATGAACAACACTCAGACAGACAAACATCTATTTTCATTTTAATCAATGGCTTTTAAATCATAGTATCTCATTTTATATTTTAGTTCTTCATTTATTGTTGATGTTCTTTGGATCTTCTTATATGAGGCAGATCTGTTACTTGATAGGTACAAATTGACTTAGTGGAATTTAAGCTGTGTTGTTCTCTCCAAACTATTTGGATATTTTCAATGCTATATGAAATTACCAGCTCATTCTCCTTTAACTTAAGGTGTTAGAATAAGTTTAAACGATAATCTTCATACTATACATATATTAGCTCTATTGCGGAAAAGACCACCAATATATTCCAATTAAATCTCTTTTTTCATTATTAGAAATAGAGGTGCTTTTATAAACACTGCCAGAGATTTTTTGTCAGTTCTTTTTGTTTGGGATTATTTTCTGTATTAAGAGCATTACATTTAGACTTAATTTAGTAGGATTGTTTAATAGGAAAAATCTACCTTAGAAGAAATGATACAATAATAGAATTGATTTCTACGCAGGAATTAAATTTTATTTCTTTATTTTCTGTCAATCAACTTAGCTCTACTGACTCCAATAAAATTATGCTAACCTACATTAGCTGAAAATGTGGTACATTATGCAAATCTTCTAGTGGTAGTCTCTTTTTTACATTATTATACACCCCCAGTGTTGCACCTTATCTTGTTATCTGCCCTATATGCCTCCTTCTTCACATCCCTTCTTCCTACCCAAATAGAAGTTATCAGCTTCCCTCATCTGTTTGTTTTATTCCCCTTACCCCAAATCAAGTATCTTCTGCTCTGTCTCCTATTTCATACTGCATTTATGAGGAGTGCTTATTACACCATCTCATTTTCTGCCTTCATATACTTTCCCTAACTTTGCTCCCTGTTTTGCTCAGTAACAATTTTGTGGTGTTATAGCTGCTCAGCACTGCTGTGCTGATCTCTTTACTTGTTCTCCCATTGGGCAGTGTTTACTGGTTGTCTCTTGCTGAGTTCACAGTGTGTATGGTCTTGAAACAGAAAAGATGTTACAATTTCTTCATTTTGAGTTTATAGAAGAAGTAGCATATGAGAGCTATTTATGAGGGAATATAAATTAATGTGAATTTGCTCAGTATGGTAAATTCACAGTTCATGACCAGAGAACATCAGACAAAATATATTTTATGTAGAAATCACATAGAAAGTTGTGTGCTGGATTTTCTTCACTTTTTCTTCCTTTTTTTCTTCCTTTTTTTTTTTTTTTTTTGAAGGTGTGTTTTAATGAGTTTAGGAATTTCCCAAAAATAATTGTTAAAAATTTCCTTATATGTACTGCTCTACTTACAGGGTATATCTGCAGGTCAGTAAATTCACTACCTTCCAGTCGGAACTCTGGAAAATGCTCATATTGATGTCTGAATGTCCCTCAAGTGTGGGGTAAGAGAAAAAGAAGAAAGGGAAGAGTTAATTAAATAGGTACTTGTACAAATATCCTCCTAGGCTTTGAAAACATGTTCAACTTCATTTCTATTTAGCACTTCTGGTGTAGCTATGCGCAAGACCAAAGACCGTAATTCCATGCATTTTTTATTTGATACTTCTCCATGTCTTGATAGGCCCAAAAGGCTTTTCTTACATTCGGACTTGTTGGGGTTTTCCCCCTCTCTGCATAGTGTTCCTATCTGAGGTAATGCTTTCACCCAGTATTATTTTTTTTTTTTCTCAGCTGCTGCATGTGATTTCCTAAATAATTTGTTTCAGCTTTATGTTCTCAAGACTCCATTGACTTCAAAAGATTCACAACTCAATCTACACTAGCAGCATCTTTGCATGGAAAAATATGTCTGTTTTTTAAAAATACTTCAGTGACAAAATTTTTGATTATATCAACTTCCCTATAGATCAGAGCAATTTTGAATAGCAAACATTTTATTTGGAAAATTAAAACTTAATCGATGGGGTTTTTTAGCTATTGGAAATTTAAATATCAGAAAGTATGTTTATCAGAAAGTATGCCTTTAAACTCCTCATAACAAATTCTTCATACTTACTGTTTTTCACTATATAAACAGAAAGAGGTAGTGAAAGTATACCATAGAGTTTGTACAAAGCAAGTCAAACCCAACTTTTTCATTCCTTCTGAAGTTTATTTTTTTCTTATTAATTAGGGCCTCAAATTATAAATGTTTATGCAGATTTCTAAAGCTTCATCAAAGGTCCTTACAGCATAATGCAATTAAGTTTCAGTTGATTAGGCAATTATCAATAAATGAGATTTTTTTTTCTATGTGAACAATGCACTCAGTTAAACTGGTTTGTGGAACTAATATGATAAAAGGAATACTGTGGGAGGGTTGTCACATGTATTATGCAAACTTAAAAAATCCTTGGAATTTGGAACTTTCAGCATTCTGTTCTCCCTCTGGCGTCTATTGATTTTTTGATAGGGAAAACCAGATAAGATGTAAATTATTGCCCATTTTTTTCCTCTTTAAGTCAATTATTCACCATAAGTTATGGCTAGGAGATATTTGCATGTTTAATTCAAGCTTAGTTGTGGAAAAAAAATCTGTGCTTTGTACTTTTAAAACATTTTAATTAAAGCAATGGCATTTATGAATATGAAACAAGTGATAAATGCATTTTGTTTGTTCAAGAGATTACTGATGGATGACAATACTCTAAGTCAGAAGAGATTTGCAGTTTCCTTAAAGTCTTGTAAAGCTTTCAGTGTTTAACCTAGAACAATGCTTTTCTAACTTGAAAGTAGACACTGCAGCAAATAGTAAACCCCTTTTTATTCATGGTGCAATATTTTTTACTGGAGACTAATGTATATGTAGAGCATACAACCTAAAATAAATGACAGAATATGAAGACCATATGCTTATCCTCTTTTTATATGTTTTACAAGATGTGCATTTATTTGAAAACATTCTAATCCTTTAACACCAATATTGCATGCTGAGACAGGCATATCCGACCAAGAAGTCTGAAAAGGAAGAATGTTTATTCATATCTATATTTGATAGATTAGGGATATTGTGTAACCAGGTTTTGCTAATGAAGCATCAAATGCTTTCCTGACAGACAAAGAAATTTTAAAACTACACTGAATAACGTCTTATATCTTATTGTTCATGCTGCCCTTGTGACTTCTGTAATTTTTTCCCCACATACCATAAGCAAAATGAAGACAATGGGACCATTTAGGTGAAGCACATATTTAAATATTTTACCAGATTTCAGTCAGAGGCTTTTTTCTTCTAGAATCCAGCCTAACTCAACACAGGCAATATTTGCCTAAATTAGGAGTTCGATCTTTTCCCTGAATTGATTTTAATAGTACCACTAGTATTTCATTGGTCTTTTGAATCTCTTTCTAATCTTTTTTATATTTATATCTATAAAATGTATATTTCTTCTCATCCAAGAATTTGTTGAACACAATTTTCTTTATCACATCCTTGCCATTTACTTAAAGTAGACTACATGCATATATGATCTACATATATAGACTTTATGTAGCATAAATGTACAAATATATCAGAAAGAGAGAGAAGTTCAGTCATTACTTCATAGAAAATATCGTTTCTTTTCCCCCCTGTTTAAAAACAGGAATTAAATATACTTCTCTGGATTTTTTTTTCCTAAATAACCTTAATATTTCCTTTTGCTGTTATTAGGGTATTAAACTGAGAGTTTAAAAGTTTTGAATTTGAAAGATGTTTATGAAATTAATTTTTTAATTTAAAAATACTAATAAATATTTTGTTGGCAAAGTACTGCAACAGCGGTTCATCTTATTAAATTAGTTTTTCTCTTATGCCAAATTATAACTATAGCCACATTTTCCTGATGCATATTACTTTTTGAGGAACTTGTATTTTTCAATAAAAAAGATATTTATTGGAAAAACCTCAGAGCAATTATTCTGTTCATATGAGATACAAGTTCCTCTCATACTGACAACAAATTCAGAGATCATTTCTTAGGGATGAATACACAGAGGAAAATGAAGAAAGGCAGGAACACTGATCATAGAATCATAGAATCATAGAATCGATTGGGTTGGAAAAGACCTCCGAGATCATCGAGTCCAACCCTTGGTCCAAATCCAGTCCATTTACTAGATCATGGCACTCAGTGCCACGTCCAATCTGCGTTTAAAAATCTCCAGGGATGGTGAAGCCACCACCTCTCTGGGCAGCCCATTCCAATGCCTGATTACTCTCTCTGTAAAGAATTTTCTCCTGATATCCAACTTAAATTTCCCCTGGCGGAGCTTAAGCCCCATGCCCCCTTGTCCTATTGCTGAGTGCCTGAGAGAAGAGACCAACCCCCACCTGGCTAGAACTTCCCTTCAGGTAGTTATAGACGGTGATGAGGTCACCTCTGAGCCTCCTCTTCTCCAGGCTAAACAACCCCAGCTCCCTCAGCCTCGCCCCATAGGACTTATGCTCCAGTCCCTTCACCAGCCTTGTTGCTCTTCTCTGGACCCGCTCCAGCACCTCAATATCCTTTCTGAACTGAGGGGCCCAGAACTGAACACAATACGCAAGGTGTGGCCTCACCAACGCAGAGTACAGGGGAAGGATCACTTCCCTGCTCCTGCTGGCCACGCTATTTTTGATACAGGACAAGATCCCATTGGCCTTCTTGGCCACCTGGGCACACTGTTGGCTCATGTTGAGCTTCCTGTCAATTAGTACCCCCAGGTCCCTTTCTGCCTGGCTGCTTTCCAGCCACTCTGTGCCCAGCCTGTAGCGCTGCAGGGGGTTGTTGTGGCCAAAGTGCAGGACCCGGCACTTGGCCTTGTTGAACTTCATCCCATTGGAATCAGCCCATCTCTCAAGTCTATCCAGATCCCTCTGCAGAGCCCTCCTGCCTTCCAGCAGGTCGACACTCCCTCCCAATTTGGTGTCATCAGCAAATTTGCTGATGATGGACTCAATATTTGCTGATGATGGACTCATCATGATGATGTTTTGGTTTGGAGTATTACATCAAAAATTTGGAATGCACTGCTTATTGTTTATGACAAATCACATTCTTTTTCTTACCACAGGTTATAAAAGTTTAATTGCCCAAATATTTTTTCATTGATTTAATACGTTTCCCTATTGGCAAAAGGTTCAGCACTATATTTTCTGGCCCATTTCATAGTTCCATTTTGGATGAGTCTAGTGACAGGATTTCATTCCTCTTTTCAGCTGCAAAATTGATCTTGCAATCTGAAATGTTTCTTAATGATCACTTAAAATGCATTTTGTTTCTTTATAACTTTTTAAATGCAGTTTGAATAGTATTGTTATTCTTTTATTGTACAAGGAGAGGCCACATATTCTACCAAAAGGAACTAGCAATGTATAGCAAGATGTGATCAAGCATGAAAACATGAAAAGATGGGTATACTGCTAGGACATGTTGCAGTCTGCTCTCACAGTTGAGGAGAAGGGAGAGGGAAAGGAATTTTCCAAGACTAATATATATCTCCTGCAGTTGCTTAGACTGGACAGCATTGCACTGTATAATGCCATGGACCCCTCAAAGATGACACAGCAACAACACAAATCATCCTAAACAGCAAAATGAAAAATGTCTTTATTATTAACTTCAGCGGTGTGGTGTTAATAATAAATAACTCAAGTTATTATTTTCAATGTATGTATTAATTTATAGTAATAAATTAATTTTAATGCTTCCAATGTGACTTTTTAAAATCCCGTCTTTAACTGCTCTCACCTGAACACTGCAAAAGTTGTTAAAAGGCTGCATGGTAGCAGGAGGGGCAAAGTGAGAATAGGTCTATGGGGGTGTTCAGAACCATTTTTATCCTAATTCGAATACATTCCACATGCTAAGAAAACTCTTTTCTTCGCAGCAAGTAAGATTAGAGTTCACACAAAAGTTTTACTTCTTGAATTGAAATGAGAAACACAGAATAAGTCACGTTGACTTGATTTCATTAGTTTATAATCAAACAAAATGATTTGAATTTGACACCAGGAAGGAGCCCTCTTGCCTTTGCTTTCTTCTGCAATTACTCTTTTGCTTAGTATCTCCAATATTGCTACATATTTATATAGACCTTGCAAGTCAGAAAGGGATCTGACAGCAGGAAAAGTGGAAATTCTGTGTGTGATGTTTTATGGATACAGGTATAGAAAGACTGATTCTATCCTTTAAGGGGATCAGTGACCCTCACTGGTGTGATTACACTAGGACATGCCTCTTGTTGCCGTTGGGAATCCAATCAGGTTTTAGACTTAACACTTCTTATTTTGCACACAGAGTGCTTCCACTGAGTGTCCCAGTAATTCCGTTACAAGTGTGTTGGCCATAAATCAGCAGTCATTGCAGACCTAAAACCTTCCCAAAGGGGTAGAAGACATGCTGGAGCTAGCCCTACTACTACTTGGAGCAGAACTGAAAAAAAGTTCCAGATGGTAGGTTTTCAAATTGAGTACAGTCTGATTACCTCTACATTAAAGGCCAGTGCAGCGCAAATTGAGGACAGAGGTTTCATTTGCTACAACCTGGTAGGGCTCCAGGACTGTGTGTCCACACTGCATCTTTACTGGCACCCAAATTCACAGAGGTGCTAATCCTGCATGCGTGCTAGGCATGAGAAGAGAAGAAACTGGTGAAGTAGCCTGCATCCATGTTTCAAGGGCAGTGTTCTAAACTGTGCCTTGGCATGTGACTTCAACCCCTGATCCATTAAATATTCAGACATTTTTTAATACAGCAGTGTAGACCTTACGCAGCTACTGCAAGACAAGTCTTGATCAAAAATAAGCCTTTATCACTAGTAACTAAACCACTAATGTATTCTACATATCTTTACCGAGTTTGACCACAGTACATTTTATCTTTGTATTTGTTTAAATTTGACTATATCTGACATGGTTTTTTCGGTGCTGGATCATCTTTATTAAAACTGAGAGCAAACAACTGAACAGTGATTCAGGCAGGAGTTGATGGAAAAGGAAAAGAAATGGAAAGGAAAGGGAAAGGTCCTCCATGATTAAACCTGCAATAGCTTGTTATATTGGTTTCACCAGATGATACACTGGCATCATGATGTATGGCAACCCTCCTCCCCCACAGCTGTAAATATAGAAAGTACACTCTTTTAATGGCTGCTATAAATTTCAAATTGAGAAACCTTTCCAAATTTTCCTCTTTCATTAGCAGTAGGGTATCCACTGATCCATCAATTTCTAGCTATATTAATATTTTTAGCAGGTATGTCCAGAACTGAAACCAGTGAAAACCAGATCCCAGGGTCATGAAAATCAATATAAGCCTGTTGATGTGATAACATTAGTGTGATAAGAATGTAAGTCTTACATTAAGGCAATTATTAGAGCTTCTATGCACGCTTCTAAGTTTTTGCAGAGTTGAGAGATACCTTTCTGGATGCATTCAGGTAAATCCATCTGCAGATAGAAATGGACTTAGCTATGTTTCAATAAAGATGATTAATTGCCCTTCTTGGGCTTGCCTTGTTGAAGAATGATAGATCACACTCTTCATACTTTTCTCTTGATTGATTGATATGCCTCTGGTCCACTCTCCCGTTTAAAGAAGAGGAAGGAGAGTTTGTGTGACAAGATTCTTTGCTATAATCTCAAAAAAAAAAACCAACAAAACCGCCTTTGTACAGCTTGATAGGTTAGCCTGCAGGTACTATAGGAAAAATAGCAGTGTGCCTAGAAGATCTACTCGCAACACGAGCTGTCCACTGCTTGCTTAAAGGATTGTCTTCAAATAGTCAGTTGTATTTGAACAGTTTAGAAAATCTGACTTTTTCTTCTGTCAGCAATAATAAAATCATAGTCTTCAAAATTATGGTCAATTCGGTTGTCGATATCACCAAGTCTATTACAATGATATCAATATAATAATATCAATAATAATATAATAATATCAATATAATATCAATATAATAATAATATCAATACAGAAAGTTTGACAACGTACCACTGTGGACTTACTTCATAGGTGATGGAAATGTTTTGTTATTGTTAGAAGACTGTACAGGCACATACATGGAACAAGTGTCTAAAAAGTATTTCAATAGCTCTAGTATAAGTAGTGGTTATGTTGATATCTCTCCTTGCATAAACACACAGAGTTATGAGATTACTTATTTTTCCTCAAAATATCACAAGTGCAGTAGGAGTTTGAAGCAGCTTTCTATCTTCTATCTCCCTCTAATTTTATTTGTACTGAATATGCCTTATAAAAAATGGTGATAGGGATACAGTTTCATTACATCTTTATCAGAATTTCACTTGCTCAAAACAACCTTAAAAGTATATATTCTATTAGTCCCTTGAGAGATTCCTTGACGCAAGTCTAAGCTTGCCTTGCAAATGTTAAAAGTAAGTCTGCATCTGCTGTTACTTACCCCTCATATATTCAATATTTGCAGGGCAAAATGAAAGTGCAGCTCCTGAAGTACTGTCATCATGGCTGGGCTTCGCGAACGAAGATTTGGGAAGGCTCTATCCACATTTGCTACAGGCACGTTGGTGGCTTATGAGGCCAATACGTGACAGACATATCCGATTACTATATTAGTGGGGGAAGTGATCCCTAACTGAACTGTGCATTGTCATAACTACATTGCTACATTGCTACTTGAACTTGCTATTTGACATGTATGATCAAATAATTTCTGCAACTGTATTGCAGATACACTTAGTCCTAGAATTTTTGCACAATACTTATTGTCCCTTTAAATGAGGCTAGGCAAGGGGGATGGTGAGGGGAAGGGGAATGCTTCATAGTATTTTACATGCAGTGCTTAATCTTCATTGTCTTGAGAAGTTCTAGAGCTAGGATTTCCTGTAAGATATTGCCTTTTGATACAGTTGATCTAATTTGCTGTTGGTTGACTAGTAGTGCTAGAAGAAAAGAGAATTTATCATGGAGGATGTTGTCTTTCTCTGAGAATGGCAAATATCTACTTTTCTTGGTAGAAATTACATGAAAGCAAAATTGAGAGATTTTTCTCTAGAGTGAATGATGAAATAATTGCTCAATAAATACTGGTTAGTTTGATATAGGTTTTAGTTTTGAGAATTGGTTATTTAGATAGAGTATTTGGAGTAACTCTTAAAAGCTGTGACAAAATTGTTATTATTAAATCAAAAACATTTATTTTTAATATTTAACAGTACTTAAAATACACAGTGTCAGATTAAAAGCAAAAAAAATCCAGGAGTTATGCCAATGGCTTTGCTTAAATGAGACTTGCAATTTCCATCTTACTTTTATAATTGTTCCTTATATTACAATGAAGATACTGAACACTTCAAATCATTACAGTTCTGTCTTCATGCAAACCAGGAAATAACCTGAATTTACTGGGAGGTCTTTAAGGAGTGTTTTAAAACTTCTTGTTTGTGTTATCCTGGAAATATGTTTTTTTAAGGTAGTTTTTAGAGTAGGAAGAGAGGTGAGGAGACAGAAATGTTTCATACTGTTTTGACCTCATAGGATCTTATTTTTAAGAGGATTTAAATCAAAGGATTTAATTATTTACATTGGATGAGTAGCTATACTAACAGAATACTGTTGTATAAATTTGATTTGGGCTACCTTATATAAAGGCATTTTCTTTTTCCAGTTGTAGGCAGTAGCAAAATCATCTTGGATCACTACTGCAACACATTCAACAGTAAGGTTGTAATATGTTTATTAAAAGTCTAATAGCAGTCACTTAAGTCACAAACTGATGTTTTTCTAAAAAGTTTCAAATTTTTATGAAACAAAATCTCTGGTAATATGGTACACCTGTTCCTTAACAGTGTCTATACCAGTAAATGTCTCCTTCATTAGTGATAAAATCTGACAAACAATATATGTGAAAAATAAACTTCTCTTTTAAGACAGGCAAAATGAGAAAATGTAATACTTAATAGGTTTGAAAGGAAGAGTTGAAATTATGAAATAGAAGCTCATAAATTAACACGGTTGAGCTTGTTCTTCAACTTCTGAAAATTATTTGATTGGAAGGAGTTTGTGTTAGGAATGTTTGCTCATAGATGAGGAAATGAATGAAAAATGCAGATAAATCACATGAAGAACAAGGCCCTGACATCCCAAAATATTTACTTCATGCAAATATATCTGTATTTATTTATTTTTATGGGAAAGAAATATGAACTAAAATATCTACTACTGGTTGAAAGAGTCTAAAGAGACAGACTGGAACTCTAATTAAATTCTGTATGATGGGGGCCAGGCATTCTTTCTAAGATTAGTCATTTCCCTTCAGCAGATCTGAGTTGTCCTCAAGAAAACTGTCTCTTACCAATCAGCAGGAGCTAAAACAGTGGATAGGTATTATTTTGCCCAGAAGATACGGCATCTTTGTTCTTTCTATTCTTGTGTTGTGCCTCCTGGGATGGAGGTTATCCTGGAGACCAGGGAGGTCTTCCCTAGATGGGCAGCTGTTGCTGGGGTTGCCTGGAGAGAGAGTGTGGCCCTTGTCACTGGTGCAAGGAGGCAGTGAGGGTGCATAGCTTTTTTGTAAACTTCTTACAGTTTTTAAAGAGAATTGGTAGAGTTTAGTATATATGCATGCCTTCAGGCCAAAGAGTTAATTAAGATGCATAAATGATTCCTTACAGTCCCACCTGGAAGTCCCTCAGTTATCCAGTAATCATCCCAGTCAGTCTCTTCCAGAGGATGGCTCAAAGCAGGATTTTAACTTAAATGTACCAAGAAATGTCTTTCGTTCCTGACTGATTGGTCATGCAGTACTGCCGTTGCAGAGTGTACTTGCAGTGGAGTAGAAAGATTAAGCCAGGTAAAGCTCAGTTCTTTCTTCCAGAGGATGAATTCGTTTTTTCAGGGAGAAAAAATAGTAATAATCAAAATCTTGTAATGCAGCAGTGAAATAAAACAACAGTTAAGGCTGCAGTGAAAATTTATGGAATGATTTTTATTTATTCATTCATCTTCAGGTCCTTGTCACTGTTTAACATAAAAAATGATTTCATGTTATTCTGGTAGTGAGATTTTCTGCAAAGAAAATTCTTCAAGAATAAGAGGAGATTGACCCACTGTTCCCAACTGGAGGAACCTGACTCCAAAAGCTCTGTACTTATGGAATGTATTTATTATTAATTTCTGGCTTACACTTATTCTTGGTGAATATAATGTATGATCTCATCTCTGAGAAGACTGTGTTAAATGCACCTTCCAAATCTTATCAGAGGAAAAGAAATACCACTTCTTCCTGACTAATGATAAAATTAAAAATTTGTTGTTACAGTAATTTGTTTTAAAGAGAACAAAATCTTCCAAAAATGGAAAGTTTGAGGGGAGAAGAAAATCTCAAGATGTTAAAAAAGATGGAGGAAAAATGATTACATGGTTTCATCTGAATTGTCACAGTGATTACTAAAGTTTTTGGTAGAGGGATTAATTTATTTTTTCATCTTATGACATGTTGGTCACATGTATATAGTAGAGATCGTATCTTATTTTTTAATTTCAGTTAGAATTATTTAGAACTTGTTAAAATGCTTTCCAATTTCCAGATTATATTATTCCCAGTTATGCACAAAAGCTATGTCAAGATGTTGGGAAGGGGGATAATATAACAAATAAAAACCCTAGAATCTTAATTTTTGAAGTCGAATATTGAAATTAGTGTGAGAAAACGGGGCTTGCTTTGGGAATTTTCTCAATAGAATTTTAAACAAAATTGAAAGCATAATGAAAATCTGAGATCAAAATATAAAATATTTTAATGAAAATATTTGAAAAATTTTGATTTCTCTCTGAAAAAAATATTGCTTGAAGACACTGGGAGAAATGAAGTGTAATTTTCTTCCACTGGAAACAGACATGTTCTTTATTTATTTCTAAAAAAAAGTACCTTGTGTGTAGATTTAGCAATGTTTTTTATGTTGTTACAATTTTATTCACCTTCACTTTCCCTGTCCTTCCAGATGAGAAGAACTAAGCAAAGCTTCTTTTGAAGCCTCTTAGTAATTTACTGTAATCAGAGTGACAACTAATAAGACAGAAGCATCTTCCCACAATGGAGCATTTAGCCAAAGAGGTACAAAAAGAAGACATTGAACCTTGTTGGCAATAATCACCTTAATTCGTTCACCCATCTCTCTTTGATGAAAAGTACAACTTTGACTCTCGTTTATTCAAGACTTTATTTTATTTGGCTCAGTCTACTTGTGGATGTGTCATGGCAGGGCCATTCACAAGATTATTTAGTTTTCTACACATCACTTTGTGCACAAGGTGACAGGAGAGCAGTAGGGAAGGGCAGCAGGAGGGAATAAGGTATAAATGAGACTTCACAGAATATTCTGAGTTGAAAGGGACCCACAAGGATCATCAAGTCCAACTCTTAAGGGATTTGCCTATACAGTGATTGAACCCATACTTTGGCATGGGTTCCATGCTCTAACCAGCTGAAATAGTCTCAGATGATAAATGAAGGAGAAAATAAAAGACTAAAAAAGTAATTGCAAGTTTTGCAAGTAGCCCAAAGTGTGTATTGTTCCACTTTTATAGAGCTAAAAATCTGTGAGGCTGGATAGGATGTTTGTGATTTGGACAATGAAACATTTAAGAGAGGACTCTAAGGAACTACCTTGGAGCATTCCTCTGGGTTTCCTCCAGCTGGGCTCCTCTCCACAGGCTGCAGCTCAATCAGGAGAGACCCGCCTGCTCTGGCTCTCCAGGGTAGTCCGGTGTTTCTTGAGGGTCTTTTTTTACCACCTCAGTGAGATCATGGCACACATGCAGGGACAATAGGAAGCTCTGGAAAGATTTAAGAGTTTTCTGATGATTCCTGCAAAGAATCCCCTGCACAAATCTGCAGAAAGAAGGAATTATTAGACTGTGTGGCATTTTTTGAAGCTTTTGGATTTAATTTTCCTCTCTTCTTCCATATTTTGACACCAAATAATAAGAATATTAGACTGTCTCAGAGACAACTGTCAAAATGAAAGAATTACAAGGCCAGGCTTTTAAGAAATATGCTTATGAGTTGTTAAATTTAGTTTTGTAGATTGCTGGGATGATTTGATTTTTCTAAGGCCCCATTTTCAAGCTGCTTTCTGAAACTGTATTAAAGGGAAATTTAAAGATAAAATTGCGTGGGACTTGAAAAGAAGAGTGCATAAGTGCATAAGGGAATAAGTTATGGTGCAAGTTTTCAGTATGGGCTTCTGGTGGAGCACAATACTGTTGGTCATATGCATATGTGTGTGTCAATATTTATGCTTCAAGACTATAACCTCTCAAGAGATACTTAGTTCATACTAGAGTAACCTGGCAAATATGCCAGAATATGTCTTCTAAGTTAAACCAACAAAATCTCAAATTGTGACAAATGAGCCTTTTTAGTAGTGATGCTCTTCCTTTTACAAACAGAAAGCATACTTGGAAGACAGAGATCATCCAGAAAAGTAATTAAACTATATGACTAACTGCATGCACTTCACTGTGATTTTGGGATGTTGCAGAGACATTAGGACATTAAACATTATGATCTTCAAACATGTATGCAGTCCTGAGTACAAACTGTTGAGGAGACAGTCCAAGTGTAAAATAAACATATCCAGGCCGACCCTGCAAATGCTAAGAGTTGGTTGGTTTGTCCCAATCCCCCCAAAAAGGAGACTTAGTCAATAATTAAAATAAGCAATCCATATTTGACTTAAAACAAAAAGTTCTAAAGTCATCTGATTTTCTTTTTCATTTACCTTTGCTTTGGCATTCAAATTTAAGCGTAAGTGGAAGAATAAACATGCTGTCTTTCAGAGCTGTTTTTACCACTGAGGCACTTAACACGCAAATCTGGAACATAAATTTAGCTTACAAATGGCATTCCACAAAGATTACTGTTACATCTCCTTCTGTAACCGGAAAGAATGTGGAAACATAACTTGTTTCAGAAATAGCTATAATTCAAGGACAAACTGGCATAAATTGTTATATTCTGATCACAGAAACTTGCACCTTAAACTGGTGCATAGCATTGCTGCCTAGTGCAGGCATAATTTTTATTATTTTGAGGATATTGAAATGGATGATAGGTAAATTTAATAAGACACAAAGAATTTCCCACAGAAAAGTACAAGCATGGATCTTGAGGAGTTTATGAACTTGATTTGCCAAATTTTCTTCTCTTTTCACTTGCGACTTGAGCTCTTTTGTAGAAAGCCCTATTAATTCAGAATTCTTCCCTTGCTAGCAGTTTAGTACCATTGTACACATCACTTCAACTGGTATGAGTATCTACATAAGCTATAAAGTTAGTGGCAAGACAGGTCCTGTTTGTAAATGTTCGATGTGTTATGCAGTCCACTTCTGTGACGAGGATGTGAGTAATTTGCAGAGACTTCTGTGGGATTTCTGCATGCTGTGCCATCAGAGAGCCACATTTATTGTGTGTGTTCTTGCTTGCACGGCAGTAAGCTTCTAGTTTTAGATTGGTGTAAAGGAGATACGTAGTAGACCCTTGTTTTAAAAATATATAACATTCTGTTACCAGTTCCCTGCTAGCTCTTTATTTCTCTCCCTGTTAACTCTCTAATTCTCTAGAAGCAACAACCTGGGAATTTGAAGTTCTTCTTCCAACTCAGTGGAGTGAGTTGGGTTCTTCACAGTTTGAGCTTGTGTAAAATAAATAAGTGCTAAGTGCCTAAATTAATTCCATGACTTGTTTTTTTCTTGCTTTGGAATTAAAAGGCATCTAATCTGCCAAAATTATCTGGAAATTACTATTGTTGTGATAACTTTAGAACATTTTTATAATGCATTTTTATAAACTTTCCATTAGTGAACATCTTTTTCTGATCAAGGAAGAGGACAGTATTAATATTTTAATAATTATTTATTATAAAATAATTGAAGTAGTTGATGATTTGGGACTAGATCCCTGTATTAACTCTCTACCGTATGGATATTAAATTCCAAAGATACTGCATAAGCTATTGGTGTCTGAGAAAAAGGCCACAATGAGTTGATCTACAGCATTTAGAGTTAATGACCTGATCTGTAGCAGAGCTAACTTAGAGTCAGTCACTCTCTTTGACAGAACTTCTCTTTATGCTCTACGTTTATCTGCTTCTGGTTTTAGCTTACTTTAGCTTTGGTTGTATTCTTTAGACTTGAAGAGTATTCATTGGATCTCTATGAATTTGTCCACAGCCCAGTTTAAGAATGCAGACTAGAGATTGTATTTCCTTTTTGTATTCAGTTGCAAGTACTCTTTTGTGTGCACTGCTGTTGATGAATTTTAAAGGGTACTTTCTTATGTAACAGCAAAGTGTACAAGTGCAGATATAGCATTCTGAGGTAATAACCTTGATAGGCAGAAACTCAAACATGAAATCACAGTGATGACTTTTTCTGCAGATATTGTCTAAAATCTTCAACATAAGAGAATATTTTTAAACTTGTATCATTACTTAGGATTAGAAATGAGGTTTTCAGAAAATAACATTGAAAGCAGGTTAAATTAACAGTTATATCTCTCAAATGTTGTTCTTCAAAGGCTCAGTGAATTCTGTGTTCTCAAAGAATAAATTTTCTCCCCATCTCAACTTGTAGTTCACATCATTTGGTGGGGTCACATCTCACACCTGGAAATCACAACTTTATAGCAGTTATCTGTCAGTCCTTCTTGGAATATTTAGAGAAAGTATAATACTGTACTGTTCAGTAAATTCCCTACATCCTTTTACAGTATGTGGTGATTTTGTTTTCGTTTTGTTTCATTATTTTCCCTGAGGAAATAACAATGTTTAGAAGTCATTTTGATTATCCCTTTTATCACTTAGGAAGCTGCTAGACAAAAAAAGAGTCTCAGCTCAACTTTTGGTTTATCCCTAGTGTCTTTTGAAAGACAAAAGTGTAGAGGAAAGACAAAAGACATTTTGCACTTTCCATTTTTTATCATTACATATTAACCTTTTTGATTCTCCAAATGATTACCTGATTGTCTTGGATTAATGTAAGAATAGGTTTTCAGAACTCAAAATGAACATAATGTATTTCATATGATCACTTCATTATTCGTTGGGTTTTAATATCTCATCAAATGAGGACTGGGCTTTTCCCCAGTTCTCCCTGTTGCTGTCTACTTAGAACACATTTTTCCCCATAGGACAGTCACTTTGCATTGAGATTGTCTGCTATCATCTTCACTTCAATTTAGTGTTGACTGCAAAGATCATTTTTTATATACTTGTATGGAGGACACCATATAAACAAAAATTGTGTTGAATTACAAATAAAAAGCCTATTAGTTTTAATATCTTCTTTCAAGGTTGTCATAATGTGTCCTTTTGAAAAAGAAGATAGTTCCATGTTAACTGTAATCATTTAAAATGTAATATACCTGAATTGGTTTCTTTCTGCAGGTGTAATGGGGTATTCTGAACTTTGTATCAAGGTCATTTTTGCACAATACCAATAACTAACATTACTCCTGTGAGCCAACCTAATAAATTATAATTTATGTCAACTTTAACCTAACTTGATGACTAATTTTCTTAAAGAATACTCCTACAGCTGGTAAACTTCATTACTTATGAAAATATCAAATATCATTCCTCTGTCTTTTGGTATGCTCTCTGTCATTCTGTTGCTATCTATTGCTCTGTATCCCAAGGTGGTGGAGATGAAAATTCACCTGAAATAGCACTGAACCCAGTTCTGCTCCTATAACACTCCTACATGGCATGTAGAGACTTTGAGCAACCTAAGACTAGCTCAGTGATCTAAAATAGGGAAAACAGCGTTTTTCCCCTTGAAAAGCAAACCAGCATGATTGCCTACATCAGAGTGAATTAAGCAAAATACTTAACAAGTTGCAGTCTGGTTTCCTAAGGAAGCAAGACATATATAGACACTTGGTCTATCCGGGTGGAAGTTAGCAGGCAAAGTATAGAGAACCCAAGCTTTGTTGTAGTCTTTCTTCATAGAGTGACATGTTTACCATGAGTGAGTATGTAATAAGTACACAAAAAACAGGCCTCCAGGCTATTATAGGTGCTACTCTAAAAAGATGAGTATAATAAGAAAAATAATGGAACAATGTTTTTGTAAGCCACAAGTCAAGAATACGTACCTTTAATGATATTCTACAATTTGCTTATCATCTGAGATGTTAGAAGTACTTGGTGTAATTTATTCTTATACTCTTCTACAGGTGAGAAAACAGGCTCGAGATTACCCTGACATAATCAAAAAACTTGCTTTGCAGTGTTCTGTTTAAAATAAAAGGCACACTGTCTCCCTCATATCATTTGTAACTCTTCATTACTTTACATATGTTTCTCATTCAGCAGTCAGGTCCCTGTCTTAAATGTGTATTTACAGTTCTACAACTCTTTAGAGGTGTTCAGAACTGAAAGCGTGCTGCAGTAAAATGCTCATCCTGTCATACACACAGGCTTTTGGTGTGGTCAGATGAGTCTGCAGAGTGAAGATTAATGTTATTTTGGTGTTGTGTATTGTGAGGATTAGCCTCCAGGAAATGGTCTTGCTAGGCTCAGTTACTTCTGTGTATATAGATATTTGCACAGATTCTTAGAATTTTAGAACAGAAAATTGCATGAAATTAAATCAGTCCTCAACCTTCTTTTCTTGAAATCCTAATTTACATAACTTCTCGCTTTGTAGCAGTTTGCATGACAGCACAGTGCTCCAAATAATTTATTCCATCTGTCTAAGAGATTATCAAATGTTTTGGGTTTTGTTGTTTTGGTTTCGTTTTTTTTTTGTGTTGTTGGTTTTTTTTGTTTGTTTGTTTGTTTTTTTGTTTTGTTTTTTTTTTGGGTTTGTTTTGTTGTTTTTTTTTGTTTTTTTTTTTTTTTTTTTTTGTTTTTTTTTGTTTATTTTTTTGTTGTTTTTGTTTTTTGTGGTTTTTTGTTTGTTTATTTTTGTTTTTGTTTTGGGTTTTTTTGTTTGTTTTGTTTGATTGGTTTGGGTTTTTTCCCCCTGGATTTTAAATATCAAAATTTTTTCACTGTAGTGCAAATAATTCTGAAAGCATTTTTTTTTGTATTTTTTTTTATCTTCGGATGGAATATGTGTCTGTAAAACAGATTATTTTTTAATGCATAGCTGCAAATGGAAAAATCCACAATTTTGTGAAACGTTTTTAATCCTGGAGAATCAATCAAAAGTAATTTTGCTCTTCTGGGCATTTAATTATGAATTTTCCTGAAGAAAAAAGGAAAAAAAAAGAGATGATGGCTAAATGTCAACAAGGTTTCTTTCTTGGAGCAGGTAGAAGAGCTAGTGAATGGTCTAGAATGTTCCCTACATCTTCAAGATTATATAAACTGTTACGACTGATGTAAATGAAATAGTATCAACACTTCCTCTCAAGCACTGGATTCCTGAACGCTGCTATGACTCCTGGCTGTTCTCATCAGTTCCCAAGTGAAAGTGTATTGTATTACTTCTGTGTCTGAAAACTCAGTTAGAGTAAATTCCAACAAAGGCATCTCCTGCAGATTTTGGCTAGCAACCCAGTGTTTGATACTAACACCTCCACATGAACTCCTAGGAAATCTTGAAATATCTATCCTGTAAGGAATGTGAACATGTAATTGTCTTCAAACTAGCAAGCCACCTTTGCTAAGCATCATAATGATACATTGACCATAAAGATTTTCCCATCTGTTTTATGGAGGATGTTGTTTTTCTGATATTGCCGAAGAGTCTAAAATTTCCAAAATAACTGAAGTTGGAAATCTGAGGAGGAATCATTCTGTTTTGATTTGTTTTTCCTCACTGCAGTTCCTTTGGAATCTGTGGTGCTGTGAGTCTACTCTTGTGCATCTAATTCCAGTTTTAAACCGCTGTAAACATCTTGCATGACATTATCAGTTTTGCTAATAGGTTGTCTATTTGACAAGAAAAAAAAAGCTGTCATAGCCCTTTGATAAACCTGTATCCTGTTTTGTAAGCAGTACCAATCCTCTATTGCAACTCGTTTCATTCCTGCTGTTAGCTTCTGGGCGGCGCTTGGATTGAACATGATAAATCAGTCCAGTAACCAAGACTTCTCTGAGGAAACCTGGTGCAGAATACTTTCATCTTCATGATCACCATACTAGCAATTAGGAAAAGAAGGAAGCCTATCTAATAATTCAGGAGAGCAAAAGAACATTTGGGAACTCTTGCTTATCCTGCATTGAGTATCCCTAGAGCAGTACTATTCAGGGAGAAATTTGAAAGCTGGAGATAGGTTGTACTCATCCTGAGTGATATGAACTCCTGCTACCCCTAGATGCTGTTATGAGACTATAATTTGGCATTTTTAAAACCACCTAAGACTCAAGTACATTTATTTTTAGAAATAGTATTGAAGGTCTTTCTTTTTTTTTATTTTTTTTTTTAATTTGTAGTTTTCCCCTCTAGACAGATTAATCATTTCACAAATTTTATTTGCACTGAAAGTTGTATGCAGCTAAGCAATTATTTTAAGTTTTAGAAGGTGTTTTCCTTCTATATTTGTCAACTGACAATGAGGTCTGTTCTTTTTTTGTAGTAAATTTATGAAGTGATGTGGACAAACTGACATATACCTAGCTCCTGCAAAAGATGGTGAAGGTTGGTTAGAAACAAATTTATTCCCAGATATTGATGGCTCTGCCTATTTCTGCACCACTTTACCAGCCTCTCTGAAACAGCAGCAAAAAGGAGAGGGAGCTGCAACTGCACCTGCTGTGTAGCACATTGCACTTTCTGAGATGGAAAGATTTTCTGGTGGTTTACTCACAGAATTTTAAGAAAGTGGCTGAGAATGTGACATGGTTCATCTTGGTTTTTACAATGAAATATTTTTTGGTCTGTATCTATATTTATTTGTGTAGTCCCACCTCACTGACGCTTAGAAGATAAAAGATAATTAGGACTGATTTCTAATTATGAACATACAGTATTGTCATATTCATTTAGTGAAACAGGAAACTTACAAGATATTTTTGATTATGGGTTCAGGAAAAAGGAGGTTCCCTGGCACTAAATATCTGTACATAAACTGAATTAAGAGATCTATTATCACCTCTGTAATGTCCTATGTGGGATTGCCTCTTAATAAGGTTTACTGAACATGTTTTTATAGAATGTATAATTGAGATTTCAGATTCTCCTTCATTCTGCAATAGAAGTAAAAGTCTGTTAAGTTAACAATGACCAAAACTTCCATTCAAAATTATTTGGAAGTGTTAAAAGCAAGAAACTTAATATTTTAACTTAGTCCGACCTTATGCATAACACAGAACATAAGCACTTTATCTGATAATTGCTACATTAAATTTGTAATCAAGGGAAAATAGAGTCTATTCTTCACCTAAATACTTCATTCATTTATTGAAATTAATTGTGGAAAAGGATCAGTTTCATTACCCTTGCTGTTGTTGCTCTGAATTCCTCTCAACTGCCTGCTCATTCTTCACCTCTTACTACTGGCTTAAATCATCCTCTGCAAACATCAATTCTTTTTTCCATGCCAAATGATATGTAAGGCTTTATCAAAACTATCCTCCTAATACTGGTGTAACAGCTCTTCCTCTGCTGTGTTGTTTTAATTGCTTCCTTTTTACTTTCTTGAATTTAAAGAGTGAAGAATATTTCACTGAGCTACATATTTGTGAGAATGATTATTTTCGCTGTGATCTCTTCTGAATGTTTCCAGTCTGCAATTGATTTTATAGAACTCGGGAAGGCAACTCCACTGAGAACCATGCAACATATGCACAGTACCAGAAACCCCGTGTGAATGATGACGCTGGACATTGATATTTGCCAAATGACACAAAGAAGTACTGGAAAGAACATAAATATGGAAAAGTATATGAGACCGTCATTTACCCACGGCTTTTTTTTTAAGAAATCAACTTTAAAATGAAATACGAAAATTATTTGAAATTGCATCTATTAGTAATACCAGTTATCAGAGTTGAGTGAGTTCATGCATAAGACATGCTTATAGAAAAGCCTCCTTGTCAGTTATGAGATTAAAAATTTACTAAAATTAATTTTCGGTCTGCATCAATCTTTTATCAGCACCTAAATTAATTCAGAATTTTGTTATCTAACACAGCAAATAAGTTACACCTTTTGAAATAAAGTGTAGGAATTTCAGTCCATTGAAAGTGAAGATGAATTGAATTTTTAAGTCAGTTTGATCCTTTAACCCAGTTTTTTTCATGATCCCTTTTAAATGCTAGTGCAAAGTTTCATCCAATCTTAAGAGAAGTAAAATAAGGCTTTTATTTCACTAACTTACTGGTTTCTTTTGCAAGGCAGACAGGCCAGCAAAGACCTAGTATGCTTGTATATTTATATGTATTGTCTGATATCCAAGATGACAACTGAATTGGAGAAAAAGAATGGGATAAACAACATCACTGCCATCCACACCTGTTCAGAAAGGCAACTTATAGACACTTTTGCTTGGTGATGAAAAAGGAATTGTCAGATGACTTCGCTTTCTTACCAGCGTCATTCCACTGAAGCAAGAAGGGGGAGAGTCATCCTGACACTGTTTATTAAACTTGCTCAAATATTTGGATGCAGTTGCACCAGGAAGTTTGGAAATGCTTTTTTCCATAGGTTGCCCAAGACAGTGCAGCTCTTCATTAACCAAGCTGAATCAGAATCTACTGTAGTAGTTTATTTTGGTAAAATATTTGATTCTTTTCTCCACAACATCTAAAAACAAATTAGAAATATTTCTTACATTTTGTCTTGTATCCAAGTATATTGTATATGCTCTTAATCATCCTTACTTTACATTGAAGTAAATAGAAACACACAGAGGTGCTAAAGCCAGATTTTCAAGAAGCCAGATTTTATCCTGAGCGCCCTTTCTTTTTGATTGATGATGACATTATTCATCCCTGGATTTTTTATTTTATTTTGTTTTAACTGTTTCAGTGTACTATAGTGGGTCGCAGGAAGCAACAGAGAAGTGATTGCAAGGGGGGAAGCTGGGAGAATAGCAGTTCTATGCTAAGAGAAAAATATTAGCTTTTTGAGTCCTTTATTTGAAGTCTAACAGAGCCTTTTTCTAACTAAATCAAAGATTAGAAGTAAATCATAAATACTGAAATGTTTGTACAAGAAAAACTAAGCAAAATTGTGTGATTAGGCAGTTGAGGAAGTAAACTCTACAGGTTGCAGAGGTTATGACGTCAATAGATAACTTACATAGGTCAGGATCCCTATTTCAAAGATTGTTCAAAACTGTTTATTCACTCATTTATTTATTTATTTGAATGCTTCTTTTTTTTGTAGATGCTTTTAATAAATAATATTAGGTCTAAAACCTAAAAAGCTCTTTGATTGCTGGGATTGGCATTTTTTCCAAAAAACAGAGAATTAAATTCCAGTCTGACAAATAAATTTTGGTTGATAAATGAAAACTACAAAGGGGACCGTGTCCAAGAGCAAGAGAATCCTGTGTCTGCATCCTAAGATACACAGCAGCTTGAAGCAGGGATTCAGATAGGGGATCGAATTGAAGTAAAAAGGACAATCGGAGCTAAGATAGCCAGAAATACTGGATGTATGGCTGGCAGAACTTCACCTGGAAAAACTTTGTGCAGAATTAAACTGTTGAGTTTTCTCTTGTCTTCTTTTATTTAATTCACCCATGTTATACTGGTTATTCCATTAAAATCCAAAGAAGTTCACAAAAGTTCTTAATTTGATTGTGCTTGTACAGTAGCAGAACTGATATTCAAAAGAATGGATACTTTTATAAAAAATTATTTTGATTTCTTTACTGTAATCTTAAGCGAACTTGTTGTTAGCTTTCACCATAAGATATCTTCAGTCGAGTCACTTTTATTTTTTCTGTCCCTAACTGTCATTGAAACTCTTAAATTCAATATATAACACCTAAAAAAATTTCTGAAAGACATATCACATTGTGTGTATTAAACAGATTTCATTTTTTTTTACATGATGTTTCCAAGCAATAGAAAATATTACTTTCCTAATTTTTTTTTTTTTGTGCCCTTTTATGTTTGAATATTTTCATTCTATATATATTCAGCCAATGTTCTTTATTGGGAAGACTGAACTCTGGTGTCATAGCTTACTGATAGTAAATCCAAATGAAGTCAGAGGGACTAGTTCAGAAAGATAGTATTAATTGTAAGAGTGGCAGAACTGTATAATTAATAACCTGCTTGTATGCACTTCCGTCCTTTATTTTTTTCATTTTTCATCCTTTATTTTTCATTCTTTATTCCATCCTTTATAATTGCTTATATATCCTAGAAAAGTGCAGAGAAAAAAAGAATCTAACCTGCCTCTTTATAATTTGAAAAATTCCTATGATGATGCTTATTCATTCCCAGGGAAAACAAAGCTACATCCTGTTCTTAGATGCTGAGCCTACATTCAGAAAGTTATTTCTACATTTCGTTTTCAAGTTAGATGTATCCTTGCAGGGAGGAGAATAGGGAGAAAGTAGAATACTCCATCCTGAGATCCAAATTGGCTAGAAGTTTTGAGTGGAAGGAAGATGAGGAGATTATGTCAAGTGAGACTGAAAGGGACATAGAGTGATCAAAACCCAGTCTCATATCAGCACCCTTTCATCTAGAGACAAGATCAGTGTCATTGCGTGCATAGAGAAACCATTGCAATGTAGACATGGAATAGAAGCATAAGCTCTCATCTGTGACTATTTAATGGCTCTTTGCACTTCCTAGTGAAGTAGATTTAACTTTTCAAAACAGATAAATACTGATGGAAGTAATAGCCTATATCACTGTTGAGTAAGAAAAAATAAAAGATTGGAGGATAAACTAGTAATGCTGCTATGTAAAGGTGCCCACTGCATTTTTATTTATTTTAGTAAAATCTGTTTCATGAAATGAAGAAATGTAGATTGTTTTGTTTGATTAGTCTTCTTCCCATCATCATACTGACAGTTTGTACAATGGCAGGATAATGCTCAGAGTAGGCGAGATGACAGAGAAGCTGCTGTCCTCAGCACTGGCAATAGGAATCCAGTTAAGCATTTAGAGTGTTTAAATTTGCTCTGATGCAATTGAATCTACCATGATAAACATTACCTAACCGGTTTTATCACTGAGCTTGACCCAATAGTTTTAGGAAATAGTGCAAAGTATAGAAGTCATAAGTATTACTGCTGTACAATAACTCAAATTTCTCTTCATTTCTCTTAAAGCCAGCATGTCAAATTGGACATATGCTTAAAGAACTTTAGTCAAATTGTTAAATTATTTTTAAATGCACTGAACAGCAGAGATGAAGACACCAGAATGAGGCCTGTAGACCTCCCAAGTGCACTTCAGGATTTGGATCTATGAACCTCATGGTGGCACACACACGTCTATACAATTCATCCATTTTTCATGGCAATATGAAGAAATCTTTCAGGTAGTTTCTCTAGCATCAGTCATCTTCCTAGGTGTGGTACAGACCTGTCTGAAGTGTCTAATGTATGTACATGCACCTGCCCAAGACAATAAACCTCGTTATCAATGCCATTGGGTACTGTATTTACTCTGGTGCTGATAGTATTGGCTGGAATATATGAAACGTCACCTCTTCCCATCTCCCAAACTCCATCACCTTCCCTTCCCCCCAAAACCAAACAAAGACACTCTATGTTTGTTTTTTTCTGTTTTGTTTTGTATTTTCTCCTGATCACTAAAATTTAGATTCAGGGTTATTTCATGATTGAATAAGCTGTAGTTTTTGTCCTAATACCTCATATTTAGTTATGACTTCAGTTTTATTCTTATGTTTATAGGATTGTTACTCTCTCATCCTATGTTACCAGCAAGCTAAAATCAAGCATATATTCCCACAACATACAACATATGGCTACCCAGAAGTTTTGTGGTCAAATATTGCAGTTTGGACTATACAGGGAACAATTTTAATTTTCCTAGGTGTGTTTTCTTTAAAAGCCAATACCCAGCCATGCCTGTCTAGAGAGATTGTTAGGAACTGTACATCTCTTTGCTTTTGACTGTTCTTGAAAGTAAACAAAACTCCAGCTGGCACTCATGTAGTCTTTTCTGGAGAATGTGTGGCACAAAGAATGTGGCTTTTAAAAGCAAAGCACTAAGCTGCAAGTGAGAAAGGAATGATGAGGGTACATGTATAGATAGCTACAGAGAATCCTGATTTCTGAGTGCTCTGGAACTGCTCTCCTGGGAGGCAGCTTGCTGAAATCCCATCCTTTTTTTTTCAGATGACCATTTCCCTGATTACAGCAAAGTGGAATTAGTGTTTCAGGAACTCCAGAGAAAATTCAAAGGTTAAGTCTTAGATTATACTGAAAGCAGTTTTGAAACAAGAAGCTTCAATGATAAGAGCTTGACCTAAAGTGGAAGAGTTTTAGTGATGCTGGGAGTGGGGAAGCATGAGAGATATTCGGGATTGTTTTGTTGGGTTTTCTTTGTCCCAGGTGTTTATTGAATGGGTTTTTTTCCTTGTGACTGAAGGCTACAGGCTACTAGTCTGAGTTAAGTTACTTCTGCTTATATTTGGTGATTGTTGTGTTATGCAGTCAGTGACAGTCTGTTAGCCTGTTTGGCTTTGTAGTGGTAAAGTGTTTCTTTCTTTTTTTTTCTCCCTTGATTCAGTCTTTTCATGTGAATGCCAATGTGCAAAAGTTAGTATCAGTCAACACAGACTTTCATTAACTCAATGAATAGAAAGTTCTGGTTCTGAGGCATAAGTGTCTACATTCTCTGATGCTTCTTGTCTTCTTCCCCAGAGCGCACCAGGAGTGCAGAACAACACACAGTGGTGGGTACCCATTAGTCTGTTACAGAGCCACCTCCTAACACTGCAGCCTGTGTAAGTGCTGTGAAAAACAAACAAATAAACAACAAAAAAAAAATTACACCAGATTCAGGACTTGGTAGAGCTTTACTTTTTACTCTTTCTGATAACAGGTGGAAAAATATGACAACTTCTTCACAGGAGTTTTAATGATTTCACTGCAGTGGGGAAAAATAGTTTTCAACAGTCAATGGGGGTGTTTATTTAAAATATCCCAAACTGTCACTTATTCAGCCACATAGCAGGGTTGTTGAGGATGAATTGAGAGAGCTGTGAATCAAGATTTCCTGCCCACATGCTTTCTTCTCTTGTCAGCCTTGTCAAATTTCTCTTGCTGAAATCAAGGAATGTTCAGTTCCTTTAAAGAAGTGATCCATTCTCTGTGAGCACAGTTCTTTTTTTCTTTCTGCCTCATAAATATTTTAAAAGCATTAATCTTGTTTGGTACCTGACTGATAAGCACTGGGCAAAAAATCTGTCAATGCAATTTCGTTACTGAACTTAGATCAGAGCTTTTTGAATGTTGTTACAGTTACTGGGTAGAATTTTAAAATATACTCAAATTACTTTGGAACAGATTCACAATTTCCACTCCTTAGGAGCACCATTATTAATTCATACATTACATAGAGTAGATGCAATTAAAATTTAGCCTTATTTTCTGATATGTTCCAATAGCAGTTATCTATGTTGTAGAATGATGCATGAAATATGACTCCAAGACATCATGTCACGGTTTTGGATGTAGTCTTACTCTGAGGCAATGGAGTACAGATTCTGTGAGTTTTACTTAATCCTGTAAATAGGATGCTTAACATGAATGTAATTACAAAAGAGATCAGTAAGTTGTCCATGCAATAATTTGCCATTTCTATTTGCTGCCATTATTGTGGCATTGTTTTATTTACTTATTTTTTCCCCAATGGTTTTTTATTTATTTTATTTTTTCCCCCACATTTTTGACTGTGAATACTGCATAATCAGATGATCTCAGGAGGAAACTGGAACTTTTTCAATATCAAAGTTTATTTGGGCCTCTAGGAATTAGGAAATCGGGGGTCTTCAGTGATTGTCTCAAACTTTTAACAGCAGTAGTTGGGTGCAGTTAATGATAGTACTTTTTTAATTTCTGTGATGGCTATTAAAGAGGTTTGTCATGACTTAAACCCCACTGGCAAATCAGTACCACACACCTGCTTGCCAACCGACTCACCCCACCCACATACCCACCCACACCCACCCACAGCTCAGTGGGATGAGGAGGAGGGTCAGTAAAAGGTAAAACTTATGTGTTGAGATAACAACAGTTGAAATAAAGATAATAGTAATAATAATAAGAGTAATAATAATAGAAAGGGAGATAACAAAAAGAGAGAAAGGGATAAAGTTCAAGAGAAACAGATGATGTACAATACCATTGCTCACCATCCACTGTCCCTGAGCAGTGATCAGCAGCTTCTGGCCAACTCCCCCTAGTTTATAAACTCTTTTCCAGACTCTATCTATGTTTCCTTTTGGAAGAGTACTTTTCAGATTTTTACCCTGGTAGCTTCTTGTGGGTGTCTGTTTCCCTTTATATTCTTCAGACACAAGAATCTGAGAAACAGGAATAATGCCCTTTGAACAGTGAATTGATAGTTTATACCTTTTTTTTTCCTTAACTCTTCCCTCATTCTCTGCATCCCATTCTCTATATTGGATGTTACTTCAGACTTCTCTACATCACAGCCAGTGCCAGGGTTATAGGATGCACCAGGCTGACAGAGGGGAGAACTGCAGGAGCAGAACGGAGGGGGTAGGGCAACTGAGGTAAGTGGAAATAGTCTGTGGGACAAATGGACAAACAATGACTTTTATATCCTCACAAAAACTGTCTGTGGTTGTCTTGGAGACCACTGTCTCCTTCACCCTCAAACCATGAGAATTACTAAACTATAAATATATATAAAGAATAAGTAGGGAGCGGTCAAGAGGGAAAAATTGTATATAAAAATTAGAAGTTGTACTGAAAGAATCAGATAAAAGAAGAAGTATGAACATAGTGGAGGGGCAGTTGGAAAGGAATACTCGTTTTTGGGAATGTTTGTGGAGTCCATTTAAAGATTAAAAAAAATTGGTCAAATAGAAAACACTTTTGAAGCCACTGCCAAAAGTTTACATACATTCATGAATCCTTCCAGACTTGACACAGATTTTCTCTGTGGAGACTATGGCATTAAATTAGTTATGTCAGACTATGCTATCCAGAAGTGGGAGGTGTGGTACCAGCCTAAAATTACCTTTAGATATGTTTAGACATCTTGCAGTTTCTAATCTTAAGAATTAAGAGTTTATCAATCTTCATGGGCTTGAAGTCTGCATACGTAAATGTATGAATATTTAAAAAACAATTAATGATTTTTACTGAACTGTTTCATTTTTCACATATCAGAATCCACTATTTCTCCTGGAAAAATAGGGTATTAAAACTCAAATACAGTAGCTCCCCATTCTAAGCAGTCTGATAAATTACACAACACCATTCCAGACTGGCATTCCCAGTCTATTGCATTTGATTTCATACTTTTAAACTTTGTTATAATAAATTGGGGTGGAAAAAATGGAACTACAGATGTGCATCTCTGCAACTCAAATATTGTGGCTTCCTTCCAGCATGGTCTGTTTTCTTCAGCCTGAAAGAAAAACTGAACAAGAGAAACTTGAACAGTTGCATTGCAGCAGGAGTCAGATACTGACTGCAAGATCAATGGTTTAGGCTGGCAGTGATCCACTGTAGTGACAGAAGGTGTGTGTAATAAAATCGAGTCTGTGAAACTAAAACAGATTATACAGGTACACATGAAACTATCTATTAGGGATTGAGGGTGCCGTCCCTTTTAAAATATTGCAGAACCAAGCCTTACAATCCCATTTGCAGTCTGTTGTAGTGGTGATAGTTGTCAAGCCTTGTCCTTTTTCTGCTCATGAGAAAGACATATTATGTATAACATAACCTTTGGAAATATGCATTGCTTTCTTCTCTAACAGTGCTATTTTTGCCATCTTCTGACAACTGTAACAACTTCCCAAGTGCAGGTTACTAGATAAATCTGAAGAAAAATATAAATATGAGCTTCCAAAATAAGCATGTGTTCAAGTTCTAGCACTAAACACCACACATATCAGACCCAAACTTCTGATCTCTGTCTGCCTGCCTTCAAATTACTTCTACTCCTTTGGCTACAGGCCCTAAAAGGTAATTGCTGATAAGGAATGCTATTGAGGACAGATAGAAATGTTAATGATTATGTCTGTGCTACACCTGAGATCATGTAATAACCCATGTCTTACAAGGACTAATTATATAATTAGACTACAACATGGATGAAATACAGCAATCACAAAGCCCAAGCCGAAAGAATAAACTGTGATGTATATGTTTTGATAGAAATTGTTTTCTTGGATACTGTTTCAGCATTTAACGCTGCAAAAAAGCAGAAATGTAGGATGCTTTTTCAATGCCTATTCTGTCAATAAATAATTTTTTTCAGTGTTTCATCCTGCCTACTCTCCTAAATGCTCTATTCATCTATTTTTAGATTTCCTTTCACATATTTACAGTAATTGGCCCAAACAGGATCCAATTTTATGACATAAAGCCAAATAAAATATTTTGAATTCTGAATGAAAAATCTGGTTTTCTCACATATAAGTAAATTATGCTGAACAACACATACAACAACCAAGAATTTGGTAAAATAATTTCTTGGCTTTCTAAAATATCTTTTAAACTGACGGCAGCTAAAACCTGTGGAAGAGAGAAGAATGCATAATATCTACCTTTTCTCATTTTTCCTTAAACTTCACCTTCAATTTGTTTATCAGAGACAAGGTACTGAGTATATCTCTTGAGTTTCAGTCTGAACCGTAACAGCCATTCTTTTCAGTTTATTCTTAAGCTGTACAGATCTTTCAAACAAAGAAGTATCATTTTCATTTTACATATTAGAAATATCATTTAATGTCACCAACTTTAGTAAAAATATGCTTGCTAACATCTGCCAGAAAAATAAAATAGAAAATGTTTTATTTTGTTAGATAACATTAATGGATGTCTAGAGTCTAGACTTGGTAAAGTATTTTGAAAACCTGATGATGGTCCTTTTGTTTATATTTTTGAAGTGTAAACTAGGTTTAGCTCTAGTTCACTCAGGGGTGTTAATCCTACAAGGCTCGCTTAGGGAAATCAGGTAAAATGACTGCATATGTACATGATCACAGCTAATATATAGCATACAGTGGCAGTGAGTCTTTAGGATCTTTAGGGTTAAGGTTAATCCATTCTAAAATTATAATTTACTTAAGTTTTATGTGAATCCTGTACGAGAGATTTTAATTCCTTTTCCTGATCTTTCATTTCCTTTGGAGGCTGTTCCTACTGCTAAATCTTTTTTAAGTCTGTGTATTATATTTAGAGTAAATTCTCAGTCTTTTGAGTTTACTGGGAACTTCACACACAGTAGTTGTTACTGGATACCCAGTAGATATCTCAGTGACTTCACCTGAGTGCTCCAGTAAGAGAATGGCAGGAATCCTCTTCTATTCTGATCCCTTAGTGTGAATTTCCTCATGCTCTGAAATCTCTGTGCCAATTATAATCTGCAGTCAGAGACTGCCATGAATAAGGTCCTGATGCTTCCTCTCCTGGTTTCCATTTATCATTAAATGGAAGAGGAATATCAAGTCTTCAAGTTTTACTTTTTTCTTGGATCTGAAATGGTTATTGTACAATCATTGCTTTTAGGCACAAGGCTAGAATAATTTTTTATTGTCCATTTAAGTTTTTAAACTCTTTAAGATTACTGCTTGTATAGCAAAAAATTAAGTAAAAGCTTTTATATAAATGCTTCATATTGGCCTTGGGAAAATAAGTGTAACATTTCAGAACTGCAGGCATCTGATGTTCTACAGATACCAGTGAATAACCAATTTAATCCAATAATACGCAGTTCCTTAAAAAGGAAAGATGTAATAGATCTTACTTGCTGAATTAATTGATTTCACATGTAAATGTAATCCTTTTCTAAAGACAGATTTGTTCCCAAGAATACAATTTGAAGTAATGAGGTTGCCTAAATCTGATGATGCTTCTACCTCATGTTTGAAATCTGCAAAGATAAAAGAGAAATTCGTAATCATTTTGCAGTCCAGTTTAAATAATTCATTGCCTGCTTACTATTCATACTAATAAAGTGAAATATCTTTCACAGTGAAGATTTCACAGTCAAAAATATTAAATGTGGCTAGGAAATATAATTACTGAGCTAATGTTTGATTATCGCATTCAGGTGTTATTGTTGGTGGTGTGGATGCTGTTTACTGCTGTGCAATTTTCCAAAGTGTGCAATGCATTCATATAGTTTGCTCATTTTCTGTGAAAACATATATAAGGCATAAGATCTTTGATGTGAAGAGGAGATATAGGTGAAGAACTATAGACCAGATGCATCTCAAAGCTTATAAAAAGTACAAAGGGATTGCACATTGGACGTCATATTGAAATCAGTAACAGAATTTGCATGGTCTTCATGAGTGACAAGATTCATAAAGCCACGATTTTTAATTTTTAATTAATTAAGAATCTTTCCCTGGAAAATAATGCAATAAATATCCTAAATTCAAGCAAGAATTCTACTCTGTTTAATGCTATCTTTTTTTTTTTTTTTTTTTTAATAAAGAAAAGTGGTGGTTTTTTTAGTATTAGGTCAAGTCTCTCTCCTGAAAGGGGCATTTAAAGGGCTAGCACACTACAGATGTAGCTACTCTAGCTAGTGATATGCCAAAAAATCCAACAAACGTAGGTACTAAGATTAGATTTTCATGAAGTGGAGACATAAGCATAAAATATGTTAAATGGTGTATCATCACAGATTCCATTTTAAACACTTGTATATGAAATTTCCAGTTAAATTATTTTAGTCAGATCATGGGTGAAAGTGTTGATACCATTTAATAACTTCCTATCCTTGAGGAAAACATAGTGGGAGTGTGATAATGAAAATGTTAAGTCTGGTTTGTTCAGAAGTGACACTGTGATTGGCAAGATGAATGACTGGTTGCTTTGTTAGATGAAGGGTTTTTTTATGAAAAGCTGCTTAAGATGGCAAGTTGGTGTCTGTCATATACAAGGACACTTTTGTATTTTAGATGCTGTTTATCATTACATTAGCAGAAAATGGTGATATTGAGCAGGAGAGAGTTTATTAGACAAAAGTGTGTAGCAAGAAGAGGTGATTTTCTGCAGCAAGATACATGCACTACTGTTGTTTCAGATACTTGCGGTGAAGTAAGTGAGAAAATTTTGTACTAGAAAGAACAGACAAGATTTCAAAGGAAGTACAGGATATAAGGATGCCTTAATGAAATTCAAAAATACCTTAGAGTCCCTAATACCTTTTACTCCCTAAAGCTAAAGGTGATTGGGATCATCTTTTGAATGGATGAGCCTATTTATAAATATGTGGATTTGAAAATCTTCTGGATTATGAGCTCCACTGAAAACAAATAGTTTTTGCAAGTCCTTAATTGTTTCCTCAGGAAACTGATGAAGCCAGGTATTACCACTGCATCCTGACTGTAATCAGTTTGATACTGTGTTAGTTATAGTATATACAGACAACTACATTTTATTATTTGAGATATGATAGTAATACTCGATAAAAACATTGGTAATACAATTGTGTACCAATGGTCTTAATCCCTTCCAGAGGATGGCATCAGAATTATAAAACTGTTTCCAACTGAAACACTACAGTATGCAGCACAGTATGACTGTAATTTTCCCCAGTATGTTTGCTGTTTACAGTGGCAGCCTCTAAGCTCACCCATTACTCATAGAACTGAAAGCTAAAGTTCATAGTACCTGTTAGGGGTTTTAATGAATATGACTCTCTAGGTGATATTGATTCTAAATTCATAACCTAAAAATATGGTAGGAATATTTTGTGCTTTTAATTATTATGACCAGAATAAATGTGTTGCTTTATCACCAATTTTATTTTTCTTGAAATTTTGGAATAAATAACTGCATTTCAAAGCATTTTTAGAAACTTGCTTAATACAATTTTTTTATAGCTATTAATGATTTCCCTTCTTTAATTGGAGATGTGAGCTGCTGCAATTCCACAGCATGAACACTTACTTTATTAGAACATTAAGCAAGTGTTCTGCACTGTTGAGGTTTAGAAATAACAGTGGCACTTCACGTTTGCATAAGGAAACTTTGCAAGGTTGCGGACGGCAGTATCCTATCTGTCTGGTATAATTCTTAATTAGTTCCAAGATAGGCTTCCTTTCTTAATTACTTGTTAGAATATTTAGGTATTGTAAGTTTTATTTCAGAGTATGAAACAAAATTTGTTTTCTTTCTCTCTCAGATTTTTTGGGTTTTTTTTAATATATGGTGGCTAAACATGAAAACTATAAGTTTGTAAAATAAATTTGAAAGAAATTAATGTTTCATTAAAGCCTGTATAATAAATTCACTTGTAATTGTTTAGATGAAACAGTATTTTAATACGTTACAGTTGTGTTTAAAATTAATTTTTAAATTTGAAGTTATTTAATTTTATAGAAGTAATGTAACACATAATAAGTTAGATACTCAAATATGGATAATTTTAGAACTATCATATTTGATAGGAAGCTATCATTATTCTCTTCTTGGTTATAGTAATTTAAATTTACATTTCCAGTAATTAGCCCTGTTTTCTGCAAAGACTTGATCATGTATGAACCAGTAAAAGTCAGTCACTTAAATTAGTGGCCTAAGCAATGAAAAAAATTACAGCTTTTCCAAGAGAATGACAGGTTTCATCTGTGGGTGTACTGCTAGAGACATCCTTAAGTCTCTATTGGCTCAGGTACGAGGTTTGTAAACTAGGAAATGCGTGAGTAACTCTGAAGCAGGGCTAGATAATTAGTTATTTTTCAAGTAAATACATTGTGGGATGTTTAGCTCTAAGTTTTTTTCATAATTTTAGAAATAAGAGAAAATCAGTTTTTCTGTAAACATCTTAGATCAAATTTTCTGATATAAAGTGTTAGACCAGCACAGAGTCCCATTATGAAAAGGACTGCATGCAGGTGTGTTTCAGAGTTTAAACCTTGTCAGATATATTGGTGTCAAAGGGAAAAACCAATTTGATTCCATACGCTCAGGACAGAAATAAGAATGTACTGACTCATGAACTTCTGTGTCACATAATATAAATTTGAGATGTGAATAAATGATGCCATTTTTGGCATAAATCAAGGCCAGAGCTTTTGAGGTATATAGAAAGTTGACCTGGAAAGGCAAATTGGGAAGGCCATCAGAAGGAGCTGTTAAAAATCACAGCCAACTTTTGGGCAGCTGATTCTGCATAACAGTACTATACTATAGAGAAAAGTGAAACGAGCTTTCAGCCTGATTCTAATTCTCACTGATCAGAGTCTGCCTGATTTACCAATTGGAGTGAGCACAGAGGCGCAGCATGCACTGCTCACTCAGTCAGCCAGCACATGTGCTTTACTTGAGTGATTACCCATGGCAGATGGGTGCAGTCTGCTGCTGATGGCCGGGCAGTGACGGACACGCTGCCTGATCAAATAATATGTTTTACACTCGTGAGGACTCTGCGGTGTCACAGTCAGTGTCACTGATTGCCAGAAAAAAGGAGTGGCAATGTAGGACACTAGCAATCCCCGCTGTGCTGTGTACTTGGTCGCTGTTGTGACTAATGTATGCTGGTATCTCAGTCATCCTAACTAGAAAACATCTTTTAGTTATGGTCTTTAGTAGCAGCTGTTACCACTACAATTTACTTGTCTTGGATTAGGTTGAAAAACCTGCTCTTCTGATACGTGCATTTGATTTTAATTGTATTTTACCATTCCAAGTGCTGTAGAATTTTTGATAGCATGTCTGAAGACTAAATTATGCCATTCTGTTTCATGCCAACTATATAATAGTTTCTATTCAGTAGGAGTTCAAGCTGTCCCATTAATAGTAAGAAGCTCACTTGCAATGTAACACAGGATCAAGGTATTGTAAGTTGGATCTGAGAGATTAGTTCAAATGTTTTCACCAAGTTAACAATGAGAAGTCATTAGAGGCTGTTTGAGAAGAAAACAAAAGTGGAAAGAAAAATCAGACAAATTGTCTGAATTTCTGAAGCAGTAACTCTTGAGAACCTCTTTTCATCATACCTACCTGAAAGGATTTGGTAAGATGTGACATGACTACTCATTATTTAAAGAACATATCTTTACATCCAAAAATAAAAACTGCTGTGCAAAAGAAGCATCAGTGAAGGAAAACATTTACTGAAAAGAAGGAGAATACTTTGTATTCTCCTTTGTAAATAATGGAGTTTAACTTTTTTTTTCAAGATAAAGCACGTGAACGTTTTCACTGAGTTCAAGTTTGTATTCTGTAGCATGCATGGGAGAATACATGAATACATTTCTGAAATTAAACATGCATGCCTAATATTATGTGAATATGCTTCTGCAGTTTGGCAAGCGAGCTGAGTTAGAACTAATCTCTCTAGTGACCAGAGACAAAAATCAAAACAAAACAAAAGGATTGATTAACCGAGATTCTAGCTGAATAGAGTGTTCTTCTGCTTGGCAAAATATTGCACAGTAGGAAAATTAAATGTAGGCAGTGAAGAAGTTATTTTTCAGTAGAGATGCTGTAAAAATCTTTGCGCTCATGCTGACCATAACTGTTCATAGAAAGCACTACTGATCGATCACCTGGGATCTGAGAGGCTGCTTTTGTGTGCCACAGAACCTGTTCTAAGAAGTCCTGACTTTGCATGAGCTGGCTTGCAGTTACTGTGCTTCCTGCTGTTTTCATTTTATGACAGACATATATGTTACTGCTATAGATAGCTCTGCTTGATGGCTTAGATATGGCCTTTATCTTTTTTCCACACCTCTGGATATAGTTTGAAAAGGGGAAGGAAAGCTATATAGTGTATTTTAAGCATCAGATCTTTAGTTTTCAGCACATTTAGAACTGTGAGATTTTGTTTAAAAATTTAGTGTAGTCCAAAAGGCACTGTTAAACTTCAGGGCACCTGAAGCTGTCATTTATCAATTAATAAAAGTATTGTTGAGACAGTACTGTGGAGAAGAATGTTAAAAAACAGGTTTTGGTATGAGTTAATTTAAATAGTGTTGAAGAAGGTTTTTATCTATTAAGCCATTGTTATGTTCGCTGATGAAAATAATGAATGCATTCACAGAATAAAAAAGGTAATATAATTCATTGAAGGTTATGCAACACATAATTATAGCTAGGGAATTAAAGGTTGAATAAGAATGGGGGGTTGAAAAAGTAAACAATAAAGCATCTTTTTTCTATCCAAAGATTTATGGTAATACTTGGGGTTTTTTCCTGCTGTTAAGAATAAATAAAAGCAATTTCACTTGTCTATTGCACTTGAAAAATTAAAATCTTTGGAAATAATTTGTTCATAAGATAGGTTCTCTTGGCATTCTACTTTTCTTTCTTTTTTAAAGTCGCGATTACTGGGAAAGTTAAAAAAAATTGTTGAACATGAATTAAAAAAATGCAACTTTTTTTTTAAATTTGGGTTATTCCTTTTCTTCCACAGCAGGGTGGAATCCATTATTCCCCTTTTACATAATTTTGTGTCTCAGAAGATCCAAATTTCAATCCACTTTAATCAGGCCAGCATGATTATAACTGATAGTGAGCCCTATTTGTGATAGCCATTCACTGGTCTCAATTTGTGGGAATAAACGTGTGAGAACTTTTTTTACACAGCTATTGTTTTCTTCTTTTACTTCAAACTGTGGCTTCTTCCCATTGTAGAAGATGGTCCTATTGTTCCTGGACATGAGAGGTGGTGTTATCTACTGCTTCTTACCCACAACATACCTTTTCCTTTATTTTTCTCTTATTCCTGAGTCATTATTATACATAGTGAGAAATGGGACAAGAGAGTCTTCTGGCTTATTTACTTCAGTACAGTTAGCTGCTGAAAAGTGATGTGCTTACTGTGTAGTTATTTGGAGTGAGAAATCCATTTTAACCAAGTTTCAGAGTATCTGCTTTGTTAAGCAGCTCTTGATTGATACCTCTTTAGCGACATTACACTGCTGCTGTCACTTTCTGGCTAAGGTACTAGAATTTCCAGGGGTTTATTGTATACAACTTAGAACTGTGCTGAGCTGTGCTTTGTATACTGTGTCCTATGTCATTCTTTATTCTGGGGCATTTTGAGCTTTGCAGGATGTGTTAGAGGCTGGAGAGGAAATTTTTTAGCAGGGCCTTTTCAGAGGCAGCACTGGTTTATAAACTGGTACAAGGAACATGAAAGTACACTTCTTTAACTGCTGACTTCAGTTTACCAAATGGAAGAAAAGTGCTCACATAATTAATTTGCAAGAGGAAACATATGGGAAAACAAGGAGTAATAATATGAATAGCCTTTGCTGCACGTATCTGCTTCTCTGTTGTTTTGAGTTGATTAGAAGCTTTGATTGATGCCTTCTTAAACATACTGTTGAAGTGTTAAGACACTGGTGTACTGTGTGCCTGAATACTCCATTTAAAAAGAAGCACGGGTACTTAACCTGCTGTTGCAGCAAGAGTGCAGGTGTTGTGAAAGAAGAATACCAAATCAAAGCTAAAGCCATCAGCACAATGCCACTGGCAAAGAAACTTCGTGTTTCTTAGTTCTGTTCTGCAACTGCACAGAGTTGATTACACATGCTTACTTGTCCACACTCTCACTGTGAGTGTTTGCAGTCTGGTAGGGTGACTTTGAGGATAGAAAGAGTAGGAGAAAGGACAGAAAAAATTGATTGTTTTCCTAAAAGCTAAGTTCAGTACTGAGAATATGTATTCAAAATGATAGCATGGAAAAACATCTAATTGTAATCCCAGCTGTGAGGTACCTGACTGGTACATTTCAGTATTTAGGGTTGGTAGCTATGATTGACTTGAAGTATCTCATTTATGGTGGTAGCTAGCTTTAGTTAATTTGGATTTCAAATTTTGACCTTAGCTGATATTGATCTTATGTGTGTTGTTTTTCTTCTTTGTAGCGGTGCTTAATGGCTGCTTTTGGATTGATTCCCTTTCTAAATAATAAAACCTGGTAGGTCTAGTTCCTATTACTTAGGGTGCTGTGTGTTTTCTCAGTCTGATATTAGTTCACATTCATTTCTCTTTTAAGTGAGGTGCCTTCTATCTGTGCTTAAAATCTGATCCTTTGCTGAGGTCTAGTCAGGTTTATTTTACTGAAAACATCATTAATATTCATAATTTTTTATTTTTGCACACTTTTTGGAGTAGCTTCATTTTGGTAGGTTTTTTTTTGTCTATGAACTTCTGGCATTTTTATATCCATAATTTTAATATGTTAGTAGTCACTCTGTGTCCTTAGCCCTTAACTGTTTAATCTCTCATCTGTAAAAAAAGTTAAACTGATGATTCTCGTCAACTTTAACTTTTTTTTTTTTTAGTATATAAGAACTTGTATTTAGTAATTAACTCTCTACAAGTGGCTTCAGTGAATCCAGACGTGAATCCAGAGGAATGAGGCTCTCTGCAGTGATAGGCTTAGATTTAAGGTTGATCGTACTCTTTTTTGTGTATTTGGGACCTGTTTTGCTAAGCACTTTAGAATCTAATCTCTATCATATAAAACTCAACATTTAATTTATTTTCTCTGTTTGTCTTCTTCATAGCTGGACGTTTCTGGCTATTTAATTAGTTAACTTTCCTGTCACATATTGATACCTCTTATCCCAACCTTTTCTTCAGAAAATGGGCAGCTGGTTTTGGACATCTTTACGTTGTTTAAAACACCAGTGCTGTACTTAGTACTCATGAATTTTTGGCTAGACCTTTTCCTCTCACAGTTAGAGGTGGCAGTGGCTACTACTGACAGATGAGGTCAGGAACATGAGTAATATTACATTGTATGAAATGTAAGAGCCTCCTTCAAGGTGCTGAACTCCCAGTTCTACTTGAAGACTACATGGCCTCAGCATATTTTGGGGCACCAATCTGTAAGATTCCCTCATTTTATAAAAAAAGGATTCTAAGGAAGTTGGAAAATCTATTTTATTTTTTTTTATAGAATTAGGCACACTGAAAAAGATATTTGCCATTAAATTAGTTTCTGTACTATGGTCTAGTGCTTTTGTGGAGCCACATTTAAATAGAAAATGCCAATAAAGGCTGGATTAATTTCTTGTAACTTTTAGAAAGGTATTGCATTATTATTGTTCTGTATATTATCTTTTTTTTTTGCCAGCACCAGTTCTTAAAAAATAACATTTTAGAAATCAGGTAGTTAAAGCTAAATGATTTGGACTAATATTAAGAACTGTTTCAATGAGTATGAAGTGTCATTTTAATGTAAATTTCTTAAATCCTTTTATCTGCTAGTATAATAAAAGCTTGCTACACTTGAGAAGAAAAACTGCTAGTTTTCACCTATAATTTTTGTTTGCTGCTCTCAGCTGTGCATTAGTATTCAGAATCAGCATTAACCATAAAGCATTTAAAGATTTTTCAATCAAACCCATCATTTTACTGAAAGGAGATACTGAAGCATAAAGTTAGCATTGTAAAATAAAATGCATAATTGCTGTCATCATTTCCCACTTCAGAATTTCAAAAGAACATGTCTTTGTTAATGGAACACAATTTCTCAGAATTCTTGAAAATTGAAAGGCTAAATTTTGTTTTTCCCAAAAGATTGTAAAAGACAAATGTCCAGTCCTTTGAGCCAGAAAAAATATGTAGTCAGTAACGTGACCCAACAATTGTAGAAAAGTGGAGAGGTCTTTTTCCTTATTTTAGTAAAGCTAGATAACTACCTTAGGTCTTTACACTTACAGGTTTTGCTTGGATATTTTGAATTACTCTTGTGAACATATAGAAACTGGCTTCGTGAGTCAAGGATGAAGGTCTGCTGTCACAGAGTCATCTGAAGGATAAACATCTGCGGCATTTTGGGAGCATGACACTATGCAATGCATGAACCTGACTGAAAGAGGAATGTAGATTCCTAAGATATGAAAGTATAAGTGAAAACACATAGGAGGACTTCAGTAGCTACTATGTAGTTGAAGTTGGTGATTGCAAATATGTGTGTTCCCTAGCACAACTCTGACCTGAAGGTAGACTGTGATTCTGAAATAAGTTACCTATAATTGGTGAATCTATCCATATGAACAACTGTTCCTTAAAATAGAGAAGCAGAGGTCTTTGATAATGCCTTTGGAACCAGTGCATGCTAATATGCACCACAGGAAAAAAATAAGCTATCATTGTCAACAAATAATATTTTTTCCATATTTCTTTAGGTTAATAATGTTGATAAACCAGGCTTTTAGGCTTTTTAAGAAAAACTGGATAAAATGCATCTCCTTATTTCTCTCTACTAGTATGCTTATTAGATTATTTCTGTGCACATTTTCTAGAGCTTTTTGGGTGAATCACATATTTCTGTACATCTGAATATTATAAGC
The DNA here is from genome assembly GCF_003945595.2 of Pipra filicauda. Classification (NCBI taxonomy): domain Eukaryota; kingdom Metazoa; phylum Chordata; class Aves; order Passeriformes; family Pipridae; genus Pipra; species Pipra filicauda. The sequence continues at coordinate 1,138,356 of NW_024103851.1, read as the reverse complement.
AAATTATCTAGAGTATCTATGCATGCAAAAGCATGTGACATTCCTTGAGTATCACTTGATATTTCCCAGGTGTTTGTACCGGGTCCAATTCTGTTTAACAGCTTCATTAATGACTTAGATGATGGGACACAATACATCCTCACCAATACAAGACTAGGAGATGTAGCTGATATATCAGATTTTTGTGCTTGACAGGCTGCAGAAATGATCTGACAGGAACCTTCAATAAAGAAAAATTCCAAATCCTGCACCTGTAGAGGACTAACCAGTACATGCTGGGGGATCAACAGCTGGAAAGGAGCTTTGCACAAGACCCTAATGGTCCTGGTAGACAACAAGCTAAACAGTAATGAGTCTTTGCAGCGAAAAAGGCCAATGGTATCCATGGATGCAGTAGAAAGAGCACTGCCAGCAGATCAAAACAGATCTGTCCTCTACTTAGAACTGATAATATCACATCTGGAGTGATGTATACAGTGCTGGGCTCCTCAGTGCAAGAAAGTCATAAGTCTGCTGGAGCAAGTTTAGTCAAGGGCTACTAAGATGATTAAGAACTGGAGTATATTTAAAATGAGGAGAGTCTGAGAGAGCCAGGACTGTTCACCCAGAAACTGCGGGAGAGATCTTATCAGCGTGTATAAATGCCTGATGGGCAAAGAAGACAGAGCCAAACTATTCTCAGTGGTATACAGTGAAAGGCCAAGAAAGTAAACTGAAATGTGGGGAATTATGTTTAAATACAAGAAAAAAAAATTTTACTATGTGGGATCAAACACTGGCACAGGATGTCCAGAGAGATTTTAGAGTCTCCAACCTTGGATGTCTTCCAAACCTGGCTGTACACAACCCTGAGTAACCTGTTCCAGCTTATCCTGCTTTGAGCAAGCAGAGAATCTCCGTTGGTCCCCTCCAGCCTCAAGTATTCTTTGGTGCTGTGATTCAATGAGTATATGTGATCTGATATCTAAGAGCAAGGTCCAGGTAAAATTGGGCAAAACATGTTTGTTGAATTGGCTTTTCCTCTACTGAAAAGTGGGCATGGAATACTAGAAGGTTTTTGGAGTTACATCAGGAGGATATGTGGGAGGAGAAACAAAAATGTGAACTCCATTCCTTATGTTGCAGTGAGAGCGATGACGGTACAACAGGAGCATTTATTTTGTGGTTTAAACTAATCAATGTGTTAACTAACGCCTTCTAACTCAACTAACCAAAACAGTGCTCACTGGAATCTCCATTTTCTTACATGATAGAAAGTTGCTCTTCCAGATGAGATGGATTTTTAATTAAAATTGCATTCATTCTTGAGTGGTATAATTTGTCACAATATGACCTCATATTTCATAATTTTGAAAGCTGCCTAATTCTAATTTTTTCCACTTTATAGGAAAAAAGCTGAAGGTCCAAGAAAATGTGTTCTAAGAAGTCACTGACATGACGGATTTCAATATCTCTAAGTAATTAGTTAAGTTATGCTTGTCTCTTTCATTAAAAGCACCATTAGACAACCAGATGCAAAAGATGACTGTGGTAAATGGTTTTCCAGGTAATTCTTGATAATGTTAAATGTGGTTGTCATTTCAATTGATCACTATGCATCTTTTCTTAAATATCCATTCATCTACTTGAGCTGCCTGCTCAATAAATTCTATGTGGAAATCATTAGGATAATTTAATGAAAAGAATTCCCTCAGTTTAACCAGCTGCAAAATGTTTTCTCTGTTTCTGCGTTTGGGTTTTTCTTTTCAATCTCTCCTGAGCTTGGTGAAAAAATCTATACTACAGATATTTCTCTCTCCTTTGTTCCTTGGTACATTTCTCCCTATTTCAGGCTTCCTTTGGAAACAAAGTATACCATCAATGTGCTGAGTAGAAAATTGTAAATCTGTGTGAAAAGCCATACGTTTCCTACCATTTCTGCTCATGCTTGCCTTTCATTTTAGTGAAAGAAGTGCACCAAAGGTTGATGGGGGCAGGATTCCTGTCATAGCCCAAGGCTAAACTAAAGCACACTTTCTTTTCTGTAAATGTACCCACTTTGCCAAGTGAAAGCCCATAGTATTTGGGTTATTCTTTACATCATTTAATTGTTATAAATTTTACCCTGTACAGAAGCCAGAACAGGAAAAGGACTAAATTAAGGATTTTTTCATCTTGACTTTTTGAAAAAAGATTGGTTGGTCCCTTGCCTTTTTCAGTGTTGCTATTTTGTGAGAAAGGTGATGTGCTGATAAAGAATACAGAATGCAAAATTATGCCTATTACTGAGTGCTTAAGTGGCACTGGCAGGGGTGGAGTGAGAGGAGAAGGCAGCATGGCACAGTGGCATTCCAAGACAGAGCAAATTCATTGACAGGCACCCCCGAAGTTCAATGTGCACATTGCTTTTGTAGTGAAAATGGCATTCCATTATCTCCCTAATCTAACTCATAGCTTCTGGAGGTAAGACACTTGTAAATAGTCTTGAGTAAGTCTCTCATAGTGGATTCTCCACACTGTGTATCTGCAGAATGTAGTATTATGCATCCTATTTCTCTTGTCTGCACGACAGCCAGGATTTCACTCTCTCTTTAACCCCTCTGAATTCATCCCTTTATAATATTGGGTTTTCTGCATTTTCTCCTGAGTAAACTTGCTCATGTAGTAGTGGTCAGGGGCTGCAGTTTTGTAAATTCTAACATTAAAGACAGTCTCAATCTTTGTTGTTGCATATGCTCTTTTGCTTGAACTCGGGAAGCATAGAGTACTTTTGGTCCCACTTTTTTACTTTAAAAGAAAGACAGTTCTTTCCTGGATGCAGCTGTCATCACTGCTTAGAAATTTTCCATTGTTTCCTTTCAGAACATGCTGTCTTTCTCAGTTTTTTCATTTATTGTTGGCTTTGCCTTTGACAGCTGTTTTTCTTTTATCTAATGGTGTTTAAGCAGGTAAATAGGAGATGCTTTGAATAGCATATTTTATTAAAACAAAACAACCTAATTAACTCATTCTTCAGTTATGTGCTCCAGTAATCCTTTAATGCAGACTTCTTACAAATGGTGTTATTAAGGATAGGAAGAGCTAACATAAATCAGAAATGTCAAATGCTTTTTCAAAGACCTTTTTTTCTCTCCAGATTTTAAAGGAGTCAGTATACTAATTGTTTATTGTATATCTTCTGCATTTCTTTAACTGTGTTAGCTGGGAGCTGTTATTCAATGGGGCCTTTAAAATTTAGAGAAAACTAAGCAATAACTTAAGTTTGTGTAACTGGATTGAATAAAGTAAGCACTGAAACATTTGCCGCAAATGTAAAATCATTATCAACTTGTCTAATTTCCCTTATATGATCTTTTAGAAAGTATTTTTAAAAAATATTTAGTGCCAGTGCTGCCCATACATCTCTGAAAGACAAGACTTATGAATTACATTCTTGGAGAACAGAAAAAAAGTACAGTGCCTCACAGGAATAATCAAGTGGGGAAGATATTTATTTTGGCTTAAAATATCCTAAAATAAGGTATATGAAGAAGAGGGAAAATAAATTAATAAAAATGAGTAATAGTAACTTCTACTGTGACTGTTTGAGACTATTTGGTTCTCTTGGAGTGTACCAGAACTTTTAGATGCTTTCAGTACTGCTCAGACGCTATATGGATATGTGCACGGAACTTCAAGATAGTTAATAAAAAGCAAAAGAGACAGACAAAAAGCTGAGTTTAGGGGGGAAAAGGAGTCATTCAGGAGAGCAAGTCTGGAGCAGATATAGGAGGAAAACTGAGGTTGGCTAGAGAAGATAAATTAGAAAACTTGACTGTTTAAGTGAAAAAGAAATGGTAAAGAACAGTCACTTTGGAGCTAAAGCTAGTGATAAACTAGCTGGGTGGGAATAAAGTTAAAGATAAGGGACAACTGTTTGACAGATGGCTGGGAAAACAGGTAGCTAAAGATGTGCAGATTGCCTTCTGAGCGAGCCTGCATGGTGGATTCAGATAAATTAGGAGTATGAAGTTGAGGGTAGAGTTGTGGTGGATGTGCAGATTTGCGCCCACTGAAGTTCACTTTCTTTCTGAGCTCTGAATGGACCATAAGACTTCAGAGACTTGCTGTTCCTCTGTTGTCAAGAAACTTCCATTGCAGGCAGTCTTTGATTTTCTTATCCCTCTGCTGTATTTTCAATACATTTTATGCTGAAAATAGCTATGTTCTCTTTGCCAGATTTTTATTTGTCAAGATTGAATCACCATGTCACCATGTGTCCCCTGCTGCATTTCAGTGAAAGTTTGGAAACCTGGAAGGTCTTTAGGCTCATTGTACTTTCTTCTTTCTGGCCTCCCCAAACTTCTCTTTGACAAGCCATCTAGTCAATGAACCTGATGTATTCATAGTGTGAATATTCCCACCTAATCAGTCTATGGAAGCTTCTCGAGTCACGCAACTGCTCACCTGGCTGGTTGCATCATAGTAGTGCCCCTGGTTTTCAATGGCTACTTGCAAAGTTGCTTCCAAGACAGTGTTATCACTTGGGTACAAATTCCTATGAACTTGAATTGCATAGAAAATCCTGCAAACTTGAAATGTGTGACTCTTCCCGGGTTTGGTTGTCTTGTGGTTTTGTTTTTTGGGGGTTGGTTTGTTTGTTTGTTTGGTTATTTTGGTTTTTTTTTTCTGTTGTTTTGAACAATTCAAAAGAACTCTTCCACAAAATGGAGCTATTGTCATTCTGTGAGAGAGCAAGAGAGGGCTGTTGTCATAGGATTTCTGTCTTTTTGGAAAGTCATTGTATAGTGGACAGGATGGTGAATTCTGGTTCTAATTATTGCCTTAAAGATTTTCTTATTGTCTTCATACTCCTTAGTAACACTAGATAGTTACTCAAGCCATACTTAGAAGTGGTTAATAAATGCAATTCTCATTTTTCAGAGTAACAGCTAGAAATTTTTGTAGAAATGTCTTACAGAAATTCTGAACACTTATAACTGAAGCCAGTGGGAAGGCTAGTTTGAATGGATGAAGTACTGTATAACAATCACTTTCTGAAAAATCATTCACTAGAGTTATCAAGTTGGATGTAAAAATTAATAGGATTTTTCTCCGTAGTCTGTCTATGCCTCGGTCAACTATTTGTAAAATGGAGTGATATCATCTTTCATTTTGTTGGCCATTTTAAAGATTGATTAAGTTTTGAGAAGCAGTCCTCTGTTCTGAAAAGTGCCATAAAAAGTTGAAGACAAATGAACAGAACTAACAGGCTTATCATAGGTTTTAACAGTTTGCAGCAAATATTGAACAGCTGATCATTAATAACTTTTCATTTATCACATGTACTTCATGACACAGAGTTTCTGAGGGGGAGGGGAAAGGCAGTCAATTAGAAACTGCATAATGTATATACGTAAGTGAGGTGAATTCATGGTTGAGTAGAGTACCCTGACAGTGATGGGGTTTAGCTTCTTATGAGTTCTTTTAGCCCTCTTTTGGTTTTATAAATGTAAATCTATATTCAAAATGGGGCTGTAAAAGCAAGTACTGTTTTAGGTGGAGTAAGTTGTGGCCTTATTGAAGATCATGGGGAAATTTGCATAATCTATGATTTATTCCTCTAATTTTTCACTCATCTGTGATGAATGAAATAATATTATGAATATGTGCATGACTATCTTGAATGTCAGCTTAGAAATGGAAAAACATGTTGTTTTATTCCTCCACTGAAATGTCATGCTTTGACTGTTCCCATGCGGCACTGAGGTGGGGCTGTTTTCCGAATGAAATCTTTATGTCATCATAGTGTCTTTTCAGAATTCCTAATATTACTTATTATTGCATCTCCCAGAAATGTGCATAAATGACAGGTAGCTTCTCAGCAATGCACCCGCCAAACCCACAAGTTATTTTGGTGTCTATCTTGTCAACTGCATTTGGAATATAGGCATGTTACCTTTAGTGTGCTTTGAACAGTGATTAAAAATTCTTTTACTAAACTTATCAGATTGCTGTGACTAAACACCAGTCACATGTATTTTTAAATGTTGTTTAGCATATTAGACTTAGAAATTGCTTGAATCCAACTTGAATTATCTTTTCCACAGAAAAATATGTTCTCCTTTTGTTTTGGTTTGGTTTTTTTTATAATAAGAACGACCCCAATATAATTGTTTGGTTTAAGAGGGGTTGCAAATAAGTACTGAAATGAGCATCCGAGTTTGCATTCCTCTGTAGGTGATCTGCATGGAATACGTAGTGTGACTTGTGTGCCTCACAGGTCATCCTGTTTCTCAAGTATACATTGGAAGTGCATCTAAAGCATTCTAAAACTGGGTAACAGGCATTATGTAATCAAATTCTACCATCATAAGAGCATATGAATGCTCTTAATAATGAACGTTGAAGGTTGCTATACATTTCACTTTACAAATTCTGATTCTCTTCACTTTTTGCACATGGTTTCTTTGATGGAAAAACTATATCAAGTTAACTATACTAAGCACACAATGGATTTCTTTTTCTCCTTGTTGTGTAATTTCTTTCAAACTCTCCATCTCGCTTTGTTCAGTGATGCCTAACATTATCTTAAATTGATTTGGGGACACAGAATTTCTTGCTTTCCTTCCTTGCATTTTTTTTTTAACTTTGTTAAAAATACAAAGTTCTGTATTTTTTACCCTCAGTCTTAAATTTCTGCCATTTATGCAGACTGTAAGAAGAAAAATGTTATTTAAAAATCAGATTATTTCATCTTTTTAATATTAATGTTATTGTTAGTATTTAATATTGGAGGAGAGTCTGCTGTGTTGTTAAATAATTTTTACTAAAAAGTCATCAAAGTGTCATACAGACTATAGAAACTGATGATGAAATCAAATAAAAATGGAAATAAAACATTGTCTGCTGGTGTGGAACAGTATTAAGTTGTTACCTGTTCAGATTTCTATCTGCAGAAAATGTTTCTTAACTTGCATCTCTTCAGCTTTATCTACCAGGCAAGCTGTGCTATCACTGTTGGTGGAACAGTGAGCTTCTAACATAATAACTTTCACTGGGAAAATTGAGATAGCTTATAAAAATGTATTTTCTGTTACCTGATTGCTTAATACTGCTTTGAATTTTGAGGCAGTAAGTGAGATGGTCTTGTTTATCTGCTGTACTTCTGTTCTGGGCATGTAGCAATTTCAGCCTGTGTTTTACTCTGGTGTTCATGGTTCAACTGCATGAGCTGATTGCTAACAAACTTATTATTAGTTTTATGTAAAAGGGAACAATAAAAATGCATTTTTTTCTGAGAGTATACCACAGAGAGATCCACAGATAACATTGTTGCAGTTTTGAAACAGTACTTCATGATCAGATTCTTCATATAATGCATCTGAGCCTTCAGATAACTGCATAACTGCAGTTCAGTAGGTAATTATACAAGGTGTGTAATCCACTGATCAACACAATCGGTACAAATTATACTCTTAGGCTGGTCTTAATCCAGCAAATTCTATTATATTATTATATTATATTATTATATTATTATAATTTTATTACATTATTATATTATTTTATTATAATATTATTATATTATATTGTTATATATATTGTATATATTATATTATTATATTATTATATTATATTATTATAATTTTGACTAATAAGACCAGGACTTGACATTTTTCATAAGCAAAATACTGAGTCAAAAATTCATTCTTTTCTATATTTTAGAGGTAAATGTATCATAATGATATTCCATACTGACTGTAAAACTGCAGGGGACTGGAGTAGATGACCATTAGAGGTCCTTTCCAACCCAAACTATTCTGTGATACTCTTCTATAATTCTACTAATAACCCCTGGGAAGTCCTTCCACCAGTTGCATTCTCAGAGTCAGGCTTAGATTGTGCCTAAGGACCACTTTACCAGCATTTTCCTACGCATCCAGAATAATATTGATATTTTTGTTGTATTTGAGTGGTAGTTTTAGATGTGTGTAGCCATATGCAAAATCTAACATAATTTGCCACCCTCAACTGAGGAAATGTAGAGTCCCAAGTACATCTTTGCAGATGGTCAGTCCCTTGTGGTCCCAGCTTGCCCTTCCAGGATGTACCCACTGGAGAGCAAGTAGCCTGACAACTCTACTTCCTTTGAACTGCCAAGGGAATCAGGAAGAGAAATCTAGATGTACAGCCCAGAGCTGAGTTTTATACATGCTTGATTGTGTGTTGTAACAAATGCTGTTGCACTCTTCTTAAGGTTACCAACCAAATCATCTTTACCATCCAGAAGTACTGTGTGGGCAGAAAAGAGCAGTTTAGCCATCTTCCATTATATGCTTTTTGGAACAGTAGCTCCAGTTGTCTCCCAGTACTTTGGAGGCAAATAACTACCCAAATAACTAATTTCCAGTAAAGTGCAAAGTAGCTACTTGTATATTAGTGTGTAAGTGATTGGCTACCCATAAGATTGCGCTAGAATTCTGATGAATGCTACAGAGTGCAAGAGATTCATTGCAGTGGTCATTGGGGCAGGAAATATTTGGTTGCTGTGATGTACCGAAACCTCTTTGCAAACCATGTAGACTCAGAAAGCTGAGATTGTGCTGTGTGTGTATTAATCTCTGTTATTCAGAGGACTAAAAGAAGAAAACAGCAAACAGCTCTCGGAAAGCAGGGACCTAGACAGCATAATAGTCCTGCCTTAATTTGACCTTGTTTGTCCTCAGAAATGTCAGAATTACCTGCAAACAAGAGTCTATCCCTGTGGTAGTGCTAGTTAATCTCAGTGTGAATTGAACAAAAGGTCCTGAGGAGCAACTGAAAGCCCTGTAATATGGAGGGATGACAAAGTCTGCAAGTCTTGGCCCTGGGTCATGCTTTCCTAGCCCACGTATGGGCAACAGCATGAAACATGAGGTGATTTATCCATTCCCATTATATTTAAGCCTACAAATACTATAGCAGCATTGAAAAACTATTCAGAAGTCTTAAACATTGAATTTTGTTCTTTTCATTTTTCAGGATGCTGACAGTTTCCCTGCTGATAGTTTGATAGATTGGATGTTTTCTGTAACTTTCCATAGCAGGTTATTCTACCCCTCTCTAGGCCCATTCTTCCCTCCCTTGATTCTTGTCAGATTTACATCTGTTTCCTTAGCAAGCTACTATAAAAATGTCTTCAAGTCCATTTACGATGTATGCTTAATATCAGCTTCAGAACTCTGAGCAGAATGTAAAATGACTAAACTGTTTTGAATAAACAACTCTGGATTTTTAAATTCATCAGAATCCTTTTTTATTTCTTCTTTGGAGGATCCCTGTCTTTGAATTGTTTGTGCTGTGCTTTGCCTAGGGATGTGTTTGCATAATAAGGGCTTTGATTTGAATAGATGAATAGCCCCGTGTGTTTGCGTTTTCCCTCCATTTTCATAATTATAGCAGAAAAAGAGGGCAAGGACAGTTTTAACTGAGTAATTTAGCATATTTTCACATTGAGATTTAGTTTTGCTGCTTAGTACAGGACAATGCAACTCAAGTAGATGGCAGAAAAAGTGAAGTGAGAATGATAGGAAGAAAAAGGAACTTAAAGGAGATGATCTCTTTTGGAACTGTACTACAGTCAATAACTACAAATTAGATACAGTTTGAGTGACAGGCAAACAAACCTCAGATGTATTCTAAAAAGGAATTGTAGAAAACCCTGCATGTTAGTCACTCTAACTGTCATCTTTATATAATAGACTCAGAGAAGTGTGTTCTCACACTGTAGTGATAATTTCTTTTTTTTCCTGTCAACACTGTGATACTCAGGATTACATAGCAGTAAGAGCAGTAGCTGCATGAAACATCTAGTGACCTAAGAGAACGCTTTTTCTTATTGAATTTGAGACTCTTTTTACTCCAGTAAAATTCTTTCACACCTTAAACGATTATTGAAGTTGCATATAAAATACAATCTTTACTCATCAGAGCTTCAAAAGTGGTTGAGTTCTCTGCTTTTGCATTATCCTTCTGGAGAGGTGTGATGACTAAGCGATGTAATATAAACATAGGTAAATGAAATCAGTTTCATTCATTCTCTCTGAATGATTTCAAGTTGAATATGGACTGGAGGGGGTCCAGTGGAGGGCCACAAAGATAATTAAGGATCTGGAGCATCTCTTTTATGAGGAGAGATTGCAGAAGCTGGGCCTGTTTAGTCTAGAGAAGAGAAGACTGAGAGGGGATCTCATTAATACATATAAATATCTCAAAGGTGGGTTTGTTTCAAGAGGACAGTGCCAGACCCTTTTCAGTGGTACCCAGTGACAGGATGAGGAGCAATGACCATAAACTAAAACACAAGAATTTCCACCTCAGCATGAGGAAGAACTTCTTTACATTGAGGGTGGCAGAGGCTTCCCAGAGAGGTGGTGGAGTCTCCATGTCTGGAGACATTTAAAACCCATCTGGACACATTCCTGTGTAGCCTGCTCTAGGTGACCCTGCCTTGCATGAGAGCTGGACTAAACAATCTCCAGAGGTCCTTTCCAACCATAGAAATTCTGTGATTCTGTGATTCTTTGATTCTGGAAGTTGTACTTTGGGTTAGTTCTGACCTGATCCCACAAAACCACTCCCCGTTACAGAACGCAATGAATTAGGTATAATCAGGGAGTGCAACTTCCAGTGCTGCTTTGTTCAAGAGATATCCAGCTCACACTCCTGAGAGGCTTCACAGTGTAAGCTACATTATGGGAGGGGAGGAAAATAAGGAGATTGACTGAAAAACCACACTCCTGAACAAAACTCCAGTTAAAATGTAGTTGCACTATCTGTTTCTCTTGTTTTACTCTAAAAGCTCAAAGATATGGGAACATACATACATTTGAAAACAATCGTACATTTGCAAACAAATGTACATTTGCATACCCAGTTTGTAGCAAATGTACAACTAACAGCTGACAGAAGCTTAGGGCACTTCTGTTGCTTGATTTAATTCTTCAATTTAATTTGTCAGGGAAAGGTTGTATTTTTTGTCTGCAAGATTTTCAGTGTGAATTTAACACAGTGTTTGCAGGGGAGACCAACTGAATCAAATAATTCCTGCAGATTTTCTCTAGTGTCTTAGCAATCTGTGACCAAAAAGTAGTTTTACAGCTGTCACTGTTAAAAATAGAAACTTATGGGGAATAAGCCCTCAAAAAATCCTGAGAACTGAATTTACTTTCTAATTTAAAAATGGGAAAACATTGCCTTGTTGCATTTCAACTTGAAGGGTTATGTTGGTGATATATACACTGATACATGTCGTTCAGAGACCACTGGGACTGTTTATTCCCCGTGGTCAACCTTTTCTACCTCAAATCCTTGAATACCGTGGCACCTTAGATCTAGTTGTCAGGTAGAAGTTAGAGACTCTTTTTATTTCTTATGCCATGCCATAAACCATTGGTTATGTGAGACTCCCCTAAGGAAACGGACAGTTTACATGTTGCTCTTCTGAAGGTTGGAAAAACGATCTGGAGCCTTTGTTTCTCTTGGGATGGCACCTTCTTGCATCATTTTTCATTCTCATGGATTGGTGGTATCCAGCAGAATTGTAATTTATGGTTTTTTTTGATCTTAAATTGAGTATAACTGTAAGGCTCTGGTGCCTCTTAGAGCCAATAAACAACATAGGCATTTCTGTGTTAAATTTTCAAAACATTATTATGATGTTGTTTTGAAATTTAACAACATTAAGGATCAGAGTTTGACTCTGTGTTTTGTGTGCTTTATTATTTTTATGTCACTTTTACCACCAGTCCATTGAATTGGAATTAATGAGGATTGAGAATACATCTAATGCATACTTTGCAGCAAACTGCTGAAATTACTGCTCGAGTAATTTGTTGCCCACTGTAAGATTTTACTGTATCAGCTATGTTGTATCTAGTGATTATAAATTTAATGGTTTTGGTAGACTGCACTGAAGTTTTTTAAGGAAAATGATGAGAGTGATCTAGAGCAAACGCACCATATTTTTTCCAGGTTAGTGCAAACCCACAATTTCTACATCCCAGCAGTTCAGTTACTCCTTTACTACCATCATGGACTAGTTTGTGGGGTGGTAGTTGTTGGTGGTGGTGGTGTGTGTGTGAGTGTAGGGGCAGGGGAGTATTTCTGCAAATATTCAGGTGCAAGAGTGTGGGCTTTTTTCTAGCTTTTCCTTTTTGATACCTTTAAGTAAAAATTTGCTTAGTGTTAACAGCTGTCTCCTAAGATGATAATAGGAGCTGGAAATACATACTGCTAACCTTAATTACATGCTTCAGGCTCTCATCTTTTGCACCAGCTCTGTCAAATGCAGGCTATATTTTGTCTGAGGTTGGAATGTTTAATCAGATCGACATGAATAAAGTCAAGCTGAGGAATTTGCTCAACTGATTTTTTCGAATGTGTTAGAAAACTCATGTGCAACTTGTCTGTCATGCAACTGTAACTAGATAAATGATTTCTGCAGGGCTGGATTGGTGTGCTGGTTAGATCTTTCTTAGCAAAATGTCTCCCAATAGCTTGCAGTTATTTTCAGTTAATAATGGTTTCCCTCAAATGATTTCTCTTACTAATTTCCCTTTCTTTGCCCTCTCCCTTCTTCAGAAAAGCATGCTGCAAAGTTTACTTGGTAGAAACACACAATTTATTATAGACTTATTTTAAAAATCACCCTTTCTATTATGTTGCATTTTGTTCAACAGCTGTAATAAGATTTTCTGGTGAAATGCAGATAAGAAACTGAATTAGTTCTTTTCTATGAAAATCCTATGTTTCTATATAATGCTATAGATTCAGGTTGGGAATAATAACATTCAGATCATGCACAGCCTTGTAGACCAACTAGAAGTGGGAGCCAAACCCTACGTAGAAGAAAGGGTGCAGAAAACATAAGGGGCAGTCAAATGGACCTCTACTGTCACAGAGAAATACACACACAATAAAAATCTATATGTATTTGGCAATTCACATTAGAAAACTGTACTGCCTTCCTACTGTTCTCTAGAAAGGCTGTTTCAGAGCCTACTGCACATTTCATTAGCAACTGTCTTCAGGTTTTCAGCCTCATTTTACTCATTCCCAGTTTATGAGCTTCTCTTCTTATGTCAGTATTGGTCTCCTACTTTCTTTGCCTTCTTTGGGATTATCTAACCATGTACTTCTAAAGAATAACCATGCTACATTTCCCAACTTGTTTTGTTGGACTAAGTAAACCAGTTTTCTTCTCATCTCTTCTTTTATGACATAGGCAATTTATTTTTCTGCTCATCATTGTAATTTGCCTCCACATGTATTCTGGTGTGAGTTCATTTTATTTATTTATTTATTTATTTATTTATTTTTATATGGATAATTGGCATCCGATGACATGTTTCAGATGAAAACTCTCTAACACAAGGGATTTTGTAAAAAGGCTTTAATAACTGTCCGCTTATATAAAAACACTTCTGATGCACCTTAAAATTGCATTTGCCTTTTTCAGAGCTGCATCATGCCAGTAATTTATAGTCGACCCATGATCAATATATACAGACGGGTCTTTTTATCATTTTTAGCTGATGTACTCTCATTCTCTGTCGAGGATTCATGTTAATAGTCCCTTGTGCTTGTTCTATTACACTTCATTCCATTTCAATTACAAACCTCAAAGCCACCTAATTTTTTGTGGATAATATTCTGTTCCTCCTTTATATTGATGTCTCCTAGCTTCATATGATCATCCATTTTCATCATAGCAAGTCTACTCTTTGAGCTAAAGCCATTTAATAGGAGCATTATATATAACACTTAGCCGTGAGGACTTCTGCTTTCCTGCATGCCAACCAATACTGTTTCCTTACACATCATCCTTTAGCTAGTTTCTTACTCATTTAATGTAAGCTTTCAGCAGTCTTTTATGTTATACTTATAATTATTATGTATCCGATGTTGTTAATTTAGTATCTAAAGTTAAACAGCAAGAGAGAGACAGAATGAGAGAGAGAATAAGTAAGTCCACAAACTACAAGTTTTCTAGGTTGCAACAAACTCCGTACAGTTTGTTTAGTTCCTAGGGAAACTCTCCTTATTTCTGTCATTGCTAAGGCTGGTTATGTTTGCCTCCATTCTTCTTGGTAGTTTTGTTTTTGCCAGAGGATGCTTATATTTTAAAGCACATTCTGTGGTACTGCTCTGTGGTATGCTGTCCCCAGCCAGCAGCCAGGCACCAGCACAAACACTTGCTTACTCCCCTGTCTTGCAGAATGGAGAACACAGAAAGATGGCAAGAAGAATCATGGATGACAGATAAAATCAGTTTAATAGGTGGAGCAGAAGATGCACACGTAAGCAAGGCAAAAAGAGGAATTTATTCACTGCTTCCTGTCGGCAAGCAGATATCTGTCTTCTTCCTGGAAAGCCAAGCATCAGCACATGTGACATTTTTGCCAAAGTGCAAATATCCCCACTTCCTACTCCTCTTGAGCATTTATTGCTGAGCAGAACAGTATAGGACATCTATTTGGTCAGTTTGTGTCAGCAGTCCTGGCTGTGTTCCCTCCCAGATTCCTGCTCACCTACAGCCTACCTGTGGGAGGACAGAGTGGACAGAAGAGGAGATCTTGATGGTCTGCAGGCTCTGTTCAGCAATATCAAAATCACTGCTGTGTTATGCACTCTATTTTAGTCACAGATGCAGAACAAAGCACTGAACAGGCTGCTAGGAAGAAAATTGACTCCAGAAATTACATTTAGAGGGAAAAATTATATGAAATTATATAGTTTTTTCCCCTACAATATTTGTCCAACTAATTAATATATAAAAAAACATAACAACCCCCAAAAAACAAACAAACAAACTACAACAACACAGGAGTTAAAGCAGTTAGGAAGGGGAGATACCAATCTACAGGAAAGCTTAGACCTTAAAATCAAAACTTTTTTGTCTATTTACACCATTTTTTCCTCTTTTTTTAGCCTTGATTATTGAGGCTATGTCTAACAAATGATATTGTAATGAAGTCCATGTGATACTCATTTCAGTTTCCCAGTGAATACAATTTACAGACTGTCACATGCACGACTCCATATAGTTTTTGTTCTCTGTCTGAATTGTTTCTCATTTCACTAGGATGTTTTAGAGCTTTATTGTGCTTCATTTGACTATCACTAAAACCAGTGAATTTTTGTATGTATGATATTGCTGAGAGTCATAAATTCATACTGTTTCCATCTATATCTCAAAATTCATCTTATATCTAAAATCTCAACTGTTCCCAATTGACAAGGTTTCCCAAGAATAGAGCTTTCCAACTACCAGAAATTAAAATCAGTTTCTAGTCAGTCAATGTGGAACTGATGGATGTTCAAATGTGAATTAACTGATGGAAGTGCTCTGGGCAACCCAAGAAGAGCATCTTGTGATAAAATTGTGATCTCAGCTGGGAACTCTGTTGTAAACCCATAAATCTCTAAGAAAGGGTCAGCTGCTTTATGTTCTGAGTTACTAACTGTAACTTTTAGACTAAGGGCATGCAGAACTACTCCCTCCAAAATAATTTAATGGTAACGTTTTGGGCTAAGAGTCAGCGAAGATTTGGCTCTACTGTTTTGACTTCTGTTTAAACTGTAGCAGGAAACTGACATTCCAGCTGAGCAACTGGTGTTGATCTGACATAGCCATTAACTCGGGAAATATATGTACTGCAAACTTGCACTTATCACTCTCTGAGGTACAGCATGAGGAGGACAGCTAAGAAACTTGGACAATCTCCTTAGTGAAATGTTTTCTGCCTTTTTCTAATATTTTGACATTTCTAGAAATTTAGTTAATTTATGTGCCTCTTTGAAAATCTTGACATATATTTAATTTCCTAGAAAAACTAGAGGTATTCATATCTATAAAGATTTTGTGCTTTATTTATCCTTAAAACAGACACCCCCCCAATGATAGAGGTATTCTCTCTAACACATATCGTGTATTGTTTAAATAATATTTATGAATGTCTTGATTCTTAAAATTATCTATTATTGAGTCTATGTAAGAAACATCCAAGGAATTAGCAAGGCTCAATTCTATGGTGTACTGAAGACAAAGGGTAAAGAGTGTCAATGTCTGAAAATGCACAAGATTCCCCAGGTGGATGCTGTAGTTGTAATAGCTAACACGTGGTCAAATTTGCAGTTCAGCTAAACTTTTACCCTTGATGAGACAGGTATATTCAGGTGTTTTAATAGTTACAGTGTGATACTACAGTGAAAAAGCCCTGTTTGCCATTGAACTGTAGTGAAGGGGTTGCCAGCATTTTTGTTCTTTAGTTTTTTTCTTCTAAGGACTTTGAGATTTCAAAGGGGCCTGATCTCCAGCTGTTATAAATCAGTGAATTTTAATTTAATGTGTTAGGTTATACCAATATAATTTACGTTTCCCATTCCTTGGTAATTAAAACCCCTCCAACCTGAATTGGTGCAGGTTCTGTTAATTTTAAGCCTTAGATTTGGAGATCTGTGCATTATTATGTAGCTAATATTATTGATCTACATGTTAGCTACATGGGAGTATGACAGATTATTTAAACAAAATAGTTTGTATTTTCTATTTTCCTCTGCTGAAAAGGCCATCTAGAGGTTGGTGCCAACTTGCGGGATTTTGAGCTGCCATTTTTATTCATACGAGTAAAGATTTGAGAAGAGTCTGAAACAGGTGCCTGGAAGCAAACCAATAACAGTGAAAACTTTTTTTTTATTGCTTAGAAACCCAACCCACTAAATACAATAAAAGCTCTCCTGAGATTAAATATATCAAACTCCTGAACTGAGATACTACTTTTTCAGATACTACCTAGAGAATATAGTGTCATGGTAGACAAAGTCTTCAGTTCAAAGGCTGAATATTTCAAAATGGAGAGAAATAACTCTGAATCCAAAGGGGATATCTGGTTTAGAAAACATGAGATTTCCCCCCCCCCCCCATCATTTAAGCTTTCTAAACTAATTATTTTGAATTGATTTCCAGCTGTGATGTGGAAGTTGAGCCTGAGAGCCTAAACATTCTCCCATTCCCAAATCATGCAGTAAGAAAAGAGCAAAAGTAGCCAGTGCTCTGCTGCATCTTTCTTTTTCCCCATATTAGAGTTCATCTGTATGACCAGAATTCCTCTGCTGGGGTTACTGTTGACACAGAGCACCAAGCTGGAAAGCAGAGATAACGTGTCATTGCTGCAGTTTGACAGATACTCTGATTCCAACCTCTACCCCTCCCTTTCCTTTTCTCTGTTGCACAGGTGGTGAAATCCTGTTAGGACTGATTTACCGAGTAGCAGAATAAGTTCATAATTCTCAGCTTCAATCCTTTTTGCAGCTTAAACAAGATTCTGAAGCATAAAATAAATTTTAATCTTTCCAAGGAAAGATGCTTATCTGAGGGTGGCTTTTGGCTCAATACTGCGTTCCTGCTGGCTTTGATAACAACTCATGATTTGAGGAAATTTAGCATGGATTGAGATGTCAGCTTGCAACTCACACTCCAGGCTTCCTTGACTAATGGGAAGTAAACAGGGGAGTATTCGTAGTTGGGGATCAGCACCATAAAATTCAACTATGCAGTTCAGAAAGTTCTTAGCAAAAGCCAAGCATGTGATCCCCCTTTATTACCCACTGGGTTTCCTGGAAAAGAAGTGGGTGTTCAGCAAGGCCTTAACCTCTCCACACAATCTTCTGTTATCCCTTTATTTCCACTCCACAGTCCTAACAAATGCTTTGATTTCACACTTTCAAATACAGTAAAGAGACAATTTTAGCTATTCTGTATACAAATGACAGTGGCATATAAATGATCCAAAGCACTAAGGCACAGTATAACTTTAATTTCAGTGATCAAAGTTATAAGTGTTAGAAGGTTGGTTGAATTCTCAAACAGAAACTAGCGATATCAAAGTTATGTTCACTCTCTATTTAGGATTTAAAATAAATTTAGAGGGGGAAAGTTTCTTAAGAATGTTAAATGTGCATCTGATTTAGACTCAAAAAAAGGTTTTTTGTAGTTTGCAGTGATTTGGGAAAATATATACACTTAATTTTTTATATTTGAGGCTTCAATTGTCTGTTCAATAGTTGTATAATACATATCAAGTTATATTCTGTTGTCAGAGACACTGTTGTAAATCTACAATATTTCCACTGGAGATGCTAAAATTGCTTCAGTTTCAATTTTTTTTTTAATAAGGTCAGGAATTTTGACAGTAGTTTTCAGTGGTTGCAGATTTGAATAAAGTATACTGTTTTCAGAGTCAGGTTAGGAAGAAGCTGTCATCAAGACAGGCAATTTTCAGAATGTTGATAAGATGCATGATTGACAGCCCTATAATTTTGTTTGTTCTAAGCTTCTATTTGTTCTTGGAACTTGGCTATTAAAGATGAAATGAAAAGAACTGTTCGCAGTGCTTTTGGACTAAAGTTGTGGTTACTTCTGAAATTTATGAGGCTGGAAGACAACATATTCCATATTAATGTCATTATCTTAAATGCCTTCTCTTTTTTTTTTTTTTTTTTAAATCTGCAGGCTTGTGTTGTCTTTAAAAATCCCTTCTTATACTCAAAAGAAAAGTCAGAGAGGACTTCCATTTCTTAAAATGCTGCTCAGAGCTAGCTTAAGTTTTTCTGACTGACTAACAGATGTACTTTTTCATTCCTTTACATTATAGCACAAACCACATGGATAAGAGACAAATACATTCTGTAAGATCTGCCAGTAGCACAGCTGGATCAGAGTTCATTTAGAGTGATACTCGCCCTGTGAATCACAATGTCTGCTCAGCCGAGTGGGAGAACTAAGCTTGTCTGCAGCAGGATCATATATCAACTTAAAGAGGAAAGAAAGTTGCCACAGAACCATAGTTCCAACCAGCAGCACCACTTCACAAAAAAGTAATCCTCTGGCATTAATTTCTTGTCAAGGCTAGTGATGGGTTACATTTGCCAAGTGAGATGTACTCAGCTGAACTGCCGTATCTTGGAAACACAACGTGATATGTCACTTTTTCTTTCTTTTCTTCTTAAAGAATGTTACGTGTTGAGAGTGTCATTCTGTGAATACTTGCTGTAAATTAAGATAACTATTCACAGAAGTGCAGACATTGATCTTGGATTCTAAAACTTTCAGATTATGCAATTCTAAAGCAGCTTGCTCTTGTAGATATCTATGAATCCATTTTCAACATGGGGCTAGTTTTCCATTTTCTATTCCAAAAGTATAACCTAAAGCCCATTCCTACACAGGCCCAGCCCTTACTGAGCCTGTTAGGATGTGCTTAATGTGAGTTAGGAAAGACAAAAGTACTTCATGTAAACATAACCTAAGCCACTTGCATTGACATTGGTTTAACATAAATTTTCATTCTGAGCATGTAGCATTTATTTTCCTTTGCCCTCAACATTCTGGCAGTCTCCTTTTACAAATGGGAGCCGGAGATAAGGGAGGTAGTTGTTCTGCCCATGTGTAATATGATGAGCTTCCTTCAAAAGCAAAGTTCAGGCCTTCATGCCATTACTGAGCCAGTGGACTTTTGCCTCTCTTGCTTGTGACATTGGGATCTCCTGATGACTGAATGCAGACTGAAAGTTATAATTCACTGACCTAGTAACTGAATTTCCTTCTTGCAGGAGGGAAAATGGTCCTGTGGGATCCAAAGCAAGGTGGAACAGTAGACTCTGAGGGAAGGACTACAGTCAACTTTTAAGGAAAATTTTGTGCTTTTCACTGGGGTTATATTTTTTATTATGAAAATAAAGAAATAATATTTGCGGATGGTTTCTTAAGAAAATATTCTTTGTCTGCAGAAATACATTTCCCCTTGTTCCCATTCAAGTGTCATGCAAGATTTATGGGAAAACATTTAAAAATTTTATTAAAAAGTGTGTTGTCCTCCTTCTAAGTTTCTTTGCATTGGAAAATTACATGTAGGTGGCTGCTGAAAAAATATATGTTATTATAAGTTCCTCAAAAATCTCCCAGTTTGTAGATTGATGAAAAAATATCCTAGTATTTCGCATGGAATACATATTTAGAAATGGAAGCAGTGTGCATACTGACAGATCAACAATCTAAGTTCATTAGAGGTTGTTTCCTCATGTATAAATAATAAAATTATAACAATTTTAATTTTTTTCATGACTGCTTGAATATCTTTTTCTTTCTCTGTCGTTCAGGCACATGATGTGACTCCTGGGGATGGTCTAAGAGTTAGACTCTATGATCCTTGTGGGTCCCTTCCAATTCAGAATATTTTGTGATTCTGTATGTTATGTATCATTTGACACAAGATCATGAGTATGAGGATACTTTCTATTATACAAAGTTGTAGAAAAATTCTTTAGTTAATTTAATTGTTAATTTTCTTTTTGATTCATTATATTTTTTTTAGATTTACCAAATTTAAAAAAAAATTGACAAATTTTACAACTAAAGCTAACAAATGGACAAATGAAAAAATGCAATAGAAATGAGAAGCAGCAGAAAGATTCTAGGATGATGGTTATGACAAAGGTGGTAAAGGCTGTTTTACTACACAGTGTTGTCTCAGTAATTCTCAAGCTTCCTTTCAGTCACTAGTTCCACAGTTCTATTGGAACTCCTACATTCTGTTCTAACAAGTAGTTTCTCCCTATAACTTTTATTCCTAGACTGTCCTAACCACAAGCCTTAAGCTTTGTCTCAATTGTACTACCCTGCACTACCCTGAACCGAGGGATTCTCTATGGAGAAGCTGTCAAATCAAGAGTAAACTGAAGGATGTGCTGAATATTTTGTAGAAGTGTTTTATGCACAACAATGGAAAAAACTATTATTTGCCATGATAGATTGTAACTGGTTTCAGACTTGATCTCTTCAGATTTGCTCATTCTTCCTAAATAGATGAAGAGTTCACAGAAAAATATAGTCATGAGGTGATTCAGGTGCTCAAGGCCAGGTTGGACGGGTCTCTGAGCAATCTGGTCTAGTGGAAGGTGTCCCTGCCCAGGGCATGGGGGTTGGAACTGATGGTCTTTAAGGTCACTTCCAACCCGAACCATTCGATGATTCTATGATTCTTTCATTTCCCCTTTTAAAGAGAGAGACTATTACATACTTTTGTGTTTCAATGGAAATTAAAAGAATAATAAGATGTTGGGAAATCTGTGTGTAGTAATCAAGAATTTTATGCTTATTTTCAACTGAATACTATTTTAATACTAAAAGCAAATTATTTCTGATGCATTTACATGATTAGGAGCTATATCTATTTTATTCTGTCTTACAGTTAGTCCTTATCTTCACACTCTGCCAAAGAAATTCTGTTTCAGTTTCTGTAGGGTTTTTGTCAAATGACACTGCCAGAGAAGAGAAAATGTATATAAAAAGTCTGAAGTAGGTATGACAACACATATGACTTTTTCTCGATGGCTCCTGATGGAATAAACCACCCTAAAACACTGCAGATACGCTGTGAACATCCAAACTATGACCTTAAAGAGTTTATTCCTAGGTAAGGATCTGATGTTGCCTGTTATTCTCAATGATGCATCTTCAACTCTGTAAAATGATGCGTCATTTAAGCAACCCTGTCTATTACAGTTTGATATTAAGTGTACAATAGAGGTAAGAATCTGAGCACTTTTCATAGAGTGCAGAGAAACATGAAAGAGCCTTCCTTTTTTTAAAGTTTCTTCACATCTAGTCTAGTAAGAACAAGAACATGCTTCTCTGAGTAACCACATTACATTAATTTTCCTTTTACTTGCAAAAATATCTATTTTATACTTGAATATGTGGTTCTGTACTGAATTTATTGACTTTGGATGTTTATCAGCTTATGACAGGAAACTGCTTTGTTATCTTGAAGATCACTCTTGTCACTCAGATCTGAGACAACAGAGTTAATGGGATCTTAGATATGGTACACTAGAGAAAATAGGTACTAGAGGGCAGGCGGGAACTCTGGATAGTTGCTATAGAAGAACTTACCTTCCTAGAGTATTGGAACACTGTTGTGCTAAGCACTAGACCCAGGGGGAGGAGAAAGATAATGATAACCTAAGGTCTTCTATGTGCATTTTTAATGGAAATAACAGTAGGCGCAGAAAGTGCAGGGTGTCTATTTTTTCTTTGCTAGGTTGTGTTTTCTCTGGTTTTGTTTTGGGGTTTTTTGTGGTTTGGTTTTTTCTTTTTTTTTTTTTTTTTTAGAATTACTGTTAAAATATGCATAACTTTTGAAAGCATGAATTTTTAAAAACTAGTCTTTACAATCAGAAATAGCCCTGGTGAAGTTTCAGTGAAATTATGGATGAAATGTACTGCCACTGGCTGTATGTAAAGGAACAGAATCCAGACCTATTGCAATGTGTATCTGTATACAGTGCACTGTATAGATATTCAGTGTCTTTTTCCTTGCTTTGTAAAACAGAAGTAAATGTTTAATTTTTAATCCTCATTCTCAATGTTTTAAAGCTGTCCAGTGTCTTCTGACATTTTTGAATGCGTACATCTGTAGCACAAGAGTTGTACGTAATGGTAAATCTTTTGCTATTTTAGATTTTTGTTGGTTCGTAGCCATCTCAACAAGGACAAAGTTGCCACATCTGCGGTTGATCCTTTGTAACATTTTATTATGTTGAATTACTAAGTGTCAATAAGGAACACAGATTAAAATGAGGTAGATATTGCCTGTGTGGTTCTGTATAATTATCTTCAATAGCAGAAGCACAGGAGTGTGATCTTATCAGTGAGTTCATTCTTGAACTAGACTATGAAAAGATTAAGCCTTTTAAGCATAGCCAGCACACAGAGGTAATTAGTTGCATTTCCAGTTTAGAGAAATCTCTTTCATAAAGGTCCCATGTAAATAATAATCTAAGCAAATTTTGTGGAAAAATAAGAATATTCTCAGAAATCTCTGAAATATAGAAATTCCAGTAGGAAACAGGAAGAGTTCTTTCCTCTAAAGGTACATTTGGATGTATTTTTGATTTATTTATTCTTAAATATAAGTTTTAGAGGCTCAAATGATTTCTTCATATAGCAATTATTCTACTGAATACATAAAATTCTTTGGCAAAAAGAATGATGGACATATTTTGATTTAAACTCCTGCAAGGTCTATAAGACTAAACACATTCTTTGAGGCAGACATAATGCAGTAAAATTTTGACTTGAATCCCCAGGTTCATAAAGGTGTGGGCTAAATATTCTGAAAATTTTGTGGCTTTTTTTTTTCTTGTTTTGGAATTTCATGCTTGCTCTTCTTCCAAATAGAACTAGATTAGAAATGCTACTGCTCGCTCTACATTTTGTTATGAAATATGTTGTATAGCATTCAGGAACAGAACAGTAAAAACTAAATAAAGTAGCATTAAACAAAACTTATATGCCATTTATACCACTTATAAAAACATTGTATGGAGAATTAAACTTTTTTTTCAGAACTTTTAATTATGTTTGAGGCTTTCTTCTCTCTTCATTTTTCTTCTTTATAAAAGTACGGCTATACAGAAAGTATATCCTTTTAAATACAACTTCAGCATTAACAAATCATTCTATTTATCAGCACAATGTTCTATTGTTAGAGTCAAGATACTGGAAAAAGGAAGAGATTTTTCTTATTATTTGTACACTTTATTGTATATATTTTTGAAATTCCTTGTTTATTAAGAAAATGACCTTGTCTTAAACTCTAATGGAATCCACACATTTTGTGTTTCTGTTGTAATTGCCCACGTGAACAAATGTAATGAACATTGAATACAAAAGAAATTTATAAAGAAGAAACAAGATAAACCTCTTCATCTGCATGGACCTTTCTGTTATCTTTGCTGTCTGCTTCTCATTAATTCATTTTTTCTGTGAATTCTAACTCTCAAATTGAAAGTGGCCCATATCCCTTGGTCGTTAATTCCAAGTTGGATATGAAAAAGGTAAAATAGCACATCTAGCTTTTGTGAATGGACCAGGTGATTTATCAGTGCATTACCAGACCATTTCTGATTATTGTGCTGTAATTCAGCATTTGCTTGGGGTTGTCTAGTCTCTGTGCTGGGATGACACCATGAATACAGTGCTGTGTTTTGGTTAATCTGGCAGCAGAATTTGGTCTGGGTCTTCCAATGTTTTAATAGCGCATTTTCATATTATCTATTTTACGTTTAGGCCTACAACAGCACTTTTGTTGTAGTAACAGATGTCTCTCCAAACACGTGTGTATATTTAAATGGAGTTGGCATTGCGTAATCTTCTTTCAAAAGGAGATTAATGGAACAGAACTTTTTTTGTCTGCACAAATTAATTGAACAGTTATAAGAAGATGGATCACTACTTTGTAATAAATACAGTTGTATTTAATGTAATTAATACTTTCTAATTGAATTGGTGTGAAATACCATTATTCTCTTGCACAGTTAAAGTATAATTGCAACACTAGATTTGTCTGAGTAAACACTGTCACTGCATGCCACTCCCAAGAGCATCTGTCTCTGGTAATGACTTTCAAGACCAAGTATTTTGCAATTCTGAGCTTTGCCAAGATCACACCTAAATAGCATCCTGAGGACTAACATCAAATCAGTGAATTGCTTATTACCTGAGCTCTTTTGCTTCATTTTATTAATTCTCATAATGGAACTAGTAGTCTGGAAGATATATGAGATAAGTAGTACAAACCAACCATTTGTTCCAAGGGTTGTCTGAGCCTGCTGGTGTGTGAGTTTCCAAAGAAAACTTAATCTATTTCTACCAAAGAAAACTTAATCTATTTCTACCAAAGAACTGCAGAACTTTTGCTCATTTTACTCTCTCTAAATAGATCTGTGACAATTTCTTGAAACTGTAAGAAAAAGTGTAAATAAAATTAAAACAGTAAGAGCCCTCTTGGTGCAACTCAGTTAAACTTTTTCAGCATAGGAAAAAATGAGTAAATTTATCTCTTGTGATTAGATTATCAGAAAATTCTATAACAAGGCTAGGCTCAAACAGAAGTATGCAATAAAGTTGACATCTGATTTAGTGCTTCAAGTAGCAATCCTGATGTCACACATTGTCCAGGAAAGCATTGTTTATGAAAACTATAGTAATAGTGGCTGTAGACTGGACAAACTGCAGGTGTCTTGGTTCTTGATGTTTTTCAGAAGTGTTGTTGTTGTAGGTAGAGTGACAGATGCATTTTTCTAATTAAGAAACACATTTTCTGTTTCTGAACAGAATTCTAGCCTAAGGTCAAGGGATTAAGTAAATATTTAAGTCTTTGTTCCCTCTGAGCTTAGTGCTTCACTGCAAAATTTGAGACTGTAAGTTATACAGACTTTCTTCCTTACCTCACTGCTGATGGTCTATGTTCAAATCTCTTGGGGACAAGGATAGCTGAGATGCAGCTTTTGTACTTTCTTCACTAGCAGAAAGAAGTCTAGTGTTTATAAAGAGTCTTACCTAGCTTGCCACAAAATGTAAAGTGCCCTGTGCAAGTTCTTCATCTGCTTGAGGAAACACGAAGGAAAATGGAAAAAGGCCAGTGGTTGTCTGTCAGTGTGACTGCCCAGTTTGAGTGAAGTTGCACTGTGAAACAGGGAGAAGACTGCAGCATGACTCCTTTTCAACCAGTGGTGTTCCCCTCATGTCAGGAAACAGACTGCCCATTTCCCAGAAGCAGTTTTGTGACAAGATGTACTCTGCAAGAAGGAGAGCCTCTTGTGACAGCCCACAGGCTGTTTGAAATGTTGGAGTCAGAAGTATACGGTGGAAAAGTTCTGACTGAAAGGTTTATAATAGGATGCCTTATAATTTTTGTGGGATATGACACCTAAGACTTTCCATAAACTGTTGGCAAAAAGTGTGGATGTAAGGGAGAGAGATGATTTATGTTCTACTAAAGAAATCAAGTGAAGGGTGGTGAAAGGGAAGAAAGAGCATATGAAAATTCTTTAGACTACAGACAGAGCACATGGATTGAGCAAACAACATATTTGTCTTTATTTGCATATTTCTAGTATTAGCTACAAAACAGACTCATATCCTTCCACATGCCAAACATGCATCTCCTTGCTTCTGCTAATCCCCAGTGTGAAAACCTTGAGCAATAGATAGCTTGTGTCAAAGAAATTTGGGTGGCCAAGAAAATAGTGGGTGATGTAGCACAAACTCTGGAAGACAAAGGTGGTAGTTATGTGAGACTACAGTGACACAGCAGAACATATATGTGGCAGTTTAGGGTGTTCCCATCTAGGGAAAGTCTGTGAGGACCTTCAAAGTATCACACATGTTTCCATTGTTTTATTCTCTACCTTTTGGCTAACCTTCTTCACCTTTTCCATTCTATTACAAGCCCATGGAGAATAATTTGTATGGTAATTTTTGTGAATTAAGTATCCTGGGAGATAGATGAACATCATTAAACTGTTATCACACTTAGCATTCCTGTTGCCAAAAATGGAAGGATAATTTTACTCCATTAATTTCTTATGGATTGCTTTGCTTTTTTGTGATGGCCACAGGTGTCCAATTTATTCCCAGCTCTGTGTGGACATTGTCATTTTGAGTCTTAGAAAATGTACGGGTTGTATTAATTTGGAAGTGCTTGCACGTGAAGATGGCTGGAATATTTAGGAAAAGCTCTGTAAATATTTTTAGCAATAGCAATGATTATTCTTGCTGTCTTAAAGGAGATTTCTTTTGTTCATGAACTTCAGGGTTCTACCTTGGTCCACCATGATCACCATCTGCCTATGAGCGCAACCATCTCATCCTTTTTTTCCAAATTATTATTACATTCAGCAGAACTGTTTGACTGAACTGTCAGGTCAAGAGCTGGCTCTGACTCTACTCACTGTTAGATGATTTTTTGACTTAAGAGGATTAAGTTTTTTCTTGTTTATAACATTAAATTTTCTTTCATGTTCATGTAACTGTGGCAGCAGCCACATTTCCACTTCATATTTCATCTCTAGTTTTTCTATTAATCATATTACATTTCCAATTAAGTTCTACTTATGAATTTGTTTCAGTGACGTTCTTAAGGGAATCGGTAAATGTGTTTTATAATTAAGTGCTCAAATATTAGAATTTAATAGTTTGTAATTAGAAGGTTTTTAAATTAGAAATCTGTCTTCCTTACAATTTGAGAAGGTAAAACCTAATTTATGTCTTCACCTTAAGGAAAATTCATAATATGAACTAAACTAAAGTAGTGAAATACATTTTTTAATTAAAGGGAGGAAACTGCTAATGAAGTGCAACTTAGGAACATAAACTAATAATAGCGAAGGTATTTTATAACATCATATAGTTTCTTTATGTTATAGAATGAAATACAGTGGTTTAAAAAATTAGAAATTATACTTGAAGCAGTGATTTTCAATTTGCCAGATGAAGTGTCCCATGGCAGAAGTATTCCAATTATCCTTTCTCATTGTAGAAATAAATATATACCTACTCAAGCACTTGAATAAAAACTAAAATATTTGTTCAGTGACATGCATGGTGTCATGAAAATACCTGATACTGAATGTGTGTGTGTGTGTAAGTATATCTCTTTGAAGCTATTTTATGAGGCACAAGGAGTCATAGGAATGTTGATAGGTGGTCAGGGCTGTGTTCATAATCAGAAATCCTGTTTTCTTCTTGACTGAAAGCACACGACAAGCAAAATGATGATTCTGTGGGAAAATCAGTACAAATTCTACATGGAATATTGGCTAGATATTTAACTGCAAGATCCATCACTGAAAGAATGATTTCTCTGTACCAGTTAAAAAGAGAGAGGGTTAAGACCAGTGCTAACAGGCCTGGTTTAAGATGTAAGCAAAACAGGCAATTGCCTACAATAGCATATTGAAGGGACTGGCCATTAGAAGACACTCACAACATCTTTATGCCCGACCTCAGCTTGATTCTGAAGAAACAGCAGCATGAAAATCCCAGATTACATGTATGTTATTGGATATGGAAGCTTTTCCCATTCTTAAGCCTTTGTAGATGCTTAAGCTTTGTAGGGCCATCTTGATCCAGTTTGAGCAGTCTCCTTATCCATGAAAAAAATACCTAGATGTGCAAGCTCAACTGAAGACACAGGTGTTTTCTGGCAGTCTGCCTGAAGAATTAGGGTATTAGGTCTCCAGTGTATCCCTGTAAGTAGGTCTAGACACTGCCTGAAGCATTTTGTCCATGCTACTTATGACCCTGAGGGCAAATAAGCATCAGAAACAAGCTCCTTGTTTATGTGTCTGAGTAAGAGGTAGCCTCCTTGACTCCGTATCTTGCTCTAGCTACCCTGCTTCTGCTTCCCTCCATGGCTGCTGTAGGGAAAGGTGCACAGAAAAGGAAGACCATGGCAGGGAGAATGGGGTTCTTATTTTTCCCTCCTGGCTTTCATCCCCTTCACCAGGGCAGTGATGGAACATTGCCTTATGATCAAGAATGTGCAGCAAGGACTCAGCGGCAAAGCGGGATCTGGAGCAATCTGTATGTGTGGAGTCATATTTGGTTATTTAAGCAAATGTGTTTGGTTTTGTCAGCCTGAGGTGCAGAGAGAGGTATCCGGGGGGAGCCATCCTCCCACCTATTCAGTATGGCCTGAGCTATTCAGAAAAGATGATCCAGTCCTGAAATTAAACTCGCATTCCCAGGTAACCTGGTACAACAGAGATATAGAAGCTCTCTTGGCAAGAGGGTATGGATTAAACTCCATTTAAATCTTCCAAGAAAGGGTTCATCTGGGTTTGTAGGCCATGAGCAGACTTTTCACACTGGTGAAGTTTCTCTGTTGTGATTATTAGCAAGAAGAGGTTTGTTGTGTTTGTTTGTTTTTTTTTCCCGTTATTTTAGCACAGTTAGAGATTTGTACAAGAAATACCTCACAGAATGCTGTGTTTGCTTTGGAAATCTGACCCCACTCTTTACCTTATTTTCCTTATCCTCTGATGACACCCCTGGTACATCTCTCTTTTTCATCAGTTTAGTTGTGGTTTGCTCAATAGTGGCTGATGACCCAGGCAGGAAGCCCTCACAAGCATTGATACAAGCTGGTGTGTTCATGATCTTTGTCCTCTTGCTCGTGTTGATGTATTGGGGGTAACTCTCTCTTATCTCTTTGAACAATTGGATGATTAAGAAAGCTTTTGGGTTTGCCATCTTTATATTACACAAATTATATATCTGTAATTGCAATTGTATCAATTTATGATTTTACCTCATAGTAAGCTCCAATGATGTAAATGATAAACTGGGACACGATCTTTTTTTAGTTACTCTGGTGGTGGTGGTTTTGGTTATTTTTAACATTCTGTGATCTGACATTGCTGTGTGCATCTATTGTACTTTTTGTCTAGCTGAATTGACATTTTCCACTGAATTATAGATTGAAAAATTCAGTAATGAATGATGCTGACTTATTTGGCAAGATGATCAGCTGGTACACATAGCACAGTGGTACGGATCACAAACTACAATAAAAAATTACTTATGTATTATGCCCTTCATTAATATTTCAGGATTCAGACAGTAAAGGGAGCAATTTATCTCAGTATAAGTTAGAATACTGTTAATAAGATTTTCTGAGGAGACAAGATTAATGTTAATAATGTTTTTTCATTGACAGGAAAATAGTGTTAACATTAGTAACTCACTCTTTCTGTTAAAAGTACAGCATTTGTTTTATAGCTATTCACAACAACAAGGTTAAACTGAAAAAAGCATGGACTATAAACAAGGTCATACCTATAAAAAAGAAAACACTAATCTGTTTTCCTAGGCTAAAATCTTATTAGAATGAATATTCTGCAGAACCAGAATGAAGGTGATCAAGGCTATAAAGCTATTCAAGCAGAATAATTCATAGTGTCTCTCAATTCCAGTAAGTGGTTACTTTTTTTTTTTTTTTAATACTCTCAAACAAGAAATTTGAAACTCAACTAATTAAACTTTGGGTTTTCTGTGTTTTGTAGTCTGCTTGATTCTGGAAATAATACATGCAACTTTGTTTCACTTCTCAAGTTTTAAGGCATAAATGAGCTTGGTAAAAAATTTCTTGAAGGTATATTGAGCAAAGTCTATATTCAAGAAAACAATGCATTTGCTGTGCTTGGGTAAATATTTCCCCTTCAGAATATATTTGGCTTCATTAAGCTGACACGTAGACATGAATATGAAATATTTTGTTCCTCTGAGACTCCTCATACACAGCTAAGGACTTTTCTAGGTTATAACAACATACATGCTAATACTTAATATGGCACTGTTGTAATTGTGCTGATAATATTTTCGTGAAGACTCTAAGGTTTGTATCAATTCAATAAACTATGTTATCTAAATTAATCTACTTTATATAGTGTACTGTACAAATATGTACATGTGTTTAATTACATTTATACATACATTATGATCAAATAACTATTTATATAAATGTTCATGCACACATACTTAAAAACTCTGCATTTTTTATATGTTCTAAAGCATAATGCAATATTGAGCCACCACCTCTTATGTATGTGTAACAAAAAGAATATGTTCAATGCCAGCGTTTATAAACTCTGTCATGCACATAAACTCCACATGCACATATCCACACAACAGCATATCCAGGAAAAAGCTCTGGCATAATAAGAATCTTTGTGATTGATGACTTCCCATTCTAACTTGTTCTATGTTCATATGCAAATGAAATGCTCTTTACATTGTCCACAGTCCTGCTGAATTTCCCAATTACCAGTCTCTATGGTTTTTTTGTCTCTGTGAATATTTAATTAATTATGAAAGGAAAAGCAACTAGAACTGCAGAAATAGAAAAGCAAGTAACTCATAAACTGGTGGTTTTAAATCATCCTGTCTAAATTTGTCAGGGCAGGGACATTTATTTTTGATTTTTCGTTTCTCTCTGTGGACTATTTTGGTAGAAATTCCTAGATTTATATGAAAAATAGTCCTTTCTTATGGAGAACAAAATATGGCTAAAACAATGGGAGGAAATGTCTTTCTCAATGTTTTCTTGGTTTCTTGGTTTTCTTGTGTATTTTGAATAAGCAATTAAAAATATCAGGACGTGTACGCACAGCTGTGAAAGTGAATGTTGGACACAACTGAACACATCAAAATTTTTCTTTCACTGCAAATGTTCAGCCCTCCCTGAACTCTGTTTGTTACAAGCTTGTCTAAGGCAGAATCTTTCCTGTAGCTGAAATAATTTTTGGACGTCACTTGTTGCTGGTCACCTAAGCATGGTCCACACAGTCTAATTTAGAAAAATGTAGTTTTGTGAGTACTGTTCCTGTGCTCTATGATGAAGCACAGAAGTGTGAAAATAATTCCGAGTGTTCAATGTTCTTGCCATTTTTCTAACAGATGCTGATTATGGTTTTGTACTTGCATTTAAAGATTCTGCTGTCCTATAGGAATACCAAGAGAAGAGAATGTATCAGTCAGTCCCTTTGAGTCTGTTATTTCTGCACATAGAAATTGTGTGCTTAGGGGTTCTAATGAAGTTTAGTTTTGAAGAAATCTTTTATTCTCTGTGCAGATAATCTGAAGGGGGTTATGAGGGTACTTGGGAAATATGCAAAGCTTTCTCTGGCAGGAAGAAGATCAGATGACTTGCTTCTATCATGTCTACTGAGTTTTGAGAAGTCAGATTTCAGCTCCTCTAAGATAGAATCAAAACTCTTGAAAAAAATTCTAATCATGGTTGTCAGACTGATGTTTGCTCGAAACAAACACCAGAAGTAAACATTGCCTCCAAGATTTATTTAGGGAATAAAGCATAACATTTACACAGAAAGAGGGCAGCATGAGAGTGAAGGGAGGTGATCAGAGCTGACCTGTGGCAAGCAGTACAAATTTCTAAGTATGAATGTCCCAATCAAATAAACTAGTTTCCAGAACAGTTAATTCTTCATGAAAGAAAAGGTCAAACAGAGAGTATATGTGGAACCATTTTGAATTTAATTTATTTTAGTATATCAAAGAAAAAATACCAGATTTCATTTTAATAAATAACAATCAAGAGGAGGAATTGGTTGAATGATAAAAATATTTTACAAGTATAAGTCTTAAGTCAACTTACTTCGAGAACTGGTAAAAAAATGTTGATGGAGGAAGAGTAACTACTTTTGCTGAACTAGAGGTCCTTGATTCAAGAAACTCAAGTCTTCCTTGGAGAATGTCTTCGGGTAAATGTCTTCTTCTTCTGTTTTACTTGTGAGAAATAGGAATATCAGTGAAGCCTTTTATTGCTATATTATATGCATAAGTATCTAGATTTTTTTGGTCTGTGTGGAATATCTCTTAAGTTATTTTGGTTTTGGGGTTTGGGGTTTGTTTGTTTGTTTGTTTGTTTAATTGTCAGCATTGTTCTGCAGAGCAGGTAGCCTTTTCATCTTGCAAATTTCTACTGAGTATCGTAATATGTGCTTCACATGAAATGGCTTTGCTACAAATGTGATCTTTGTCTCATATGAAATGACTTTGCTGTAAATATGACATTAGTGTGAGCCAGTCAGCTTGCCAGATTGCTATTAGTTTGTAATAAACATTTAGAAAAATGGAGCATCATTAAAGGAAATCAGCTGTTTCGTGTAGCTGCTGCATATTTATTGACACTCTGCTTACATGAATTAATTAGTTCTGACTGGGGGAGGCACACTGTATCTCCACCTCTTGGCATCTTTCCATTCTGTTTCTTCTTGTGCTATCCTCTACTGTACTGACATCCACAAGATAAAATTAATAATTTTAAAACCACTTGGTATAATATAAACAAAGTGATTGTAACACAACTTTAATGTAGTCATTCCTCAGTACTTAGGCACAGCAGAAGACCATCAACTTATGATAATTAACTTCTACTCTTGTAATATATTATCTGTTAATTAAAAAACAAGCATTATGCACGCTGTGTTATCCAATCAAAAAAAAGGATTTTTTAGTTTTTGTTTCACTTCACTGTTCTGGGCAGAATTGATTGCTGTTCTGTGATTAAATAACCAGAAACTAGTCCTAGCAGTCAGACTGAGATTACATTAAATAGTTATTTACTGCTATGATTTTAATACTCTTCCAAACCCTTTTGAGACACTTACCCAGATGAGCACTGGCATTGATAGTCTTTAAATTAATATGTCAATCTAGATTAATTTTTTTGTCAAACCCTTCAGTTTTCTTTTTTGGTGCCAGTAAAATAACTTTCTGCTTTGCCAAAGGGTTACTCATGGCAGCAATTTAAGAAACACTTAGATATTCTTTAAAAGTCTTTTGCTTTTAAAAATTCATAATTTACCCAGCCACCTGTCAATTGTGTACCTTTCTGCATAAAAGACACTGTAGAAAAGATTAGATCAACTCATTAGAATGAAGGAGAATACTTCTGAGGTGACAATTATGGTTAGTTCACAACAGTAGACATTACAGGTTTTTCTTCTTAAGGTATCCAAAATCTGGACTACTAGAACAAACAGTTGAATTAATTCTATAAAATATAATGATCATAAAAAGTGGGAGTTGCAATTTGAAAGAGGCATTCTTCATAGCTGGAGATTACAGGAAAGCAGAAACAAATGCATTTGACCTTAAAACAAAACACTCGTCATTTATTTGCTAAGCAAGAAAAGAATGATAAAACTATTGTTCAGAGTCAGATGCTCTTGAGCATCATTCCCCCACCTTTCCAGAAGGTTCTTGAGATGAGGATATTCCTCAAGTAAGTCACAGTTTCCACGAGAAAATTTATTAGTGAGTGTTAACCACTGATGTGAGTTTAATCAAAGAGATGAGATCAGATGAGATCAGATGAGAATCAAGCGGGATTTTCAAGGAGGTTATCACACCGACAAAGAACAAACACTTTGCAATTGCATTACATAATACAAGTTAGTAGATGTCTCTGATGCACTTGTGGTCAAATATCAGTGTAAACTCCCGACAGAACAATTGCAGGTCTTAAGTAACACTGGTAGAAAATAGGTCTAACTGCTGTTGGATGCAGTGGTTATATTAGTAGCATTTTTTGAATGTCACTCAGTGCACACTGACACTGTTTAGAGTCATTGAGCATCTAGCACCACTGCAAGGCAGGTAGCACTGTACAAATGAATCTCTACAGTCTGACTCAGAATGTTGTATTTTCTACAGAGTGTCATATCTGTATTTGGAACTTCATAGTATACATTAAAAAACAAAGCCCACCTTATTAGAGTTCATATGCTAAATTAAAGAATTAGAGCATAATGGCTAGTGATAATTATTTTTCTGAACAGAAGAGCAAAGCATGTGAGTAATGATTTCTAGCAACAATTTAATGCTTTTATCGCCACCAGATTAATTACCAGTTTCGTCAGCCTTTTAATGTTAAATTAACAATAACTTGATAATTTTAACATTACAACTTTAGATTGCACTGAACTTTTACATTACAAGTTTAACATTGAAGTTGTTTATTAGAACAAGATGTTGTATATCTAGTAGAACAGCAGCAAAAATGAAGAAATCTGGAATCATGTTGAAGATACAAGCAGGTATTTTTGTGCAGGAAAATTCTGTGTTGCAGTAGTGGAGCAGGCCTGAGTAGGGAATGAACACTGCATCAAGAAAGGCATCTTTCTCACAACTACATGAGAGATTGTTATGGAAGAGAAGGTTTTGTGCAGTGCCCTGACAATTAGGCTGTGCAAATTATTCTCTGTTCCTGAGTTGCCAGTGAAGAGTTTTATTTAAAACTGACCTTGTTGCTCCATATACCAGAGAGCAGGAGCAGGATTGGAGCCGTACCTGGATGGTAGATGCCTTTTCTGTGATGTATCATTACAGTGCACAGAGGTTCTTGGGCACAGTACTGTAGTGATGTGACATTTCTGCAAATCACAAAGCAGATTCTTAAATCAAACTTGTCCTTGATGATCACTTGGTATGTTAATAGATTAGATTTTAGCTTCTCTTACACTGTTTAATAAATGTCTTTTTTTGTGCGCTTGCCTTTTCACCTACCAATGGGATTATTATGATACTCTAATAAAACATCAGGAGCTTGCAGTTTATTCCTGGAGGGATTTGACTCCTATTTTCATCTCTTACTGCCAATCAGCAGCCTTACATTGAAAGGTAATTAGATTATCCTCTAGGTCTCTTCCCAGCCTTCACTGAATGCATATAAATTCAAGGAGTCAAGTTTGCTAGAGGACTCTGATAGGCTATCGTGGCAAAGCTCTGAAACAAAACACTTGGAAGGTATTCCCTGTTTGTTTGCTTGCTTGTAGTTTCTCTTTCTAACAATCTTTTTCTCTGAAATATGGCTAACACAATGATAAAGTTTTTTCTACTGTTGTGTATAGTTGATACTAAATCTGACCATCTCATAAGTAAGAATAGAATCTGATACCTGAATTCAAAATTGAGTTCCTTTTGGCTACTACAAGATCATTATCTGCAGATACCAGTGGAATTCACTTTATCTTCATTAACGATGGGTAGTTAAATGAGATAACAAAATTATGGTTTGATGGTTTTAATGTGAAACTTGGAGGAAAACAATATTGTTCTAATATGTCTTTCTTACCTATGTTGCCTGTGTTTTGTTAAGCGGTAAAATCTTACTTCCCCCATAAAGGCAATGGGTATGAATCAATGTGCACAGAAGAAACTTTATGCAGGAAGAACTTGCCATTTCTGCAAGTCACATTTCTAACTACAAGCACAGCTTAAATGCATCATTAGCAATCATTATTGTGGAATGATACAAGTTTAAACATAAAAATCTGTCTCTTTGAGATTTTAAAAAAAAAAAACCCAAACAAACAAACACACGAGTTAAATTAGTATTCACACCCTGCATAAAGGCATTTAAGGAGGTTTGACCACTACTTAAATTAGGTTAGACATTGGGTCATTGGTATGTCACCTAAGTTAAAAGTGACCTAAATTAATCTGTGTTAGAAGTTTACTTGGGCTTAAAAGATCCAATTAAAAATGTTGCAACTTTTGTTGTAAAGTCAAGGGTTTAGAATCAGAAAACAGATATTCTCTAAAGACCTGTAATTAATCTTCCTTTTTCTCCTAAGGAGTTTGGAATTGTTCCTTTAAATAACATTTTTAAGTCATAAACTTGTCCATAGTCCATCCTTATGCAGCTATGCTCTTACTGTCATTACTTTGTAATTGCCTCTGGTAGTTTTATAGATGTTTTAAAGTTATCTTCTTTTCAAGATGTATTTGATCTTTGTTTTTAGTTTTAGCCATTCATTATCAGACATATTGATTTTTAATATCTTTCTTTCTTAAATTCCTGCAGTTCCTTGATTTTTTTAACCAATTTTATCTTGTTCCATTTTTACAATTAGAGATTATCTACTGTGGAGAAAGAACAGCAACAAACTTCCTAACAGAATAGTAATTCCATATCTTTTTAAGCTTTTCTCATGTTTTACACAGTTGCTAATACAGTTATTTTAAAATAAAATGTTTTTTCTTTTATTATGAAGGTCATGGCAAAAGTTTATAGAATTTTGGTGGGAAATACATTTTCCATCAGAGAAATAATACCTTTGTTTCAAAAAAAATTGAGTTAACTAAATAGAATAGGTAAAGAGTGTTATTTACCCCCATTCTTTTGCAACTCATATTTAGGTAGATGATATTAACAATCTTACTTTTTTTTGGCTCTATGTAGTCATTCCTTACCTTGTTGTGCTCTTAGTAGGCATTGAAAATGAAAGGAAATTTTCTGTTTATATTGTATATTAAAAGGTTGCTTTCCATTTTTTAAAATATATTCTGGAGAAATACTTCTTAGTCCTTATTTTATTTTTTATCTTTTGTTGAGTCACCTGGAAATAGGACTGCTTAAAGGAAAAGGTGTATGTTTAGGAAGGTGTATAGGTTACTGCTAAGGTTAGTTCTTCATCTGAAATATGTAGCCTTATACCTGCTCTTACATGAGTATCCTGATTTAGGTCTAATTTTGTACTGTTCATTCACATCAACTACTAACAGGGAAAGAGTTTTCTGCTTTTCTTCTCCCTCTCCTCTCCCACCCCAAGGAATGCAAAGCCACCACTGACATCCCAATGTAAGTTACAGTTTTGTTAAGAGTTATATTTTCAAATACTGCAGCTATCCAGAGGAAAGAAGGACTTGAAGTATTGAACTGTGATCATCTTATGTTTTTCTTTTGTGCAGCCTTTGAATATGAGCCAGATACAATGCTGAAGGTGTGTTGTAATAAATGTGGGCTGGGGTGCTTTGAGACCAGTGTTTGAGAGACCAGAATTCCTCTCCAAGGAGTGTGGAGTAGCTGTAGCTGCCGTGAGTGGAGCTGTAATACTCAGGTTGGAGCTATCAGTAGTCACTGTCATTTCTAAAGAATAAGGGAATTCAGAGAAATTGAAAATGGGGTCTGTCACTGATTTCAGTTATCCCAAGTCTGAAATCAGCTTAAATATTTTCTCTGATTTCCATGAAACTGTAAGTTCTATAAGTCAGCTGTCTGGCCACTTAATGGAGCAAACTAATGAACCAATTATTTTTTCTTGGAGAAAGAACTAGCAGCTCTGATTCTGTAATATAAAATAGTTTAAAAGACATGGGACCTCTTGTTTAATTTCTCCCCCACTCCCCTATCCCCACCCCCTCTATTTCTTTTTTCCTTCAAAGTAAGCTTATTTTTATATCTCTGCCATGCATGTTGCATTCCAGAGCACTGGAAAGACAAAACATAGAAGGTAAAGCCTCCAGATATCCACTCAGTATGACATGAATAAGGGACACATAGATGCTCCTTTTTGTTTCTCTGAAGTTTTCAAAAACAACGAACAGGTCTCTGTTATTAATTTCTTGTTTGTAGCTAGTCAGGAACTTCTTATCTGTCACATGCTAAAAGCAGGAACAGAATAAGCTGATGAACTTCTTTTTCTTCTGGTAGCTGAGAAGAAGGCAAAGGCCAACAGCAATGGACTTATGATATACAGACCTAATGGAGGGGTGATTTGACTTGTATGGAACAGCTGTTCCATGCATTCTGAAGTAACAGTGGCTGATCCTCAATTCACAGGCTACCTGTTTCTAAAGGTTTTGGATTTTGTTTTCTTATTCTTAAAATCTCAGCTGTTTGATG
This sequence comes from Pipra filicauda, assembly GCF_003945595.2. Taxonomy (NCBI): domain Eukaryota; kingdom Metazoa; phylum Chordata; class Aves; order Passeriformes; family Pipridae; genus Pipra; species Pipra filicauda. The sequence continues at coordinate 1,100,299 of NW_024103851.1, read as the reverse complement.
TAGGCAGTATGTTATAATATCATTAAAGTGTATCATAAATCGATTTTTTTATTTTTTAACTTTGAAACCAAGGTTTTAGATTGTAAGTCTTCTGTAGAAATAGTTGCAGTCTTTTTAAATGCATAATACAATTTCATCTACACTGCATTTATAGATATTTTTCATTTAAAGTTGTGGCTTTTCCATTTAAAAGGGTTAGTTTCCTTGCTCATAAAAATGTTCTGCATATCTCTTAAGATCATTAATTCCTCTTAATGAAAAGTTTTATTTCATTTTAGGGAAATTAATACTTAGCAAATTTTACCAATTAATTTGCTCTCATTAGTTGTCTGGCATTTAGTGTCTGTCAGAGTCAGTAAAAACTAGTTATTTAATTATTTATAACAGTCTGTGCTCATGAAAAGATACATGTCTAGCAGGTAGGAAAACAACCTTTCTCACACGAGAAATTCTTCTGATATTATTCCTTGTAGACGAGCATGAACTAGGGGAGAAGAAGACTGTGGAGTCTTCAACATTGTCACACATGTTTTGCAAACACTTGTATTTTAATAGTTTCCACAAATACATTATTTGCTTTGAGCTTCACAGGTGATGTCATCAATGGAGGCATTAACGTAGAAGCCAACAACTCTCCTCCTCTTGCCAGACTTTACACAGTGCCTTTTAAAAATGCCTTTGAAAGGCATTTTTTGACCAAATTGCTTGTTGTTCCTCCTTGAGCTCCATACCATGTGCTGTCTAGCCATAAAAGAGAAGGAAATTGTTCCCAGACATCTAATAAAGTCAGGTACAAGTATGTTTTTAGATACTTTAATTATTATTCTGTTCAGCTAAAATTTATCAGAAGCAAGACAGGTCACTGAACTGCACAACATATTATGCCATGCAGTAATTTAAACTTTGTGTCTTAAAGTTGAATCACTATTTTTACCCACTAAAGTTCATGCAAGTGATGCATTTGAAGGCATATAAAAAGAATTTTTTCCTTTCTTCAGGGCTGTGTTTCTTAGATAGCTTGCTTAGTATGCAAAGCATCTAGTGGCATTTATTTAAAGAAAACTTACCAGCAGCTTAATTAGAAGAATCTAAGGACAAAACCAAAGCTTAGGTATGGCCTTTCCTTTACAATGAGTTAGTTTCTTCCCATCCCACATCTTTTAATCAAATTAGTATTTTCTCTGTATTATGCTTGTAAAAACAGTAGGTTAAAAGTATTTTTGGCACTGATGTTTTTCAGCTGTATAACTTTAAGTTGGAAATCCTTGAAAATCATCTCTTTTCTATGAACTCAAATTATTTGATCTGCAGATGCCACCAGGAGGTTCTTGTAAACTGTTTCCTTTTTGGTAATCCAGTCTTTGTTGTGCTGCTTCTGGGTGTGTTGCTCAAATTTGCCTCCATTATAAAAAAGAGAATTTGTTAAAAAATGTATTTATTTTTTTTTATGAGGAGGTTAAAGAAAAAAGACTACTTTTATTTATTTCAGCGTGTATGAACAGCCACAGAAAAAAGACTTTATCTTATTTTAACTATTTCTGAATAAAATTTTGGATGATTACTTCAATAGCAGACAGCAATGCTTCCTCAACACACAGGTTTAAAATATATCACCAGTCACACCATTTATTTGTGTAAGTAAAATATAGAAACCATGTAGGATGCACTCAAGTTAGTTTTTTTGCGGCTGACCTGCTCAGAAATTGAGCTAAAAAAAGAAATGAAAGCTAGCAACCCTTTCTGCTTTGGAAGGAACTTTTGTCTCACTGCTTCGTCTTCTACCTCATCCATATAGTATTTTATCCATTTTAGGTAGGGAATAAAGGTAGAAATATGATTTCCGAAGGTACCTGTGAAGTTCGGTTCATATCTTGTGTTCCAGGTGTCTCAGGCATTTAGGAATTTTAAATCTGTGGAGCATCAGTTTCTAGACAGCAGATTCCTTTAGAAAATGACTTGTGGTCCTCAGCCATATTTGTCATTAAGCATCATGTTAAAAATTACAGCACTAATTCAATTATCTGGTATAAGGTTATGTCAAAATATGCTACCATCCAGAGCTATTCATTTAGGATGTTGCCTAGTTCAGACTCTTTAACTGTATTAATCTTGGTGCTACACTGACATGTTTCTAGCACTTCCAGTTCTGGAATTATTTTATTTATGGTCTGTGTTGGTATCTGGGCAGTTGTGCAGTGAACAACACATGCATAAGCACAAGGTACCTCTGGAACAGTCTCCCTTGCTCTTTTCTTGTAGTCTCAGAAAGATGTTTGTATGAGAGCTGGGCATTGACAAGCCAGTGTCCAGTTACTTGTACACCTTCAAAGTGATCACATGTGCATGCAGAAACAAACACCATCTTTTAGATTTGAAGATAATAGACTATCTCAATCTTTATGCCAAAACATTGAGGCTTGAAGTTTTATACAAACAAGATCTTGTTCAAAAATCAGCTTGTCCTTTTCAAATGGATGCTCTAAGCTTTGTACAGCTGTAATGGACACAAGAAAAAAAAGAGAGCTGTGTCTTTGTTAGAGGAAAATAAGTAGGAAAAGCTACAAGCTGCCTTATTTATAAAAGCTTTTAGGTATCTGTAACTGAAATTGGCACCATCAACCTTGGTATCTGTCAGAAATAAAGAAGGTGAATAAAAGTTATAGATGTGTGTTGTAGGTATGGAACTGAGAGATCTAATGTCCTCATCTGAAAATACAGCAGTACAAGCTTAGTAAACAGTTCAGAAAACTCCTGGCATTACTGATATTCTTGGATGATGTTTAATAGATGTATCGAGAGAAGAACCTACATTTCCTGTGGGAAGTAGAATATGCAATAAAGATCATTGCTACCTTCCTAAAATTAAAAGTGAACTGCAAGCAGAAATAGGTGACCTGTGGTGGGGATCTGTTCAAAAGAAATTTTGAAATTCATGGAATGCAAATAATGTTAAGAGAAAAACAAACCTGCTGTCAGTATAATTCAGTAGAATTTCAGTTCTAGCCAAGATATTTTTTAACAGTTGTACTGCTAACTAGACAACCTTGCAGGCATGTTTAATGTTCTATCAAGTGAGTCTTCTCACTTCCATAAGAATTTGACAGTAATTAGAAGTATGCTCTCTCCTTGCAAAACTTTCATGGTACAGGTGACTTATCACCTGAAGCTTTAGTGAAAAAAACCCAAATCTGTCTGAAAAACAAAATTCTGCTGTCATTGTTTGTGCATTTTACATAATCATATTCTGGTGGAATTTTGGCTTCCATATTTTATGAAACAGGTCCAATACTAGGATTCTTGCTTCTCTGTCTTAATTTTCACAGTTTAAATTAAATGCGTGGGTATGCTATAGCTACCAGTCATTCCTGGTATTCCTGCAAGTATGCACTAAATAGTGAGCGATGTAATCAGAAATCAGGCTCTAAGTCAGTTATAGTGATGTAAGCATTTTGTGGTCTGTTTTCTACGGTAATTTTCTAACAAAGTTAAATATTTTTCATTTCCACAACTGAGAAATTTTTATGCAGTACTTCATGTAGTAGCATTAGTCAGTATTTTTTGTCATTGCTTTTTAAGCATAGCTCTTAAAAGTTACAAGAGATTTGTAAATGAAATACAGTTTTAAGATTTGTTCATCTTTCAGACCCTGTTTTGTTTTCAAAACAAAACAAAAAATCCTGTTGAGCTGCAATACAGTTTCTCCACAGTTAAAATAATTAAGGATAATTTTTATCTCATTAAAATGTAGCTTTGGGACTTCTTTGTTTAGTTTGCCAAGGTATGACAACTTCTTTAAATGAAACTTGTACCAAGATTTTTCATACAGGCAGGGTTAGGAACAAATTTCAAAATGTTTTTTGCTAACTGCTCATAAGCATTCCAGTCAAAGTCTTTATTACTTTTTAAATTTTTACTTTTTTTTTTTTTTTTTTTTTTTTAAAGTAGAATTGGATAGACACTCTTTGAGAAAAACTTTGAAATATGTGAAGAGAGGTACAGGTACTGGATATTTGGTTTGATTTTGCTGTTAATTTGGCTTATTTCAAGGGTGAAGAATTAATCGTGTGTTGAGAGCAGGGCTGTACTTACACTGGGAATTAGGAAAATAAGCTGGAAAATAATTATTCTGTGATAACTTTAGCACAGCTTGCTGTGATGAGAGGGATGAGCTTCTTGACCTCCTTCCTTCTTATGGAGGAAAAAGTGAGAAAAAGCTTTTACAGGAACCTGAGAGATTGCCCGCCCTGGAGCAGAGGGGCATGAAATGAGAGAGGAAACTCTCCGCTTACATTTCTAACTTCTAGGCAAGATGTAGTTTAGTATTTGCAGCATTTTGAGAAGACGCCTTTCCCACCCCCTAGTAACAGTATTCTGTGAATTGCTGTTACTTTCTCTATGAAAACGATACAACCCATTGAATATGTAAAAAATAGAACATATACTTTTCAAAAACATGCAGGACCAGAACTTACACTTACTGCATACAGTGAGCTGCAAATACAGGCTGTCACTGGTGGAGTGTTTTTAAGTTAAATTCTTTAGCACCCTTCAAATCTGTCAAGAGCTCTTGCAGGAACAATGAGATGTCAAGGGGTTCTGAACAGAAGCATAATATCTCATAAAGAAAATCGTATAGAAGGAAAAGATTAGGCTTCTGTTCTGAAATTACAAATTTTTTGTTACTACAGCTGGTCATCGTTTTGTCAGTCAGCTTCAGGTAAGCCATTTGGTCTTAGATAGCCTGTCAACAGATTTAAGCACTTAGCTGCTGCCCTTCTGACATAAGGCGGAAAATTGTTTTGTGTCACGGCAACATCTAGAAATGCAGGCATAAAATAAAAATGCTTTCATATGTTTTTTCAAAAGCATGCATATGCGGGGGACAAGTTTTTGTTCTTGTTTTTGTTCTGTTTTGATTTGGTTTTTTATATTTCCCATGATAACATTTCTACTTTTTTCATAGGAAAGTGGAAAGAAAGGAGTGTATGCTTCTGTGCAATTCCTTAGATATACTCTTTGATGAAGAAATTTCTTTTTGTTTGCTGGGGGAAACTAGTAAGATATTAACAGTAAATAAACTGGAAACCAAGTGAGAAAATAGCTAACAGAGAAATTTCACTTCTATTCAAAGAATTAAATGTGTAGTGGAGTATCACTTCCATTGTAGGACCTTCTCTTCAGGACCTCATCCTTACTCCTGAATTCAATATAATTTTGTCTGAAAAAGATTGTTGTTCATGTTTTGAATTATTCTAATATGCAAAATATTTATTTCACATGTTAAAAACCTATAGATGCTTTCATGTGCTGGGTAGGTCAGAACTGTTTTTTTTAATAACTTAAAAATTCGATGGACCTTGATGTTTGCTGAGGTGAAATACTTTTTACGTGGTTGTATAAACAGATGAAGATCAATTATATACTTTAGTTCTTGCTTACTTTAATTCTGGCTCAATCTTCTCTTGAAAGTGAAGATTCAGGCATTCCTGTTCCATGGGTTTTTATTTAATCTTAATTTTTAACATTGTATCTGTATAGCTATTCATAGTTTTATCTTTTATTATAACTTTTTTCATATTTGGTAATGTATCCTTTTGATTCATAATCTCAATTTATGTAGGGACTGATGTTCTCATTTTTGCCAAGGCTCAAATTCACTGACTTCTGGAGTGGTTGTTTTCTGAATAAAACAATTAAAACTTCCAGCACGAACTCCACTGAATCCTAGAATTTCCAGATCTGTACCAAAATGCAGTTTTTTCAATGTGCAAGTAGGCTTTCAACTTTTGTAAAAGTGTTTTACAAGTGGGATTCAAAATAAATTACTATGATACTCTGACTTAGACTATGCAGATTTTAATGCTTTTGTGTAACTGTAACACACATTCCATGTATATTCTCAGACATGAAACTAAATATTATATAACCAAAACTGTATTCAGGTTATGCAAAAGGGGGAAAAAAAAGGAAAAAAAAAAAAGAAAAAAAAAGAGAAAAAGGTCTGTCTCTCTCTGTGAGATCAGATTTAACTTTTTTTACTTAAATATGTTATTATTCTCAACTTTAGGTCTGAAAAAATGCTGTAGTGTTTAAATAACGTTTATACAGATACTCCATTTGTTTGGCTCAAGCAAAGATCAGTCAGAGCATTCGGAGTTTAACGCAGCTTCAATCAAAACTTGCCTAAGACCTCTTCTTTCTTAAAAACTCATGATCTGAAGTTCTGGATCATTCACAAGTGTTTCATCACTACCCCTCAGAAACTGCTCATTCACAGATCAGGTTACATATATAGCATAGAAAATCTGTGTGTGTATATGCACATTTGTCAGTGTGTTATTTACAAGAAGTCAGTGTGCCTGTAATAAATGTGGATAGAGCCTTCCTTAATCTTCGTTCACGAAGCCTAGCCATGATTTACAAGAAGTAGAAGAAGAGTTTACTTGATTGAACAACAGTTGCAGGTGTACCCTCTCTTACTCCTATGGACTATGGGAATATTTGCAGCTGATTATTTGTGTATATCTTTCCATTGGGATATTGCTTAATTTCCCCTGAGATTCCCTATTAGTTTTGAAGGTTAAGGAAAATAAGAAAGACCACGGCAATACTGAGTGTTTGGGGCCTAAACCTGTGTCCTGGTGCTTTCTTCTGTATCAGAAAAACTTATTCTGACCTTCACATAAACTCAGCCCATGCAACGTTTAAAGAATTTTTTTTCTCACATAACAATAGTTTGTAAGATGATGGAATTCACTTCTGCAAATTCAACTGTCACAGTTGGGTATTTCTTTGCCTTCTTTGCTTTTTCTATGCTTTACTGCTGACAAGGTTAGTGCTTTCCTCAAAATACTGCTCCTAGATAAGGTACAGTAACTGCAGCTCTGAAATCATAGGTGATAACTATATGCAAAGGTAAAAATCTGAAGGGACAGTGAGAAGAAAAGACCACAGTACCAGAGGCATTTCTTTGTGTCTGAACTTCCTTGCCAGTACTGCTGATTTTTCTCTTCCAGCTTCTAAAGAGAAAAAGCAGAACAAGTTGGAAGCTTAACTGGTTTGTGTTTGTTCACTCACCTGTAAAATAGAATATTACGTGTGTAATACTGCTTTTAGGATGAATATGTTAATGTCTAAAAAGCTTTTCAAGAATGTAAAACACTATGTAAATGTGAAATATTAGCATATCTTTCTACTTTAACAAGAGGGTGAGATGCTGCAAGAGTTCATGTGCTACTCTTGAAGTAGTTCAGTGCAGGCCGAAGTGTCTATGAGAGCTTGTCCTGAGAGAATCTCTGAAGTAGCAAAAGCTTTAACTCCCACAGACTTTTACACACTTGTAACTAAATCTCTTGAGACAGGCTATTAATATTGTTTCTTTTTCCTCTCCTATTCATTTTGGGACTCGTTTTAGTAATCAGTTTGACATAATGACTGGGGGAAGCATCTCACACAATATTGTTTAATTTGCATAAATCTCAAGTATGTCTATCATCCACAGTAAAAACAAACTACCACAAACCACATAACTTTCCTCATTTCATCCTACCTACCCCTATACAAATTCAGGCTCTAGCTTAGTTGAAAGCTCATGTTTGCTAGAAGGACGGAATGGGAAGTCTCAGCTGTCTTGTTCATCTTATAATATCATAAAAATACATATTTGCAGTATCTCAAGGCAAGGAGTCAGAATAATTCGTCTTGTGTTCAATCTAGTACATAGTGAGAAAGCCTTCTTGAGATGTGGGCAGAGACAACAAGATGCAGAAGGAATGGCACCTTTCCATTACTTCCATTCAAAAGCTCTTCAATATTTATGTATTTCCTTAATAACATAATATTACAGATAACCTTGTGTTTTTAAAAAAGTTTAAAGTCCTGTTGTCTTGTTTGTATCTCACATATTTCTATTAAATAAATCAAACTCCCTTATACTTCTCATACTGTAGCATAATAAAAAAAAATAATTTTTGTACCTGAGGGAATCAAAGTTTGTTTGTTGTGGGTTTTGTTCCCCTCTTTTTTAATTAGCGAATTAAAGCCTTTTGGTCTAGGCTGCTTCTGTGCAGTCATAAAAAGTGCTGTGTCAGAAAAAGGACACTGGAAAGCCATTCAGATAAGTACCAGTACAATTGCAAATTTCATGGCTTTCTGCACACCAACAATACTGTTTATCAAGGTTATTTTAAATGTTTCATGATGTAGAAAAGACCAAAGATGTTACATTACTTGCTATATTTCACCTAGATGTTGTTTTTATTTCTATTTTTTTCAGAAATAGCAGTTGGACCTGAAAAAGTGTGCATTGTCATTGACAACATCATATTTTCCATTTTTATAAATAGTCACTTCAGGAAGCATCAAATAGCTGATATGCTTTGCCTGTGATATTACTTAATGACCCTTTCTTGCATACTAAGTTTTAATAATAATAAACTATAATTAAAACTGACCTGAAATGCTTTAAAATGCCACCTGAGAAGTCTTAGTATTTATATATATTCAGTTACTCTGCTGCAGAAGACTATGTGAGAGGATAGAGTCCCATCCAATGGTTGGCTCAAATGATTTTGTGCTCTCTTTCTTAAACTCATTCTTCCATCCTAATGTAATGGTGGAACTATAGTCATGTAGTGCTACTAGGTTTTGATCATGTAAACCTAGGATTTTTCATTGTTATCTGAGTCTCTGCTGACATTTCTTAACATTCCAAGAAAGTGTTAAGATGCTCCTGTAGTAGTCCCTTCCAGCCTTGTGATGCTTGAAAACATGGTAAATGAAAGGTCCTAATTCTTGTTGCGCTCATTCAGTTTAAAAGTAATAGCATCTTTGGTATTACTGGATAAGAAAGGCAGTCCTTATTCCAAGGACTATGTGTTTGGTTTTTTTTTTCAACACTGCTAAAATTACATTTTAAGTCAATTAGGTCACAAAATCAAGAGTAAAACTGAATCTGAATTTAGGCTTATATTATTCTGGGATGTTTGTGCAGAATGCTGTTCTTATTTCTTTAAGTTTGTGGCAAAATGGTCACTTCAGAAGATGGAAGGCAGTAAAATTGTTTCCTGATACTGAAATATTATACATACATGTCATGACAAAAAATTGCTTATCTTGACCAAAAAGAAAGTTGGTAGTTGAGTTTATTCAATTTCTTGTGTAGCCTATCTCATTATTACAGGTGTTTTTTTAATAGTAAGAAGTCTTGAATTTTAAAAATACACTAAACCAGACTGTTCTGAAGTTGAATATGTTATCATTGCCTTAATGTTAACAAGAATAATAAACTAATAATTTAATTTTGACATTGTGTCTGTGGAAGATAAGCTTAACAATATAGTAGAAGACAAGGTGATTATTTCTAAGGAAAGAACTTTTCATCCTGATACTGTAATGCCAAGTAATACCACAGTAGTCAGTAATTGGTATGTGGTGGTTTTACATAAATGGACAACTATAAGAACTATACTTCCTCAATTTTTTAAGATTCTAAAGTGCTATGCATATTTGTAACAGCTTTTGCAATAATATCTTGGTTGTATGTTAATGGGTGGGACTGTTACTATTAATAATTTATTTCAACCATCTTTCTTTCCAAAGCAAACACTTAATAAAACATATTAATCCTGTTATGGATGTATTTCAGAATTTTTTCATTGCTTTAGATCTATTATATTTTTAAATGTCTTTTCATATATTTCCTAATGTGTTATTACACAATATATTGGAGCCAAATACTGTGTTGTAAAACTGAGATAAAATCAAGAATGTATGAACACTCCATTTTACTTAGTCTTCATAATTAAGTGAATAGCAAGATAGGTAAAAGGTTTTAGTTTTGTCCTATTCATATTTCACTTAGTAGTTTTAAGAAAAAGACAGTTTAGTGATTATTAATAACAACATTAGTCCCACCTCTAATTTTGCACTTATGATATTAGTGCAATATAATTAATTATGATAATAGGTTTTTTTATATCCTAGCTGAGTTTTAGGATTTTAGACTTATTGTTAATATGCTTTGTGTGTGCAAATATTGAAGGTACGTGTCGTGGTTTGAATCTTGTTTTCCCCCAGAGGCTAAAAAAGTGGTAGACCCCAAGGGGTGGTAACCCCTGGAAGTTTTGAAATTCTGCCCAATGGGCGCTCCTGCAAAAATGTCAACATCCCACAAGCTCAGCGGAAGAGATGAGTTGTAGTTTTTGGTTGTTGGAGGAGGTGGCCATGTTGTAGAGCCACGAGGAAGGGGCTCTAAGCCCCTTGGGGCCTCTGGCCCCCTCCCAGCCCCGGCTGGGGGGATTGCAGAGACTTGGAACAGTCTTAGACTGGACTAAGCATCTGTAGTTATGCCGGGAGATGTTTTCTCCATGGGCACAGAGCAGCAGCCGACGCTGACCAGAGAAACGGTGGCAGAGAGCCAGAGATAAGGACCTGAACTGGAGGAGCAGCAGAAGCAACATGCAGCACCGCAGAGGAGACTCCTGGAAGGAGAGCCGAGGAAAGGAGAGCAAGAGACAGAGTTCTGGGGGTAAGACTGTACCACACTCCCCCAAAACTCCCTTGAGACCCCTCTTGGAGAAGAGGGACATGGACTCCTATTTTGGAGAGCAGTTTTGGACATGCAGCACCGGAGAGAGAGAGGAGCTGAGAAGCTCAGAGCGTCCCGGAGCTGGACCGGGACGGCCAGATGGAATGCGGGGGGAGTTGACCTTGGCTCCCCCCTCGCACTGCTGCCACGGTGGCAGCCTGAGAGACAGGGCACAGAGGCCCTGCAAGAGATACCAGACCGTCACGAAGACCCCCCTGTGTCTTCGTGATATGACGTGGTGATACGACCTTGTCTGGGGTTACGAAGTCCACGGAAGACCCCTCGGTTGTGAGGCGATGGGGCCAAGAGAGGCTTGGATACCTCCCTCGTGGATGCTGGCAGAAAGCCAACTATCAGCTGCTGCATGCATGAGATGAGGAGAAACCTTCTGCATTAGAAGATCCTGCTGCTTAAGGACTGGAAGGGATCTGTCCTTCTTTCCCTCCTGGACTTTTATTTGGAGGAGAGAAGAGATCTGATCCATTGTAAATACTATATGTCATGGTAGAGATAGTTATGATCATGTGTATAATGTGATATGGTATTTTTTTTGTACAGTCATTGTAATATATTCCCTTTCCCCCACTTTGAGTCTGGCGTGTTTTGTCTGGAAAAACCCATCTCACATTAGGTTGAGATGTGGGAGGGGGGATGGAGCTAGGGAATTGGATTTTGGGGCTATCTCAAACCATGACATACGTAAAACAACCAATTTCATTTGCCCTCATACTTGCCCTCAATAGAAGACAGATCACTGTTTTTTAATTTATTTTCATACAAAAACCTTAATTTTATGAAGAACTTATGCGTATATTTAGTACTTATGAGGTACAATCCCCTACAAATATTGTATAGTTTTCTTATTCCAATGGCAATTAACATTTTATAGAAAGTATATATGACTGTGTGTTTTAATTTACAATTAGATATTTCAATCTTTTTTTTTTATTTCACAAATGTGCTCTATGAGTCTATTGCTCTATGAGTCTATATGAGTTATCCCTAACACAGGGATAACCTTATAGCATAGTACAGAACTTATTTGTTGAGCAACAGTCAATGTATTTTGTCTGTTTTCTTCCCGTTCTATCATTTTTACCAGATATTATGTTCAGTGAATATTGTAGCAGATTCCAAGTGTTTAAATTCTAGGATCTTTCATTTGAAGCAGGTTTTTTTTTTGTAAATTACTAATTAAAACTATGTCTTTTTCTGAAGATTTAATTATGTCAACAGAAAATATTAGGATTTGCTTATTAACAGATAACTGGATGTGGTTCTGTGGCTGAGGTTACACAGAAGCATTGACTAAATTAATGGTTCTTTATGTTAAAGATATCTTAATTTATTCATATGCTCCTCTCACTTCATATTTTCTATATTGCAAACTTATCTAAATCAATTTTGTTTTGCTACAATAGTTAAATACAAGAAAATAATTTTTCTTCCACAAAAATGCTTCCTAGAAACTGAATGAAAGGCCTGAGAAATAAAATTTAAGCCATAAAATAGTATCTAAATTAGAATTATTTTCTGGGGGCTATGAATTGAATATGAATGTCACTTTTACACTAATTAGTTTTTTCTCATGAATGCTTTTTGTAGATTTTTTGAGATAGTGATTGAATTAAGCTTAGGTTTGGATTGCTTGTATACATGGTTTACCTTTTTCTAAATGATTTTATTTAAAATTCTGCTACAGATGGGAGCATAGATCTAAGGACAGAAGAGTTGCAATGCTGACAATATGATAAACAAATGTTAATTATCTGTTTTGAAGATCTGATTATCTTACACTCTGCAAATTGTTTGTCAAGAAAGGAGAATCTTGATAGAGAACTATAAAAGCTTTTGTGAGTTTACTAAGCATGATATTCAAGTGTGCATGTACAGAGTTTGCTGAGACTAACTTAGGGATTTAATCAGATTCATCCCTCTGAATCACTGTATCTTAATCCTTTGGTGCTCATGCATACATTTTGGAGGTGAAAATGCTGAAATATTTCAGTCATCAGTGTAGTATGCTGTACGTTGTAATCACAATTTCAATGTTGCATATTTTGAAGTAATGAAGCATCAGAGGGTTTGTAATAGTACCTGTGTGCACTGGAAAGATGAACACTCTTCCAGAATACCTGTGCCTGGTGTTTGGGGAGAAAATTACTTTAGGGTCTGGTCTTTACTCCCTGAGAGCTTTGCCCATGTAGTGTTTGGTGAATGCCTGTTCTGACCTCAGGCTTTTAAAAATACACAGCATGGATTCTTTAGGTCTTTTTCTATGAAGTAAGCAGTTAATACATTGCTGAGTTCAGAAAATAAACCACTGAGTAACTAAGTGGTATAATCTCAGACTGGCTGAAGCAGTTTTGGACAGGCTGGTCTGAGTGGTACAGCCTGGCCCTGAAAACTGTAGGGAGTTAGGTTTTGTGGGTTTGCATCAATTTTTAAATAGAAATCCTACTGTGTTGTAAGGTTTTTATCTGGTCAGTAACAACTGTGGTTTTATTAATAGAATATGCTGTGAAATCTGCGAAACAAAAATGTCTTGAGTTCTGGTTATTAATTTGTAACCTAATATGAGTTCATGCATATCTCTGCAAAAGGGAACAGAAGCAGGGGACATCCTTGCAGCCAACTGCCAGCAGCATCTTTAGTTGAACTTTTATTTTCTCACAAAACAGTTGAGAAATTGAGTTTGAAAGGTTTTCAGTCTTCAGAATTTGTGCAGAAACTGTAAAAGGAACTGAATAAGCAGAAGATTTCAAAGCATATAACAAGTTTAAGATAACAGAAAAGGAAGCTATATGAGGTAATTTATGCCCTGGTTTGGTTTAATATATTCAACTGAATTTGATACTATCTTTTCAAGAACTAGTACATTTTCTATTAAAATAATTCAGAATTCTTTTATTGAAAGTGATTATTTTATTTTCAACTTTCTCCTTATTAAAGCTATGGAACAGTTTCCCTGAAGACATTTGCATCTATTAGCAAAGGAAATATATGTACTACTAGAAAATACTTAACCTAGGACAAATTGGTGACAGCAGGATATTGAGCAATTAAGTCTGTGTTCTCAGAGAGGATGTAAGGGAAAACCCAGATAAATGTAACAGATACTTAGGTTGCTTAATTGAGCTTCTTAGACATTCTTTTTTTTCAAAGGAAAAAAAATGTGTCTATCTATATATATATAAAAATAATCTTTTGGGATTCGACTGTGAATACTTTTTGAAGAAAATTCAAAGGCTTCTGTGGAAAATAGGAGAAGCAATGTTCTATTTTGCTACCCAAAAATTTCATATTTTCAGCAATGACCTACCCTAGTGAATAGATAGGAAGGAGTAGGTACCAAATACACTGACAGTCTGTGACAGACTATAGACCAACTAGAAAAAAAGGTCACTGAACATTTACTCTTAATTTCTTCTCTTCCTTAAACTAGTGTCAAAATGTTCTCACTTTGTTTCAGTGTCCTCCATTTTTAGTGTGATCAGTCTTGGTGTAAATGTAACTGAAGTGTATATATACTGAAGTATATATTTATATATAAAATCAATTTACAGTGTTTTGTACTGTATCATTCAGTTTCTATAATGTAGTTTTCTATACTGACCTTTGTTTTGTGATGCTTAATATTTTATATATTTTGAACATTTCTGTGGACTAGTATGGTGCACATATTTTATATAAAATATTTATATTTTAGACTGTTCACTCATAGGAAAAACTATAATCTTTTGTGTACTGTGCTAAATTTTCAAACAGAACATCTCTGATTTTCATTCTTTGATCTCATAAAACTTAGCTAAAATTTAATGACCTCACTGATGAATAAATACATTCTATTATTCGTTTCATATTTGGTAGGTGATCTTAGTGTAGGTGATCTCTGCTTTCTATCTTGATTCAATAGAATTGATTCAATGGACTTGTTAAGTACATATCAATAACAATAATTTATGTGCTGGAGTCTGCTACTTGTGCAGTCTAACAGAAACCAATTTGGAGCATGTATATGCAACACACCATTTTGAGATTCTATGTATGTACATATATGTGTACATAAATATACAATTCAGTTTTAATGATGCTGATTTGGTGATTTAGTTAAAGATAAATGAGTGAAAATTGATTTTATGTATTCTTCATATCATTTTTTGTTTGTTTGCTTTCGTTTGTGTCTGGTTTTACCTTTTTATTTTTTACTCCTATTCCACTGACTTGTTATGGTCTCATGTGCTTAACTGATGATACATTTCAGGCTGTTTTTCTTCAGATATGAAAAATAAATAATATTCTGCAGTGCAGTACTAACTGACACTGTTTTGACTTCAATGCTACCAAAATAGGTGGGGTTTTTCCCTCAGAATTCCTGTATTTTTAATTTAACAGCTTCATTAAATCTCAATCATCATGTTAAAGAAATCAGTGATTTGGAAAATGCTAATTCATATCATACTGCTGAATACTAAGTATTTTTGTATCATAACCACTTACTGCCAGAGATACAAATCTTACACCAGACTGATACACATAAAGCAGATTGTCCTCACTGTTTAAAACAGAATTTAACTGATAGCAATCTACAGAAGTATCTTTATTTCAGTAGAAGATTAGGTACTTTATTAGCATACATTTGTTCTCTCTGATATTTGGGGGGGGGGGGGAAAGAACAAACTCCCAAAAATCCATCCTCATCTCCTCATCTATTGCATGGCTGTACTCTTGGCTAATTGAGCAGAGATTGGAGCAACAAGCTTTTACTAAATTCTCTAGTGTAGCAATTACTGATTTGTAGCATTTCCATTCTCAAAAAATTAAATCTGACCCTGGTTTCATTTTATGATCAGTTTGGAAATATGAATATTTTAAAACTTGACCTTTGTGTGTAAACATAAAAGAAGGTGATCCTTCAAATTAAATGAGGCATGCTTATAAAATAGTGTATTGTGTACTATTTTATACTTATTGGTATTGCTTAAAAAGAAATATTAAAGCTATTTCCACAAAGGAATTGCTCATATGTTGTGATATTTTTCACAATCTAGCAGTCACTGATCTAATTGTTGTCATGCTCACTAATGCCAAAAAAAAACAGGCAGAGTTTGGTAACTGTTTTGTAAGTTGTTTTAATGGTCCCTCTCCTACTGTTATCTTAAGAATTACTGTAGGTGGTGTCAAATAGTATCCTTGTCTTCCCTCTAGAGAATATGTAGGTCATGAGACTTTGGTATTGATCTCCTACTCCTCTCTACAGACTGATGGCTCTCTCACAATAAGTTTGAAATATCTGTCTGAGGACTCAGGATTTGTCTTTTTTGGAGAGGAGGAGGCTGAGGGGCGACCACACTGCTCCCTACAGCTTCCTAAGGAGGGGAAGTGGAGAGTGAGATGCTGAGCTCCTCTCTCTGGTACCCAGTGCCAGGACACAAGGAAAGTGTGTGTTCCTCAGGGGAAGTTCTAACCTCCAAACTATCAGAAGGCACTGAATACCCATAACTAAGCCCCGGCCTAGGCATTGGCTCTGTCACCTTGTGGAAGAAGGCATGCGCCTTCTGATGGGGGTGAGAGGTGTGGATCATCTTGAGATCATTTGACCATCTGCACAAATTTGCAAAAAAGCAGGTGTGGAGTGCGGTTTTTGAAAGTATTCTGTGCTCATCCAATTTCTCTGGGTTCCCACAGGATGGCAAAATGCCCCATCTCTGACACTGGTGAGTCTCAGATATCAAGCTCACAGTCTGACACAGGACATGTTCCTCAACTAAGTGGTTGCAAGCTTTTTTAGAGGTAATAACTGGTCTTTACCCATGGATTTTTTTTATTTTTTTTTCTGGATTTTGCTCCTTGTACTCATAATTTGATATGTCTGAGCTGTTTCCCATGGAGAAACATGCTAAAATACAATATCCTGAGAACAACACTCCCTTAGAGGGAAAGGCCATCCAGCCCAACACTCTAAAGGGGAGCACATGAGCAGTGCAAGTCTGCTTCTCACAGGGTCCTGGGGGTGTTCATGGCCTCACTGGTTGGGACTGGTCTTCCCTGGGACCCCCACTCCCATCATGTCCTGCCAAGCGTCCAGAGGATGTAGACCAGCTCAGCCTGGGGCCTTCGGTCCCTGCCTGAGCCATGTTATGTGTGTGGTTGTCTGATTATTGTGTCATAATTATATAACTTTTCCCAATATTAATTAACTAATAATGCACAATATATTGACATTGCATGGTAGAAGAAATATTTATAAATCATGAAATATTTCTTTAAGTTAATCGGCTTATCAGATGGTATTAAACTAATTGACAATTGTAAGTATAGAAATTTTTCAAAGACTAATAGAACATTAACATTTAACTTTGCAAAGAAATACATTTTTACTCATTATCTTGGGACATTTATCAAGGTGTAATTTTATCTGACTGACTTCTTTAGAAAGTAGGAAGGCATTAAGAACCATTTCATAAGGTTGCCTTCTAGAATATTATACATGAGCTACTCGAGTAACTTAGAGTGAAACTAAGACTGATATCTTATGACTTTTTTTTTTTTCTTCCCTTCATTGAAGTTAGTTACATGGTACTTCTTGTACCATTGTTTGGGGGCCTATAGAAATAAGTTATAATGCTTATAACTGCTTTTCAGTTATATGAATAACTAATGCTTACAACACAGAGAGAAAATTTTCATTTTTCATAAAAATATCAAGAACTTAGAAAGAGGTATAAATTTGCAGTTAAAGTTGCATGGCCTGAATAAAAATGAAAATAGAAATCAGTCCTCTTGTAAATCTGTGGTCCAGACTTTATTTTAGAGCACATGTGTGTCAAAATATATAAGGAAATGCTCCCACAGCAAACCGAATGTTGAATAGGGTTTGATAATTGCCAAGAATTTGGTTTCTAAGAAATAATGCATGAAATATTAATAAACGAGGAACACATTCTCATGAAGATAACATTACCTAGTCAGTCATCCGTGTTACGAGTAATTTCCAACAAAATATCTTATGAAGCAACTAGAGCGTTGTCTAACTTTTCATGGGTTAATATAATTTTCCTTTAAAAAAAATCCAAAGAGATTGGTTCAGGTTTTTTTTTTTCCTATCAGTTGAAGGTGGTGGTGAAAATAGTTTCAAGTTTATTCTTATGAACAGACCTTACAGCTAAAGATAAATTTTCTCAAAGTTCATTCATGTCAGATATGATACATAATTTCCAGGTTTAGGGTCTACACAGAATGAGGTATTGGAAAAGGTGTGTACTCAGAGGTATAGTGGTATGACACGTCTGAAATCAAATTCAATGAAGATTCTCTGACAGCTTCCCTGGAGTTAACTTCATAGTCATAGCCAACATTTGTAACATTGGGAATTAAGTGCCTTAAAAACTAACCCTTTTAGTTGCAACTGGGGTTATTACCAATACACTCTACAGTTACTTTTACAAACTGTTACTTAGTTAAGAAAGACACACAACATCTAGTGAACACAACATCTAGCATAACCTAGTTTTTTGCTTTATTGCATTTATACATTGCTTTGGGAGTACATAATAAATACATAACTACAAAACTCTATATAAGTTACTACCAACATTATTTGAAGAGATGAAACTATTTCTATGAGCAGGGAAGGTATGCTAATCTTTATAATTTGTATAATTTTTCTTTGTATCATAAATCACCATTGGTTATTTTACATCTACTATCCTCTAGCATTTAATACAGGTTCAGGAATATTACTAATCATCTGTTGGCATATTAAGCATTCAAATTTCTTTCAGTTTATATAAGTCAAAATACTTTCTGTAAAAACTGTATCCCTAGGCTAACTGTACCTTCCATGAGCCTCAAGCACTTTTATGATGTTTACACATTAATTTAGAGACTATCCTGTATACTTAAGAAGGAATCACATCTGTTTAATTCAAATATAAAATTCAAAATTATTTGAAAAAATTCCAAAATTATTTGGAAGTTGGGTTCAGTTAAAAGAGTAATAAAAACTGAATGGAGACTTGTAAATAAAAGTTTTAATGATCTTGCAGAGGATTAAATTGTAACCAGTGAAATCATAAACAAAGCCATATTTTTATCTTGCTAAAAGGTAAAATAAACTAAGAGTTTCAGTTACAAGGAGAAAAAAAAAAGCTATATTCTTTTTTTTTGCTGACACTGTCATCCATAAATAGTGTTCACTTCAGTGTATATGAAAAAGTTGGAGGTAACCTTGTAAGGGAGACCTTTAATCATTTTAGGTTTCAGCATGGAAGCCAGTATCCCCCTCTAAAACTGTATAAATAATAGCACTTTGGGTTACCCAGATAAAATAAATGAGGAACAAAACACTTTCCACCTTGCCTGTCCTCCTACAAAGCTGGTTCCAAAACCAACAACAAACCCAGAGACTTCAAACCCCCAAATTTTATATTTGAAATATTAAAGACTTTTCCTGAAATAATAATATTTCAATTTTATAGTTAAAATTGTATTATAGGTAGATCTGTTTACATTTAAAAGGAGAATTATTTCCACCACAAAGAAAAGCATTTCTGAATAAAATTAAATGAAAATAATTTTTTTAGCTTTTTGCTTTTTTTTTTAAATCTTATTTTGCAGTTCTTCCTTAAAATAATCATGTTTGTGTTTTAAATATCAGAAAATCATAACATTTTAGAAATTCTGAATGTTTAATACATTTAACCTGTTCATGAGCTCTACCTTTGATATTTTTTACCAGCATTCTGAAGCTCCTGTTACTTGGGCAGAACAGGTGCATGAGACTCTGCAATTACCTTTTCATTAAAGATGTCAAGAGTGATGCTTGTCTGGTGAGGTTTATGGATAACTCATCCAGTCCTTGGCAATGTTCACGCTTACGTAACTGGACTGATGTTTTGCTATTCTGTTAATTTGTCCCAGACATAAAAATAACCATAGAAGCTTTCGTCTTTCTTGTGCTGTCAGTGTCACAGGAAAGATACCAGTCAACAAATACAGTTTGTAGCTACACTTTTCAATTGTATCTTTACCTTATTCTTAAAAATTTAGCATAACATTATTGCTTTGGTTTGCAGTGATTATTGTCATTTGTCACTATGGTACATTTCTTCATCACTTTGACAATCACAGTGAGGTCTCTTATTTTTTGAGTTTTAATAAAAAGTGGAGTTTTTTTCAGACTTGCAACAGAATTTACATAATAATAGGCATATGGTGAAAATAGGAGCCTGAAATTGTTTGCCTTTCCCTCACCTTTCTCCAACATGAATCTGATGTATTTATTTGCCCTTTTACCTCTACATGATCATTCTTTCTTTCCTGGCTGTCTGGATGAGTCTTCTTTGAGATTCTTTTTGCACTTGTACCTTGTGCACCACAGAGTGCCACAGGGTACCACTGTACACACACTTTCTTTTACCCAGTGGCTCTGTAGTAAGTGGGACATCTGCCTTTATAGCACTTGCCTCCATATAAGGTTAAATGTCTTTAAGAATGGAGCCATGAATGGGTGTCAAACTGGGATGTCCTACAAGGCAAACTGAAACCTTGAGAGGCTGCCACTAGCTCATGCAGAGACTTTGTAATTGAATGTTCTACATCATTTCACACATTTGCAAAGTCTCACTTGTTGAAGTTTACATGGTAATTTAAAATGCTGGTGGAGAGCGAGGCACTGGCAAATTGCTCAAAAAGGGCTGCTCCAAACATGTCTTTGTTAGGAAGGTCTAGAGTTTGCGTGTATTAGGCAAAGCATTGTCTGCCAGTCAAGGGAGGGGATTGTCCCACTCTGCTCTGTGCTGGTGCAGCCTCATCTTGAATATTGTGTGCAATTTTAGTCACCTCAATATAAGAAAGATATTAAGTTATTTGGATCATCCAAAGGAGGGCAATGAAAATGATGAAGAGCTTTGAGGGGAAGCCTTATGAGGAGAGGCTGAGGGCACTTGGTCTGTTCAGCCTGGAGAAGAGGACACTGAGGGGAGACCTCAACCCCCTTGTGAGGGGAAGAAGAGGGTCAGATACTGATCTCTTCTCTGTGGTGATCAGTGACAGGACCCAAGGAGAGGTTTAGGTTGGGTATCAGAAAAAGGTTCTTCACCCAGAGAGTGGTTGGGTCCTAGAACAGGATCCCCAGGGAAGTGGTTACAGCACCAAACCTGACTTCAAGAAGCATTTGGATGATGCAGGCACAGGGTGTGACTCTTGAGGATGGTCTTGTGCAGGGCTAAGGGTTGGACTCGATGACCCTTGTGGCTCCCTTTCTACTCAGCATATTCTGTGATTCTGTGATTCTGTGACTACAACACTACCTTCCAGCAGGAAGACTAAGTTACAGACTCTTTCTCCAGGCAAAAACCAGCAACGTCAATGAGCATAATGTTCCCAGAGTTCCTTCATATTAGGGGTAGCACAAACTCTATGGAATATCTGAAACAATGTGAATTTCTGTCACTGTAGTGGCAAAAAGGTGAAAAATAAGTGAGAATTTAGGTAAGAAATGGTTCTTCTGTAGAATGACTTAAATATTGATGTCTGGGATAAGAATTATACAAACAAGATCTCAGATTTGCATTAGAGTTATTGTGTCTGTATAAAAGCATGAATAGTTCCATAATTCAGGGCCAAGTGTTTATACCATGTAAATTACATCATTCCATTAAGGCCAGTGACGTACTATGAAAGCATAAAGATTTGGACAAATTATCTAAGAGAAGCAACTAGTGCTGCCATAGATACTTTATGGTATTTCTATAGGTTGTGGTGATTGCACTGTAGTGGGTAGCGAGATCAACGTACTGGTATGTGATTTAGCAGTAAGTGTGTAAGGGATGTGGATTTATTTCTCTTCACATCTTTAAAAACTTTGAAATGAATGCTGATTTCAGCATTACTTCTTCATTCAAGGCCTCAGGCAATTACTTTTTAGTCAGTATTTGAAGAACTCCTTTTTCACCGTAAGAAACACTTTTATGAATGCGGAAATCGGCAGTTTTCTCCGGGCAATAAAAATCCATTAGAATCAGGAGTGAGGGGTGGTGAGTGGCAGGGTGACAATTTTGGCAGTTCTGAGGAAATTTAATTTATGGAAACTTAATTTATACAAACTGATAGGAATTCCTACAGTGATGCTCTAAACAGAGAGAAATTTTCCCAATGAGTCAAACTCCCAGACTAGTAAAATAGGTGTACTAATCATAATACCACTAAAGATAATATAATCCCATGTAGTCCTGTGGACACATAGATTGCCACAAGGAATCCCAAATCAGTTTAGATTTGTAGAATACATGCATACATACATACATATATATATATATATGTATATGTATATATATATATATATATATATATATAAAAAAATACACAGGTAGGGCATAGATTATAGACATCTGTAAAATACAATATAACTGTTATGATAAAATATCTCAAGATATACGATATATCAAGATTGAGCTCAAAATAATCCCATATTTTGCTTTTCAATTAGAAACAAATTATATGCATTTTTCATTGTAAGACAGGGACTTTCTGTGGTGAATGGGAAATTTAAAGTGTTCTAGCTAAAAATAAGATCCGTGGACTGTAGTAAA
Source organism: Pipra filicauda (assembly GCF_003945595.2). Taxonomy (NCBI): domain Eukaryota; kingdom Metazoa; phylum Chordata; class Aves; order Passeriformes; family Pipridae; genus Pipra; species Pipra filicauda. The sequence goes on along the minus strand of NW_024103851.1, from coordinate 1,078,117 downwards.
ACAAATGCCTTCAGTTGCTCAATAGGATACAGTATTTTCCCATTTAGTGTAAGAGAAGATTATATAAACATAAAAATCAATAAACAACTTGTTAACCTTAGACACTTGGGGGAAAAAAACAGGAGAATAGATAACCCATACACTTTGCTTAGAAACCAAGCAAATCCAAAGTACACTAAACTAAGATGTGAAAAGAACTCAGAAAAATTATCTTGTGTGACTAAAGTCCTTTAATCTAACATTTTATCATTATATTAGTTTATAATTTAATAAAACATAATTGTAAATAATATTTTTCAGAAATTAAATATATTAAATTTTCAAAGTTATCAGACATTAAATATGAGTCTATGTAGTTCATACTGGTTTTCATTATGTTTTGTTGTTAGGCTGCATCAAACTTTGTACTTAATTTGTCTAACATTTGTATAATTATTACCGTTTTAATTGTTAATATTTTCTTTTGGGAGTGAGGAAAAACTATTTTTCCAAATTTCTAACAGCATAGGCTGACAAAATCTAAGATAAGATACAAAGCCAACAAAGTTGTCTAGTTTCTTTAATAACAGATAGATTAATTTAAAGTGACAACTCTTGAATATGATTATACAATTTGGCAGGATAAATATTTAAGCTTATTTCATGTGCAGAACAGAACCATATAGAATGTCAGAAAGAGTGCTAAAAAAAAAAAGGCGAAGAAAAACCCTAAACATCTTGACTTGACATTATGCAAGATTAGAATAGTGTTGACAGTTGAACATTTAGCTTCAAAGGTACTAAGGCTTTGAGGCAGAGACTTGTTTTCAAAGGTTTCTTATTTCCCATCTGGTCTTCACCTGATGTGCAACCCCTGGTTCTCTCACTGTAAAATGGAGAACAACTGTCAAGTTCGCCTTTATAAAGTATTCTGAAAGATAATCTGTAATGAAAAGAGCTCTATAAAAGAGTAATATTTTAGAGCAAGTTATAGTCTTCTTTTTGTGCTACCAGAGGTTGAAAGAACTATAATAAAACAAGAAGAGACAAATAAAATGGCTTGGGTAGGGAGAAGGAGTGCAGGTTGGGGACTGGTAGAGCAAAGGCTCCCCCATTGTAAGCAAAGGTCATATTCATGACCATCTGAGAAACCTGAATGCACATAAGTCTACGGGACCCAGTAAGATGCATCCCAGTGTCCTGAACAAATCGACTGATGTAGATGCCAATGATATTTGAAAAGTCAGGAGAAATCCCACATGACTAGAAAAAAGAAAACATTGTGACCATTTTTTAAAAAGGGTAGAAAGCAGGATCCTGGGAATTACCAAGCCATCAGCCTCCCCTCAGTCCCTGGAAATATCATGGAACAGATCCTCCCAGAAGCTGTGCTAAGGCACACGGAGGAAAGGGAGGTAATTTGAGACAGCCAGCACGGCTTCACCAAGGCTGAGTCCTACCTGACAAACCCGGTGACCTTATGTGATGGATTGAGTATATCAGTGGACAAGGGAAGGGCTACAGGTGTAATTTGTCTGGATTTCTGTAAAGCCTTGACACAGTCCCCCACAACATCCTTTCCTCTAAATTGGAGACAGATGGATTTGATGGTGGACTGTTAGATGGATAAGAAAGGAGTTGAATGGTCGCATCCAGAGAGCAGTAGTCAAGGATTCAGAGTCTTCGTGGACATCAGTGACAGATGGTGGCCCTCAGGCATCCATACTGGAATCAGTGCTGTTTGATATCTTTATTAATGACATAAATGAAGGGCTTGAGTGTACCCTCAGCAAATTTGCAGGTGACACCAAGCTGAGTGGTGTGGTTGACACATCTGAAGGATGGGATTCCATCCATAGTGACCCCAACAGGTTCAAGAAGCGAGCCCATGGTAACCTCATGAGACTTAACCAGACCAAGTGCAAGGTGCTGCACCTGGGTCAGAACAATCCCCAGTATCAACACAGGCTGGAGGATGAACAGATGAAGAGTAGCCCTGCCAAGAAGGACTTGGGAGTGCTGGAGAGGCTGGATGTGAGCTGAAACTGTGCACTCACAGGTCAGAAAGCCAAATGTGTCCTGGGCTGCATCAGAAGCAACCAGTAGTTGAGGGAGGTAATTCTGCCCCTCTACTCTGTTTTGGCGAGACCCCACCTGGAGTGCTGCATCCAGCTCTGGGGTTCTCATCACAGGAAGGACATTGACCTGTTGGAGCGAGTCCAGAGGAGGGTCATCAAGATGGTTAGAGAGATGGAACACATGTCCTATGAGGAAAGGCTGAGAGAATTGGGATTGCTCACCCTGGAAAAGAGAAGGCTTCAAGGTGACCGAATTGCAGCCTTCCAGTACCTAAAGGGAACCTACAAGAAAGATGGAGAGAGTGACAGGACAAGGGGGAGTGGATTCAAACTAAAAGAGAGTAGGTTTAGATTAGATATTAGAAAGAAATTCTTTACTGTGAGGCTGGTGAGGTCCTGGAACAGTTTGCCCAGAAAATTGTGGATGCCCCATCTCTGGCAGTGTTCAAGGCCAGGTTGGAGAGAGCTGTGAGCAACCTGGTCTAGTGGAAGGTGTCTCTGCCCATGGCAGGGGATTAGGAACTACATGATTTTTCAGATCCCTTCCAAACCAAACCATTCTATGAGTCTAAGGGAACTAGTCAGGATAAGACACTTGACTTGAGAATTCTCTTCCTCCTCTTTGACTTGGACTTGTCTATCTTCAAATCCAGCTTTGAGACAATTTTTTTCTAAAGTTTTGAATGAAGATTGAGAGACATTAATGAAGGAGCATTATCAACAGTGCAGGACTTTCTTATATTGAACTGGTGGGAAGGTTAGTTTTTCTTATTAATTTTTAATTTTAATTCCCATATGAATGCTTTTGAATTAAATAAGATGTTATTTTGTCTTAAATAGAAATAATCTATTGAAAAAACAAGCCCAAAACAAACTGAAAACTGAACTGAAAATCAGTGAGTAAATTTGTTTAGGAGTAAATGAAAATAATTTATAATAAAAAAACTTTTTTTCAAACAGAAATTTTCAACAGAGATTTGTAGATTTTGTGTACTAATTCTTGTATTCTATACTGAGTGGCAGTCAATATTGAATCAATTGAGGGGTGTGGCAGTCTGAACTCAATAAAAATGCTTTGTGCTTTATTTAGTGACCAAAATACCAAATTAGGTCTCCTCTTAACTCAAGGTCTGCATGTGCAGAGCAGTCATCCTTCTCTTTTCTCCTGTGAGTTGGACTCCATAGTGAATGCTCTGAGGGACTTGTGAGGTATAGTATATAGGACATAGTCTGGATGGTAGGCTGAGTTATTGGGGGACAGATATGGGAATACGCATCTAAAAGCAAATTTTTTTTTGCAAGGCAATATTATTCTTTAGAAAAAAAGTGATTTCAACTGAAACAGTTTGATCACTTCAGTGAAATAAAATAAAGCAAAAAAAGAGAAATGTCATTTCAGTTGAGTGGTTTGATTGGAACTATTTGAAATATTCTGTTTTGTCACTTTCAAAATTATATTCTTATGAAGTTGCATTGTGGTGTTTCTGTTTTCTTTAGATACTTGCCTTTTCCACTCCATTTTAGGTAGAAATAAACAAGTTCTGAAGTACCATTCCACCAAATACTTTCTTTGGCAGACCTACACAAAATAGCAGCTGCCAAGGTACAACAGAAGAGTCGGTCTCAGCATTAATTATTGCCATTAGCACATCTCTTAGAGGTCATGCCTTCTTTGAGATCTGAGGTTGCTTTTCTGGAGCTTTTCAGCAATGATGAGTAGCAGATACCTGTGTACTATTGAAACTAGCTTTCTCAAACTCATCTCTGCTGCTCTTTTTATTAAAGCAGTAGAAGAAGCTATTTGCACCAATTGATTTGCATGAATTTAAATTTGAAGATAAAATATGGGCCAATGTACAACATAGGTATGGACGGTGTGAACTTTGAACGTTACTGTTAAATGCAGCCATCTCATCTAAGTCCTGACCCATCTCTGTAAGGGTATTGTTCTAAAAGTAGGAGTGGACAACAGATGTAAGGTAGATATAAAATACAGGTCACAGTGTTTCGTCTTATTATTCAAATCAGAAATACAGACTTGTTTCACTTTTGGCATTCAGCTTTAGCATATGGAGAATGTTAATTTATATTCAACAGTAATAAAACAAAAAACAAAAAGAAATCACAAGTCTTTGTAAGGACCAGTTAGATTTGATTTGTTTGTTTGTTTGTTTGTTTCTGACATCATTGAAGAGACAGTTCATCAAAGCCAACAGTCTGGTTTTATACTGCAATAGTATAGACAGAAATTTATAAATGAAGATTATTCGAAATATTCTGGATTCATTTCTTCATTTAATCTAGGGATCTGAAATATTCTAATATGAGCTTGGAAAATGTTTTCAAACACTCATATTGTTACTCACCCTTTCTTATCAGTAGCTTTGATAAACTACATTAGCTGTAATGAATCATGTTATAAGATTTAGTCTGTCTTGGCTCTTTAATAAATGTGTTACCATCAGGGGTATGTCTAACATACCAGACCTTTGGATGCTTGTGATTAATTTTGCCTGCACATTATTGGATGTTGAGGAAAGCTTGAGCAATATATCTCTTTATAGAGAAAATAATTAAAAATTCGTGTTTTGTAAATGAAGCATTCTTGCAAAGTTTGAGAAATATCTATACTTGGAGGATATGCGTGTACTACTTCTTGCTAATCCTTTAGGGATAGCTCTAGTGTTCTGTTCTGAAGCACTTGGCACTGTTTTTTTTTTTGGTTGGTTGGTTGGTTGGTTTTTTCCCAGGGATGCTTTCTCTTAAAAATGCCTAGAAATGAAGTTTTTCCATTTTAAGTTTAGTCAGTATTTATCCATTTTCACTATGCAATATTTGAAAATGAAGAGCTGAAATTATATTTGGATTTTTGTAATTTATTTTTTGCTATTTGAACTTTACAAAATATGATATTTGGCCACTTTCTTATTTGTTATATCAGTGTTTGGTCTACTGGCCATAGATAGAACTAATTTTTTACAAAAAAATTGAAAATCTGCAGTGTGTAATTATGTCAGAATCCTATAGTCATAAAGAAACACAGTAGTGACATGGATTTTAAGGATTATTAACTTGATTCTCTCTCCTCCATCTCTATTCCCTCTTTCTTGCTGCTTGAACTCTGATGTTAGTTATTAGAAAACTCTGAGCTGTGTGCTCTGCTTCTTAGGTGATAATTAAATTTGTGTTTAAAATGTAACACTTCTCCAAATAGTCTTGAGCAACTTTATTTGATTAATTGCCACATGGCTATTGGTATGATTGAAATTCCATGGCAGACTTTTCCATTCTTTTGTCTCATTCTTCCCCCTCGACTTTTGAATATTTATAGAAAACTGTTGGAAATTATTGACATATATTTTGAAACTGAGGTTCATCATCTCTCTCTTCCGTGCAAACTCTTGAAAAGGAAAATGAATTTCTTACAGAGTGTAATCCTGCTCTCTTGTACAGTTTGGCATGGAATTTCATCACAGAACTTTTCCTGTTCGGCTTGTGACTTGAATATAGATCATCAAATACATAGATTTGTTCATGAACAAACATTTCTTTTTTACTGAAACTGTATTAAGCAAAAGGTCAGATAAAAGTTACAAATGGATTAAAGAAGAATATGTGGAGCACTGTAAGCAGATCTTACAGACTGCTGAGAGAGAAACAAGGGGCTTTCATGATATCCTGCCAGCTATATCCAGTGGATCAAGCGGGTTTTCAGTCAAATATTGGAAGGTTTATAATTTTATTTTAAGTGTGTATATATATATATATATATACACTTTTTTAAAATATCAGCAGATTTTAATTAAAAGACAATCTATATTACTTAAAATTCAGAGTTGTAGTAAGCATATCCCTTTTTTCTCTGTCTCTCTTGTCTGTTCTAACAGGAATATAACTACCATGCTAAAAGATAGAAGAAAAGAGAAAATGTTTAGTTTTCCTTTTTTTTTCCCCCCCACATTAATTTGCACTTTGGATTTTCATTTGTTTAGAGTGTTGCTTGAATTTCCCCTTTCAGCCACCTTTATTTGATGAAAAATTTTGTAAGATTAGAGTAAAATCAGCAGTTTGAAAGCACACCCTAAATACTTACAAGTAGTGTTTTAAGAACATTTATACCATTTATAATGTCATTTGCTTGACTACACTCAGACTTTTTACAAGTGTTAGCCAAAAATATTTTGAGGTGTATATTTTAGTATTTGAGTGCATATATAAAAAAATGGCTAACATATGTATAAGTATGTTAAATAGACAGTGTACAAAAAGTGCTCTTTTCAGGCATTCTGGGTAAATGCCTCATTATTTTAGTTGAGATTTTTTGTGCTTCCTAATTTTTGACATCAATCAGCAGGTTAGAGGAAAAGAGAGGATTTTCCTGATACCTTCTTAAGACAATCCCATTTCAAACTCAAGTCAGCTGTATTATGTGCTCTTCCCAGTCACTGTTTGTCTTTGGAAAAAGTATGATGAACAATTTAAAATATGTATTGCTTAAAAAATATCAAATAGGCTTGAATATGGAAAGTATGCAATTAGGTTGGACAAACATCCATATATTTGAACACGGACAAGATAAGCTACCTTCCTGTCATGCACTGGAAATTACATATTGCTATATTTTTAAGGGTTCCCTTGCTTCTTTTTGTGTAGAATAATGAATGTATTAGGCTCCAAGCCATCAACAAAGTAAAGTAAGTTCAAGCTATAATGATTTCTAGGAATTTACAAAAAAACAACAACCCCCCCCAACAATCCAAACCAAAACAAAGAACTCCAGCTAAACTATTATTTCTACTTTCCTTACTAATTCCTATGGAAATATTTCTGTTATGGAGAATCCAACAGGCTTTTCCACCTTGTGATGCTTTGAATAGTGGCATTCTATTGCATGAAAAAATCTGACCTCCTGAAGAAAATAATGGCTTAAAGAACTTTTCTGTTCTTTATTAGAAAGAACAGTTTTTAATGACTTAGCGTCTTATTTTCAGCTTATGACTTTGTTATCATTACTGCTCAAAATTTGCAGATTGGCAGAAGATAAATGGAACTTGATTAGTTTTACAATTAATATTTATTTAAACTTTAGCTGGAAGAAAACTGCTAGTGACTAGATCCTTCTTTTTAAGAAATGGATGTGCATATTAAACACGCAACACTTCTATAGGTGGATTTCTGAGACATACTTATTCAACTAGCTATGAATGGATTTAAAACTATGTTTTATTTAGGGTCCTTCCATAGAAAAATTTACATTTTAGAGTAAACCAGGTGCAGAATTCCCCAGAGGTGTAAAGAGGCTGGGTGTCTTCACAGATTTCTGTGGCTTTTGTCCTTCCATTGGTTCCAGCAAACAAGTTATGCTAGCATTTGTTGTGTGAGCTGTTTGGATAGTAGTGGTAAGAGTTCGCTACCTCGATCATAGATACTCAGTTGTGCCAAAACATTTATTTCAGAAGGCTGAATCATGTTTCCCTTTCATTTCATGGACTTTGTAAAAATGTTGCATTTTGCTTAGGGCAAGGAGTGTTGTTACTGAAGGTAATACAGAAGCTGTTCCACGTTTGCTGATATTAAGCAGATGCTGATCAACAATACGGAAGATAAGTTGGGGAGATGGAAAAAAAAAATGGGAATCTTATTTTGGTTGAATTGTACCCACATCTAATTTGGTACTGCAAAGGGTAGACATCATTTTCTCATTCTTAGTTACTTCATTTTATGAAATGTGCCATTTTATTAGGTTTCATTTTGACAGTTCTGTATGCAGTTTTTCTGTTTTCAAAGTGAATAGATTTTTTGCGTACTTATTTGGTTGTAGATTATTGTACTTATACCAGATTCATCTAAGCTAATATTTTGATGATCTGCTGATCATCCCAAGTGATTTGTGAAATGAAACAAAAATATCCATAATGCCAAGTACAGAAAAGATCAATGCATGATCATTGATCTTGATCCGAATTGTTCTCAGAAATGTACTGCGAACACAAATTTCTGAATCTTTCAATATAACTCAGATCTTACTTATCATTCTGTTACTAACACATAAAGTAGATGAGAATCCAGCTCAGTTTAAAAAAGATACACTGGGTTTACTAGAAACAACAAAATGCTGACCATAAGCATATTTAAAGAAAAGTAAGCCTTTTGCTAATTGTCATGGTTTGAGATAGCCCCAAAATCCAATTCCCTAGCTCCATCCCCCCTCCCACATCTCAACCTAATGTGAGATGGGTTTTTCCAGACAAAACACACCAGACTCAAAGTGGGGAAAAGGGAATATATTACAATGACTGTACAAATAAATACCATATCACATTATACACATGATCATAACTATCTCTACCATGACATATAGTATTTACAATAGATCAGATCTCTTCTCCCCTCCAAATAAAAGTCCAGGAGGGAAAGAAGGACAGATCCCTTCCAGTCTTTAAACAGCAGGATCTTCTAATGCAGCAGGTTTCTCCTCATCTCATGCATGCAGCAGCTGTGGCTGGCTTTCTGCCAGCATCCAAGCCTCTCTCGGCCCCATCGCCTCACAACCGAGGGGTCTTCCGTGGACTTCGTAACCCCAGACAAAGGTCGTTTCACCACGTCATATCACAAGCACAGGGGGCTTCGTGATGGTCTGGTATCTCCAGGGGACTCAGCCCCTTGCAGAGCTTCTGTGCCCTGCCTTCAGGCTGCCACCGTGGCAGCAGTGCGAGGGGAGAGCCAAGGTCAACTCCCCTCTGCATTCCATCTGGCCGTCCCGGTCCAGCTCCGGGACGTCTTTTGAGCTTCTTAGCTCCTCTTTCTCTCCGGTGCTGCATGTCCAAAACTGCTCTCCAAAATAGGAGTCCATGTCCCTCTTCTCCAAGAGGGGTCTCAAGGGAGTTTTGGGGGAGTGTGGTACAGTCTTACCCCCAGAACTCTGTCTCTTGGCTCTCCTTTCCTCGGCTCTCCTTCCAGGAGTCTTTTCTCTGGTGCTGCATGTTGCTTCTGCTGCTCCTTCCGTTCAGGTCTTATCTCTGCCTCTCTGCCACCGTTTCTCTGGTCATTGCCGGCTGCTGCTCTGCGCCCATGGAGAAAACATCTCCCGGCATAACTACAGATGCTTAGTCCAGTCTAAGACTGTTCCAAGTCTCTGCAATCCCCCCAGCCAGGGTTGGGAGGGGGCCAGAGGCCCCAAGGGGCTCAGAGCCCCTACCTCGTGGCTCTACAACATGGCCACCTCTCCTCAACAAACAAAAACTACAACTCATCTCTTCCGGTGCTTGTGGGATGTTGACATTTTTGCAGGAGCGCCCATTGGGCAGAACTTCAAAACTTCCAGGGGTTTCCACCCCTTGGGGTCTACCACTTTTCTTAGCCTCTGGGGGAAAACAAGGTCCAAACCACTACACTAATGAACTAGCATTTTTGCAACCCTGCTACATGTATAAATTCAAGTTAGTAGATTTTAGTCTTTCTCTTCTCCTCCTCTGACCCATCCTGTCAGCTTTCTGTAAAAAGAATCCATAGAAAATCATGCAAAACAATATTTGCTGCCCAGCGGAGGTCTTGGCAATGTAAATCAGGTATATTCATTAGCTGCTTGCCTTTACTGACACTCAAGGTCAAAAATCTTATTCCAGAAGCCATCGCATTATTATCTGTTTATGGAGACATGTCCATATGTGGCATCCAGTTGTCGCCAAGGGTTATTTTGGAATGATCTTTATTTAGTGTATTCTTTAAAAATGCATGTCATATATATATGTATATGTATATATATATATATATATATATAAAAGTATATTAGCATTAATAAGCAGACAGTGGATTCTGAAATGTAGAGTTTGCCTGTGCAAAGAGGTATCCCACTTAAATAGGAAAAGTTGTTAGAAAGCGTTATATAATTCAATTCTCCTTATGGGAGTTTTATCAGTATTTCTTTTCTTGTATGCTAGCTAGTAACATCAGGAAATACATAGGAAAAAGTATAAAGAGGGAGTGGAAAAGAACCCAGAACTGTAAAATGTTTCTGAGATAATTTCTTTTTGTGTGTAGAATGTTTTCAAATAATGAAAGAAAAATACATTTTAAAAATTGGTATTCACATTGATTATGATTTTGCTTTTTTTCTGCCCATGTCCATCTTTTATGACACAGCAGTTGATAAAACGATGACAATAAAGCAATATATTGTTGGCTTGGAAAACTAAGGCAGTAACTTAGAGGTGGCTGACTTTGAAATGTTATGTCTCTTTCTTTGAGAATAGTGTTTTTTTTATATCACAGGCATTTTTTTTCCTGTTTTTATTCAGAAACAGAAATGAGATAAAACTGACTCAACTTAGCTTGAAAAATTAATTTCCAAAGACACATACAAAATGAGCAAAAAAGGCAAGACAAGGAATTAATTCCATATCATAGTGTTAAAACACCGAGGTGATTTCTGTCGTATTTCTGTTCTCTTTCCTTTTTATAAATATTTAATGAATGTGAGTCAACTGAGTTTCATGCATGTTTTTATTGTTATCCTACTTTTCCTTACTTAGAATTAAATTATGTGTATGCAACTTTTTGGGTGGAATAGAAGCTGATAAAAAAACAGATTAAAGCAAATTTGAGTGAGGAAGGAAAATAGTTGAAAAATGGTATCCCTGAGCTTAAAGATCAACTTTCCCAAAGTTGCTGGTAAGGATGAGACTAATTCCCTGTGTTTTGGTTCCATGTCCTGCTGTTACCATCAGGTTTACCTGTCTTTTTTCTTTACGTGGATGGAAGGACTTAAGATGCATCCAATGGGTGGAAGAATATGCATGTAGAGGGAAACATCTCATTCACAAATCAGTAACAGGATAGAATTCTTTAGAATTTTGTTAGCACTATTTCACCCTAGGCAAGCAGACACGATTAATTGTGGCTGTTTTAGACAGACATATTTCCACTGGTTCCAGGGACTGAAAGACAGCCTCTGCTAGTGGCAGTCACTGTTTTTCCTCTGACAATTATGTGACTGAGAAATACAGGCTGAAAGTCACAGATCAGAAATGTGCACAGACAGTTTTGTTTCAGGTTCTTTTATCTGAAGACCTTCCCAACCTTGAGTAGCCACTGTGACTTGTGGCTTTCAATCCAGGTCTTAAGAAATGATGCTCACTAAGTCTTTCTGGTAAAAAGGTATGCCAAAGCCTGGAGATGAGATCCTTCATTTAATTTCAAATAAACAAATTTTAGTGGATACTTCTAAACATCCTGTTTTCTCTGATTCATAGGAGATATCTGGAAAGCTTAAGGAACTTTCATAGTCACAGAAGCAAATAAGCAAAAAAATTTTGTTTTCAGAATAATTCCTGAATTTCCACAGGTTAGTAAACAGAATTATACCACTCAGAGTCCTTAGACATAAAGAAATGTGTAAGTACTTATGTAGCTGTAGTAGCTGTTCAAACATCAGTATGCTGGCTCTGTGTGTCTCTAGAAGTCAGAAACTAGCTTAGTTTCTGTGGCACATTCATTCTTACCTGTTTAGAAACTGGCACTGAAAGTACCAGTTATGATTGTACAGACAGCTGTCCATTAGGACTTTGCCTGAAATCATCAGGTTTTCAAATATAGCCACACACAGCTGTTGGATTTTCTAGTTACTACTCACTTGGCATAAATTTGAGTCAAAATGTGCATGCAGAATTGTAAGTGCTCTGTGTTTTCCGATTGTCTGGAATTGGAACTGGGGAGGTTTTGTACTTATTTGGAGAGGGAGAAAGAATAACAGTCTGAACAGTCAGGGGTTACATCTGTCCTTGTTGTATGTATAGATGTCAAAGAGAGGAAAAGCTGCTTTAATCATATCCTATCAGTTTAAATGCAGGGCTTTTTATGTTCCATTTTTCTGGGAAAATACATATAGTACTTCACTACCCAATCATGCAAGTACCACACAGAAAAACCTGCAGAAAACTGTTGCCATAGTCTAGATTTTGAGCAAATAACCTAGCAAGACATTTTCACTTTCAAAAGTCAAACCTGCCATTATATTTATGGCTTTGTTTAGATTCTATTTTTTTCTTTTTGTACATCTCCATCTAGAGTTTACAAAGAAAATAGACCTGCTGTGATGTGAACCCCAAAGGAAAGATACGCTGCCTCTGTAATATACTGAAATGTCAGGAAATCATTTATTGAGCCACTGGTGCCTTTAGTGGCTGGTTATAATTTGCTTTGCTGTCTGATAATGTGTGTGTTTGTAGATCAATTATCTCAAGAGCTCTTTGGAGCCATAAGGTCATCTTTCGCATATTTGTCAGATCCTTCTGTGCAGAGATGCCAAGTAGCACATTTTTCTTCCAGAAATTAATAGATCATCTCTCAAAGTAAGTAAAGAAAGACATTATCTGGTGATGGCAGTACTTTTAATGCTGTAGCTTTGCCATACTTTTAATATATTTATATATGTATATATATAATGAACAAATTGTAGGAAGGAGCTTTACCTAAAGAAAGTAGCCTGCAGCTTCTTTCACGTTGGTGATTGTTAATTCACTCGTGAGCACATTTATTCAAATACTAGTATTTTAATCTTGCCTGCATCCAGGTAGGCAGAAGAGTCTTGTGACACCAGCATAATTTCTCTCAGTGGTCCAAGACTGAATAGACTTTCTGGGAAGGAGTCCAGTCTTTAATGTTGGGAACAGGAGCACTGCTTGTGCACATCAGCATTACTTGCTTTTCTCTTGGGACTGTAACATTTAATGTGTTTTTACTATGAGTTAAGGACCTGGAAGGAAGAAAAGGAAATGAATTCATGCATGTCAAACAGATGAAATTATTTAATTCAAAATCAAACAGTAATAATAATTTAATAGCACCTTTACTAGAAATTTTTAAGGCACTTTGCAAATATTAATTGTGAGAGAGAAGGACAAAAGTGTAAAGGGATAGTTATATGTGATTAACTTAGGTACAGAAAGCTAAAGTGATATGATAATATTTCACCTTCATAGTAGAATTTCTGCTGAGGACAGTCCTAAAAATCAGCTCTACTTTACACAAGTTTTACACTAATATATAAATTTACATAACTGAGCAATGGGTTGCTTCTGATGTGTATAATAGTGAGACTGGTACTCTGACAGACTGATCCTTGATCCAGTGGTGGTCTGAAGGGTGACCTCAGGCACGCCACTGTCGTGTTGGCATGCTAATTGTCACACCGAAAACAGAGTCCACAAAGCTGATGGTTCAGTGCAAGAAGAGATGGGGAAGGTTAAGCATGGGAAAAGGGCATGCTCTGTGTTTTCAGGACTTTAACTGTGGACTGGATCTAGACCATCTTCATGGACTAACCACACTTTATTGGTGAGGTACCTTTCATTTTAGTTCCGACTGAGAGCAAGTAAGTTTGTGTTGATGCAAGACCATGCTGCAATGTAAGAGGGGCAGTCCTTGGGGGGGGTCACTGGAAAACCAACATCTGATCTGAACTGCGGTGCAAATGTAGATGTGCCCTAAAGCCAGGAAAATTGGAAATTTTGAAGAAACAGGTATGCCTGAAGTTGTGCCTCTTCTTTACTTTTATGGCTTTTGCCACCGTGTGTCAGAAGCCTGTATGCCATTTAAAATCCTCTCTTTAAGGTGAACACAGGTTCAATTTTACTTTTAGCACTAGAAGGGGATTGGTAGATAACTCTTGTTGATATATTGGCTAATATACTTGCCTAAGAAATAGAACTTCCGTATTTCTTTTCTTTATTTTTTTTTTTTTGTTTCTCCTGCCGTTATGAATCTGAGGCTGTTTAAAAATGTGATTTACAGCTCTAAGGAAAGGGTTTTCAGCACTTGCCCTATTTTGTACCTAAGTCAAAGACTTCTGTGGTCATGACTTGAACTGAACTGTCACATTAGGCAGCCAACAACATGAAACTTATGGTGCCAGAGGAAGAGCAAGCAAAGAAAATCCAACTAATTTGATCATTAGGACTCTCCCTTGTGAAGAGAAAGGTATGTGTTTTGCCTTGCTATAAATAATATTTATATACTTCAACTAGGAACTTGAGGACAACGGAAAGAAAAATATGGTAAAATCAATCTGTAGTCAAATTACATGTGTTTGCCACCTCTAATGTTCTGTTTTAATGGCAACTTCAGTTGTGAAATTATTTTTCATTACCTGCTTGAAATTAAAACTTGAAATCTTTATGGACTGTATATGTAAATAAAAAAAGATAAAGAAAAAAAGATGAAGAAAAAAAGAATTTGGAAAAATTATTGTGTAATAGTCATTCACATAATCTAAAAACATAGAGAACATATGAATAGAACTTACCTGGTGTATAATTGCAGATTGGATTAATTCTTTTTTAATTTCTGGGAGATTTTAGATCCAAGTCTTCTAAATATCTTCAGGAGAAAGGAGAGGCAGAACCAGAAAACAAGACTTATTTCAGATTCTAGAAAGCTAGCTTTGGAGCTGCCATTTTCAGCCCTTTCACAATATGTCTAATGTATATTTATGGAGGCCACTGAGGGAAAAACAATATCTTATTTTTGATCTTTAAAGCCTGATGCAGCTAACAGCTAATTTGCTTTCAGGTCCCTTGGAGTGTTGAATTTAATTTATCAAAAGCAAATTAATATGAAATAGTAAAATGACTATTAAAGTGGAAGTAAAAATAAATGATTGAAACATATCAACAGAGGAAAATAAACCAGATAAATTCTGAAGTTTATGTGATGTTTCTCATTTTAATTACATAAATCATAATTGCTATTAGGCTGATGACGGGACAGTATTTTCTATTTTGTTGCAGCAGATAAGTTTAAAGAAAGGAAATATATGGAAATAAGCTCATGCAATCCAAACTGACATAATAAAAAATGACTTTATTTGTAGAACTATTAGTTCAAAGTACCTAAGAAAAGATTTTCAATAGGTATTTATAAGTTTTATAATAATTCAAGTAACTCCAAAAATCTTTTTTTTTTTTAATTCAGGTTTGTTTCTTCTGTTTTATCTTTAAAACATTGATTATGTGTGCAATTTTTGAGTCCTGAGTGTTCACACTCAGAAAAATATGGCGCTGTCATTCTCTGAGCAGTACTTTTTCTGTAACTCTTGCTTTCGTCTTAACATGGGGCAGAGACAATACTTAGAAGTTATGATCAGGTCAGTTAGCTAGATTTCTGGGAACAGAAATCCTAGTCACAAATTAGCTCGATCACAAATTCCAAACATAGCTTGAAGATTAGACTCTTGATGATAAGTATTTATGTTCAGTGGATTGATTAGTCATTTGTTAACTTAAATATTTCTGAATATAAAGTCATGACCTGGGCAAAACCTCCTCAGTTTGCACAAGGATTAATGACTAGATCAGAATTTAGTCAGTATTAATAATTTACTTAACATTGAGAACTAGGAAGACCCCAGCCAGCAAAGCTGTATGTTGATGCTGACCTCTACGCAATGGGAGCAATGACCACCTGTGATCAATGAGATTTGCTGAATGTGTGTGAAATCTGTCAATGTGTCTTAGACTTATATCTGATTCTTTAAGTCCTTCCCAGAGTTTATTTCATGGATAGAACTGCCTTTGCTACTAAAGCAAAGAAGCACGATCAGAGATTTTGTTCTATGACAAATTAAGTTCATAGTTCAGCTACTCCATGTTTATCTCCTTTAATGTCATCCAAAGTCTGTGTCAGAGAAAATTTGTATCTAAAAAAAATTGAAACAAATTCTGCTTGAGAATGAAAACAAGCGCAGGAAAATAGTGATTTTCTAAAACCAGATGAAGGAAATTTAAACTGGGATATTAAGTCAAAATTGTAGGTTAAAGTCTCTTTGGGATCCTATTTACAGTGATTGGAAACATTGGGAACCAAAGCATTAGGAAGAATGGCCACCACGAGCACATGAAAACAGCAATCTTGTGAGTTCACCAGGAAAATGTATTTTCTGGTTGGCTTTTTTTTGTTTGAACCTTGGCTTTTTTTTCAATGTAGATATTCTAGATTGCTCGTGCACATATCTTAATAAGAAGGTTCAGCTTTTGACAAAAAATTAATAAATCCCTAAACATTTCTATTAAAAAAACTTCATTTTTAAGTTGCTTGTGACTTTTTTGGAGTACTTGTTCATTTTTCCTTTTTACTGTTTGTTTTAATTGTTTTGAAATTTCATCTTATGCCTTGATGTTTTCTGCTCATAAATATGTTGCTTGGAAATCACTGTACCTTCTGTAGTTTAGCATTGAAACTGAAATCAGCTGTCTTAGATTGAAATACTAAACCAGTATTGTAATGAGTCATATTTGACTTATGCATTTTTTTCTTTCTAGCCATGTGCTAGGCCATCATCCCTGCCTTTTTGTGCTATCTTATTTCTATAGCATCCACCTCAAAGAGCAAATCAGTATATAAATTTTATTTTTAAAATAAGTAATAAGGTATGTAATATGAAGGTATGTTATATGAAGTTTTAATTCCATCGACATTATTCTATCAGAATTAATATTTTTTCCCTCTTTATCATTCTTGCTGGGGACTTTTTTATGTAACAAAAAACCATAATACTTGTTGCTTTTTCTCATGCTGATCATGAATTCAATAGGGATCAGCTCCTGCCAGTAAAGGCTGCATATTTATGCTATTGATTTGTGAGGGAGGGAAGCTGAGGGCTGTTTGTATTGTGCTATAAAATTAATAAATAATGATTCATTAGGACAGCATCCTGCAGCTCATGGGTGAGCAGTAATTTGGTACAAGGGTTGTATTTCTATTCTAAATGTGCTTTGGATACCACAACAGGGGAGAACTGCTGTTGCAGTACATGTAAGCACTGTCCTAGTTTGTGTCCTCAGGGATTTACCCTCTTTCAAGGGGGGGAGGTGGAGCAACAAGAGGCAGACAGTGCGTTGTCTCTGCCTTCTCTCTGGGGAAACTTCTTCCTCTAGCAAAATGATGAGAAGATCCGTGCATAGATGTGCTGGGAATGCTCAGGTGCCAGGAGAGGACTGAGGTCCCATTATCTTTGTTGGCTAAGATAAGGAAATCATCTTTGCTATGTGATTTTTATCACACATAAAATGCTCTGGAGACCATCAAGCTGATTCTACTATGGAGTAGGAAGTTAAGAAAACAAAGGACACAACAGTTTCCAGCCCTCAGCAGAACCAGTGGTCCCTTTTCCAAATTATATGATGGTGCTGTAATTGCTGTTATGCTGAAATATTTCACTTCTTTTGAGACCGTTTGGCTTTTTTAACTGTTTGGCAATAATTGTGCCCATCCTTGTACAAGCCTGATTCAGTTCTTCCTTAGGCAAAATTTAGTTGACATAGAGTGTAAAAATCTGAGCTTCAAGGGCAAAATTGGGAAGTATTCAATGGGCATTATAAAATACACTAAAGCTAGAGGAATATTTACAGTATGTTTTAAATTTGGCTGTATTGGAAATCTATATTTTAACTAATTTTTGAATCATCAGAGGACTTGTAAGCATTGCCACCCAATGTGGTCTTGCGGAGTGTTGTGTGGTAGTTTACGTCATTTCAGCAATTACTACCTCCCTTGAATTCAGAAACACTAAATAGATTGGAGCATGTGAGTGGTGGAAAAGTTGTATAAAATAAATGTGAAAGCACTGGTATGCTTGAGGTCTTTTGAGTCTAGCAAAGATTTAATATTCATATGACTGACAGATCTTTAAGATCACAATGCACAAACCACATGGATGTGGGATGGCAGAGAGACCTGTATGTAGAGGACAGTACCAGCTATGGACTGAATGGCCTTAGGGATTCCAGTGCTTTTAATTCAATGAGAAGACTTTAGATGCATAGTGCCTGGTGTCAGCCTTTACATATGATGTACCTGAGAGCACTGTCCTTGTAGTGGACCAGAATGAAAGTTTAAAAATGAAGTAATAGAATGAACATGTAGCAGTATACAGTATGTATGCATACATCAAAACTAATAACAACACCTTCACTTGCTATGATTCACAGCTTCCTTGTTTAAAGAACAACTATCTCTGATACCTGACCTGTTTCAGTGACTTTTAATTTCGGTATTTTTTTTTCTAGTTTACTTCTAGACTAGAAACTGTATAGCTTACATACTTCTGAATTTCACTGCAATTCATCCTAGTAATTAATTCTTGCTAGGGGCTTTGGAGGATAGACAGGAGAATGAATAACAGCATTACTAGTACAGTGTGTCGCTACAGAATAAACAGAGCAGAAGGAGGGAGACAGATTGTCTTTGTGGTGCAACAATAGCCAAATATTTACATTTTCTGCAGCAAAGCATAGCACAGAGGAGTCATCTTAGCTTGAGGGCTGAGGTTAGAAACTTGATCTTTTCAGTATAATTGAAGAGACTACCACTGATGTAAAAAAATGAAGATAATCACTTTCACCTTTTTTTTCAGTCATAAAGTATTTTGGTATAGATTTGTTCTTTTTCAGAACCTACAGGTTGTCAAGAGTTTGATTCCTATGGCAAGCTGACAGTCTGGAGAGTAGATAGTAACTTCACTGAAGCTCTGCATGCTTCTCTGAATGAGAAAAAAGAGTGCTTTGACTTTTGCAGTTTAGTAGATTTAGCTATACTGATGAAGCGTTGATGGAAAAGAAACATTGGGAAAATTGCCAATTAGAATTTCAGGTACTGTTACAGGTAAACTAAATTTGTTATGAAAAGGACTACAAACAAAAATCTAAATCACAAAGGAAGGAAGAAACCAAATTAACACTCTATAAATACATTTAATTCCTCCTCTCCTTCGAACTGTTATCTTCTAACTGCATAATATCCTATATTACAATTTTGCTCTTGCTCTTCTATGGAACTTTTTGCTAATTCACACCTTTGCCCAGGTGCGGGGTGGGGGTTGCCTTTTTTGTCCACTGGGTTTTCAGGTGGGACTTCTGTAAACAGTTCTACAAACTGTCTGGAGTCACTTGGAGGATACATGTAGAATCCATTCAGTGTGGAGAAAAAGATTGTTCTTGTTTCTGCTTTCAGTTCATAATGTCCAAACTAGTGAGACTAGTGCCAAAAATGTCCAAAACCCTAACTGCAAGTTGCATTAGAAATCTGAGACGATCTTTGAGGCTTGTAAGAGACATCAGCTTTTCTCAGAGTAAGCAGAGGAAGTAAAAGTGTTGCCAGTATGTGGTGGGCTTCTGGAGAAATCTCCTGAGTCAGAGAGAAATTTAGCCCATATCTGGTGAAATATGTTACTTTCTTGGCTTGTATTCACAGTCTGGTAGAAAACCTCCTGACATCTTCCTGTTATTTCTTTGAGAATAAAAACATTTCTGCCTTTGTTGTGAATGTGTTCATCTTTGGAGATCTCTGCCAGAAAAATAGTTCACCTCCCCGTTGGTGCCTCCTGCAACGTTTGCCTTTACCCACATAAGGGACTTGGAAATCCGGTAGCGATGATAAGGGACAGAGAGTACTAATGCACAGACATTCAGCTACTCTCAGCAGGAAGCATCTTGTCAATACTGGCAATAAGTAATGTGCGAAATATTTGCTCTCAGGCGGCTGTCTTGACCACAGCAGGGTGGAAACTTGCAGCAGGTGGATGGCTGTACATACTTAGGTCACCCATGTTTACTTTGATGAATGTGTATAGTATCCTTGGTCTGTATTATTACAGTGAATTGAGGGAAGGCTATAGTAAGTGATAAACCCAGAAAAAAAATGTTTTCCACCATTAACAGATAAAATAACAGTCAAATAATTGGACATGGGAGACATCAGCACTGCTATTTTCATTTTTTCTCTAGTTTCTAGCAGAGTATCCCACATTGAACTGAAAGCTTCTGGTTATGCTGCTTGAAGTAGAAAAAAATTGATTGAACAGGGTGGTTGCCCTATGGTTATTGTGATTTTTTTTTAATTTTTTTTTTTTTATTATTAGTTAAAATTTATGTTATTCATATTGAGGTTATGCAGTTATTTATTTTTCTTCAAGATGAAATTACATTGGTTTTTTTATGTGATGCTTTTGAACTATGTTTAAAAACACTGGGAGAAAATATACTTGTCTTTCACAGCCACCCTTTCAGTTGTTTTGTATGTTATCAGCTAGTCTGGTATTTGAAATCTGCCTATTTTAAAATGCACTAGCAGAGGCTGCAAGTGAGTGATCGTAGAATCATGTAATATTTTGGCTTACAAGGGACCTTTAAGGGCAATCTACTCCAAACTCTCTGCAATGACCAGGGGCATCTTCAAAGAGATCAGGTTGCCCAGAGCCCAAATAAATCTGACCTTGAATATTTCCAGGGATGGGGCACAGCCCATTTCTCTGGGCAACCCATTATAGTGCCTCTCCACTCTTACAGTGAAGAATTTCTTCCTTATATCTAATTTACATATATCCGGTTTCAGTTTGAAGCCCTCCCCCTCGTTCTGTAAATACGTGCCCTTATAAAAAATCTGTCTAGCTCCCTTTAGGTACTGGGATATTGCTGTGTCTCCGCAGCACCTTCTCTTCTCCAGGCTGAGCAATCCAACTCTCTGTCTATCTCCGTCAGAGACATATTCAGCCTTCTGATCATGATCCTGGCCCTCTGCTGAACTTGCTCCAACAGGTCCATGTCCTTCTTATGTTGGGAGCCCCAGAGATGGGTGCAGCATTCCAGGTGGGGTCTCAAAAGAGTGGAGTAAAGGGACAGTGGGTAAACACTAACATCTTTCACAGCAAGAACTTTTATGTTTATCTTATTTTTTAAAATCCTGAGTAATTGCAGAAACTTGGAAGATTTCCTCTGCCAGCCCCATATAAATAAATGCATTTGTAAATCCACACTGACTACTACCAGTCACCTCCTTGTCCCTCCTATGTTTGGAAATGCTTTCTAAAAGGGCTAGTTGCTCCATCACTTTCCCCTCCATCACCTTCCCAGGGATTGAGGGGTGGCTGACTTGCCAGTAGCTGCCTGGATCTTCCTTACACTGAACAGGCTCATGAAAGCCAGGCCAATGAAACAAAAGTGCTGGGGCTTTGAATTTTGTCCATAAAGGATAATTCTTAGAATTTGACATTTTAGATGTAATTTTTTTCCATTAGTTGACAATATGCCTTTATGCCAGTTACTGTTTTGTCATTTAGAACATTGGGAGCTAAATCTTCACTTTATTAAAGAAAGTACCTAAAGAAAAGGTCATAAATTTCTATCTTCATTCCATTCTGCTTGGCGTTACACTATTTTCAGGCAATGGAAAAGCTACTCTACGAGACATTTTCTGGGCAGTTACTTTAGTGTCCTGAGTTTTAAAGTGTTTCCAAACTGCCCTGAGCAGCAGCAAGTTTTTCGGAAGCCCTAAAGCAACGTGGTACACCAAGGGACAGTTTTAATAGTTCCTTCTAATTGATATATGGTTATGTAAGTTCCTATGTCCTCTAAGATAACTACACCTCCTCTGCATTTCTGACCTACATCTGTCACTATTTTAACAATACATTCCACGTCAGTGGTTGCTCCTGAGCAGAAGGTGCCTATAAAGAAAATCATGTATCTCAAATTAGCTGATTTTCACATTTTAATCATGTGCACATTTTACTAACCACATTTTCAGACCTAGATCTCTTTCAAACTGGGAGGGTTCTACAAAGTTTGGATGAAGGTCTTTTGGCCTAAGTGTAGCGAAGCCTAGCCATGAAAATCCATACAAAAATAATTATAATCTTTATTTTGCTTTTGCAAATTAATGGCTAATATTGTTCATGTTATAAACATGAAAAACATGATTAGTCTTGGTGTTTCTGGGTCAAAATCAGGTTATGCTTCAGTGTATGTGTGTTTCAGTTCCTTCACTCTGTGTTACTTTAAAGCAGCGTGATGTGTATCCCAGGTGTTGACCTGTTCTTAATTAACTGGATTCCACTGGGGGTTATAAATGAGGTCTATTATCCTTCTGCTTACACAGATGGAAAACCATGGCTTCAGAATTGTGGAAGCAATCTTCAAGATTGTTTTATCTCAGGGTATTTAAATATATTTTTAAAATTATCTTTCTGATGTTGTAAATGAATGAACAAGTGAGAGAAATGTTTTTCAGTAAATAGCAAGGCCAACACATGCCTTTTCTGACAGCATGAAGAAAAGCACAGAGCATTATTCTTGACCATCATGCATTTCCATCATTAATCCATAGCATTATCTGGGCATCATGCCACGTGCCAGCTACATTCTAAATATGGTACATGTAATCTTGATAGGAAATTTGCTGGAAATAGAGTATCATTTCACTCTTCACTAAATGTGACAAGTTCTGGAGTTTGACTTTGAAGGGATTTTTTTCTGAAATAAAAAATTTTTTCCCTTGTTCCCTTTTCTATATAAATTTCTTGGGAAAAAAAAGTATTTCATAGGCATTATAACTATCACTGAAGTACAAAGATTTAGTTGCACTGGGTCAATCTTGTGGTGTGTGGAAACCTTTTTCAGTGCTAGCTAGTTGTTTTTTAATTGTGATTTTTAAACTAGTTGAAATGTCCTCTGCATTCACCTAAAAGACAAGAGAAATCCCCTTTCCTTCAGCCTTCCCACAAAGACACAAATATTCAATAACAGCAATAAATAATTCAATTAAATACAATGCAACACAGTATAGTTGAATTAAGAATTATGAAAACTGATTCAAAGTGGAAGAAAAGGTGCTAATTTAGAGTAGACAAGAGAGAAGATATCCTTCTTTCTAGTTTTACCTGGTTGTTGTAAGATAATACATGCCTGTATTCCAAAAGGAACAGAAGACAAAACGATGTATTTTGTTCCTTTCTTAGTAGGATATACAGAAAAAAATGAAAGTAATAACTTAAAGTTTGTTTGCAAAGACTTGGAAAAACAGTAAGTGAAACTTCAATTTCTTTTTTCCTAAACATTGCTATGGTTGCAAAAGAGCCGGAGCTGAGGAGAGCTTAATCTCTGAGAAACCAGATAATGCTCTTAGCTAAATAGTCACTTACAAGGTGTGGAGAAATAAATGTGAAGCAATTTTTTCCCTTTCTATTTTATAGCCACACATATTAAATCTTAGTTTCTGGATTCCCATGTTCCTCACATTTCCTGAAGTCTCCAGCATGATTTATACCTTTTTTTGTGTGTCTTCTAGACAATTTTAGGCTAACCATGTGCAAGGCAGAAAGAGGTGTAGCCCCTGCAAAGGCAGAGGAGGTCTCCAAGCCAGTGTGCTCAGGTGTCTTTCATCACTGTTCCTGCAAGCACAGTGATTGCCAACAGGCACACCTGGAGAGAACACAGCCCTCACTTAAGCAGGTTCCTGCACACACCTTCTGCCTTTTTTTGTGCACTGTTTGAAAAATATTGCTTTAAGTAGTGAGGGAAAAGGAAAATATATGGCAGAGGTGAGGACAGAATTTTTTATTTTGGGCTTGAGTAGCCTACCTACTAAGTTCCAAATTGTTCTAGTCATGTTCTGTTGGTTGTTTTCCTTTTGAAAGGCAGAAGATAAAGAAGGAAGGATCAGCAATACCACATAAAATACTAGCAGTCTATAATCCATTTCAATAAAGAAAGTTTTCTGTATTTCTTCCAATCTCTTCTGATACATAATCCTGAAAGCCAAAGTTACATACTGGGAGAATTGCAGTAGAGGAAAATGTTTTTGATTACTCAAGTATACTTTATTCTGACAAAAAAAAACAATCCTAGTTACGACCAATGTGCAGTAGTTACAAACCTTCCCACCAGCTCTTATATGTGGGAGAAGGTGTCTAAAGAGAAAAGATGTAGGCCAAGACTTAGTGCAGTTGATGGTGATCTGTATCAAATTCAAGATCTGCATCACTGACTTTACTGAGTCTGTGCTCACTTCTATAGTTACTGTACCTAAACTGACTAAAAGTGTATAATGAGAGGGTTAGCATTCTGAAGAATAAACCACACTGTAAATAAAAAAACAAACTTTGCAGTTATTGAGTAGAATCATTTGAAATGATATTTCTCTTGGTATTAGTATTTTCTTTAATCCAGGGAATGCTTTTTTTATTTATCCTTGTTTCTAATGTCCATCCTGATGTGGATCTAGTTTAGCAGCTCTTAAGTTTGCTTGAATTGATCTGAGGTTTTTTTCCCCCCCTTCAAGTAACAAAATAAACCCCTGAAGCAGAAATACCCTGTAATAACTTAGGCCTTAAAACAGAGTTCCCTATTGTACTGAAAGACAAATTTCAGTCAAAAGGAGAGGCAGTACAGGGGTTGTAACAATGTAGTTTTGACTACAGTGAGTGGATCAAGGCACTAAAGAGCTTGTATCATACTCTCATTGGGGAAAATTCTTCCCATTTCAGAAGCTCAGTTGTGAGTGAAGTTGACTGGTGATGGTTATGAAATCTGTGGCTGTTTTGTGCTTGAATTAGAGATGGCTTCAGGAGGAGATGAGAGCTAAATCATTGGTTGTGAATCAGTGTATAGCAATCCAAGGTGAGAAATTTAGTACCAGTATACTAATCTGAGGGGTGGACAAGTGAATTGGAACAAGGTGAATTATATAATAAAGGTATTGATTTAGGGGTTTGGCATTGTTGTTTTGTTTTTGTTGTTTGGTTGAGGGTTTGGGGTGTGTGTGATAACATTAATTTTGTTTGCATGTTGCTATATAGAATTTAGATTGCCTATAAATGGAAAGGAAAGGTATTATACATAATACCATATTAATAGGAACTACTTTCATTTAGAACTTTGCTATAATGGGGCTTCTGGAACAAAACTTCAAACCACTGTAATGGAAATCTATCATTTTTGAGTTGGTAATAGCTTCACAGCTGGAGAAGGACATCATAAAAGGGAAAGCACTCTGCAGTACTTTCCTTAGAGTGAAACAGATGGAAAATTCATCTGACTGAATATCTGAACTTGAAAGATAGTGAATGAGACTTGATAGCTTCAACTCACAGATCTATAAAAGAAAAAGCATGAACTGCTGTATTTCGAAATCAGAAACGTGGTCTTTTAGCTTTGTTAGTGTTGAGGAATGACATTAATTTACCAAGAAAAATGTGGAAAATCTTTCTCTTAATCAAACTAATACTAGGAAATTTTCAAAACACTGGATTTTTCTTTTAAAGTAAGGACCATTTTTCATGAGAAAAAAGATTATTCATTCATCTGTTACAACACTCATTATAAACTTTAAATATAAAATTACTTAACTGAAGAAGCATATCTCTTTACTTGACTCAGAGGGATAGTAAAAGTAAAATCAGGGGGTGGAGGGGGTTGTTGTCTTTTTTTTTTTTAACAGAATCTGCCAAAGTAAATGTGGATTGAGTTACTTTAGGATATGTCACTTTTTATGGCTGTAAGAAAAAAACCCCTGCAGCCTTGTAAACCTTTTTGAATGAATATTCATCTCCCTCCTATGAGATAGAATGAGATAACTGCATGTTAAGTTGACTTTCCTAATAGAATATAATCTTGAAAAGATGTTATGTACTGGTTAAGGACACAACCAACTGAAAAAACCCCACCAGTTGTCATTGTTAACACAGTCAAAGAGTTGTTGATATAGTATTAGTTGTTGATGTGGTGTGTTGTTTTGGGGTTTTTTGCTTGTCTTTATTTAAAACAAACAAACAAACAAACAACTAATATTGCTATTTTAATACCTAGATCCTGATTCTGCAGTATGAGGATAAATATTTACATAAATGAAACAGACTGCCCAGGGTGGTGGTGGAGGCACCATTCCTGGACGTGTCCAAGAAATGACTGGATGTGGCACTTAGTACTCTGATCTAAATGATGAGATGGAGATTGGTCAAAGCTTGGACTTGATTTTGAAGGTCTTTTCCAACCCTAATGATTCTGTGAAATTCCTCCTTAAACATCTCATTTGTTTAAACATGGGTCATAAAATTCACCTCCATTAAATTTAGACCAACAATAATATAGTCAATAACTTGTTCATCTTTATTCTTGTACGGTGAATAGATGTCTTTTTGTGACAAGACATGAAAAGATTAAAATGACAAATGACAAAATTTTTGTGTTATTTTTAAAATTTTTTTATAAGGAAGCATCCCTTTTGCTGTTTTGTAGCTCTCTTTAGAAAGTCTTCCAGATGGGATCTTCTGTGAGAGTCATTCTAGTTGAAACTGTTTGGTGGCTTTGCAGACTTACGAAGACAAACGCAGCTCTCAGGGAAATAAGATCAGTGTCTTCTGAACTTTAATTGATTAGTGGATGCAGTGCTAAGATGGAGCCTGGTTCTCTTGTAGGACTGATATCAGGCTAAGGTAACTGTCAGAGGCTCATTCATTTGATAAAGGTTCTTAGAAGTGGTACCAGTAACGTACCTCATTCTTATAAACACTACTCTCTGGAACCTTAACATGGGTTTGTAAAAAGCAATTTCTCTGTCTTGTGTCAAATCTAATACCACCAGAGCAGACCTTATGTAACTCTTGGATGGACAGAAAATGAAAATAGCCATTCGGTAATTCTTCCTTACAAGTCTTCCAAACTGCAATCAAGTCTGAAAAGCTTTTAAGAAAAGCAAATTTTAGTATTTTGGTCTAAAATAATTCTGTCAAAAAGACTTTGAACAATGAATCTCAAAAACACTTTCCTATTTGCTCTCACTTCCCCACTGTTCCTGTGTTCCTGTAGTTTTGGTTTTCAGTTGGGTTTTTTGATTTTGTGGTTTTTTTCCTAAGAGTCCGCTGGAATGAAGTGGACTAAATTTGGGTCACCTGCTCTGCTTGAGTTGTTCCAGTGACTCTTCATTTTTTTTCACATTGGGCCTAATATAATTTCCTCTGTTTTTTTTTTTTTTTTTTTGTTGTTTTGTTTTGTTTTGTTTTGTTTATCTTTTCCCTTGCACCTTTATCCTTTTTAACAGAAATCTGTTCTTTGACTCCTTTCCTTCTTCCCTGTAGTCCATCTTCAGTATAGGGGCAAAAATTGTCTGCTGGCTGCCTGCTCTAGGTTTTATAGTGATTTTTATAAGTACCCTCTGGTATGGAGGTATATTCCACAGCTGACTTTTTTTTATCTTGTATAATTTTAGATTTTTGGATGGTGTTTTTATTCCTTTAGTTTAGTATATCTAAAGAAACTTAACTTAGTGTAGTTAACATATAGTCAACCTTTACATACACATGAACACACAAATATAAACACCTTTTTCCTCTCCCTTCCCTGCTGGAGGCAGTTCAAAACCCTTTAAAAAGTTACTGTCTTTCATAGTAACAAATATGTGGTTAAAGAGTTGTTGATTTTAATTTGTTTCCATAACTTTAAATAGGTTAAGGAATAGCTTTTTAAACATAAATCTCTTGGATATTTCATATCTTTTCATGTAACGGTGCTTATTCAGTAAATTATTGCATAGTATTAATTTGTGAGTTAGATTAATATCATTAATATTAATTTATATGCCTTATTAACTGTAATAGATTAATTATATTTAAAGAAAACAAAATGAGGCTATATCTGAATGCATGCTGTTGAGTCCAAACAAAAAGGTTATATAACATGTCACTTGCCTATTAAACTGAGCTTCTTTTTGTTTTTATTAAAGGGCAAAATAAGTGCAAATGCCCATTTGCTCACTTCTGTCAGATCAGCTTCTGCTGCTTTGTATTCATCATAGAGCTTGAGCATAAATAAAGGCATGGGCAAGGGAGCTGGATTCCCTCTTCTGGTTCATACATTAATTTCCGGCTCCAGGTTTGAGCCCTTTCCTGCGTTTCTTGAGTTTAGTGGATAAATCTTTGACTGGTAATAATGGCTATGGCTCCCCAGCTGCGCCCAGTTGTTTGCTAGATTACAGTTTGAACAACATCTCAATTCATATTAGCTTGTTCTGAAGTCTCTCAGATATTTCCCTTCACAGAATGGGTAGTTCAAGTTCAGAAGTGACATTGGGAGAAACATTGAAATGTTTAAGTGTCTGTTTCAGCTTTTTCGGCAGTTACATATAAAAATGCCGAGAAAAGGCATTCTCAAAAGATTTATAGTATTTTCTAGTTTTCTTTCACTAAGAAAAATGAAAGATTGTCTTCCCCAGAATGCAACACACTTCCATTTTCACTCCTGAAAAAAATAGTGAAACAGAGAAAGAAAAAAGGGGGGAAGAGAGAGGAGGATGGGCACTTTACTTTTTGAGGAGGAAAGAACATCTGCAGACTTATACTGACAGTGTTTTATGTAACTTTTCCCATCTCTGAGGGAAAGGAGAAATGATCAAGATAATTTTACCACATTACTATTTTCAAATAGATACCAAAACAGCTCAAGCTGGTGTTTGTTTCGATGGAGTAGTGTCTTTAAATGGTTTGTTCTTGCCATGTATATGTCAATTCCAGTAAACCAAAGTCTTAAATTGGAGACTAAGTCTTCTTTTCTGGTTTGCAAGAATAGCTCTTTTCCTAGGTTTAAGACAACTCTGTCCATGGATGATTAGAGCATTATACTAAGAGATGTATTTATACCAAGTGTTTGCTCATCTTGTTATTCTATTCTTGGCAACCATTAAATGACAGTATTAAATTTCAGTTTATAGTATTATTTTGTAAGCGTGACGTGTAATTTGTGCACAGTGGATTTCACCCTCTGAAAACAAACTTGCCTAGAATGTTCATCTCCCTAAATTACCCACCTGGAGGGTTAGTCTGTTGTTTTAGTCTTGTTCTCACCAAAATTAATATTATTTATTAAATATGAATGTCTTAATTGTGCTTCTGAGTTTCTTTAGAGCATCTTAGGACATATGCATCCAGTGATTGCCTTACCCGGATATGGTACTTCTCAGTCATCTGATGATACATTATTTTGAATGTATTTTCTTTCTGGTGTGAGTCTGTTTGGTACTTGTGTGATAGTAAACCTTTCCAAACAAAACCACTGTGACTTTAA
The DNA here is from genome assembly GCF_003945595.2 of Pipra filicauda. NCBI lineage: Eukaryota > Metazoa > Chordata > Aves > Passeriformes > Pipridae > Pipra > Pipra filicauda. Next base: position 1,049,178 of record NW_024103851.1, on the reverse strand, counting down.
TAAACTCTCGTGAGAAACCATATTTGAAGCTTTTTTAAATCTTCACAGTCTGTTATGTCCTTTGCATTGCTGTTTTCTTCCCCACCCTTTTATTAAATCAGAGGAAAAGATCACCTTTTGGCAGATTGTTTTTCTCATAAATATTCATGTGTCCATTGTTCTGATTTAACTGTTTCTCCTTTTTGTTTTCTTATTTGTGCTGATCATCTTTAACCTTCAGCTCTATACACAGTCTGCTTTGTGCTAATAAATAATAGATTTCTACTGCTAACGTAAAACATATTCATGAATTTAGAAGTATTCTAAACAATTAAAGTCTAAATGCACAGCTATCAATTTGACTTTACAGAAGGACTAGCATAAGAAAGCCTGCCTTTAAGAAAGGATATCAGGAGATCATTCCTGCCAGAGAAGGAATGAATTACAAGAATAATCTCAATAGTCAAGGCTAGGAATGTAAACGTGCATTGTATTTGCCAGTATTTTTTAAATGACAGCAAGGTCATTTCTGATTTACTTGGAATACTTTACTAACATTTTGTCTGTGTGTATGTGCAATATGCATGAGATCTCTGCCTGGCTGTACAAAACAGGTTATAATATGGTGGATAGGAATACATAGAATTTGTCTTGTGGAGTCAGATGGCTACTCTGCAAGATGATTGCCATTAGAAACTGCAATTGTGCTTTTTCATTATTCTTCAACATTTCATTGTATATAGAAGCAGAATATAATTTTCTTTTCCTCTTACGTGTTGAGGTTAATCAAATCTGACATTGCAGAATTACCCTGTGCCTTCCACAATCAATTGGGCAGCATTTTTGTAGTTTTTATATAGCTATCTATAGTTTCAGACTAATCCTGTTCATTAGTTCTTGGTATGGTCTTCTGACTCTGGAAAAAGTTTATTTCTTGTTCATTCAAAGGAATTGCTGGCTCTGACCAATGTGCTATTTTCAGTCTCACAGAGCATGAATTCTCAACCAAAAGACTTGTAATTCTCAACCAAAAGACATCTCACATGTGGTTCATCTACCTGTCTAAATGGAGTGTGCTATTTTCGAGTCCAACATCTGTTTGAAACAAAACCAGTACCATGGGAACCAGGATGTTGCTGAGGTCTGTATGTAATTCTCTTCCCACATGGTGATATAACTGGAGTATACTCTGAGAGTTTGATGCTCCAATGCAGGATTTTTGACCTTGTTTTGAAATGAAATAGATGACTGTCTTGATTGTTGAATCTTGCCTCTACCTTTGTGGCATTTGAATTAAATGCTCGTGGTAGTTACAGCTAAGAGAAGATGTTGGTTGAGCTGACCATTTTAGGCTCCAGCCTCTTGAATGGAAGCTACCAGCCCATTTGAGACTTCAAGTCTTTCTGCAAAGATGGCTACTGTTCTCTACAGTCTATCTAATCTTAAATAGTTTTTCAAGGCTGTTATAGTAAACTAAACTTTAGTACAGTAATAAGCCTTTTTTCGGTGGTTCATATCCAGGGTATGTTTTTACTTTGTTTAGTGAGTATCTCCATGATTAATATCACCTTACTAAAAGTTGTTGCAGCTCACGCTTTTATCTTGCTTATGTTCAGCTCAGTGTGCCAAAGTCAGCATCTCATCCTTACTGCGTTTGTAGGTTTTATTGGCCAAATATAACTCAGTTGAGTGATAAGTTATTTTAGCATGGTCTTCGTAGCTTGGTTGCTGTTCTCCTCAGGATGAGTTAAACCAGTGCTAAAAGCCACTGATTCTTCAACAGTTGCTGAGGAGACATTCAGGTTGTTGCATCTGGCTTAAAAATTTTGCTGTGTACCTGTCTTTTATCAGCCTTTGCTTTGCAGAGACACCCTATTGCTCCATTGAATACATGATTGTATACTATTTCTTACTAATATGAGCATCTTAAAGAGCAGCACAACACATACCTGATTCATATGCATGACAGTCATTCAACCAGTTACTTTTACTTATTCTCATCATTGAATTTAAATCTTATGATAACTCATGCTTTTCTCATGATAAGCATTTAAAAATGTGAAGTATTGGTGTAAGTAGTGCAAGAACTTGTAATGTAGATTAGGAGGCTTTCTGTGAGTGCAATGTGATCTGTGTTGGGTACACAAATTTTTACCACAAAAGGAAAAATAGGATGAAAGAAGAGCCTTTTTTCATGGTTTGAAAAAAAACCTTTTTATCAATTGATTCTATCAATTGCTTTTAATAAGTATTGCAGACAATATTGGAACTATTTCGCAACTGATTAACTTATAAACAACAAATAAATTGTCATGTTATCACCCAGTAATTTTTTGTGGTCTGTAGATACCACTTCAATTTATCAAGGTGATGAGAACTGAAACAACGTTCCCGGAATCAGCAAATGTGCATCTAATTAAACTAGTCACTTGTCAATCCTTCTCAGTTTTAAATAGGAAAAGATTACAGAAAGAAGGGGATTAGAGGGAGAGAGAACATCCTTCACCCTCCATGTCACGCAAAAAGGAAAACAACTTCATTTAACAACTCAAATTTCACAGGGATAAATGGTAATGAACTTACTTATCTATGAAACATTCCCACCTAGAGTTAACTTGTAATGCCTCTCAAAATGATTGCAAGTCGACTATAGAGGACCTTAATTCCTGAGAAAAGGAAAGGAATAATGCCAAAATAAAGGGCATCGACTTTTTCTTAATTTCCATTGACAAAGGCAGTGCAGAGATATGATAGAGGCTGTAATCCAGGAGGGTAAACAAAGCCCTTACTTGATACTAATTAAAAGGCTTCAGAATGCAAGGAGTCTTAGACACTTACACAAGGAAACTTTAATTGGATTAACTACTTAACAAATTTCAAATTTAGATTCTTTGTTTTTTAAGATGAAAAAATAGGAATATGAAAGGTTCATTTACAATAGGAGAGTTACTAGGTAAAGTGACTCTAAAGAATGTAATCATATCTTGCTTGTATTTAGCATGTCTTTGGATAAAAGTAGCTTGTATGTGGTCTTGGCTGACCAGTAAGTAGTATACTTAGCTATGGTTTGCACTGAATTGTTTGGGGATGTGGGCAAGGGGTTTTGGCCTTTGTACCAGAATCTCTTAAAAGTGATAAAATCCCCAGCCAAAATCAGTCCCTGTGGTTACTAAAATGGCAGTACTCTAGTCTTTATAGTGGGAAATTTAAATATATTGATTTAAGTCTGATTTTCAGGAAACCACTCTAGGCACATTTTTGATCTGAAATTCTCATTCATTCACCTGGATGGATGGGACCACTTGCTTGATTACAGGTGGAGATTTCTCTCATGGAATAAAGAGATAAATAATACTTCCAGTACAATGAATGAATCCCTGTGTGAGGGTCTGCTATATCCTTAGGAGTCAGAGTGCAGACCCGTTGTGCTGTGGGGAGTCTTATGGCAGCAGCAGAGTATTAATGTGGACTGCTGTCATGTGGAGAACTGGAAGCACTCAAGTACTACTTGTAGACAAGACTTTGGACACTCAAACTTCCGAAATCTAAGAAAAATTGTTGGCTTTATACATGGAAGTGTTATTCTCAGTATAGCAGGAAAAGGTGTATCTTTCAGAAAAATGTAGTGATGTTTTTAGTAAAGTAACATGACACATCATTACAGTCTAATCATATATTTTTAAAATATTTCACTTTGCACCGTTAACTAATGTTTTCCCTCAGTTATTTAAAAGAGTCAAACAACTGAATGAAACTAATCCCTTTGTAGAATCTACTGTTTTTCTATTATGAGCTTAAAAACCTAGGAGAAACTTTAGTGCTTTCATAGTGTTAAGTGTGACTTGAACAGGAGCCAACAAAAGCGAAGGCCAATTTTTCAAATCTGCTTGAAGTATGAACAGCTGGGTAATAGAAAGCACAAACTTCATGTGATTGGTATTGAATCGGTGCTGATGGGCAGAGTAGTCTAGAGCCAAAACAGAACTTGAATGGATGATGTGGAGTGCCAGCCTCCTTTATGAAGATGAAAGTTAAAAACATCCGAGGGACTCTTATAGGAATCTGAAAATAGAAACCATGTTTAACTATCAAAACTCTAAGAATGTCTTAAATCCAGCAGAATAGAAAGGACATAAATTCCTGGAATTAAAAAGTTTTCCAAAGGGTAAGAGGAGGCAATTAAGGAAATTATGTAATACTGTGAGCAAGGATTGGACGTTACCTCTCTTCTGGCAGCTCTATTTGGAAAGGCACAGTGGGGTTTTTTTAAGCACATCCCAGTTACCCTGACTGAATAAAATATTTAGTGCATGGAACTCCTTAATATTTTGGAACAGGACTTCCACTGGGTCTTTGAAGGACAGGTGATGGATGAGCCCATCTCAAGCATGTGAGGTGCAGTGTATATTTGGTAAAAAACCTGAGATAACATGTTAAGACAAAGTAAGTATCTTTTGATGGGAGGTAAGTTCCCATACATAGCTTTTGGGAGGTGAGTTCCAGTAAAAATCTGCTACATGATCTCATCGTGCTCTCTACTTAATAGGTGTCATGCAGATAGTTCTACTGAAGTAATAAATTGATGCCCTTTAGTCAAGAAAAGCTAACAGAATATGTACCTGCACACTGGGGTAAAAGTACGGTAGATTAGGGGAGCTGTACTGAGAAGTATGGTTTTTATATGAGGTTTCTATATTATTTATTATGTATTTATTATCTATTTAGTATGTCTCGAAGACAAACAAAATTTAGCTACTGGGACCCAAACGATGCTTGATCACCTTTCATATGGGCAAGGAAAATAACTAATGGGACTTCATTATATTTTAAAATAACTTCAAAAAATATGTTGCTTGCTACTTTAAAATGAAAATAAGGAATAATGTTAGGTGCATGACCAGAGATTAAAGCCAGGAGAATGTAATAACAGTGTCCTGATCTCTTGTATAATGAATATGGAAGTTCACCAAATATTATTTTTAGGAGTCTGAAGGCTTTGAGAGATGGCACCTAGGATGGTTTGGGTTTCCTCTTGTAAACTTTCCCATTTCATGACTAGTCCCCATTTGTTTATCTCCTAGTTGTCTGCAAGCTGTCTTCCCATTTGAAGAGCTGTCTGGCATCAGAATGTCTTATTGTGTGCAGGAACTTTAACTTAGTAATCAAGTTGTCTTAATGCTCTTATTGATAAAACAATACGGTTCATTTAACGTTCCCTCCCTGCATGGTGGACTTTTTCAATATGGCTAATGTAAATTATTTACTGAACATTTCAGAGATGTTCAGAAATTTTCAAGGGCAGAGACAGAACTGGGGCATCATTTTCACAACACTCGTTAAAGCCCAGATAATTAGGTAGTCAGCATATGTATTCTTCTGTTTAAGGTCTTTTTTTACAACTTGTATATTTTTTTAGGTGCACTTCCTCCACTGATTAGTTTTGGGCTATATTCTTTATTCTCAAGTAGCGATTTTGTATTTCACTTTGTTTAAAAATGCATCAGAGAGTTTCATGAGAAGACAGTAGGGTTTTTTTAATCTCTTTTCCCTCTTTTCATAAACATGGAAAGTTTATTCTTTTCATAGTTCTCTATTTCCTAAATTTTGATAGGATGCAAGGGGAGAAGTTCTAACTCATTTGAATTCTGGAAAGACCATGTTGATGTTCCTTAGACTGTTAGTGCTGTCTTAGGCTATTAGACTGAAGTTAGTGTTGCAAACAGCCTGATGCATAGTCTCATGCTGAGACATATTCTCATGAAGTTTTCATTTGGAAGCTGAGTAAAACTACAGAATGGTGTCTGCATCCCTTGAAAAAAAAATAACAATTTCAGAAGATCTATATAAGCTGTGTGTAACTTTGAACGGGAAATGAAAATTGGAATATTTTGATTTGGTTGAAAAACTCAGTGGAATTAATTTCTGAAAATGAAAATCTGCCTTCACTCACGTGGAAAGTCCTAAAGTATCAATGAAGTAATATGTAATTTCACTTAAAAATAATTTTGAGAAAGCAGTTCCCAAAATACTGTCCAGTAATAAAAATCTTTTTACTGTTCTCAGTGCAATCTAAATATGACGTTCCACTCTCTACAGAGCTTTGTTTTGACCTTATTTACCATTCATAAATATACCCTTACGATCTTTTTATACAGCTCTACTGGACTGGGTTATCATGGTAATCTAGGCCACTTGGATTTTTTGGTCAAAATTATGTCTCTTGCCTCCAATGTACTTCATATTATCTAAAGTTTGATCATGAATGCTTGGGGGGGGGGGGGAAACAAACAACCAAACTTCAATGGTTTATGGAACTGGGGCACCTTGATCAGAATTGAAGCACTAATACTCACACTATTAATTATAATAATAAAAAAGCTAGACAAGAAAAGAACACTGAAACAAATGTATCCTGTAGGATCTGTTTTTCTGTGTGGTTTTTTTTTCCAGGAGGGATTTAGCTAAATCTGGGGAAATCTCTACTGTCAAATCAAATAGATTAATCTTTGGTATGAATTTGTAATCATATCTGAGAAACAATAAAGCTTCATTTAATGGGATTAAAATTGTGTTATTGACATTAGGATTAATGATTTCTTTGCATCACAAAAAATCTGTTCTGCCTAAATATTTTTATAGCTTTAAAGTTGCTAACTCAGAATTTGTGTGATTAACAGTAACTGTTACATTTATTTCTTTCATAACTAAAAGCAATAATGCTTTTCTATTCTTATTGTTGTAGTGCCACAACTGTCTGCTGATACCTTTCATTTAACCCTTTATGCCACCACTTTCCATCCTTAAGCTACTTGGATATTTCTGCAAAAGTAACATATCTATATCGCTTAATTTTGATATTTTTTCCCCTCTAATTACTTAAAAGCAAAAAGGAACTCTTGTAATTTGGAATATTGGAGGAGGTAAGAATTCTTCAGGTGATATGCTAAAAGAAAAACACAATACAGACTCTGCCACACTGTAGCAGTATGGGGTTTTCATTATTTTATTCTGTCATGCATCCCAAGTAATAGAGATCATTTCAGGTGCAATAAACAATCTCTCATGCAACCAGAGCTGTCGTTTAGTGCATGTAAGAGCTATAAAGATATCCTCTGCTGGAAACGAAATGTTGTATGAGGAGTATTTCAGTTAACATTTCTTTCTTCTGCATTCACTTTCTCTCATAAATGAATATTGCTTCTTTATGCTACTACTCTTTTTTCTTTGCTACTTCAGACAGTAAATTATGTAGTATGTTTCTGTAGAAGTTTGGATATCCTTTCTGTCTCTCTTTTTTTTTTATTGATACATATATATTTATGAGGGTAGGGAGAGAAAATGCAGTATGGTGAGTTCTTCTTTAGTGAAAAAGCCTGACATTCATAGCTGTTGAGTTTTCAGTCACACCTTTGCCTTTTTATGTATTTACTGAATGTTTACAGGACTGGGAATTAGTCTGATTAGCAGCTTTCATTTATGGAGGGAACAATGACAGTGTTTTAAAGTGGTTTTATAATTTTATTCAATTCTGTGTCTGAGACACCTGCTTTATATGAGGAATGGAAGCACAGTTTTGGTCACGTCCTAAAGAACCTGTGTTGGAAAGATCCTGAATAATGACACTAAAATCAAGGTGATACCTGTAGTTATAGAGGTGATGGTGTGTGCTGCCTGTAAAAAGTCAGAATTGAATCTTCTAATTTAAAGTAAAGAAGCTTCTGAGAGCAGGGATGAGGTGACAAGGTTGGGTTGTAGCTAATGCAGAGTATCAGGGTGCCCTGGAGAACTGAGTCCTTTCCTCAAATTAGGGGGGACCAGATAGTCCCATGGGTGATGTCTTGGTGAGGAAGAAGGTCTCTGAGGGTTACAAGAAATTTGGCTTCCTCTGACTGACATCTGTGAAGATTTGGCATCAAAAGAAGCATGCTTATGCCTGGATTTCTGTTATAAAGTACACTATCAGTGCTGGATAAAACAAAAGAGGAATTACTTGGTTAAGTTAGCACCCAAAACTATACCTGCTGCATATAATTTCCAATAGGAAGTTGTCTCTTCCTTTAATCATATACTATTCTCCTCATTCTCTCTATTTTGTTATGAGACTGGTCAAAGACCTTTGAAGAAATCCCTGACAAAAAGCCATGAGCCGGGCATATAACAGCAGAATTAATAACTTGACTGTGGGATCTCTGGGTTTCAAATTGCTTATATGAAGCAGTCCGAAGAGCCTGGAAAAAATAGCGTAGCTCTTCCTGTGGAATGACTTGAACTCCAGTTTCTTCCAGTTTAGTTGAGATTCTTTGTGCAGGGTGACTGACAGTAAGATAGCAGCAGTCATAGCCTCCTTCAGCTACCAAAAGTGTCGTCTTGGACCTAAACCACCAGTCAGCTGACATAACTGATGGCTGACTGTGGCATATTTTTAATTTTAAAAAATCTCATCCAGTTTGAACGTTGAGAATGTTTGATTACAGAAGCGTCAGCAAGCATTTTGAGCCAGATGGAGATATCGATTGCCTAATTATTCTTAGAAATGAAACTATCTGTGAATATAAGCTTAAATCATTAACATTAAAGGTTACATTTGGAAAATACTGCTATAAGGTTTCTATATCATTTACCTACCATTTAAAATATGTGCAATAGACATATTTTGGTGGGACTCACATAAACTGTTATTTACCGTATGCTATTTCTCTGTGAGTGGGATGAAATGAACCTTTATTTATTGTATATGGATGCTTTCCATTAAAACTAACCTGATCCCTTGAGAATTGGGAAACCATTCCTGAGTTCAGAGGAGTAGAAATGCAAGCTCCAAACTGTGCTCCTGCAGCTGAACTTCTGTAAGGATTAAGCCAATCTATGAAGGATGTGGCATTTCAGAACTATCTGTACTTTGGAATGCTTCAGACATAAGAAGACACTTGACAAAAGAACTGCATAATGTGTAGATTTTATTACCCTTGGAGGCTCCATGGACTTTGCTGGGGTAGCTGAGTGCTGGCAGACATCACTGGGAGCCTACTCCTTCCTGTTGCTAAGGCCTAAATAAAATGTTTCTTCTTTTACCTATAAAATTACAGTTTTGTAAGACAACAGGAATTTTTATGCCTGAATACTCTTATTACTCCTCCTCTCTAGATGCTGAACAATAGCAGGAAAGAACACAAGGTGAAACATGAATGTTTTCAGACAAGGTTAGGTGGTCCCTTATTACCAGTGGTGTTGATGAAGATTACTCCTTAAGAATAGTGCTAGCATTCTGCAAGCTCTTGCTATTTATTGGGATGAATTAATCTGACAGTAATGTATATTTTATTTTATTTGAGTACTTTTTTTTCCATAGGTTTTCCACTCTGAATTCTCAGTAGCTGTTTTGTTTGCTTGCTTTAGCCTTTTATGTCAAAGCACTTCCTCATGTAGTATCCAGGGAAATTCTAAAAATAACACAGTTCTGACTAGCAGATACAAGCACACGTTATTGAATTCATACCCTGGACCTAAAATATAGCCTGGGAGAAGAAATTAATCTTAGTCAGACTATTCTTACTTACAGATGAGATATTAATGATTATTGTGTCTGCAATGTCTCTTAAATTACAAATGTTATTGGTGATGAATTAAGATATTATCATTGTAAATTAAGTAATTAGAGTACCCTTGTAATGGATATTTACAGGTGTGCCCATTGGAAGAATATTGCAATGTTCCTTTTATAATTTTAATGCCTTTAATATTAATTCTTCTTAGTAATAAGATCTTATATGCTAGTCTTCTAGAAGGTTAGAAAAAGACAATCATTAAATTTTTTTTATGGCAGTTTATTTTGTGTGGAAAATAAACAACAATGTTCTGCATGGAATGAGAGTTAGATGGTGATTTAGTGGTAGGGGCACTGTTAATTTGTTTTAATTTTTGAGAAAAAAATGCTAGGTTAAAAGAAGGATTTACTTATTCTAATCATTTTACTTCACCTTTTCAAGTTAAGTGTTGGGAGAAAGAGTAGTTAGCCATAAAAAAAATGAAGACAAACTTATCATAGTCTTTCCTTTAAGGAAAATAACTACAAGCAATTTCTCTTCAGAAAATGAGCTGAAAATTAACAATATTGGACACTTGAATTTATAAATCTGATACTGACCCAAAGGAATATACTAAAGGTAGCATATAACTGCTTTCTTCAGAGAATTTTGAAAGATTTTCATTTTTGGTGATCGGAATGACGATTGTAAAGTATAGGAAAGACTGCAATAAATAAGAACCTTTTTAGTGTCTAAAACTACTAGTAATAGTGATTAGAGGCAACCATTACCTGTGGATGAAGATTATCAGCATGTGCTCTACCACTAAAAGGCAATGAAGTAGCATATATTCTCTAATGATTTTGAAAGTTCCTATGACAGATCTTCAGGTGTATGCCCTAAGAATATTCTGGTGATGGCAGAGCTGGCGCTCTGAGGAAATGGAGGTCTATGAAAAAGAGCTGTAAGTTGTAAAGATGAACAAGTGTTGATAATGTAATCATACCCTTAAGCAAATCGAATTAAAAAAAAAGAATGTTATGTCTACTCTTGTGGTCATTCAAAATATCCAAGCATATGCAGAGGTGGGATTACTGTCAATCACATTGGTGATAGTCAAGTGTCTTTAATTGACCAAAGGTTCTAACATACGTGGCCCTGACAGTGGGATTTGTAAGGAGATAAGAAAAGCCTAGAAGAAGACAATTGAAAATAAGCATAAAGAAACCATGAAAACTGGATTAAGATGATTGGAAAATAATTTGCATACCATGTGCATCAAAGAGTATCCCTTTTCAACCAAATGTCTTATGTTAAGCAACACAATAAAACCAGAGAAGAGTCGGGGATAGGTAAGATGATGCCAAATACAACTATTTACCTTAATGCAAGATACTGCATCAAAACACTTTCGACATTAATGCAGCTACCAGTGCAAGAGTGAAAGCATATGAAATGCAGAAATGGAGGAAAAAAGGTGGAAATCACTTATTTGTAAAATTGCAGTTGTATAAAGGTTGAAGCAGTGAGCACCTTAGAAGTGAAATAGTTAATGTGGGGAACTGCTTCCCAGGTAGCTGAGCAGTCTTTGGAAGAATGGGCTTTATGGAGAGACATAAGAGACCCTCAGAAGGCCCTGGTAGTATAGTAAATGACGGTTTCAAACCAAATTCTAAATAACTTTTGATGGCTGGGAAGTTTGAAGAAAGTTAATTGCATGATTCACATAAGAAACTTTTTTTTTCCAGATAAATGTGGTTATCATGTTCAAACAAGTATTTTTATACATGAAAGAAAAATACAATTACTTGGGTGTTTTTCTTTGTAGAAACCAATATGTGGACCACAAATTTCAACTCAAAAAATGGTGCATAATTAAGAAGATGCGAGAAAAAAGCTGCAGGAGGCCAGTGAGAAAGCAATTGCAGCAAATGCAGTAACATCCAGTCAGCAAGAGGCAAGCTGGAGAGAGACGAGTGCTTCCTGGAGGACTGACTGTTTAAATTGCAGTTGACAGTGGGGGGGGAAAGCAGAAAGTTGTTGCTGATCAAGACCTAAAACATTGCAGAGAAGCTTACCAAAATGGAGCAATGCAAATTTGTGGATGGAAAGAATAGGGCATGGACAATCATGAGCAAAGGCCTTTTAGGGTGCCAGGTATTGAGACGAAAGTCATGAGGAACTTTATGGAAAGGGACAAACAGAATTGTTGTGGATCATATACTTCAGTCTATGATTTATGATTCGCTTATTGAAACAGCTAATTCATCTCTGAGAAAGATCCTATGAGATTAAATAACACCCCAATTTGAAAATGGGAAAAATTGAATGAGACAGTCAATTATTTGTCCAAGGCTCTGGGAAGTTTGAGTGGAAAAGCTTGGATTAGTAGCTTCAGTATTTCATGCTTAGGCTATTCTGCATGTTTCTTCTTCCCATAAAATCCACAAGGGAGGAGAAAAAGGCTACATAAAAGCTTTACTCTGAGTTTATTGGGTTTGGCTTTTAGGCTGTGGGTTGTTTTATTTCCCCCCCTTTTTTTTTTTTAATTTTGTAGTATTTTTCATTTATTGGAATAAAGTCAACAAAGGAACATGTATCATTCTCCAATTTTGACTCTTTAGTAAAATAGTCTAATTAGATTACGTTTCAAGACAGTCGATCCATAAAGGAAATGGGCCAGATCTTCTTGTAAGGCTTCTGTGGCTTTTGTGATCGCTTGTAAGGAAAACTCCTCACAGTAGCAGTAGAACACTGAAAAGCTACAACCCACGAAGGTTGCTGTCTTGTGCTGTGATCCTACCAGTTCTCATGACACTGCTTTTGTTGCAGATGTAACAGGTTTTAGTCACTTGCACATTGGAAGATGTGTGTTCCTCTCTAGTACGTACTGAGGAAATGGTTCACTGTGCAATCAGTACTCAAGAACCTGAAGAGTCATTGAGCAACTGTAGGTAACATCTTGTGAATACGGCACAGACTTGAGGCTCACATCACCTTAGGGCCTCAGGCAGTTCCAGCAGTGCTCTTGTGCAATTATTGCATTTAATTAGAACTGACAGAAAGCTTTGTCAATAACAGTATTTTTGTGGAGAACTTAACTATCCATTTTCATCTGGAAGGTTTGGGCCAGGTCCTTGCCTTGAGCTGTGAGAACCCCATACAGCTTGGTTAGTATAATAGGTAAAGGAACAGCACAGTTTTGGTAGAAGCTCTCAGATCCATCCCGCTCCTTTTTCCTAATTAGATGACCTATAAAACTCGTGAGTCCCAGAGACTGTGAAAGTCTAACTCTTGGTAGTCACAGAGTCAAAGATAATAGACCTTTGTGTTAACTGAGACTGACAGGAGCTGCTGTGCAACTCTCAACATTTACCTGGGAAGCAAGGATAAGCAACCAGACTATGGTGGGAAAAATGCATTTAAAAAAATAAATATATATGTCTCACTGAGAGGAACCAAAACTGAGAAGGGAGAAAGCCATATCACCAATACCCAACTCCTGGCAAGGACCCCAGTGTAATGACACTTTATACCCTCCCCTTGCTACTCTTTCCTGACTGGTGGTGTTAATCACATGACCTAGGTGGACACTGGTAGGATGAGCTTACACCAGAGGAAAAAGTAAAGACCTGGAAGTATTTTAACTGTATTATTGAAGCTTTTAGGTACTGGATAATTCAAGCTGTTCAACAGTTAAAACATTAAGTAGAGTACCTGAAGAGTTTTACCAAATGGTGTTTTCTTTCACACATACCAGCTTTTTGTAACACTTCTGTTAAGGCCTGTATTTTACCAATAATTTCATTTTGAAGTGTTGTGTGATATTAGTATTTTTTAACTGAGCTTTCAGTTGGATGGTAATAATTTGTCCCCTTTACTGGATCACACAGCATGCATTGGGTTTACTGGTCACACAGCATGCATCTCTGCCTCTGTCATGTAATTATAAGAATGAAATTATATTCTATGACCTGATATATTTGTCAGATCACAGAGCTTGATCACTTTAAGTCACTTTGCTCTGCATGTTATTGCTGTGCATTTTTGGGTTTCTGAGTATCATTTTCTAGTGGACCAGTGGTGCACATCTAAGACTGCTATGTATAGTGAAGCAGAGCTTCCTGTGAGCAATATACATACTTGCATAACTTTTAAATGTCCTTTGGAGCCTGAAAAATCTGCCAGCCACAATGAAGGTGAGTGTCTTAATTTTTCAGGTAGGCAATCTGTCAACTGTAAAACTAAGCTGCTCAATGTAGCTTGCAAACTCAAACATTGTGTGCTTGTACATCGTAACACCCAGCTGGTGACTGCCCTTTCTGTGCTGGCAGGTGCTTAAAAGAGGAGATTTTTGTGCTGCTCTTCAGAAAGAAGCATTTTTGCTCAGGTCATCTACTTTTGTCTTCGCCAGGACAGAATGGCATGGGGCCAGGTTACAACTGCAGGGAAATCTGCTAACTGCATAAGCAAATCTTGTTGGTTTGCTTCATTGTGCAGCAAAATGGGAAGAGAAGCTAAGTGCCATTATACCTTCTCACTCCCTTTTTTTAAATGGCTTTGTGATTTATGACTTTCATTTTTTTTCCCCAAAATTTAAAAGTGATGCAGATGCATAGGATCAATTGACTGAAAGGACAAAGGAAAGATGCGAAGGTGATAAATTTCTGTTTGTCTTGCCTGTTAGAGGGGCCAGGACCAGTTTATCACTGTGTGGGTATAACCAAAACTGTGTATTTTACACCCTCTGTCATTTCTGATGGACTGTTAATAATGGACCATTTGCAGCAGCTGCCCAGGACACACCTGACACCTCAGGCTACAAGTTGGATGTTAAAGAAACTCTGTGAGAGGGGGTTTGTCTTCACATTAATAACTGTAATAACTCCCTTCCGGGATGGCATTGGCACCTTCACACCCAGCCTGAGGGGTCATCTCTTCTAATGGACCATATTAGACTGGCGTAATAGGCAGCTGCCTGATGACCTAGACCATCAAAGACTCTGAAAATATCCTTTGACTCACACAGTTGAATCACCCTGCCCTGGGAGAGGTACTGGACATTCCTGCCTGAACCTGAGCACATATAACCTTGGGGTTTTGAGACTTTGGGTACCACTCGTTGGATCTAGAGGAGGACCAGAACTCCAAAAATACTGCAACTGCCACTCTTGACAAGACTGTGATAATTATGACTCAACAGAACTGCGGCCATCTTCTGGACCAATAGGTTTCCTTTCCTTTTACTTTGCACCCAAGGGGACCACGTGATGCTCAGCACAGGAGCTGACAAACATCGTTCTGCTCTTGTCCCAAGGTGCAGGGTTATACATCTGTCTTTGTGGGTTAAAACCAATTTTTCTTCGTATCATTGTATTTATTGTAATATTTTTACTAAATTGTAACTCTGACTTGTAATCTCTCTTGAGATGGGTTCATTTATCCCACTGGTTTACTTTTAAACCAGCACACTGCCTCAGCCAAGAGTTTAGTTTCCAGCTAAAAACCAAACCATTTTCTAGAATAATTGACAAATCATGGTATCTTAATGAAAATCATTACAGGTAAGCAAAATCCTCTTAGTTTCTAGCTACTTAAATATTAGAGGTTGGATCTAGTCTTTGCTATCTTTAAATAAGTGCACTTTAAGTTAAGCTCTATAAGTAAGAATTTAACTAGAAATGTGTCATGATGGCATCATAACATTGAAAAAGTCTTAATTCTGATATTTGCTAGTAACTTCAACAAAAGCTGATGGAAAGTTCACAGAAATGTACATTGATGAAGTGTTACTAGTGTAAGAGAACACAGAAAATGCCCATAACTGTTAGTTGGAGTTGTCTGTAAAAGTACCTGTAAAACTGCAACAAAGCCACCGATGTGCTGGAGCCACTTGCTCTAGTATGGGTGTACGGAGGAGCTACAATTGTGACTTCATTAAGGGGAACTGTTGCTTAATGTTTTGTGTAGAGAACTGATGGACTAGCAATTGAATGAAACACTAATAAGTGTTGAAAAATTAGTTTATTTCCCTTAGCTTTTTTTCATTGGCAGTGTATCTAATAAAGATCATCTGCCCGTGTTTCTTCTTACGAAACAACCTCTTCCCTCTTCTCACAGGAAGTGCCCAGAAGTTGCAGATGTGCTCGGCTTGGGGTTTTTGTTTGTTTGTTTTCTGTTTTGTTTTGTTTTGTTTTTATTAAACCTGGCATGGGAATGGAGCTACTTTGGCAGTAATATACCAATATTACATATTATCATTTTCCTTTATGTAAACACTCTCCCTGGTTTGCATCAAGGTATCTGAGAGTATCTGAGTTAGGACTGGATTGGAAAAGAAGCGCTGACATACTTGATGAGGTGCTCCATTTCTGAGCTGTTTCCTTGCAAATGCATAGCTGTAATATATTAATGTTCACTTACTGAAGTCACTGCTTTTTCCATATAGCTATTGATACCTCAACAATGCAGTTCAATTTTTTTTTTTAAATAAATAATTGGGAAAAGTAAGACTACTTCAAAAACTTCTTTGAAAAGACTGTGTTAATCAAAACCACTTTCTCTGGGTTGAGAAACCCCACAATTGTTACTGGAATTGCATGTTGTATTGGAATTACATGCCTTTCTTATAAAGAGATTTTTAGCTCTGGTAAGTCCTTTTAAAGTGAGCAAGTAAAATGCTTATAGCATTGAGCTAAATAACTTGGAAAAGATGCTAACGAAGGAAGAATAATTTTAAAATTAACCCTTTAAAAAGATAGCACAATCTGTAGAGTTAAATGAGGCCTCATTAAATGAAAGAAACATATTCAGGTACAGCAGTTGCCCAGTGGCCCATATTTACAGTTGGTAATACAAAGAAGCTATTCAGATTATATGTGCATGAGTAGCTTTGATTTATGACACTTGTTTACCTCAGGTTGAGGACTAATAGGTTTATGAGAGAAAAATAAAGTTGTGGCTCTCATGCCTGATATCTGTCTTTACGTTATCCTCTGTAGTGATACATTTGCAGAAGAACAGAGGCTCACAACACCCGTCAAGAGAAAAATATGTGTAACTACCTAATTAAAAAGAAGATTTAAAAGAGAAGCAGTTGTTTCTAACAACATATACCACTAACTACTAGTATCCAATCACTTTACATTATATTTGTTTTAAGTCACTCAGTTTTTCCTAAAAATTTTCCTTTTAAAGATGCAACTCCAAATGTCACTATCATGGTACTGATGTGACAGCCAAGTGCGTGTTACAAGTGTTCAAGAGGAGGGATTTCTTTCTCTCTTCCTCATGAATATTAAGTGTTTGCAGGTCCATTTCCCTCCAGACTAATAGTTCTGAGATGGGTGTCAGATGCTACTGGTCAGTGCAGTCGACATTACTCCAGACTTGGTTCAAGTCTCTTTTTTTTTTTTTTTGTCCTAGAAAGCAATACTTTTCTTATTTAAGTGTTGGGAGAAGCAAACCCAAATGTAAACTACGTCTTCAATTCTTAAGGAGTTTTATCATTTAACATTTATGACCAGTGATGATATCAAAGCTGTTCCAACAGTATTAAGAAACATGTGACATCACCTAATTTTGAGACACAGATTCTACTGATATTTGCAAGACCAGAGGCAAAGGCTTGCTGCTTTCTTGCAATGTCACTGTTCATATGGTGTCCCATATTTTGTAACTCCTGACAGGATAGCTGTGTGCCAGCCCTATGCACAGCAGAATGTCTGTACTCTGCAGCTCCCATACCTGAGTTTGCGCTCTGACCATGTCAGAACTGATTTGGGAGTGCATTTATAACAATTCTGCCTGGTTTCTCCTTTTCAGAGCTAAGAAAGGATATTTTCTTTTAAAATGTGTCTCTTTATAAACAGTGGAATAACTTTACTTACCTGTCTGCAACACCAGATAAGACAACAATGATGAACAGAAAGGTCACGTTTAATGGATATCTGAACTAAGAATTTATAAAAAAAATCTTGGGAACAGTTGTTGTAAGTATGGTAATACATGTTACTTTATCAAGAATCTCTTCGTATATCTTAGGGTTAAATGAAACCTAAAACTTGAGTTAGGGTTTTTTTTTAATATCATGAATATTTTAAAGTGTTTTAGAGTAGTGTTAATTTTTTTTTTTTTAATTTTTGTTTCTGTACTCTATTAATAACGCATAGTGCAGTTTGGTTTGATTTTTTTTTTTTTTTTTTTTTTCCCTTTTTTTTTTCCCTATGGACACACACTTAACCATGAGGAAACCTTTTTGCACTTAAGTTGCAACCATCTCTCTTTAAAAGTAGAAAGAAGATTTTAACTGGATGATGGTATTTTTTTTTTTTTAATTATTAACAAGCTCAAATACTAGTTCTAGGCACTGAAAAGAGTTGAATGTCACAAGGACTGTGGTGTTCGATTAAGACCTGACATTCTCTGATGCAATAAGGCAGGCTTCCCTGGTCTAGTGGCAAGTGAGGGAAAATTATGGTTGCATTAAACATAGCATAAAACTAAAGTAAATGAGAGCTAAAAGAATAAATCTACATGGAAAGTCAGTGTTGCCTCTTCACAGGCAGCTTTATTTATTCATTAGTAGTCTATCACTTGTACTAAATTTCAATCAATAGCCTTACCTCTCTGACATTTCATTTACTTAGTTATTAAAGTGATGTGATTCATCAGGTTTGTGATGACTTTTTGTGTGTCAGGCTACCTGGCAAAAGTGGACTGCAGTATGGACTGCCATTTCAGTGTTTAACAGGATAAATCTGGCAGAAATATTAATTTTCATTTAGTGATTCACATGGTACCAAAAATAGCAACATATGTATAGAATACTAAATACTGAGCAGCAGTCATGGCAGCAAAAGCAAGTTTGGTACCTACATGGTACCAGGACAGAGTTAATTCCTTAGGTATTATGAATGCATCATGGCACTAATAACTTTCTGTCTTTTCTATTTGATTAAAGTTATCTAAATCTTTTCTATGTAAACACTGTGACAAACATGAACTCAGCAGATACTTTCATCCAATGTGAATTTTGAGGACTTACACTGGGATTTAAGGCAGTGTTATGCTATGCTTTAATATTGTGTTGACATGGTTCTACCATAGGAATTAATTTCAGGAAAATAATAAAAATAAAAATGTATAGAGAAAGCATCTTTAACCTGGCTTTTTAGTCAATTTAAATGTAGTATTACATATATTGATACAGTTAGGATTCCTTTACAGTAACAGTGGGTAAGATGGTTTTTTCTTCTCCATTACTGTTTGGAAAAAGTAGATAAGTAAGAACTGAATGCCATGAGCTTCTCAATATAGTGGCAATTGCCTCAAAATCACACAGACTTAAGATAACTTCTTTCCCCCTGCCCCCTAACATCCATTGTTTATTTCTCTTCAAAGAATAATGTTTTCTTTAAAATTTATTTTCAATTCTGCCACTAGATTTTCATTTTATGTGAATTGTGTTCTAATAGGGCACAGAATGAGAAGTTGACAAACAGGATCAAGAGTCTCAGCGCACCTAGGAACAGGCTGATGTTTTGATTATAAGAGAATCTTTAGCTGTTTCCTTGTCATTCCATATAATTTTCATTTTTCATACATGCAAACAGTTGAAACAAAAATAAAATCACCACGTGCTAGGAAATGCCTTAATATCAGTCCATTACTGGAAAGTTTCACTACCCTGACTTTACTCAGTTGAAGCAAATGAGACCAATCAATTTAGCAATGCTGCTGGAAGTGGATCTGATGCTTAATTGGGATTGGTTTCTTAGTCTGCAACCACTGGTCAATAAACTGGAGTAAGATGTGTAGGAATGGCAAAATACCTGTTCAACCATCTTGCTGTTGCTCAGTGCTGCATTTCAGCTTGAAAAATGTATTTCTTGTTCTCTCTGGCATTTCTTTTCTTATATTCCTTGCTCTGTAGACCCAATTAGAAGATCTGTAGCGCACCTAATGCACCCACTTGTCATTTCAAAGAGTTAGCAGTACTTTTTCTTCAGAAAATGGTTTTCAATATTTAAGCTCAGAGGCAAAGGGACTTCTTGCCTGAATTTTCAATATAGAAGTTCATAGGAAAAGCTATCTTACTCTCCCACCCCCAGCCCATTAATTCTTTGGCTTAGTTTTTGTAATATCTATCAGCGTATCAAAACCCCTCAGGAGCTTGTGACAGCACACCTGTATGTGTGCCTCCATGTGTATACTGTGGCACTATGAATTTTCAAGGGTTTACACAATCTTGCGATGCTTTCATTATTTTAAAAGAAATGTACTTGTGTAATGAAAACTCTAGTTGCTTCCTGAATTAAATTAGATCTTCAGAGCTGATTTTTGGTAAAATCTTTAGAGTAAAAATTGTTTTATTTCCTATTTCAATGTTTCATTTTCTTACCCCTTGATAAGAAGGGAGTCTCTTTTCTTCATTTACTTTTCTCCATAGTTTTAATATTATTAAAATAAGAATCACCTTCTTATGTGGCAAGCAAAAAGCTTATTCAGTAATCTGACAGGCTGTTCTTGTAGTTGCAAACAGGAATGTCCTGCTTTCTAGTATTCAATTTATTTTTTTCCTCCAGAAATTACCATTCTGTAGATACATGGCAAGCCTCATTTTTCAAGTGAGTTTTGTACATGATAGAGAGTTTATGTAGAAGTGTCTACTGCTTGGTTTTGTTCTATTTTTCTTTTATCATGAGGCTTTTCAGCATTTGTAGTATTTGGGTACTTTAATCCAAACTGAAGTTGCTGATTCAAGGAAGAGATAGAACTCTATCCTTGTGGGGGTTTTTTCCTATCAATTTAACATAAAAGCAAAGAGCTGAGCTGTATTTTTCACTGCAACTTGTGACTGCTGATCAGAGAAAAAGCAACTTTGGCTAGTCATAAATTATGTCCATCTGTGGATGCAGGTTTTTAAAGGGGAATTTGAGAGGCGAGGTGGTGGGAGAGCAGTGATGCTGTTATAGTCTCCCTTTTTGCATTTAGTCTCCTGTACTGATTATTTTAATGCAAATTTCAGTTGTCATTATTTCATTTTGAATACCAGAAATGAGTTCAAGAACAGTTCTGTTCAACTCCTGCCTGGTTGGTTTATTATGCACACCCCCATATAAAAATTGTTGGCAATTTCACACACATGTGCTATTTTAGGCTTTAAGGACTAAAATATTCTGAAACCTACTTTCCTTTTAAGTTGCTATTGAACTAGAGGCAGGGACAGGGTTGCTGCTCTAAACTTGCCAACGTGAATTCCTTCATATTGGCATGTCCCTGATCTCCAAAATGGTAAACCAAAGAAACTAGCTTGCTCAGACCTGCATATTTCTGCTGAAACTGTCAGCAGGAGACAAAATTAATGACAAGTGTGACAAGACACCCCTTGAAATGTGACTGAAACCAGCAAGTTACTCTTACACCATGAAGATCAAGGTGCTTATGCTAGTGTTGGCCATGATTTTTTGCAGATTGTATCCTGCTCTGTTATGTCTACTAAAAAGTATTATACCCTCCATTGCTTCTTCAGCTGTTTTATTTGTGAGTAGAACTGGCTTAAGTAAAATTATACTGTGTGGTGGATTCTCCAGAGCTTCCCAGGCTGTCTGCTTTGGTGGAATAGGACACTGCTTATAGTTAATTTTTTTTCCTCAGGTCTTATTTGAATTTCCCTTATGGCAACTGAAGCTAGTAATTACCAGCTGTAGGTACCATAGACATGAAATAACAATGCTTCCAGCAGACCCTCATTTCTCTTCAGAACTAAGCAAGCCTCTTTCACTCAGTTGCCCCACATAGACCTCATTTTCTGCATCTCCATTGTTCTCTGTGTTCTGTCCTGAACTGTCATATTCTCATGTTTCACCCCTCCCTTGAGGCATGATGCCCACAGTGAGATACAGCAGTATTGTTGAGGCTTTGCCAGTTCTGAGGGGTAGATAAATGACTACAATCCTTCTGTTTATATATTCCAGTCAGACTGGTTTTATACTTGATAGGATGAAAATGCTAATTCCCATGTAGCCTGTGATACCTTTGTTTTCTGGCCAACTGGTATTAACTAGTCCTTCCCCAACTTATGTTAGTGCTGCTGATTAATCCTGCTTATATATGTAACCCTAATACCTGCCTTGTTTCTTTAGATAATTTCTTCAGCTAGGTAGCAATAGTCTTTCCCTCCAACTAGCAATTTTTCTAGATTTGCTAAATCTGGCTTTATAACATTTCTGGACTTAATAGCAATCTGTTTCCTTTTATTATCCTTATTATTGGTGATGGTGTTGTATATCCCTTAACTCGTGGGAGACCCTTGAACTCCATTTTCGATATCTGTCCAAACTAACTGCACATACAGAGGTGTATGTACACAAGTCTAATCTTTTTTCTTGCTTTCTGCTGCTGTTTTCCCAGGCTACTTATGAGAATATCACATGAATTGTCAAAGTTGTACTGAAGTCTTGATTTAAAGTATTTTCCCACTACTTCTAGAAAGGAAGACAAAAGGTATACTGTCATACATAGAAAAACATTCTTTATATTTATGTAGGATTTGTTCTTGACAAATACTGTTTGACTGCTGTCACCTTGCTTGTTGGGAACTTGAAAATTATTTGAGTAGTTGCTGCTATTTTTCTAGGAATTGAGAGTGAAATTATTAGATCATCATTCCTTTCCTCCTTTTTTTCTCCTCCTCTTCATTTATTTTCTTTTTAAAAAAACATATTGGCTATTTTTGTGATAGATATTTGCTTTTTATCCTCACGTGGTCACAGAGTTGTAACTATAATTAGAGCTTTATTACTACATAAAATTTCAAGTTATCATTGGCTTATAGTTATCTACAGTTTATAGCAGCTGGTGTAGTAGCTTGTTACACATTTTTATCAATTATATCTTTCAATTGAAGAGAATTTCTAGTAATTAGTATAGGTTTCTTCTAGTGTCTTTAGTTACCTAGACTTTTAGTCACCTAGACCCTCTGCAGACTGGGTCAAATTCTTAATAATCAGTGTGTGATAAACTAATCTAAACTCAGAGTTTGCCCAGTAGAACATAAGTGAGTCTTCCTTGGAGAAAGAAGATGATGGAAGAAGATGATGGAGGAGGCATCTCTGGCCACCAGGGGATCATGAATTTTACCATCCAGCAGCAGTTCTGGCCTAAGTCCCTGGGAATTGCAGCTATTTGATGTTATAGGCAATATCTCCTGGGCTGTTAAACTTCCCTGTCCCTTAACGGGTGTCACCATATCCTGGCAGCAATGTTTGGTGGGCCAATAGTCTTACTGCAGTGCTGACACCATTTGTCTGTTCTATAACAGGGATCATCACATCCTGCTCACAACCACAGTGGTGAGAAGAGGAAGAGATGAATGATTGGCGTGCTCATACATTTTGACTATTTGCTTTAAAAAATGGTGTTTGTTGTGTTTACCATATTAGCAGGGCATAAAAGTCATAAACTACGCTGGGATTTAAAATGAAAAATTACTAGAGCCAGGAGAAAGTCACAGAAGCAGTCTAATTGCAGTCCTTCAGTGAATTTATTGGGAGATTGTCCATCTGTGTGGATTAGTGCAGTCACTAATTTGCACCAACTGCCAGTGGTCTGCTTCAGGATTTAGAGGTGCTCTCATGTATGAGCATCACATGCAGAATGGCATCATTTTTTTGGAGTACTTCTTGGGCACAAATATACAAGTATTGTATACAAAACACAAGTATTTTTTTCTACCATAAGTAAAAAAATCCAGTCTATTTATAGATTAAAACATTATATGTACCTATGAATTATCACGGTTTTTTGTCTTGGTCATATTTTTGCTCTTTATATGGTTTATGTTGCTTTGGTCCATTGCAATAGTTTGCAGTTTTTTTAGCACTATCATCCTGCTGGAATGGCATCTTTGTGACATCAAGTTTTGAGAAGGTGTATCTGTCTCAAAGGGTTTGTGGTGATCTAACCAGAAAGATAAAAATGTAAGCATGTTATGCTTTATACAACAGCTGTGTACAAAGCACTGTAAGTTATTAATAAAATATGTATTTAGTGCTGTAAGAACTAAATGATTAATGATCTTAATTGCGTGGGGGAACAGCCACCGAATAATGTGGAGATAGGGGTGGGAATAGAGGTATTTCCAGCGGGATTTCATAGAAGGAGTAGTAAACTTTTATGATCATCTTCCAGATTGCTGCAGAAAACAGACAATTTTAAAATTACTGTTGGCAACACTTGCAAATGAAACAAAATTACTGGTATTATGCTAGGTCATGAGCTGTCTTTAGGAAAAAAAAATCGTATTTTTAGCCAAATGAATCATAAGTTTTGTAGGAATCCAGTGGTGTTACCATAGGATGTGGGATTATCAAAAAGGCAATGGTTCTGGAAAGATTCGGTGTATAGTACCATAAAGCCTGAGCTCCCAGTGGGTGAAGTTAAAACCAGTGTAGTCCCTTGATATTGTAGCCTAAGGAAGGAGATGTGAATGCATAGTATAGTATTTTAACTTGTAAGATAAGTCATAACTAGCGATTGAAACTGGAAAAACAGATGAAATAAAGGGAGAAAAAGGATACACACTTTTCATAATAGCCATGAATTGCAATTGTAATGAAGAACTTTGATTAGGTCTGACATAGAAACTGGCTGCTTTTTCTAAAGTCTGCTATATAAAATGTTAGGCATGTATATCAGATCACGTGTTAGGCCTTAGGTTTTACTTATTTCAGTAAGCTAATTAAATATTCAATAAGAAGCACTAAAACGATTAAAATAGTTTAGGTATGAACATAATAAAATACCTGCCTTATTAGGAACAAAAAAAATTAAAATGGCTAGAAAGAAACATCAAAGTAACTTATATGTGTTCTGGAAAGGTGCTGCATTTCATATTAATATAATATGAAAATATAATTATCTCCTGAGAACACCAGGGAAGGATAAACGGCTGCAGTGAAATTCAATTGCATTTGCATGAAAAGTGGCAGACTAGCTATTCTATGATTCTCTCAATCGCAATGGAAGATGATGCCTTTTATAAGGTATTATAAAATTGTAAATATCATATTAAAATATAGGTGGATAATCAAACTATAAATACAGTAAAATAGATTAACTATTTAAAGTTATTGTAAATAAAAGTATATTCTATTGAATACACGGAGAACAGAGACAATCTTAAATTTGAAGCCTTATTTATTTAAAGGATTCTCAGAGCCCAAATACCTTTGGTTCCTTCTAGGGGAGAAAATAATTAACTCCCATGAAATATGAAGAGCTAGTTCTAGAATTTCTAGCTGCTTCCACTCCTGTGTTTCCAGTGTTTCTGTCTTATCCAATATATGTCATCCTTGGGTTAGATGCTAAGATCCATATTCTTCTTTCCAAATTCACTTAAGACAGAAGAATGTGTATTATTTCTTGCTTTAATTCAGACATTACTGAACTTCATAATTAGTCTTATCATGTTGTCATGCTTAATGTTACGTAACACACTTACATGGTGCAGGCTCTATTACATAGATGATTTCACAACAGGGTTTATCTCACATGATATTCTCAGAATAGCCATAGACCTAAATTCCAAATGTCAGTAAAAACTGGCTCAATAACCTATTTAAGGGGATGAATCTTTGACTCTTTCCCAAATATTAGCCTGTGCATGTGCCTTTCAAGTAGCAGCTGAGTCCATGAAACAATGCTGTTCTCCCAAATATTTGCAAACCTCAACTAAACAGTATATGAATAGTTTTCTGGAAAAAATGTAATTAATTTTTTTTCATTGGTGATTTTAATTTGATCCTACCAAATATTATATGGATGCGAAGCAATATATTCGTATTCAGAATAGGTATTCGTTGACCTTTAAGATCAAGCAAAACAGAGCCAAAGATTACTCCTGGTGAATTTAAAGACCTGTTAATTCACTTCTCCCAGAGAAAATTATAGGTAGAAAATTTTTACCAAGTTTGTAAATGAGTCCATATTTATGTTCAATAGGGAATGATATGTCTGTTGCTATGACTTTGGATACAAGTAGTGGAAGAGGGGAATTAAAAATAACATCTCCTCTTACCTTGATTTCCTGTGTCAATAGCATATGACAGATGCATGGAGATTAAAATGAAACAGCTCTAGAAGAATAGCAGTCAGAAAAGCAATACCTTCCCATCCAATGACCTTTACAATTTAAAGGATGAAAAGACACATTATGCACAAACATTTTGTTATCCTCAGGAACAAAGTGCTTGTAACTGAACTCTGGATGGTGCAGCCTGAATACAAATGAGCATCCTAATTGAGCTGGTTTGATCTTTGTTAAACTATAGACCAAGTCAATAATATACTGTTACTGAAGAAAGCAGTCCTCTCATTAGAGGTGGCATAGCATGACAGAGAGTATCCCACCGTGGCATCTATTCTGTCATCGATTATGCACTGCTAATCAGTGAACTGTGGCATTAAAATCAAAGGTCTCCCTTCTGCTGTCAGCTTCTTATTTGCCAGGTTCTTTGAGGTTCATTTCTTGAGCAAAATCAAATTTTTACCAAGAGAAATCACAATCTTATGTTCACTGTTTGGTTGTGTTTGTTTTGTTTTGTTTTTCTTTTGGGGCTTTTTGGTTTTTTGTTTGGTTTGGGTTTTTTTTGGTTGGTTGGTTGGTTGGTTGGTTTTCTTATTTTGTTTTTGGTTTGGTTTGGTTTTTTTCCTTGGCTTTCTTGTTTTGGGGTTTTTGTTTGGTTTTCTTGTTTTGTTTTTTTTTTTTTTGTTAGGGGGAGGGGGTCCTTAGGAGAACAATGAAAAAATAAGTCACAAGTGATGAATATTATAGTGGTGTTGCTTGATATAGCATTGGATGACATGAAAGTCATAAGACAGTATAAAAATCAATGTAGAAAAAAATACTTTAATGTGATCAGGAGGGGTAAAGAAGAAAACTTACACTTTTTTTTGGTATTATGTACTTAAAAAAATCCTTATTCCTTCTTCAAAACATTGCATTAGAAATTCCTTTCAACTGGGAAACTGGCTGCTTTTGTGTGAAAAATGCAGATAACAGTTATGACTGAAAAGAGAAATTGAGATATTTAGGCAGTCATATTCCTTATAGTCATTCAGAAGGCAAGATTTGTGACCTTCTGCTTGCTAAAGCATATGACACCAAGGTGTTCTGGGTTGCATCTGCTGACTTGATTTCTGTTGTGTACAATCCTCATTTATGGTTGGATGGTCTATGGTTGTAACCATAGACTCCTCTACCTGAGATCTGTTTTCCACCACATCGAGAAGTTACTAAGTGATAGAGGTGCTTGAAGTGACTCCTCTGAACTACTGAAGAGAGAGAAAGGGCTGCTAGTACATTTTTTTATGACACTCTTTAATTATCTAGCTACCTGTAGGGTGTTGTGTATGTTTAGTTGCTTACTTGACCTTTGGGAATAGGAAAACTACTAAATGGTTGAAATGTCTTGTGCAAATAGTGTATTTTATGAAGTTTAGAAGTGTTTATGTTTTGTTTTGAGTTTGTTTGTTTGTTTGTTTTTAAAATTATTTTCCATACGTTATGTGGTGCTAATAAAATAGTCTATCTAAATTTTTGCAAAAACCGGATATGTCTAATAGGCTTTTTTTTCCTTTCCCTCTTAGTTATTTATAAGGCAAAGTAAATAAACTTAATATTCCTCCTCCATTCCTTTCCTAACCTGTAGTGATGTGCTCTGCTGAGCAGCTTCTGCGTCTTACACCTCTCATGGCTCTGCTTTGCTGGGGCCTGTGATGCTGCTTATGTATAAATAACATGCATGATCATTTGGTAGCGACTGGGATTTTGCATTAAAACAGACTTATAAATGCAGGTTAGTTATCAACAGACAACACATTTTAAAAGGTAATGGCGTGCCAAATCAGAACACAGTTTTAATTTAAATAAACCGTACTAAAGAGTTCTGACATGTTAATTCAAATTTGAAATGAAGCTCTGGTACTTCAGTAGCTTTTTATAACAAGTAAATTCAGTGTTTTTAGAGGATATCTTATTTTGGATTACAACTGAAATTAGGCCACATTCTTTACTTCCTCTCTACCTCCAATAAATGTTGCAGAAATGGTACAATGGGATTAAAGTAAACTGTGGGGTTTTGTTTTGGTTGTCTATGCTGAATTTTGTACTGTGCAACTGAAAAAGCATTTTTTTGTTTGTCAGAGTTTTGAGTATGGATGACTTCTTGGTTCAAATATTCTAATAATAACAGAAGATTCTGAAACCAGAAGCAAGTTCTTCACTTGAAATTTTCAAGTTGCCTGCTTTGGTTTTAGTGTGTTTCCTAAAATATGCGGTCTTTTTTTAGCAAATATTTACTTGCCTAAACTTAGTTAATATAATCTTATTAAATCTGGTTAGGGTTCCTACTACATACTGCATAAATTAAACCTTCATTCTGGTCATGCTTTATTGCTCTGGGTTGCAAAGCTAGTAGAAGTTATCAAACTACAAAGGAAGTGTACTATACCTTAATAAGATACATTTTTTTTTTACAAGTTTGGACTATAATTGTACTTAAAATCAGGCTAAATTTTAATCTCATTTACTTTTCAACCTGGTTGGTTTGTAGTGCGTTCCAGTTCAGCCTCGTTTCCTCCCCTTGTTTGAAGGCTTGTTTGCAGTACAAAAGTAGAATTAGCTCATTCTTCTGTGGATGTAGTGATTAAAATACTGTGTATTATCACTATCGTAGGTAGCTCAAGGTGAATGAAATGGAATTGACTGTTTTGCATGGTGAGTGTCTGATTTTGAATTGAAGTGTTTGAATTCTCCTTGTCACAAATGGTAGGCTGCATGTCTTGGCTCACAATAAATCATCAGTATTTTTGATAAGAATGCTAAGGGCTTTTATCCCAAAGGGCCTTTTCCATGCTTGCCTTTGCAACCTTTCATGCAAAAAATCTCTTCAGATCTCGTGAAAAGGTCTCATTTTCCTGACGCAAACTTTGTTATTAAAGAGACTCTGCTGTCTAACTTCCACCTTTTTTCCTTCTGTGTTCAGTCTTATTTAAATAAGTTTTGAAACATATGGTGTTTAGCTTCCTCACATGAGCAACCATGTGATTTTTCTACTTTTACCATTACGAATTTTGAATTCTGTTGAGAGATAGTTTGTCAGTAACATGAAATGTCATTGCCAGTACAAAGATGTATATCTTTCTGCAATTTGGAAAGTAAGTGGAGCTTTGCTTGTTGTGCCAGTGCTGGTTATTGATGACTACAGGTGTTAGGAATTGATAGTGTAAGTCTACCAAAGGACAGGCCATTTGTAGGTGTCCCATGTTTAGGCACAATTATGATTTGAGCAAATGTGCAGATGCACTATTATAAGGGCAATGCCACTGTATAGCCTTGATGGCTGAAGAATATTCAAGTACTCTGATTTGTAATACCATAAATCATAAATACTCTGACAAGGATATCTCATTGCTTGGTGTGTAGGTGTAAAGAGTATTGTACTCTGTCATATAAAACTTCTAGCACCTGACACTTAAAATGCCTGTTTGTTGTGAACTAGGTATGTTAGAAAGGAAAGTAATTAAATAAAGGGTTGTTTAAATGTTTTCTTCAAAAGGACCCTAACTTTTTGTTGTTGTTGCTGAATTACAGATAAGTTACAAACAGTTCTTTCATTAAAGAGCTACTTAGGGACTTGTAACAAAATTAAGGATTTGGATTTTTGTTGATTATGGTTTCCTTTCACTGTTAAAATAGGGATAACCTAGATGAATTAGCAGGTGAATTACAGCAAAACAGACAATTAGTAGATGCATTAAAAAGGAAAGATCTAGAAAGAACAAAAAATTTTTTCATTGCCCATTGAAAACCAAAGACATGCCAGAAAAAACCCCAACCACATACTCTCAGATTATTAAAAAGAAAAAAAGGAAGGGGATTTGAAGGGTGTTGTGGGCTTTTTAATTTTCTACCTATTTTCATTCATTAAAAGTGACAGAGCTTTAAATACAAAATATTTCTGTTTGATAAAGAAAAGAGTTTTTTCAGACAGTGTAAAGGCAAACTAGAACATGCTGATTTTAAAGTGTTTTGATATGTCTGCTCGGTTTCATAGTATTTCTTCTTCCTTTCTGTGTTTCCATTTACAACCATAATTTTGCTTCTGACTGGGTTGTGGCTGGTTAAGGCAGAGCTCTGGCTTTGATTAGAAGAGTTGCATGGTCCAAGTTTCTGTCTTTCTTGATGTGCCTTGCTTTTTAAAATACCAAAGTAACACAACCGTTTGTAGGTTGGCGCTCTTGATCTTATGATATTCTTTGATTAATTCTTAGTTCTTACTCTTAATAGTCCCAGTGGCCTCTCACTTTCTGAAACTCCCATATGGATTTCATCAAAGCAAAACAAACATTTGTTAACCTTAAATAAATAAGTAAAACTATTGACTCTTATGGACCGCAGAGATTTATGGACCTATCAAAGTACATTTATTAAGTCATTTTCTTATGACTGTAAAGTATTTCCACTGAGGTTCTCCTGTTTTGTTGATTCATATCATGTGTTTCTTTCACTAAAATATCTCTACTTCTCTTTGCTCCTTAATCAGTTTTGTGTCTTTGTTTTCTATTCTAGTTAAAGTCCATATTTCATTGTTTATTTTATTATAATTCTCCCCACACCCTTCTTCCTCAACGCCTCTACTCTCATCTACTCTCATCTGATCCACTTCTGGTGATTATTTTGCTGATAAGCACTTTTGTATGATTTCTAAACTTTTTAGTCCAGCTTTCTAGGACTGAGTTTAAAACAAACACTGTTTCCATTTTGAGTTTCATCTGTAACTATTTTTGCACTGGACTTCCATTCTGTACTTAAACACCAATGTATTGTTTTGTGGTGATTTTTTTACCTTTTTTTTTTTCCAGCAGTATCCTAAGAATCACTTTCCACATGTTTTTTTTGTGTACTGTGAACACTGCTGGTTTTATTAATTAGATTTTTGCATAGAGATCATGGAACAAAGCAAACAATTTCATATCCATCTTGCTCATGCTTCCTCTAACATTTTTTAAATTCTTCTTTCGACATTGCTTCTTTCATACTGTCAGTTTTCACCATTATGTAAAAAAGCAAGCATAAAAAGCAAATGGATTTTCATGCTTGACAAATGCAGTGCCTAATAAGGAAAAAATCAGCTGATATTATGGCATTAAAGCATCATGTGGGAAAATAGAATGTAGAATATTTTTAGAAAAATAAGTAATCTGAAAATTACAATAATTTAAGGGGTTTGTGGGTTTTTTTCCCTCTTTGATCGTGTAAATTACTTGCTACTAAATACTTACTAACTTGTATGAAAGTTGAGCTTTACCAACATTTCCATGAAAAAGTTTTGTCTTTCCTTGGCTTGAACAAGCAGTGCCACTAGAGGGAGCTTTTACCGATCATATATATGTGTGTGCTGTCGAGGGCAAAAAGGATGAAAACGAGTTTTTACAGCTGCCTGTAATGAACCATGAGCACACAACATAGATAAATTATCATTGAGTTATGTCTTTTTGAAATTTTATTTTTGATTTATGTAAGCTAATGAGTTGGGGAGAAAGCTCTGTCGTTTATACGGTACAGTAAGTTCTTGTAGCTTTTGATAAAGTGGGTTTTTTTCTCTCTCTCTTGCAGTCTTACCTTTCTTCCTGTTACCTGTTGTGTGACTTTTATAATTCTTGTTGTCAGATTTCTAGTTGATAATACTAGAAATTATCTAGTTGATAATCCATATTTACTTTTTTCCATATCTTGCAAGAGACAAAGTTTTTCATTTTCTTGTGATTTTTAGTTCTCGCTTTTTTAGAAAATTGTCATGGTGAAACTCAACCATCTGTCTTGGGAGTCTTGAGCCCTTCAGGTCCTCTAAGGTCAACAGGACAATCTTGGGGCTTAATTCTGTCATAACTATGAGGAAAAATTGTCCAGCTGGGAACTCTGTTGCAGTTTAACTCACTTGCAATTATGTCTTAGTAGTCTCTTCTGTGTCCTGTCCACAGAGAACATGAATTTTAATGCCTAGTTGATTTGAGTTTTGTGGTTTTCTAATACAAATGATATCAGCAGATATTTTATCATACCAGGTATCTCTGGAAGCAATGTACTGAACTGCCTAGGATAGTTAGTTACTACTTGGAAGTTTTAACTTTGTTGATATTATCCAGCCTGTATGGACAGACATTTTTCCATCTAACTTCTCTCACTTATTCACTGATTTGCTTTTGCTCTGCTTGAATGGGTACTAGCTCTGACAAAACCATGTCTTTATGGTGTTGAAACCAGATAGTGATTTCACAAAAGTTAATAAGTATGAATTATTTAGTGCTTCTAAACTTAGAGGCTATAATTGTATTAATGGCAATATTCTGAGCTAATTAGTTCAACTATTGTTGTTTTTTTCCTGCTTACACCTGATCTGCCTTCCATTTTCCCTTACATAGAAATGATTTTCCTTTTATCCAAAGGCAAGTATAACAACCTCTCATAAAGACTGACCAGAACTGAAAACAAGGATAGTGAACTAATTGCTATGTAATCATGCTTGAAAACTGCAATATTGGCACTAGGCTCAAATCTGCTCTCATTACACTTGTTCAGATAAACTGCTGTCTTCCCCTGAAGTCAATTATGATTCTTTGATATTGCAGTCACAATTCAATGCTCTTCGTGCCCATCTTTCAGTATGGCTGCAGAGAGAGCACTTTTCCAAACATACAGCATTCCCATTCATAAACTTAGTCTGGAAGTTGACAGCAATCAGTCTGGCTCTTCTACTACAGGGAAATATCTACAAGTATTTTCGTTGTGCAGTCACTGAACAGGTGGTGTGTTTCTGTGAGGCACCTGTTGAGGCAAAACATTTTCTCTGGATAAAATGAAAGCATAAAAGTTGGACTGTCTCATGTTTTATTGTAAGTTGGAATTTCTGTGTGAAATGCTGCACGAAATCTGTGTCTTGGTCAAAACACTATCACATTTGGTCACAGAAGGAAATTGATTGTTGAAGACTGATTTACCTTAGTTGAAATTGCAATTCCAAGCTCTAATTTTTTTCTGATAAAACTATGTGCAGCCAGCACTATCACTCAAAAGACTGTAGATAATAATAATGTCTCTTTATACATTTATATATATTTAAATTATTTTATGAAGAATACGTGACCCTTCCCCCTAAACCCAAGTGCACATGGACACCTACAAGGAACAGTGAATTCTCCCCATTACACTAAAAAAATTTTCTTATTTTATATGGGGATAGCAAAAAAAATGGGCACTTTGATGGTAAAACTTGTTACTGAGGTTTTAAAATATGTTTACCCAAGAGCTCCCAGAACTCTTCAGGAAATGTTTCTACTCATTTCAAGTTCAGAACAAATTTTGAAGAGAGATGACCTGAACATTGTGTAACTGTTGGGTCTTTCTGCTATCTTGTAATTCTGGAAGAAGAGTGCACTGTATTCTTGGCATTCATTCTAAGGTTGCAATTAGTTTCTGATGTGCCATGCAATTATTGCCACTGTTTCTGTGGTAAAAAATCGGAGCATAGGTTTCGTGAATATGAACCCGTGACCTAGAAATTATATTTAATACGTCATACCATGCATATTGCTCCCTGGTAAACATTTTCTTTCCTAAAGATTAAAGGAATGCTAAATGCATTTTCAGGTGAGTAGATCGGATTTTGCAAGTGATGCCTAGGTTTGATTTTTCTGAGCCTTCTTGCAACCTATGCTGAAATGCATTATGTTTCTTACTTAAATGATTTGAACACATGTATTTTTCCATTATCAATGTTGAAAAAGAAGTATTCATGTGATATTAGCTGAGAAATAACTAGAATTCAAGAAATGTATTTCAGAAAGAGCTGGCCCAGAGGGTAGTAAACTAACAGATTGACAACTGTATTTTAATATCATATTAGAAATAGCAGAACAGAAAACACTTGACAAATTTTTGTGCTGCCACGATGCAAAACCTATTTCAGGGCATATGAATTGAGAATAATGGAAAATAAA
Source organism: Pipra filicauda (assembly GCF_003945595.2). NCBI lineage: Eukaryota > Metazoa > Chordata > Aves > Passeriformes > Pipridae > Pipra > Pipra filicauda. The sequence continues at coordinate 1,015,612 of NW_024103851.1, read as the reverse complement.
ATGTATCAGTATATTTTAAATGTCTGGTTTTATTTGAGAAAAAAGGTCTTTTTTCTTTTAAACACCTCTAACAGGGAATTAGTAACCGGAGCAGTAAAACTTACCTACACTCAGAATTTCACAAATGATTTGACATTTGCAGCAGAGAACTCTGTTAATTAATGTAGATTTGAGGTCAGGATAATGCAATAGTGGGACAATACCTTCTTTCATTCTGTAAATAATACAAAATACTTTTGTATCAACTATTTAGACATGACCATATTGTGTTCTCTTATTTGAAATGAGGTATCACTACGTTCCTTAGTTACTTAGCAAGGATTTTTCTCTAAATTTTTGCCTGTGTAAAGTTCTATCAGTCCTGAAGGTCGGTCTTCTGCTATTTTGCTGATACTCTTTTTTCATCTGTTCTTGATAATACTACATGTGAGAATGCTAAGCATAAGGATTAATAAGTCCTCATTTATGATTTTTGAGCTTAAAATATTACAATATGGGCCTAAAAACTGAAATTAATTTTGGAATTTTTGCATAAGTTATGCCACAATTTCATGTCCCTTGGGCAACATATGAAAACAAACTTAAGAATAACTGTATTCCTTTTCATAAATGAGTATGATGTGTGGCTACCACATTTATAGTAACACAACATCAGTGTTCCTTTTTTATGTGTTTTCTGAGTTGATATTTTTTCCCTATTTGAATGCAAGCCATCCTAAGATGTTCATAAGATGGACCATAAAATGCACTGCAAGTTTTACTTAAATGTTTATTGAAAACCTCATTTTTCTGTATAATAACAGAAATGGAAGAGAAAACTGCAAACTTTTGCTTATAAAAATGAAAATCAGAATTATGCTGTCCAATTTGGGATCCTCTTTATTTTTCTTCTCAATATTTTACTTGGACATGTATACAGGATTAAAAGCACCTATGTGCATGTGCTTCCAGTGTATTTTGCCAGCCAAACCAAAAGAAGATGCATGGATGCTGGAAAAGGCTCATTAATCAAACAGATGTAGTTTCAGTAATTATGAAATCTCCCTATTAAGCAGAAGCAGTAAGTCATTAAAATATCTTCACTGTCCTTTTGGCTAAGATCAAGCATAGAATATCTTCTCATTAGGATAATGGATTTCAATAAAATGATATTCCATCACTCTCCATAAGGAATCAAAATTAAACTTTTTGGTTAACTTAATCACTTAATCATTCATTTCATCTTCCTCCAATCTTGTTCATTCATTTGTAAGAGAAAATTAATTCTTCAGAAAATCAGTCTACTATCCTGGCAAACTGCGTTGAGTATAAAAGTTAACTTTGTAAATTAAATTAAGGGTGACTTAATGAAATTAATCCTGAAAATAAAGTGAACAGAAGCAATAAGTATTTGATTTTTATTGGGTTTTTTTAAATTCAGGAAGCTATTAATAGATAAAAATTCAGGGTTTTTTTTAAATTTCAGGAGCATTTTTTGAGGAAAACTGGAGGTTAATGACATAAATCAGTTTAACCTTTTTTCATTGTCTTTTTAATTTGAATTTAATTTATACTGATTATTTCCTATTTGTTTTCAATATCTTTTCACTTTGTTTTTCTGTGAACTAAAGATCTGAATTATAGATTATTAGACATATCATTTATGGATTCAGAAGTGGAAGAGAAAAAATAAGCTTGTAAGGCACCACTTTATTTGACATATGATCTTATAAATTTTATTATAGCAGATTTTCCTTATCCTGACTAGTTGTTCTTCATTCATAGTTGGATGGTGATCTTTATTTCACTACTTCTTACCCAGAATTATTCTGTGTAATCTACTCATCTTTAAAAGGACAAGGCACAGTGTCTTCAGTGCATTTGAGGTTTGATGGAAACTTCCAAATCCTGTTAGAGGTCCAAATATAAGCCAAATTATCACTCTGTTTATGATGATTGACAACACAATATCTGTAAAGTTTCCTGCACACTTTTGAATATGTAGATGTGAAGATATGATTTGTGATCAAATCATACTGCTTTGATCAATGTGTGTTGTATCTGCTGATGCATGTATGCCAGGAGTGACAATTTAAAATGGTTGCTTGAGATGCAGAATAGTTTGTGAATTTGGGATAGTTATCATACTTACTATGAAAAGTTCACACTACAAGTTGCCACAGAAATTAATAGTGAATCCTCCAATTCAGCCATTGGTTTTGGCAAATGGTGTTGGGTACTGAATTTGCAGCCCTAGCTCAAATTGAAAGAGTTGCTGTCTAAAAGCAGGCAAATTAAAAGATGTTCATAGTTTCCTGGTGCTGTCTTTTCTTTCCTGACAGAGGAGTTAGGCAGCTCTTCTGTTCTCATTAGAGGAGAACTGAGCTAAGCTCAAATCTTGTCAGTGTTCTTTGTTTACTGAAAGAACAGCAAAATTGTGTTCACTTAGTATCTTTTCCCATATCTTTTATAGAGAAGGAACAACGTCTGAATCATAAAATTATTGAATGGTTTGGGTTGGAAGGGACCTTAATGATCATCTAGCTCCAACCCCTCTGCCATGGACAGGGACACCTTCCATTAGATCCACGTGTTTCATTTCAGTGGGACCTCAAGAGACTGTGTCAAGGACAGTCTTGAAAGCTAGACCTTCACAGCTTTTTTCTGGGAGTGAATATTATACTGAGGACGGGGAGTTAAAACTTGAAGCTTTTTACTTCATGTTTTAGCTATGTAGAATTCAACTTACAAATTAGGTTGGCCTTCTTTAATTCTCCTCAAATGGATCTGTAAAAACAAAAGCCCGAAAACAAAACAAAAAGCCCCAAACATTTACAGCTTTTACACTATATTCAGTCAACCTTTTTTGTTTGAACTTGTGTGGTGTCTTTCACAAGCAGTGCAGACAGCCCTCTGATATCTGATTAGCAGTGTAGTGAGTTAACCCTGGCCAGCTGGGGAGAAAATAAGATGAAGATGGTTGTGGGTCAAGATAAAGACAAGGAGATCACTTGCTAATTACCACGTGGGCAAAACATTTGTGACTGGGGAAAATGAATTTATTTTACTACCAATTAAAATATGTGCAAAATAAATGCAAAATACCAAACCAAACAGTGTAAAACATCTCCCTGACTTCAACTCCTTTTTTTTTTCCCAAGGCTTAACTTCACTCTTTCACTCCTGACTCCTTTAACTCCCCTTTTAGCAGCACAGGGGGGTGGGGAATGGGGGCTGTTGTTCTCCCTGCTGCTCCTGGCCTCTCACTCCATTCCCCTGCTCCAGCATGGGCTCTTCTTCATAGGCCACAGCTCCCTTGGGTAAAACCCATGTGCTCCAGTGAGGGCTCTCCAGAGGAATCTGGTGGCTGGAGCCCTTCCTGCCCCTCTTCCTGCTCTCCCCTTGGGGCTTGCAGGGCCATTTCTCACCCTTTTCACCTCATCCTTCACATCTGGGCAGTGTTCTGCCGGTGTTTTTCTGGCCACAGAGGCAGCAGGCCCCTGCCAAGACCTGGGCAACTGCAGCTGGTACCACTCTAAAGTCCTACAGGTGCATTTGCCATATATATGTGTGTATACAGACTTTCAAATATATTTACGGGAGGCGTCCTTCGCTTTGAACATAATAGGAGTTCGTTATCCAGACAAAGGTAGTAAACTGTAATGTTAGGAACTTAATATTCAAATATCTGATTCAAATCAAAGAGAATGGGCTATAATTGTTACACCTTCATTTTTCAGATATGCTAATTTAACTGTACTGTGTTCTTTGGATGACATGTTAAACATGTAGTAATAATAAGGTTTTACCAAGCATAATTATCAAGTACTCTTGGCCTTAAAAATGCCTCAGTTGTACCCGTGCATGATAATAAGGATACAGTAATAGACAATGCTGTTGTCAATGCTATTTGCATTTGATAATTAGAAAAACCCAACAATTTATATTCAAAAATGCTATGTGAACAGCAGGATAAGCTGGACAGCTAAGGCTGTTGTAAAACATATTGGCTTGGATTTCCATAGAACATTAAAATAAAACAGGTTTGGAAATAACACTTCAGCCATTGTAATGACACTTGCTGGGTTTTTTTTGTTTAAAAAAAAAAGCAAAATAAAACCAAGCCCCTTTGGGATCATGTGAACCTACCTGGAATTGTAATAGCTAGTCTTCACAGTGAAAGGGGATACTGGTCACTAACCCTATACTTGATTAGCCCTTTAAAAATTGGTTTGATCCACAATAAGTTCAGAACTGGCTTTCATACTTAGCATTTTTTTCTCTTCTTTTTCTAACCAAAGCTTTCTTCTGCTTGTCCCAGTAATGCACCTGATGAGCATTAGTAAGATATAAGCTGTTTTACTACAGATGGCAAAAAGCAAGTGAATTTTACCTGGGGCAATGCAAAGGCTGGATGTAGGAGAAGTGCTGCACCATCTTTCCATTAATTCTTTTCAATCTTTGCTAGTATGACAGAACCGTTGAGATCTGAATCATCAACACTGATCAACACAGGCAGTCCATGTCGTTTGACTTGCACCTTGTAGTCTGGTCAGAAATGATTTTTCATTTAAGTAGCTCTTTGGAAATGTTGATACAGTCTGAGTTTTTTGAACAGGACAACACAAACACACTTTTGCTTTAGAGGGTGGAGGGGCAGGGAAAGAAGAAAAAAATATTTAATCATGGTGTACTTGATAAATTTTAGGAATCTAAAACAGGTTCCTAAGGTGTATCTCTTGTGGTTTTCTTAGGGCAGAGAAGCTTATGAGAGAGCCTTTTCCCACAACAGTACTGCTTCAAGAGAGGAAATACAACCAGAAAGTCTAAACTGAGCACGGATCTCAAAATATTTGGTCTTTCTAGGTATCTTGTGTTTATCTCAATGTTTTATTTACCATCATGACTTGCTCAGGTATTCTGTGAAATATTAGTGGATCTTGTTGTGCCTTTTTGATTGGATGCCATCTTATTAACACAAAATCTAGACATCACTATATAATGATTGCTTGTCATATTTTTCTCCCTTATGTCGTGTTCAAGCAAAACGATAAAAATCTTCATGTGTGCTAGATGTGTAACTACTTTTTCCTCCTTAAAAATGAAAGAAAAAGTACCAAATAAGAAGCAGAACACATGGTAACTTACTTTGTAAAATTCTAACTACTGCTGAGTCCCACGTCATTCACTAATATTCCTTCTTTTTAAAAAAATCTGAGCTATTCTAAAATTTGAATATGTATTTTCCTGATAAGTGCAGTGGTTTATGCATTTGAACCATACTTAAAGTTATCTACTTGTGCAGTAGTTTGATATTACTTCTCATGCTAAGGATTAATAAAGGCTGACATAGGCTTTCCTTGCATTGCAACTTCATTCCCTTTTAAAAAGAACATAGAAGGACCTACAACACTCCAAATCTGTATCTCCTCATAATAATTTTATATATATATATCTTGACCCACCCCTCCAAGATTTTATTGTCTCAACTGAATGTAGAACTAACATCTAGACTTTGAGCACACCACGTTATCTGGAATTAAAAACTGATTGGCATCTCAAAAACGGAGATTGCACTTCTGACTAATTTCTCACTTTAGCTATCCTCAGTTAGAAAAGACTTGACCTATCATTCATAGACATTTTTAAAAATGTTTGCAGTTTTCTTCTGATAAGATTAAATCACTTAGTTGAAATATTGACTTTACTCTGAAGTTTTACTCCTTCTGTAAAACCAGGAATCCAAGCAGACTGGTGAGGAGTTTGCTTGTGATGTCAGTTGCCCTGCCCTGCCCTGTGGCAGAAAAGGAGTCCTCTAAATACTTTACAGCTGTGAGTCAAACATTCTCATCTGTCTAACTTGTAAGTCTATCATAAAGAAAAATGCTCTGTTCATCTTCAGATATGCAAATTTATGCAAATATTTTTGTTAGTATCGTAGAAGTGTGATATCTTCTTTAGCCTCTAGGGAAAAAAGTAAGGATTCTATCTTTAATTATTAAATGCTAGGTACTTCAGACCTTGGGGAATAAAAAATCCACAAAATGTGTGTTCTATGGAACTACTGTCCTGAACTGACTTGTACCTTGTGCTGTTGCTTCAGTATGCTTAAGGATGCTGAACACTTACTGGAATCAACTTGCAGATTTTTGTACCGGCATATGAAAATACTTGTTAGCCTGCTCTGATTTACATATGATTTTTTCAAGGTATTAGTGTAAGAGATTTGGGCCTCTAGTGCCAAAATTCACAGCTGTGTTCCACAGTTGGTTTGAGTTTATGAGAGAATACTGTGTCTCACAGGTCGGTTGTAGCACAGCTTGCTCTATGATAAAGAGGTAAGTTCAGAAATCTAAACTATGTTCACATTTTTATATTATCAAATGTTCTTCAAATTCTTTTGTTGTTGTTCCTTTCCTAGCTGCAGTTCTGTTCATCAAAATTCACATGAGATTTTTGCCCTATAAAACCCCAAAAAGATATCACCATAATTTGGAAGCTTATCTTCTGGTTTTGGAAAATCAAATCAAGACCAACATGATCTTAAACATATGCCACATATACCCTACATTAATGCAAGCACAAAAATATTTCTTTCACCTGCAAAAATACTTTTTCAGGATGTTTCCTTGGTGCTTTTGTCAATGTATTATGATGATTTATTTTTTTTGGTCACTTGATACTTTGAGAAAGAGTGGTCTTTACCAAAAGAGTTTGCAAAATGCAATCAGAGCTAATCTTCCCATGAATCACTGAGAGGAATTGAGAAAGCATTCCTTTTATACTTAGTTGGAGGGGAAAATAAAGCTTTAAGTAGAAGAGGCAGGAAACACCTTATTTGTCTTTTCCTCTCAGGAAAAAAGTAGTCTGTCAGTATAATATGGTTAAATTCACAGATCACACTCCTTTTGGTTTTTGCTTCTGTCATCACTTCTAACAGCAGGCAACTGATAAGCAGCTTCTGCTATAAATGACATATCTGTTTTCTCCAAAGGGGATATGAAGGTAAGCAACAATGCACAAACATGGAATTAATAATGCCTTTGAATAAAACCCTGAGTTTAAGCTTAAGTGATGTTTACTTTCTGCTGTGCAAATTAAGAAACGATGTTTTGCTGCTTTTTGCATTCCCTGTTAGTTTCTATTTTTTTCTCATCTAACCATATGTGGGATGTGCTTTCTTTGCTTCGTGGTATTAAATATTTTGTCTGCCTGTTAGAAACAGTTTCCTCCCTAGCCATTATAGGGAAAGTGTAGATTTCTAGTATGGCCTTCAGACAGGAATCTGCAGCTTTTGCTCTGAATTAACTTTTTTATGAGACTTTTGTCAAGCATCTCAAACAATAGTAGGTAGGTAGATAACATCATGAGATAATAAAATATTTTGAACCTTCATTTTGTGAAACAGTTAAATATTCATTCTAAACACCAAGTTTAAAAGATCTCTTTTTTTCTGTACCTATATTACATTGTTTTGAGAATTAACATTTGGGTTCGGTGGGTATGCTTTTATGTTGAAGTGTCCAGCAATTTTAGAGTCCCTCATTGGTTGTTTTGATATTGCTTAAGTTAGGTAAAACCTGGATGAACATCCCTAAACTCAGAACAATTATGTTGATATAAAACTTGTAAAAGTAATGAGACCATTAAAATAAGTAGCACTATGAGGAAAAAATTACATATTATGTTTTTGTTAAAGATAAAACTTAAATTTAGAGATGGAAGCCTGCTAAAGCAATGATGAAAAATTAAGCTGACTGATAAAAATCTTCAGAAAACTATTTGTTATGCATTAGTGTTTTATCCCTAGGTCCTGAAAAACTAACAAAAAAACCCCCACAAAAACAAATAATCCCCCTCCCCAAAAGAACCCAAACAAAACCAACCCCCCCACCTAATAAACAAAAGATACTTGTTGATGTAAAGTTGACTGAGGAAGAACATAGGCTAGGTAATTTGCAAGTGTATTTTAATTTAAGTAAGACCTGACAAGAAAAATTGTGAAGAATTCCAGTATTCTTTTCCTTTATCATTGTGGGTTTCTCTGCTCTCTGCTCTAAAATTTTGTGTCATGACTCCAGGCTTCTCCATACTTAGATAAGTACCAGTCTGTGAAAAATCATACCTACCTGTAAAGATACTGAAGATGGAGCTCAGTTTGCTGTAAAATCCTTCAAAATGCTCAGGTACTTTCAGCAGTGAAAAGGTGAAGTAGTATATTTGCGTGTCAGAAGGTTAAATACTGAAGAGGCACCTGAGGATTGGATATGCAAAAATATGGAAATATTCATGAGTTTTACTTTGCATAGGATTGATAGTCTATTATTGCTTATGCACTAAGGACAGTTTAATGAAAGTCAAAAAACCAGACTGACTGACTTTTAATTGTTCCTGGTGCCATTGACCTGAGTAGTTGAGGTTTTTTCCAAATGAACAAAAAAGATGGCAGGTTTCTCCTACAATTCTGAGTTTCATAACATGCAAAACACTTTACAAATGTGTTCATAGAGGACACAGTAGCAAGGGTGGGAACATTTGTCAAATTGTCAATGGACTATGGGAGGTTCTGCAGACTCAAAAGTAAAGCAAAGGCAATCTAGATAAGATGTTGTTTTCAACTGATGCAAAAATTTCCTCTGTCTACTCTCTTCTGATAAAAAAACCAAAACCAAACCACAAACAACAGTCAGCACCAGTTGCCTTAGTAACCTTACTTAGACACTACAAAAAGAATATATTTTTTAAAAAATTTAAAATGGCATTCTACTAAACAATAAAATAAGCCACACATTTAATTATTAGTTCCTTTCCAAATATAAAATACCAAAGAAAATATCTATTTTCATAAATGCAGAATTTAAATAATAACAATTTTCAGAAAAGTTGAATTACACAAGTTTTGGGTACAGTTTTCTATTTTTCCTTTGTAAAATGTTGAAATTTTGATAAATTTTAATTTCAAGAGGCTGCTTAATTAAAAAATAAATCCTAATGTCTCTGGGTAAATTGCAGATCACAGTAAGTAATGATGTTTATTTTAAACCTTTTCTCATTTTCAGTGGTTAAAGACAGAAGTACAGAGAGTACTGTGGATTATGTTGTATGTCACTTGATGACGGCAATGTATCCAGAAATGTTTGATAGTAGTCATATAGTACATTGCACGTCTATGAAATTGTTTTTATATTTTATTCCAGGAGCGCTTAAAAAAGTTTTATTAAAAACTCCTCAAGCTGAGAAAGTCTTCTTATTTATTAGTAATCTGGTTCTTGGATTGAATAGGACACTAATTTATAGGAGTCAAAACATGTAGCCATACCATGATCTTTCAGATTAATAAGTCACTGGCTACTCTAAAAACTGGTCAAGAAGTATCAGAAATAAAGTTCAGGTAAGAACTTTAGGTTCAGGTAAGATTCAGGAAAATCTTGTAAGTATGGTCTGTCTCTGGGCATCCAATTGTACTTCTCGAAATGGCCCTGGTAACATATCCAGAGGCAAATTCCTGAATCAGAACTGGAACAAAGAAACAGGCCTGTTCTCTGTTGTGAGCGAAGTAACTGCCATAAAATAGCATTTTCTAAGACTTGCTCTTTTCCTTATAGAGATCTAGAGAAAGGCTTGAAATAAACCTCAAACCAAGTAATTTTAATCACTAAGCATTGTGTGAAGACCACCTTGAAGGAGGGGCAAAAATAGCTGCTACATTTTGAGCAACACTGTATTATGGTAGGCAACTTGAAGTGGAATATGAAACATCCCAGGCGATCAGTATGAGCCACTCTAAGATTACAGCTAAGATTTAGGGATACAGAAAATCTTCAGTGACACTTGGGCTTGTTTGCCTATGAAGCTGAATGTGAACTTGGCTCTCTAGCAGTCTGTCAAGGCTGTCCTGTGAAATGTCAGTCATGTGGGGAAGGAGCAGACTTCTGCAATATGGAGAAGAGGTGGGACAGAAGAGGGTGAAAAATCAAGCTTCTACTCTACCAATCACCATCCTTATCTAGTAGATAAAGCCATCCAAGGAACATGCTGAGGAGTACAGCCAGATTTTTATCTTGAGAGGGAAAAGGAAGTAACATTATGTGGTGGATTTTCTTTAAACTGTCTTCCAAGCCAAGAAAAAGACAATAGAACATGTATAAGGCAAAAGGTTGGTTGGTTGAACCACCTCAAGTGTAAAAAGAAGGCTTGTACATTTGGCTAATACTTCCTTGCCAGGTGTATTTCCTTTCCCCATAAGAGAAGAAGGTCTTTGATAAACTTCTCACTGATTCCTTGCTGACATAAGAATCTGGAACATAAGCTATATCCTCCCTGGATTTTTCCAGCCATTGCCCTGAGTGTTGTTTTCATTAGTGGCCCTTCTGGGAACTTAGGAAAGGACATCTCCAGCAGTGTTCCTGTCATTCATGATCTGAAGTTTGGATAGAGGTGTATCCTACTGAGCAACAGGCTTGTGGCACAGGGCCAAGGTTGCATTTCTTGTCATTGAAATTAACCTGTGACAGGCCGTCCTCAATAACACCTGCTTCTAAGTTCGATTTTTAAAGGGGTTTTCATTGACAATGAGCTGCTTTGAGGTATCTCCCACTTTTTGCTTAGCATCATTTTAAAAGTTCATTTGAAACACTGCATGAAATGTTCTAGCAACTTATGCTTATTTATTCCTACTCTTTGGGGGGACACAGTCTTGTGAATTAAACTTGGTGGATTTTAGCATTCATTTCGGATTATAAAACCCGCCTATGCAATATGAAAAGTAAGGCTGTCTCAGCATACTAAAACACTGCAATTCAAACCAGCCACATTAATATTCCTGTTGGTTGTCATTGGAGATATACCAATTCTCATATGTATTTATCCACATTCTAGAGTGCCCTTGCAATCTCATGACTGCTTTTCAGAAGTGCTTGGTGGCTTATTCTTTCTCCTCAGCACGCTACAGAGAAATTACATATTCAATTGGAGGAGACAAATGTGTTTAGGATAACTAACATTTAGCACACAGTACAAATTAAACCCAGATGATATGATTGTATCCCTTGCTCCCCAACATTTATATTAGAATTCATGTTTAAAACAGGAGTCTTTTGCATTACAAGTAAAGATTAAAATAGCTTTTAACTTTTTTCCCCCATACTTGATAGGCATTCTTGTATAATTAATGAGTTGGATATACTGTTAATAGTTAAGTTTTAGTGGTTTGTATTTTAAATATATTTAAAACATATTTAAATATGTATAGTGTAACAGAGAAGTGGTTAAGACTTCTTGTTAGAAAGCCGGGGCTTTCTATATTTCTTGGCTAAGATATTTTTTCAATGCTACTACAGATTGACTCATCTGTTTCATATTCTGCTAGCAATTCATTGTGGCTACCTTGGAATCAGAACACAATATTGATATTGCAGTCATTTGCCCTTTTGACTCTAATTTGATCAGCTTTCAAGTTCTTAATTTCTGGCATACACATATGGAGCTTTATTTTAGTAAAGTTTTTACTTTGCTGACAGAATCTTTGCAAAAGCTTCTGAGAGATCCTCTGATATAGCTTCAAATTATTAATAAAAACCACCTGTGACTATAAATGCATAATGTTCCCATTTCTTAATATTTTTAGATATATAGTTGTTTATATGCATTCAAACCTACTGCTAGATACAACTGCAGATTGTCTTTTTCATCTCCTCAGCAGACTGCTTTGATAAGAGATGTCAGCAGCTTTACAGGTGACCTGTTTATTGATCAGGATGCTAGGGATTTGAACAGACTTCTGTGCAGTGAAGCATCGAGATTTTTTACTCTGCTTTGCCCATCAAAAATCACTGAAGTTGCTGGTATAGTGAGGATTAAGCTTTAACAACCTATGGGGTTAAAAAGAGAGTTTGTGTGTATATGGTCTGCTTTGTGCTACAATCAACATCTGTCCTTTCAAAAATCATGGTCTCTATTCCCCAAATAGTTCATGGACTAACTAAGTGGGAATTAAAGCAATTGCAGGCAAAGTAGGAGACAGATCGTTTTTAGTTTATCCAGATGGTTAGACTATAAAAATAAGCTATAAATAGACTGTAAAACAGGAAAGGGCACATATCCCTTTCCTGGTTTGGTTGAGCGTGAACACCAGAAATATGAGAGGCTGCACTTGAAAGGACAAGAGATCCATCTCACTTGCTACCTGGTTTCCAACAGCTGGGTACCTGAGAAAACATGTAAGAATAGAGCAAGCCACAGCACTCTTTTGCTTCAATGATCATTAAGTCTTGAGGAGTTAACAGATTGTGGATTGCAGATGTTTTGCGTTCGTATTTAATGACATTAGGTGACCTTCTTTCTATTGGTCTAATTACTTGTATCTCAAGGAAACTTGTTTCTGTTGGACATATACTGTTATTTCCCTCTCAATAGGGAAGTCAGAGTAGCAAATGTCATCATACCTATGACAAAGCTAGCAGCTCCTTTGATGTAAACAGAATAGGGTGGAGGGGAATTGTCTTTTTGCTTCAAAAAGTTAACATTTAAATGGACTTACACTGGCTGGGATGTTAATATATCACAGAGAAAAATGGTATAGAGGAGAGTTTATTTCTTTGCTGCTACAATGCTGACAGGAAAGTGTGCTCTGTAATTGATTAACAGGGCACAGTGCATTGACTTATATGGGAAAGCTATTACATCTCAGTAACAGGAAGGTATATATGATTCTGGTTTTAGTAAGTAAAAAATTGGATTCCACAGGAAATAACTAAAACTGCTGAAAGAACCAAAGGTTCCCAAGGATTTTTTTTCTCTTAAATCTGTAGCATAACAGTATTTCATGTTCTGAGGGAAGTTTAAAGAGTGCAATATATTTAGTGCAGCTTTTATATAGGGCTAGAAATATTAGCTTATGTAAGCAGTCTTCTAACTTTTGTTCTGTTGTACCTAAAGTCATGAGTTATTAAAGAGATGTAATATCTTTTTTAAGTCTATTCATTTGAAATATAATCCTTCCCTATAATTCGTACACATTTATGGTGGATCTCCTATATTTTTGAAGCCTAAATGAGCAGGCAAGATTGGGAGGTTTACTGTTTTTAAAAAATGAGAAAGCGGGGATGAGGTTTGTGGTGGGGTTTTTTTTTGTTTGTTTGTTTGGTTGGTTTGGTTTGTTTTTTGGTTTTTTTTTTAAACTTATTAGTTGGTGTCCCAAACAGGCATAGGAAAGGAGTACAGTTCTAAACAGTAGTGAAGGAAAACTATATCAATTATGTTTTGTTTCTTTCTAGCTCCCACCCCAATATTGTTGATCCCAACCAAATTAAGAAATCAGATGGTTCAGATTTAATACTGCAAAAGCACATGTGCACCATATTAAATATATTCACAACTGTCTGCAAAAATTGTGACCACAGTGGTAAATACAGAGTGATACTCCCTGTGGGATTTATATATATATATATATATATATATATATATATTTAACTAAGTAAAGCTTCTCTGCTGTATTTTTTCGAATCCAAGAGTATGAGTTAGTGCAAGGTAGGCCATACAGGGGAATGATGATTTAGAAACTAGTACTCTTTCCAAAAATGTTTTTCCATATTTCTTTTGCATGTCTTCAATAGTAACACCAATATAAAAGCTGTCAAATTAAAATTCAGTAGCTACTGGACTCAGTAAAAGATTAGAAGTTCTGATGAGCTTCCACTATTTGAAGAGGTTTCTTTCAGCTGTCTTGTTGTTCCTGAGCACATTGCCTAAAATCCGTCTTTATTTTTGTTGCAGATATTGTATGCATATTTTAAAAAACTTTTAAAAAGTTTATTTGTTATGATTTATGATAGCTCTTTTATTTCTTTATTTTCTTTTATACTCTTATTTTTATTTTCTTTTATTTTTTAGAATATAGTGAGCAATAGCTTCCCGTTCTATTAAGTTATAAATTAAATTGCATAAATAGTATCCATTTTTTGTATCCAAGTCTTTTTAATATTTTTCCATGAAGATGTAGACTTTTCCCCTCACCCCAGTTTGAAGCTATGGGTGGCAGAAAATTGTATAAACCTAACAATTTTGTTTAAAAAAATATACTGAAAAACCCCTAGGAAACTGAACAAAGCTACATGTTCAACCTTAGCTCTCATTACTGATGAGAATACGTTTTTTTCCTTTAAATATCATGCAATAAAAGCACAGGAAAACGTTACAAAGAGATTTTGTTGGGTATTTTTAAAATCTTCTGATTATATGTTGTTTTGCTTATAAATGTTTCATTCCATTTTTACCTAGACAATAGGACTAACAATAAGTGCCTTTAAGTCTCAAGCTAGGTGGCACTAAGTGACATGACAGCACAAGAAGTTTGCTGTCAGTTTTTAAGCTGAAAACATATTTTTATGAATTATGGAAAATAGACTGCAGATAATGAAATACTTGAGAAAAACTTTGTCAAATAGTTCTGTATTTCTGTGATTATGATGTCAAGGACAAAAATTGGCAATTAGGGCAATCTGCTGCTCACTTCTATTCTTAAGATCTAACTTTTTACTACTTTGACTGAAATAATAGCAACCTGGCACCCAGGATCTTAAAATGTAGGCTTTTGCTCCCATATCCCTGCTCCTAGGGAGAGGTGTGTGCAACCCTGGTGTGTTACTTGAGTGGTGTGATGTGAGGAACACCTGGCTGCAGGCTTCTGACCAGATGTGCTGTCTGGCCACAGCCAAAGCAGAGGAAGAAGGGATTTGATCTTTCTGTTTTGTGGTATAAACAGCAATGTCTGAAACCATTTATCTAACCTTGTCAAACCTCCATCATTAAATAGTGTGGTAGTGAACTTAAAAGTCTCTGGAATTGTCCTTTAATTCAGTGCAGAGTAGATGCCCTTTACTCATGCTTGTGCTTGTATAAATTCTACTTTTCCCCTTAACGTTTTTTACTTCAGAGGTTTGTAAAAGAAACTTATTTATTTTGTTAAATGTCAAAGTACTGACTCCTGAATTAATGTTCTTCTGCATTTATGTTCTTCAGTTTCTATTGCTGTGAAAGTAATTTTATTTTATATTACATGAGACTGCACGTTTTAAGTGAATGTCATTGTAAATTACTTGATTAACTCACATCCCTTTTTTCCTCATACAGTTCTTCTTTAGGAGGTATGATTATTTTGACCTTCACATGATCCAGTCCAGCCAAATCACCGGTTTGTTATTGTTCCAAAACTGTGTGTTGTGGCTGATCACTAAATATGGTCCTTATGTGTGTTTAGACCTGTGATGGTCTAGACCACCTACGGTGATCTAACGCTTTCTAGATACATAAATTGAGGGTGTTTCCACTTGCAATAGAGCTTGTGCTGCAATGCGTGTGTTTAAAAAGATTAGTCAAGCTTACTGGTGTAGGTCAGGGCTTTTTTTATTTGTACCTGTAAAGTAAATGAGTAATTTAAGCTACATATTTCTCCCATCTGTTGAAATGCCTTACAAAAACTAGAACAAAGGATAGTACATTAACTGAGTATTTGAAAAATCCAAACCCATATCTCTACATTCTAATTTATATCATACAACAACAGGAGATTTTTTTAAAACTTTTTTCTTCATTAGAAAACCAAAGACTGATTTTGGTTTTTTACATCTTACATGCTAATACCAAGTTAATCTTCTTTATAACTGAGTAAAATGCAAGCAAAATGTTCAAATGCATTATAGAGATTAGTTAGTATAGTTTTTTTTCTGTGAATCTGTTGTATGTGATAATTCATAGGGATTCATTAGTGTCCCCTAATTTATTTTCTTTTTTTTTAAATATCAATTTGTCAGCACTTCTATTACATAAATGAAAATTTGTATCTTATCTACTTCTTACAAAGCTTTCATGATAATTCTTTTCTTTAGCACTAGATTATGTCACCAAAAACATTCCAGGTATATCAGGGCAGGGTTTTTTTGTGGTTCAACTGTTGCATCCCTAAGGAGAGTGGTGGCCCATGGTTAGGCTTTACCATTATCTAATTTTGTCCTTTGTTGAAGTCCTTTTTTTTTCCCTCATGTCAAGTTGTGGGTATGATTTCTTGTGGGCTTTGAGGTGGGTTTTTGTTTGGTTTGTTGGTTGCAGAGCTGGGATGTAGCTAAATGCATTCCACATGCCACACGTGAAAAATAACAAGGTTGTGTTACCACCCAAAAAAAAAATAAAGAGCACATTGCGACTTAATATGTATGAATAATTAAGAGCATAAAGTGCATATGTTTTCTTGTGTTTCAGAAAAGTGCGATGAACCTCTGGTCTCAGCATTACCCCATTCCTCCTTCAGCAGTTCATCATCTATGACAAGCAGCTATGTGCCGGGTTATGCCAAGTTAAACAAGAGAGGAGGTAAGGGACTCTCTCAACATAATGTTCAGATATTTCAAAAAATGATGAATGATATTTTTAATACCAAAATACTTTTTATGTGGAATACTACTGCTTACTTTTGTTTTAACAGTTTTAGCTGTCTGACAGACTGTTTGTGAACAGAATGAATTTCTGTTTTGTTGTACGGGACAGTAATTGCATTCCATTACACTGCAGGAAGTACACTACTTCCCAGCCTCCCCTCGGTGCCTGGGAAGATCATGGAACAGATCCTCCTAGAAGCCACGCCAAGGCACCTGGAGGACAGGGAGGTGGTTTGGGACAGCCAGCACAGCTTCACCAAGGGCAAATCCTCCCTTACCAACCTAGTGGCCTTCTATGATGAAGTGACTACATCAGTGGAAAAGGGAAGGGTTATAGGTGTCATTTATTTGGACTTCTGTAAACATGTAGCAGCGTGGGCCAAATGCCTGATGTGGATGGAGTCATACAGTACAGCTGGATAACTGACTTTAGTTAAATGAGCATACCTGTCTTCACCGGGTACATGAACATTTGCAAGGTCATGGCTGTTGAAGCAAAACTAAAGAGCTTTGACGTGCTTTGTTGATTTAACTTGTTCCCACCTTAGAAATGACTGCTGTCATTCAGTTTTTTTCTAGCACCACAGAAACTTTGGCTTTTGCACATATTTCTGTAATGTAATGAGATGATAAGAAGTCACAAAGCCACCTCAGCCTTGTGGGTTGGAAGAATAGGTGTGTAACTTTGATGGCCTACCTGGTCTAATTATATCCTTAGGGCTAAGCAAATTTATTTCACAGTCTGAACACAAGACTTTATCTTCACCCATAGGAATTTTCATAGCTTTTCTTGATATTTCTAGGTGTCTGTTTATATATCATCGTAATTTCCCATACATTTAAGCATAAAATTTTAGATTAACAGAAAATTAGTATTCTGAATATTATTAGTTTTATTTTTTCAAAATAGTATCAATCTAAAAGTTCTAAAATATAAAATATCACACATTCTTGTGAATCAATGCTCAAATCTTGTCTTTCTCACAAAATACATGTGAAAGGTATAATAAGTTGACTTAATGAACTTAAAATTTAAAAATATTTCAATATAAGGATAAAGAAGAGAGAGCAAAGGATTATAGTGCCCTTATCTTCTAAATCCTGAAATTGTGTAAGAACGGCAAAATACCAGACTTGTAGAAGGTTGGCTTAGTTGCATTGCTGCCTCACTTTTTCTGCTCCTGCAGGAATTGTGTTGCTTCTGCCTGGATACCATGTTCTGCCTCCTAAACAAACAAACAAACAAACCAACACCATAGAAACAAAAGTTACAGCCTTTTGGATTTGGGTGGTAAACAAAATCTGGCATATTACCAAATGGTGGAATATTTCTGAGGTTAAAAGCAGAATTTTTTGCATCAAAATTATACCCTAGGCTTCCCATATTCTCCACCCATTTTTTATAATAGTTTGTGCAACTTCTGAGCCAAAAGATCCCCATCTTATGAGCAATGCCATGAATTTACTGCTAGACTAATTTTAGTCTTAATCAAAAATAATTATCAGCCTAGTTATTATTAAAAAATAAAAACAAACAAAAACAAAAGCACAAAGAAAAACAAAAAAACCCCAAACAAACAACCCCCCAAAAAATCCAGTGTTACACTCCTGTCGTCACAACTCCTCCAAGTCTTATGGTGGATGGCTCTATCTGGGGTGGGGACCAGGGTGCACTGTCAGTGTCCTAGACTCTTAACTGGGAGGAGGATGCAGATGGATGAATCAAGACCTGCTGGTCACATTAAAGGCAAGAAGGAAATGCACAGAAAGTGGAAGCAGGGTATCCAGGGAATAGTATAGGGTCATTGCCCAGTTGTGCAGTTATATAGGGATGGAGACAGGAAGTCTGAAACGTGGCTGGAACTGAACTTGGCAAGGGACACAGAGACTGATGAGAAAGTCTTCTACGGGTATGTCAGACAGAAAAGGAAGATCAAAGAAAGTGTAACCCCATGATGAACACAATTGGCAAATTGGTAACAACAGATGAGGTACTCAATAACTGTTTTGCCTCAGTCTTCATTGCCAATCTCTCTTCACACACCTCTCAAGTGGATGAACCTCAAGGCAGGGGCTGGGGGAGCAAAGTCCGTACAACTGCAGGAGATCAAGTTCATGACCGTCTGAGAAACTTAAATGGACATAAGTCTATGGGACCTGATGAGATGTATCCCAGTGTCCTGAGGCTGGTGTAGTTGCCAAGCCACTCTCCATATCTGAAAATCACAGCAGTCAGGTGAAGTCCCAGGTGACTGGAAAAAGTGAAACGTTGCACCCACTATTAAAAAGGGCAGAAAGCAGGACGCTGGGAGTTACTGACCTACCAACCCCCTCTCGGTGCCTGGGAAGATCATGGAACAGATCCTCCTAGAAGCCGTGCTAAGGCACCTGGAGGACAGGGAGGTGGTTTGGGACAGCCAGCACAGCTTCACCAAGGGCAAATCCTCCCTTACCAACCTAGTGGCCTTCTATGATGGAGTGATTACACCAGTGGAAAAGGGAAGGGTTATAGGTGTCATTTATTTGGACTTCTGTAAAGCCTTTTACATGGTCCCCCACCACATCATTTTCTCTCAATAAGAAAGATATGGATTTGATAGGTGGACTATTCAGTCGATAAAGAATTGACTTGATGATGGCATCCAGAGAGCAGTGGTCAACAGTTTGATGTCTGGATGGCAGATCAGTGACGAGTGGTGTCCCACAGGTGTCTACGTTGGGACCAGTACTGTTTCATATTTTCATCAATGGCATAGACAGTGGGATTAAGTGCACCCTCAGCAAATTTCCTGACAACATCAACCTGAGTGGTGTGGTTGTGGATGTGACAACATCAACCTGAGTGATGTACCTGAGGGAAGGGATGCCATTCAGAGGGACCTGGACAGGTTCAAGAAATGAGTCCATGTGAACTTTATGAGGTTCAACAAAACCACGTGCAAGGTGCTGCACCTGGATCAGTGCAAAACCTGGTATCAATACAGGTGGGGGGATGAAAGGGTTGAGAGCAGCCTTGGAGAGAAGGACTTTGAGTTTACTGGTGGATGAAATATTGGATATGGGCTGACAACGTGTGCTTTCAACCCAGAATGCCAGTGTATCTTGGACTGCATCAAAAGAAACATGGCCAGCAGATCAAGGGAGGTGATTCTACCTCCCTTCTCCACTCTTGTGAGAAACCACCTAGGTTTCTGTGTCCAGCTTTGGAGTCCTCAGTTCAGGAAAGATATGTACCTGTGAGACCTTTCAAGGTTCTTTTCATTAATATCATTATTCTATTCTCTGTCAATGATAACTTTGTATCTGCTGGAAGTTAATGGGGTGAGGGGAGCTGCACAATTATGGGGGTCAAGCTGTAAACATGGTAAACCCTGGTGCAGGTGGTGTCACGACCACTGAGGCACCATCCCCTGTCCACAAGCAGGGTTAGTAGTGGTGGTACCACAAAGCAGGTTCTGCCAGTTGTCTCGAGATTATCACACACAAATGGATGAGCAGGGTCTGATGTCAAGCCAGGAAGCAAAATCTGTAAGTGGGGAAGAACATGAGATGGATCCGGGTGTGGATATTCCTATGATGTGGCCCAGGCTCACAGGCAAGGTTAGTGGGTTCTCTACTGGGATGGGCAATTTTGGCCTGTTGGTACTCTCAGGGCCCTGACATCGATCTTGGTTTATTGGTTCACAGCTTCTCTGTATATTTGTGGTTTACATGTGTAGAATTCCTGTTCTTTGATCTCTTTATCATTGTCTTTTTTTTTTTACTCTCTAAAATTAGTGTTAGCCAAGTCCCAAAGCTACTTTCTTTTCATGAGCAGTAATTGACCTAGTGAGGTGCTTATAGCCCTACTTCCTCTGGTGCCACCCTGTGTTTGTACTTTCAATACCTCTGCTATCACCCTATCCTTTTAGTCTTCTGCACTACATTTTTATTCTACAGTAATAGTTCATTCTCTGCAGAATAGCTACTTTAGGTACAGATATATATAAAAATTGTTATAACAATAGTCACTAGCCCATGCAATCACACAGCTAAGTTAAAACTAAAATAGACTAGACTGTGTTACCTGGTTGTTAGAGAATTGTTACTGTAACTAAGCAAGCAAAGCGAAGCCAAAGACTAGTTTAGAGAAAATATGACTGACAAGCTCTAGTCCTGCAGCCCTGCAGATCTGATTCAAAGCCTATTGCCTGATAGGAGCAGTGGCAGTTTCTTTGGTTTTAAACCTGGAGACTAGTAGATAACATGATTTGTTGCTCCTGAATGAGAATAGATACTGCTTTATGCTGGTCACAGGCTTTTACTACAGCGTTCCCTGTATTTTGTTCCATGCTTGTTGTAGTATGTCTGAACATGTGTTTTGATAGGCTGTTGGGTCCCTTAATTTCTGTGTTCAACTGTTCATTGTCCAGATAAAAGAAGTTAGGGGGCGCTTCAATTCTAAAGCACTGTTCATCATTTGGGTTGAATTCTGTTGTATGACCATAGTTATGTTCATTTCTGTTCTAATCCCTCTCCTAAAATAATAACAGTTATTAAAATCACTTTAATAAAATACAGCTTCACATCAGCTTGGTGGGGAGGATCTTCACTTTGCTTTTAGATTATTATTTCTTCTTTAATTTACTAGACTACTTATTCTAATCTAAGTGAAAAACAAATCAGACATTTGGAATTTAATTATTCCCTTTAATTATGTTTAACCTCCCCTTTCTTACCCTAATAATCACTATAGTGCAGTTTCTTTTAATGATGTTTCTTTAGCAATATGGATCAGTGCCATCATTAATCAAACATTTGCTTAATTTTCTCTATTGAAAGGTCACTTGAAATTTAGTTGCCTCTCTTTCTCAAATAGTAGTTGCATCTCTGTTTAAATAGCAACTTCTGTAGATTGTTGTCCATCTCTTAATACCTATGATCCTAGCATACATACTTTTCAAAACTGAAACTTCTTTATGTACATTAACAAATATTGTTTTCCTAGTTCTAGTGCCAGTAAAAGTATTGCAGAATTCAGGAGTGTGTTTAACACAGAAACTTGGCCATCTCTGTGTTTATGCTTCTACTTCTACAAGTGATGGAAAATAGCTCCGTTTTAATAGTGAGCTGTTTTATAACTTCATGGAATTACAGATATTGCTAATCAAACCAGTAATAAGGGAATCAATTTTTTTCTCTCTCCAAGGAGTCATTATCAGCTAATAGATTCCCAAATCAAATATGCTATTTAAATCACACTGTGCTCAAGTCATTAAATGGAAAAAACTCCCCCTCCTCTAGCCCCAGACCCTTTAAATTAAAGAAATGTGCACTTGAAAATTCTAGTCTCAAACCCAATTATTTTTGTCATTTTCATGGCACTTCACTCTAGACTGGCAAAACAGTTTATCAGAATGGATAGTAAGTATATTTTATTCCATTGATTAAGACACTCATTTACTGCACAGCCACACCATGTTATTAAGAAGGGTGGAGTTGTAACTGTAGTTCTGGTTCAGTTTCCTGCTATAAATGTTGCAATTGGAAGGATGCACATCAAAGAGTTTAATATTTTCACAGTTTTTAGGAGGCTTCAAAAGTAGGAACATTCATGAATTTATTTCTAATGTTTGATATCACGTTATTTACAAATCCTATAACTAGTGATCTAAGCAAACAGAATTAAATCCTCATGGAATGGCATTGATCCGGAGGCCTCCAAGTTGTATATGGAGGGTGGGTTTTGTCAGTTTGTGAGAATATTTTACATTTTCCACATCTGTCTACTCAGACCCTCATAAACCTTAAATGACTTATAGATTAGTATTATACTTATTTAAAAGAAAATGCAGGTTTGACGGACAGAGACTTGATTAGAAAAGTTAACCTCTCCAAATCACTTTACTTGGTGGTTCATATTCTTCTGTGTTGTCCCTTGTTCCTATAAGGAGAAGTATCCCGATCTTTTTTTTTTTTTTTGTGAGGGTAGAGGTTATTTTTCATTATAGGAAAAATTGCTGATTGTAGAAACAAATATTCAGTGGTTACCTGCAGGTCTGTTAGTCTCTTGCAAATTCATACCGATACATATTAAAATGTGAAGGCACAGTTTCTATGTCAGTGAGTAAGAGTCTTTGATTTATATAGTAGTTACAACTATGAATCTGTGTTTCCATAATTACAGAGAGCCAAAGGCCTGGGGGTACAATGCAGGTTCTACATTTTACACTGGCTCTCTCATTCATGGATCCCCAAAGCCTGGGTTGCTTTCCTTCTTCTGCTTTCCTGGGCACTTTCAATTATAGCAGCTGTGAAAAGGAAACAAAATGCTTTCATTTTATAATCACGGAAAGAAGTAGGAAACAGGAAGACCCCAGAAACTGTAGACTGTTTTGTTGTTTCTCTTTGTGAGACAAGGAAGGTGGTTCCTTTCCTGTTCTAGTACTCATCAACAGGTTTAACTAGAGTTAGTGTTGGGCGAAGCAATTGCTGCTATTCCAGTCAGACCTGCAAAGAAAGGGGGGTGAAGATCCTTTGAAGCTTCCTGTGTGGCAAAACTTCTGTGGAGACTGGAATGATGCAGTGAATTTCATAGTAAAAGTAGGTTTGGGGAAGGTAGAGTGCGGTGACTCCTGAATTCTGTTAAAGGTTTGTAGGCAAACGCTTGGACTTAAAAAGCTAAACAGTGGTGAATTAGCAACTGTTCAGACAAAGCTGGTTGCAGCCAGTTGTTATCAAACTATCCTTTTGATAGTAAGGTAATATTTCAGTTTAAACAACTAAGTCTTAGTGCTACACTATACTATAGTATTTATCATATTTTTATTTTAATTTAAAAAAATAATTTGTGTGTTGTTCAGTGCCAGTGTAAGAAAGGTACAGATCATTTTTAGATGTCTGTAACTTATATCAGAAAACAAAGCACCACAGAAGAGGAGAAACATATATTTCTCTTTTTTGCTCCTGTCACTGTCACTTTTGCTTATATATATGCAAACATTATAAAATTGTTGAGTACTGTAAAATCCTAAAAGTTTTTATTTTCAACGGACTTCTAAAAAAAAAATTCTTGAATTTTTTGTCAATTATCAACTTACATTCTTCGTCTATGTAAGCCAAACATTTCTAAGGGTGTTAAATGATCCAGTGTAATATTTGGAGAATATGGGGATGGATTTTCCTTGAAAAAAAAAAATTACTTTTCAAAATGACCGACACAGGAGTCATCCGCATTGGCATATAAATATATGCCATTAAGTCATTGACACTATAGATTTTAACTGAAATCTAGTTAGTAGACTAGCTAAAAATATTTTAGTTCCTTCCATTTTCATCATACCTAATCTCCTGCAAAAGTAGTCCATATTGCTGCCACCTTACTAAAGAAATTGGCATCAGAGAAAAGGAGAGTTTTGAATTAGTCCGTTCTGCAGCTTTTTAAAATCCATTCTTAGTAGCTTTTTCATATGCGATGTCAAGGTTATAAGGTCTGCCATTACATCTTATGACCTGCCATCAATTGAATCAGTGGACTGCATCACATCATGAGAAGGATTCTTAGCACACATTTGATATAGTGCATTATCAATCTTCCTTTTAATGGTTCCCAAGGTATTGAACCTTACACTTCTCACTAGTACAAGAATTAATGCCGCCCATCATCCACCTCATACCATTTTAATTTAGGGAAGAAATTCTACATTATTTCAACATAATGTAATGTTATATAATATAATTGGAAGCTGCTTGAAACTGAGCAGAGTCTCAGAACTTCAGAAATAATCCCAGCAGACAGTGAAAGTATGAAGGTCATAATGAGTTTTTGGATATATGGAAATTATCTTTGCACAGTGGAATAAAAAAGAGGAAATTTGGTACCCAGGGGTTCTGTTTCAAGTCCAGTATTAGTGGAGAATCTGATGCTGCCAACGAAATTGATAATGCAATATAAAAGTTTCTGTAGGGCAGTTGATGTTCAAAAACACTCCTTTTAGCACCACTGTGTAACTCCTATCTAGGCTTTCATGTTACCTTTTAATCAGCGTGCTGACCTTGGCCTGTTATCAGAATTATTAATGTGACTATAAAACAAGCATCAGAAATTTTAAGTGTTGGCATAGGTGTAATTGAGACAGGGTTGGTGGTTTTTTTTTTTCCCTCAGTGGAGTTTTAAATTCTGCCTCCTGTGTGGAAGATGCAACAACTTATCTATAATGGGATATGATTCTTTTATTCCCCAAATCATTCCCAGTAAGTCAATCAGATCTGTTCTGCAATGACTCTACCAATACAAAAAAACATGTTACCTTTGAACAATTCTAGGGACACCTAGCCTAGTCTCTTTTTAGCATTGCTATTAAAACCTCCAATACCATAACTAATATCACTACTTCTTCAATTATTTATTACTGTTCTATAGTGGAGTATGAGAAGGATTTTATGTAGTTTTCATTTTGAGAAAGTGAATGTGAATGGGATGGTTAGAATCAGCCTGGGTTGTCTGAGCTGTCTGGGTTTGTCCCTTTACAGGACTTGCCAGGAATTTAGTTCGGGTATGAATCTCAAAGAAGGAGATGCTACCTCTGAACTAACACCGTCCAAATAGGGGCAGTATGGAGCTATCATGCAGTAGTTAGCACACTATCATCACCTCAAATACTGCAATCTCCTTGTGTTGACAAGAGATGCCTCTGAGAAAACTAATACCCATAAACAACATAACCCATTATATTTTGATTAAAACCCTCTCAGAAAAAAGTTATTATGGAGCTGTCAGTGGTTTGTAAATTCACTGCCCAGCTTACGGTATGTTGTCTTTTCTAAGTGGGAAAGCACATGGAAGTAATGGATAGAGTAGAACAGTACCAATCACAAGAAAGAGTAGTGTCATCCACTTAACTTCTGAATGTCTATAAGAGAGCTCTTGCTGAGTAAAAATTTATAAATCCTTAAAATATGGTTGCCTTTAATAAGTAAATAAAAATCAGTTCTCTATCTGTAAATATGTGCTTTGGATAAACAGACATTCTACAGTCCAATACAGTATATTTTTTAAAACCTTCTCATGAACATTATAGATCAAATTCAGTTTCTAGATCAATATATAGGGCAGTAGGAAAAAAAATTTGTTGCAAGAAGATAGTGAATTTTGTGCAGGGGCAGGAAAAAGAAGCATCAAAAAGAGGAAAGAAAAGTGCCAGTGTACATCCAGGACAGACAGGTGCATTGAAAAAATAACTTTAAAAAAGAAGAACATCACCCTTTTTCATTCCAAACACAGTCTAAGAAACAAAGTCAGTAGAAAGTGGAACTCAAGTAATCGCATTGAAAAAAAAGCATTATTAGCTTATGTTAATTTACCATAGCCCAACAGATACAGAAAGCATGTTTTTTCCAGTTCATAACTAATTTGTTAATTAAAGTGTTCAGAATACCTAATTGGATTATTCAATACATATGTAGATGGAGAGGGAGGAAAGAAAAAATAATACTGAGCTCTAAAACTTTGTGATTTTTTTTTCCTACAGCAATTGTTTTCAGAGGCAGCAGTTTCAAGTCCAACCAGGGAGAAAAGGCAAATGGGCAACAGAGAAACAGGAACAGCAGATCACCTAGGCTCTACTGAGCAGCTAGTTTTTCTCAGACAAAACTCAGCTCAGCTCATTAATTGGTTCTGATGCTAATGAATGGCCATTTTTGGCAGGAAAGTGTCTGGGCTGATGGCAGAGAGGAGGCAGCCTCACAGACAGACAGATAGGATCCATATATCACAGATATACTTTTCCCATATCCTTAGGTACCAGTGCAGCTCTGGTTGTTTATCCCCAGAGTAGCCAAATTCTGCACTTTCAGCTACTTTGAGAGACCAGAGTTTAATCTGACAGTTTCTCAAGCAGCACTGGGACGTTAATCTGTAAATAGTTAAGAAATCTCTTTTGGTGTTCTTACTGGCTTCATCTTGAAAATGCAGACCAGATTAGCTGTCCAACTCTGCTTAGAATACTTATTTTTTTATCTGCATTGGAGTAGGAGCTAATGATCTCAAACATGGGTGTTATAATAATGGTATAATGGGGTGGCTGACTTGTTTATATTTTGTGGGTGGTATAATATATCTAGTCCTTCTCTTCATTACTGTTTGTCATCAGCTACTTCGAACCTGTGCCATACCTGTAAGATATGTAAAAAGTTCTGACACCATTTCTAAATGTCATTAAACTTGTATTGTTTTTATTTAGTACGTGTCAGAAGCATTCATTGAGTTTACAATCACAGAAGTATTACCTGTACAGGGAGAGGTTAGTGTTAGTATTAGATGATGTATACATGTGAGTGCAAGAATAATATTGCCAGTGGCAGGTTCTTGCCTGCATAAAGACAATTTTTCACAGAAGGTCATCTGTCTTTGTAAATTAGGCACTAAGTTATATAATCAGGCAATGCAAAGATTTCAGACTTTACCTCTGCTGTCTGATTTCAGTTCTTAGAACAGACAGTGGAGGTTCATGTGCTGCATCAAAAGAACTGTGGCCAGCAGATCAAGGAAGGTGATTCTGCCCCTTTACTCCATTTTTGTGAGACTCCACCTGAAGTACTGCATCCAGCTCTAGGGTCCCAAGCACAGGACGGACATCAACGTGTAAGTAGCCCTCCTCTGGACTCGCTCCAAGATGATTAGGAGGATGGAGCAGCTGTCCTGTGAGGAAAGGCTAAGAGAACTGGGATTGTTTAGCCTGGAAAAGAAGAGGTTTTGAGAAAACCTAATTGCAGCCTTCCAGTACCTGAAGAGAGCCTACCAGAAAGTTGGAGAGGGGCTTTTTACAAGGGCTTGAAGTGACAGAACAAGGTGGGATGGCTTTAAACTGAAAGAGAGTAGGTTTAGATTAGAGATTAGGAAAAAATCCTTTTCTATGAGGTTGGTGAGGGACTGGAATAGGTTACGCAGAGAAGTTGTGAATGCCCCATCCCTGGAAGTGTGTAAGGCCAGGTTGGATGGAGCTCTGAGCAATAAAAGGTGTCCTTGCCCGTGATGGAGGGGTTGGAAACTATATGACCCTAAAGGTCCCTTCCAACCTAAACTATTCTATGATTCTGTTTAAAAAGATGGCACCCTATAATTAAATTTTAGACTTAATATAAATTGTGAGACTTGTCTGAAAAATGCGCAGTAATTACATGTTAGAGTTCAGCTAGATGCCTCTTTAAACCAATGCCTCATGAGGAACATGTTTACACTAGAGATGGCACACTGAACAAGCAAACTGGAAGACTTTGTCTTCCTCAGACACTGGAGCTACTTCATTTGCACAGATCAGTGGGAACATGTGAGATCAAAAAAATGAAAACCTTGATATAGGAAAACTGTCCAACTTCTTTTGACATGTCCAGTATATTTAGGAACAGCAGAGGCTGATAATTTAGATATCCTGGGTTTGGTTTTATCTACAGATACTCCAGATATAGAGCTTTGTGAGCCTCATCTGGAATTAAGGTTAAGATGTAGTGAGTTTACAGAAAATGCACTGTCAGCTTTTCCCAAGGTCAGTGCCTCTTGCCAAATGCTATGAGTGTTTCATCCTCTCCTGCACACAAAACACAGGTTTTCCTTACAGAGATGGGTGTAGTGCAACTGATAGATTGCAGCTTTGAGCACAGTCAGAACATTGCCTTTCCCAAATAAGTCATAAACAAGTATAAATGCTGGTAGAAATGGGAGCTATTTGGCTACCATTATAACCTCCTAGTACAGTTATATGCTGAAAGAGAGAAAAGAAATAATGTGATAAAATGAGGGTATTTGTTGCAGGATGGGAGAGTGCAGCTATTATTCATGTTTTAGCTTTCGCAGTTAGTTTATTCACAAGAAAATCTGAGCTACACGCTAAGAGACAGAATATTAATACTTGTTTTTCCTGTATGTGAGTTACTACATAGGTCATAAAAAAAATATATCTCTGAATCTGGAAGAGTCTGACTTAGCATTCCAGTCTCACGTCATAGATTTGCTGTTGGTTTCTCTTTATTTTGTCTCACTCATTTAGATGAAACTATTTTTTTAGCTCTTCTTGTGTGTAAGACTCATTTGAACATTGATAAAAATTACAGGTATTTGAAGGAAAAAAGGTATGTCAACTTTTAGTGAGCGAGTTCATTTACTTTAGAAAGCTTCAGCTTTACACAAGCCTTGTACAGTGAAGTAAAGGTGGAAAGGGAAGGGGTAAATGAAGTAATGTTGTATAGCTCTTAGAGCTTTTTGAGTGAGAGAAAATATTTGCCTTGAGTGAGAGACAATAATTATTTTTGGGAGCTTATCACTGTAGTTGAGATTTGAGTCAGCTTCATGCAGAATGGCAGGTGACCATAACACTGCAGGGTGAGAAACTCTAGGTGTAATTAAGAAGCAACAGTTTAGTTATGCTGACACAGATACCTACACATAAATAAAATAAAGACGTTATACTTTTCGTGTTCTTCTCTGCATGGAGATTTAGTGTGTTTAGCTAAGGACCAAGCAATCCTCAGAAGAAATGTTAACAGTAGTTTTGCCCCTTCTTCCTGATACCTGCACTGTTTTTCTAGTGAAATGATCCATTTTTTTGGCTGTGATATGTTGTTCATATAAGATAATATTGTTCTGTATTGAATGTCTTTGGCAGTTTGTCAGCTAACTAAGAAACAAATTAATATCAACAACGAGCTAAATTATTTTCATAGCCCTAAACTTTTTTGATTGCTTCTAGGACAGATTTTTTTTCTTTTAGGACAGATGTATTCTTTACGACAACATTTTTTTGAGTGGTCAATTTTCCAAGTCACTCTATGTGAGACAAATAGTTTCTACTGTGTTTAATGAGGTTGTATAATTTGATAAGCAGTGGAAAAAAAATGCTAACTAGCTTGAAAAGCTGCTTTTTGAAAAGTTGTATTTTAAATGCCTTTGCTTTCCAATATTGACTACCATGAAATTTAGCATTCCTGCTGGGCTTTTAGGCACTCAACTCCCAGTGAGATGATTTTGCTTTGGTTAAGAAAGTTGTCAGAAATTATTTGATGCTTGTATGGATCAAAGGATCCTATGGTATGTAAAAATAGGCACTTGTTTTTGTCTGTAATTATATAATATTTGTAGATCAGGAATGCATAACCATAAGTTATCTTGTAGGTATCCCTGTCTTCTTAGCTTTTGCTAGTATAGGCTGAAGATGAGTGTTTTGAGGGAAAAATCAGGTGACATTGGGTAATGAAAAAGACAAGTATAACAAGAGTATTGCTTAGTGAAACTGAGCAGTGTGCTTTTGCTGAGAAGGAAATGTTGGGTATTGCATAGTGCACTGAGAGGGGTATTGCCTAGTGCACTTCAGCTGACATTTTGCCAAATGTAGAAAATATAGAAACTAGATGTCTCTTCTAATACACAAGCCAAATTCTTGTGTATTAAATTCTTTTTTTTCCTTTTTTTTATATATACTGAGAGAGATGGTACTTGAACTGCTTTGCTTTCTTCGGTATCAAGAGGTTGTGCATTTTTTGTGGTGGAGAAACAACCTATGACAAAAGGCAATGCTGGGATTATTTAGTTTGCTGACTTTATCAACTGTTGGTCAACAACATTCCCCATAACACATTTTGGATACATAGAGGTGATTGTTGCTTACATATGTTGCTTTCCAGGTGGGATTTTTTTGGGGAGGGGTGTTCTTTCTTTTCTTGTTGTGATTGACCAGTTCCTAAATTAGGCTAAAATGGTGCTCAGCTATAAATAAGAAAAAGTTGCATGCTAAATTTAAAAAATAACAGGTTTTGAGAAACCAGAGAAGCTATTAATTAAGAGCCGAATTATTGTGAAAAATCTCTAAAAGTTGCTTTACTGAACTTCTAGTTTCTGGGCAAAACCAAATTCTGTGTATTATATGTGGAATGTATTATCTTAAACATGCTGGTGATAATGCTTAAGATCTTTCCTTCTCTTGAAACAGCAAGTAATTTAGAATTCAGCTAAGGCTGCAACCAACACATTGACTGATGGCTATTTGGTGAGCCATGTCCAAAGTCATCTGGAAAGGAATACTATAGCTAGGGATCAAAACTGAGACTCCAAAAGCTCAGTAGCATTTGACAATAAATATTTTTAAGCATTTCAGTTCTCAGGCTTTCACTAGACTTTAATTAAGGAATTGTATTAAGCCCTTCACAGGGAATGTTTTTTCTGCAGTTGGAGCAGAGGCTGGAGTACCTTGCTTAGAAATATGTGATATTTGCCACCCTTGAGAAAAAGCTGCTAGTTTACTAGCTCACTAAGTGTGATGTGGCAATTCCTGTGCTCTTATCTTGTTCTCTTACAGCTGGTCCCTCCATGAGGCTGGAGTCACAATGACAGGGTTTTCTGGGAAAATCTAAAGGCTTATCCAATTTTATGGATGATTACACCACTTTCAGGCTCTCAGACTTGTCTACAAAGGCAAGGAAGTTTAAAAGAACATGGGAAGTTATCTACAAATAAGAAAGAAGACAGGAGAGACCTCAAAAAAATGATTTACCCTATTGGCATAGGTCCAGTGCTTATTGAAAAACAAGAGTTGGACTATGAAGTAGAAAATACAAAAAAAATTCCCAAGTTAAGAGAGATAAGAAAACAACATAAGATAAGCCTTTGGTTCAACAAGAGTGTTGGAGTTACCAGAATCATTAAGCCATAGCATTTCTAGTCACCTATAAGAGGCTGCTCCCTTCTCCCACCATTTTCCATTCCATGAAAACAGAAGTGTTCTCATTTTAGAGCCTTAGTCAATGGCAGGTTTTTCTGTTCCTTGTTTAGAAGGTTGCCACATTTTTTAGCTGGTTGCATAACTGCAAAAATATAGATTGCCTCCATAGTCTGACATGGCTCATGAAACATAGCTATAAAAGTGATTATAACAATTTCATAAACTTGCCATAAATTATGTTACAAGCAAGGAAATTGAAGGCTGTAATCATGGCTTTTATCTTGTTAACTTGCCTTAAGAATTTGAAAAAGTTCTAAATATTATAGCTAAGGAATAGGATGCTGCTGATCAGAGTAATGAAAAGCATTATGAGATTTCATCTCTCTGTCAAAGTGCTAGAATCTATTACAGAAAGTAATTTAATTATGAATTTTATTATCTGTATTAAGTATGAATTGACTGGTTTATTTCCAAAATTTGGAATTAAGTATAGACATTATTTTCCCATATTACCGAAAGCTCATTGTTAGCATTTTGCAGAAGTCCTTTGCCCAGCAGAGGTGGTACTATTAACTGTTCTCCTGCTGTCTCCTGCTTGTGTGTTAGTTAAATGTTATTAATTCTATGTCATGATACAGAAGATTGAAAAAACCCATGGATGGCACAAGTGTCCCAAGAGATGCCGATAGCATTATTTAAAATGCTATGTTGGTACTGGAAATCTAATACGGACTGCTATTATGGATGATTTTAAACCATCAACAGTTCTAGCCAAACAGAATATTTTTGAATGCATTGAATGTGGGGTCTATAAAAAACAATTCAAAAAGTTATGCCTAGAGTTAGTTTTGTTGTCGATTAATACCAGCAGTATTGGTAAGTACTGACAGGGTACCAATAATGAATATATGCAACTTTCTGATAAGCTATATTTAAAACATGCTCCCACTTTCTACTCTCCACAAAGGGAAACTAAGGGTTTTAAAGATCTAGAAACTTGTAGTTATTTTGGCAAATTTAATGGGAATAGGCTAAGTTGTAAGAGATTACATGAAACTAGAAAGAAGAGAAAAGAGATAGAGATTTGCAAATGAACATAAGAAAAATTAGTCTGATAAATTAAATTCTGTTAATTTTCTGGGTAGGTTTAGCATATAAATGCCTTTGTTTTCTGAATATTTAATGGAAAGTGTGTCAGTATTTTTTCTTTATAATTTACATGAAAAACATAAGGTTAGGAATAACGTGAATTCAGATCTGTTCAAACAAAGCTACATTGATATACAGCGCCTATAGAGCTAATTCAGTAAACTGCTTTCAACAAATTAGGACACACTTTAAAAAGCAGTTGTCATACCACTATCTGCTTCAAACTGCAGGGATATGTACTGTGAATAGTGTTAGTGAAGGAAGATTATGTAAAAAACAGAACCAGTTGTGTTTGTTCCTAAAGGGACCCTCAGGCCAGAGAGTTCGTAAATGTCTTTCCTGGGTTTTATTAAGCTAATGTACCATGTCTGCATTTGATTTCTTTTTATTCCCGGAGGGATTATATTGTTCTTTTTAACTATGTTTGAAAGTATAGAATGTGCATTTAGAATATAGAATTGAGCATTAGACTTTCCCTTGCCAGATAAGTAGATGAAGCCATAAAATGATGTTCAACAATTTATCTAAGAATTTCTTTGGAAGAATAGCTCATGTCAAATACAAGAGGTAAACTCCAAGTGATAAAACTAACCTTTTATAACAATTATCCCCCCGTAAAAAGAGTTATCGTGCAATTTTTTAGTCTCTGTTGGTCGTTTGGTCAATTAAAATCTCTGGAAGCATCAGAAATTCAGTTTAATAGCACAACAAATTTGGATATGAGAGAGAAAGGAAAAGTTTATAAACATATTTTCAGGTGGTAGGTACAAAAAAGCAAATTTCCTCCTCTGTAGGAGGAGCTCAAGGACTTCAGCTTTCTCACAAAACTTGTTCCCAGGGAAAAGATCCTTTCATATGTGAGAAGACTTGAGGGGCTTGTTTGCACTTGATGCCATGTGGTAATTTATCTCAGTCAAAAAAGATATGTTGAATCTATTGCAGTACTGGTACCCTCTGGGTTACAGCTGTTTTGGTTACCTCAGATTCCATGAACGGTTGTTGATGGCTAATGGAAAGAGACATCACATCATAAGGAGAAAGACCAGCAAGAAAGGTTTTGCCACTAAAAGCTGGTGGCTTTGGCAGAGACGTTAAGTTAGTGGCAGCATGCAGTGGTCATCAACCTGATAAGATGTGTAATAAAAATTGCTGTGTTTTTGGAACACTGGAATGTATGTGGAGATTTTGCAGTTGCTTGATTCCTGAGACTTGTCACTTCAGAAACTCAGCTTTAGTGTTGAAGAAACTTGTCAGTGCAGGTCTGGCATGATAGAGTGTAACACAATATGTTCTGACTAGCATGTAATCCTTCAGCTGATGAGTGTAGCTCCAGGGATGTTAACATGACACAAGCTACTGTTTTAGATCACTTTCCATGGTGCTTGGCAGTGCTAGCCTTAAACATGAATTTGTCAGGCAAAACTGTACAAAGTAGGAGAAAATCAGTGGCAATTTTCAGTTACTGTACATTAAGAACTTTTATGATAAGAGCTAGGAATGTTGAAATGTTGGCTATGATCCAAACATGCACTGTGCCAGGAGAGATGTAACAGAGAATTTCAAGTCTGTAAGTAAAGATGGGTAGAAAACCTATCCCCCGAGGAATCTTGTGTCCAAAATACTTGCCCACTTTCCTTTACCCATTGAGAATCAATTATGAAACTTTTTTCTCCCTGATCTTTGTCGAAGAATATTAAATTAGAGTTATCTTGGCTTTCAGATTTCTTTATGAGTTTGTAAATCCAGCACTTGATCTTGCACATTGTTGAGCTCATTGTCTGGTTCCACAAGGTGCACTCATGTCTGTTCTAAGGTCATTTTGCAGATACTGACACTACTCAATATAATTCGCTGTAGGCACAATATTCAGAATTTTAGACCTTGTAGCAAAATATTTCTAAAGGTGTTGCATCTGTCATAGGGAAAGCTTAACCAGCTCTTACTTTTGTGACTCTAGTATTTGTCCAGTGATGCTAGCAGATGACTATTGAAGGAAGATGAAATGTTTTCTGCTCCCATTTCACTTACTCCATTGTGCAACTATTGGTAAATCTTTTGTAATAAACTGCTTTTAGTATATTAGAATCTTTCTTTTTCAAATCCATTGCATTAATACCTAACTTCCTTTACAAAACAGGAGATTAAAAGTTAACATCTGATTTTCTGCTCTTCTTGTGCCCTTTTCTACTTTTTCTTCTGAAATGAGTTCAAGAAATACACTGTATGTTTCTCCATCTCTGGATTCTTTGGCGGGGGGAGTTGTGCATTTTTGGTTTTGTTTTTTTGGAGGGTAACTCTATTGTGTGTCAAAAATACCTATTCAGAAAACAAAGTGAGGATTGTTGACCTTGTGATATCAGGTAGGAAATTACGAAAGTTAAAGAAACCCAATTGCAGGAGAGTTAGGTTTCCCAACATCAAGATTTAAAAAAAATAAATAATCAAATGATATAATGAATAAGTAAAGCTCAATGTCATATGGCAAGTTAATGTATGTAGAAAATAGTTGCTAGCGCTGATTATACAATACAGAATGCTTTTTTTTTTTAAAAAGCAAGTGTGTAAAATCAGAATTTAATAATGAATTGTCTGCAAGAATAGAAGTGTTACCTATCTTACTAAATTTAACAATAGAATTTTGGGAAAGGTTTGAGCCTCTGCACATTGGAGGTTCTGAGGGAACAATGGTTCAAAGAGAGTAGGAAAGCTACTATGTAGGAAGTAAGACCCTTCTTTCATCTTAATAGTGTGAAATACTTTAACCTGTGTAAAAGAGTCAGATCATACAATATTAGAAAATAAATCAGCAAAAAAAATACTTAATGGCTAATTTGCACTCAAAATATTTCTCCATCTTTTTGCCTGTGGAAGGTCCTCTGTTGCATTGCTCATACCCTGCTATTTACTATCTGCTAAAGTTAGGCTGAGCTGGTGTAGTTTTTCATATTTGCCAAGTTGATGTTCTTATAATAAACTACTCTTATAATAATAAAATAGTTTTCATTGAAAGTAATTTCAGGAGGTCTCCAGTCCAACCACCTCTTCAAAACAGGGTTCAGCTCTCTGATCAGATCAGCTTGCTCAGGACTTTAACCAAGCAGATCTCGAAACCTCCAAGGACAGAGACTGCAGCCTCTTTGGGCAACCTGTTCCACTTCCTGACTGTTCTCATGGTGAAAAAAGAGTTATTTCCAGTCAAAACCTCTCACATTTCAGTTCGTATCCATTATCTCTCATCCTCCTGCTATGCACTTCAATAAAGAACCTGGCAACATCTCTTTGATGATCATGCCGCACTGACGTTACTATGAGGTTCCCCTAAAGCCATCTCTTTTCCAGGCTGAACAAGTCCCGATCACTCAGTCTCTCCTCAGAGGGTGTGTGCTCCAGCTTCCTGACTATCTTTAGTCTTTCACTAAATTGAAGGTAGCAAAGAAAAACTTAAAACCCACAGTTGAATGGGAAAGTGATGTATAGGGTTGGAAACGAAAAGCTGCAAGAATAAGAGAGACCTCAGGAGGAGAGAAACAGAGCAAAGGAATGCCTCTCAAATAATGCATACAAATACACATAGCCTGGGAAACTAGAGCTGCACGTGGCCTTAAGACCTTGTGTGTCAGGATCCAAGGAGAAGCCAGTGAGCGGTGACATGGTGGTAGGGAATGTAACAATCCACAAAATTAGGATGAGAAAGTGGGCACCATTTTCTTTAAACAAATTTGTAATATCTCCAGATCCGATACCTTTATTCTTATTCAAAACTTTAATCTCTTGGGCACCTACTGGAAGGGCAGTACAGTGGGATGCAGCCAGCCCAGGTTTCTGGGGGCTGTTAGAAATAACTTCATGATACATGTGCTAGACATGTTGCCTTCAGTGGGGAGGAGGCTTAAAGCAGAAACAATGTCAGGGAATCTCAGTATTACAGATTTCAGCCCTCTGCCACGTGTAAATCCTGCAGGTACACTATAAAGGAATTAAAAATTCATTCAAAATGTATCTTAATGTATCTCTCAAAACAGATACTATTGTGAGATAAACATACTTAAATGTACTTACAGAACTTATATATTTAACTGTAATTCAGTTTAATTATAAACTTTACTCCCTTTATTTTACTTTAGAAGAAAATAAACAGAATATTGCTAACATTTTTAGTTTCTTTGTGCAAATACTTTCCCAGTCATCCAGTACCATATCTTTCTAACAGCAGGTATATATTTTCATAGATCAAATGAATACATTTATGTACATATTTTTTTTGCTGGAGTCATCCTTGTCATAAATTTGCTTGATAAAACTATGGCAAATAACAGTTTCTTTTTCTCTACATGATGCGTTGCTTCTACTAATAAGAAAAAAGAGATTACATAATAGCAACAAAACATAAAAGTGAAAAAAATTGCAGTGACCTCATAAGTTCTCTTAAATGCTGTGATTTTATGATGCTTAATTAACATTGCCAAATCATAAGCTAAAATTATGGCATAAGATGTCTCTAAACCTACAATTAATAGCAGATATTTTTTCTCTTTCATTTTTTTAAAAAAAACATGTATATAAACCTATATTTTAACCACAATTCATATAGTTATGACATTTCACTTTCCATACTTAAGCCATTTTGTTTTGCCTGTTTAAAATATTTTTATAGCACAATAATCATAGGAATCAATTTTTCCAAAAGTAGTGATTTAGGTAGTGGTGCTTTAGAAGCCTTTGCTGCATATTTATTTCCTGGGTTTCTACCATAAGGAAAAGTCCTCTCTCTTCAGTAGGAATGGTATCCATGTAGCTGGAATTAGAGTAGGACTAAGTGTCTGTGATAAGCAGTTTTCCTCGATATGAAAGTGAATCAGCAGAGCATAGAAGTTATGGAAAAGCCGTAATACAGTTGCATGGATGTTCCTGGACAATTTCTCTTGAGCTGCAGTAGTGTTTCCTTGTCTAGGCTCAGCAAATGGAAATTTCCTTGAAGACTGTTAGGAAGAT
Organism: Pipra filicauda; assembly: GCF_003945595.2. NCBI lineage: Eukaryota > Metazoa > Chordata > Aves > Passeriformes > Pipridae > Pipra > Pipra filicauda. The sequence goes on along the minus strand of NW_024103851.1, from coordinate 978,375 downwards.
TTGCTTGTTTCAGCATGTGGAAAAAATCATGATCTTTATTCAAGAAGAGAATTATGTAATCTCTAGAAGGGAAGAGCAGATGGCTTTATGGGGATATAACCTTAGGTTGTGCATGTATGGTGAAGTAGGAAAGATTAATAGCTTTATCATTACAGCATTTTTTATAAAGTTTCAGAATACTATTTATTTTCACAATTGTCTGCGTGAGGTGAATGATGTGTTACAGTGGCTTATAGACATGTACACTAAAGTTATTTTTATCCTCACTTAGGTGTTTACTTGCCTGGGCAATGCTTCTGCCAAGTTAGATTAATTCTGCCTTGAACACTCCTTTTGTAACTGTGGCTGTTTCTTTATCTGCCAACTATTCCTCTGTATCGACAGAAATTATTTACGTACAATCTGCAGTCTAGCTGTTTGAGATGGTGGTTTTTTTTTTCTTTTGGTGGGGGAGTGTGCATATTGAGTTGACCTAGACAGGTAGGAGTTCTTTTTGCTTCTCAGTAGTGTTGAATCTTGACTGACAATGCTGAAAAAAATGCATTCAGAACAAGTATTTCAATCTGTAGCCTGGACAGCTTAAGTGAAGAGAGTGGAAACTGCAGAGAGATTAATTTCCGCCTGGGGAGCCATGCCATCCTAAGAGTGTTAGAGGCCTTGTGGAGTCAGGGGGAGAAAAGGGGATGACTCAGGACACCTGAAGTTAAATCCTGCTTTGAATATTTCCCCAGACTCAGAAAGTTGAACCTTCCTACTCTACAGCTAGCTTTTGCATATTCTCATCCCTTCTCTGGGTTAAAATTTTAAAGAAGGGTTGGAGTTTGCATTTGGGGCTTTTAATTTATTACAGTGTAATTTTTGAAATGCTCTACTCAATGAAATTTGAGTTCTCATTAATTTACGTTGAATAAAATTCCTAGCAGAATTTCGTACCCTGGTGAGTGTCTAAAATGTGTCAGATTAGTTAGTCCCACTTGAGTAAATTAACATTTGATGCCACTGATAAGAGCACTGTTACTTTTATTAGTGTTATAACTTATAACTCTTTCTTCTGGCTTTTTTTTCCCTAGTACAGTCTCACATGATTAGAACGATTTTTGTATACAGGGCTATGTTTTGGCTCCAAGGAGTATAAACTCGTTAGGGAATCATCATTATTTATTAGTAGTTTATCATAGACTTCAGGCAAATTGTTGCCCTAAAAATTTGAATTCTACTGTAGTATAGTCATATCTTAAAATGAACATATTAGTTTGCAAATTAAAATAAAGAATAAAATTGTTCCTCCCATACTGTTGCAACTCTGCATATGATATGAATAAATGTTATGCTATTAGCAAAATAAAAGTCATAATTGAGCTTTCATGATCAAAATGGATGCAGTACTGAGTAATCCTTAAAAATAGTTTTTTTTTTAATAGAATACATTCTATTAATGGAGAGAAAGGAAAAGGATCTGGATACTGCTTGCAATATATGTGTTAATGAAGAAAATAATTATCTTTTAGCTTTGCTGTCAACCCCTTGAATCAGCTGTATATTAGATTTACAAAGTCATCTCTCAGTATTTCACAATTCTATGCTCCTGCTTGTTGAAGGAAAAAAGGAGAGGGAATCATGTTTATTAAGATGGATTGAACAGAGCCAACAGCACCCATAATATCTCAAGCAAGGTCTGATTTGCAGAAGCATTTGGAAGCGCTGGCTAATCCATGAGGCAGGTAGGGAAGGATCCTGTCCTTTTCTCAGGATAGGGTCAAAACAACATAGTCACAAATAAGAGCATAGTATAACTCCTTAACTGTTAATTTTCTAGGCAATTTGCATACAGAAAATATTCATAAAGCTACTTTTGACTATTCAAAGACTTCCAATTGCAGTGGCTGATTTATTTTTTTTCCCTCAATATTTTTCTTTTTCACAAATGAAAACCTCTGTGAGAATTCATTAGCTTCACTTATAATTTTTTTGTGGGAAAATATCAAAATGCACAGTGATTTTACAATCATTTGGATTGAAACCAGGTTCTCAGAAATTGCTGTAAAATGGGAATTCAGGTCTGATATTTTGAGCAGATGGAAAAAGTATATTGAGGAAAATCAGGCTTAACCTGGATAGGAAACACTAGAGAAAAATCTTCAGCCTGAGTATACTCTTGGATGGTTTGTTTCTTGCCAGTCTCAAGAGAAGAACCTTGTAAAAAAACAGAAGCAAACAAACAAACCCAAACCAGACAAGCAACAATAACAACAATCTGGTAGAAATGGATAAAGAGTAGGTAGCAGAGTAGAAAAGTGAGCAGTCTTTGGGTTCTGTAGCAGTCCAGGAGATGAGCCCAAGTGGTGATACAAGCATCAGTAGCAGAAGACAAATGTTGACTGATGGTAATCATTAAGGGAGCTGAACTTCAGTACCACTGTATTTAATATCAGAAGCTAGGCCAGTCATTTTTTTCTACTTGCTGGGTTAAGACCCTTTCAGAGCCTGAAACAGATGAAGGGAGTACATCATGATCAGGGCATTTAAAGGGAGAAGTTTTTTCTTGTGGGAAATACAAATCAGGAGATCTGGAGTTAAAAAAACATAGATAGAAAACAGATAATGGGTATAATGAAATAATCATGTAGCTTCTATTTGTTAACAGTGAGCATTTCACTGCAGTGTTGTTTGCACATCACTAGAACACTGGTATATGCTGAAACTCAACAGCAGAAACTGTATTCACTGTAGGATCTCACACAGAAAGTCTCTGCAAGAAGGGAGGTTCAGCTTTTATCTTTTATCACTGAAGACTTGTCACAGAAAAAGACATGTAAGCCTGAATTATGGCATTTAATCATCTTTCATGTACAATCATTTGAGGGAAAAAATATTAATCAAGATGAGCTAGAACATCACAATATAACTTCCAGAAATTCTGCTTTGCCTTCCATCAACTTGTGAGCTCCACTAATGGAAACAGGATGATTTAGGTGACTTAAGTGTTTAGGCACCTTATTGCTATTGAAATGGTATAAATCAGGTGCTGGAATACCTTAATGCCTTTTCCTCTGTCATCTCTACTAAGGAGGGATCACAGCAGTTACAAGGAAGTGTCATGATGAACTCCTATCTGGATTTTAAAGATAGGTAAATGCTATTCAATCACAGTCAGTAAAACTTCACTATTCCTTATCTGACCATCATTAAAATCTTGAATAAGCATGTGCTAATTGGGGCTCGATTGCTCAGCAGAGGCACTGCAGAGGCAGTATCTGCTGTGAATTAACTATACATTTGCTAATTCTTGCTAGGGATATGACCTGAATTGTCAGGAAAGCCCCAGTGCTGCAATGCATAAACATGCAATGAAAGATTTGTGTCGTGGTACTTGAAAAGAGGATGTGAGGAAAGGGAGATCTCTGTACTCTCTACCTTGTCTTTTGTATGCCACTGTGGTTATTTTGTATGCAAGAGATTTGTATGCCAGGGTGCAGTGATCCGTTGCCTTGCCTCAACTTTCTGTCTAGAAAACAAGAAAACACCTCATGGAGAAGAAGCTGCTTGATGTCTTGAATACAGATGATGTGCACAGAATATTTAAATCTCATCCAAGTTTTGTTTAAGATTCCATTAGGATGCGATTGTGAATGAGCTTCTTTTTGCATATGTAATTAGAAAGCAGAACAGATGGGAAAGGCATAGTTTAAAGTGATGTGTTCATTAAAATAACCAAAACTGAGACTCCTCAGGCTTATGACTTTTTTCCCCCCATTTTGAGTTTGACAACTGTAAATGACAACAATGAGATCTCTTTTGCATCATTTTTATTGTTAGATATCACCACTGTTCTTTAGGGCAGATTGATTGTTCATTCCTTCATTCCCTCGTATGTGGTTTGTGCTCAGTTAAGATAGACTAGGAAGCAGTGGGTATTAAGAGGCAGACACTACATCAAGGGATTTATTTTAATTGCATTTACTGTAAGAAAGATCTGTTGGGATTTAAAAAATAATATAGTGATTTTAATGTTCTTTTAAAAAAGATCTGTGTGGACTGTATCCTGATAACTACTGTTATCCCTTGGGTTATTTCTACTCTTAACTTTCAGGTTTTTAAATGAAAATGAAATAATTTTAAGAAATATAATTGTTTTTTTTATACACACACATACACAGAGTCTATTTTTTTACTAGAAGGAAAGTCTTCTAAAACTAGTCTAACAATGTGCAAAACATATATGCTAAAGTGAGTAAAGGCTAATCCTTACTCTCCCCACCAAAAAAAAAGAAAAAAATTTTTACATAGTTTAAAGACATGAAAAGTGTACTTTATCAGAGAGCTTGGCACTGTTAAGTGCCACTAGAAATCAGTAGATCTATTCTCAGGGACTTGTCATGGACACTGGTAAGGCTGGTGTGCTGCTTCAGCCTTTCAGTAGTCAAGATTAATGCTGATGCTGAGCTCTCTATAGACTTAGAGCTTTCAGTTCTTCTCCTACCCATGCAAAATGAGTTTTGCTAGATGCATTTTATAAGGAACTTAGAAATTCAGAGTTTACTGGACCCCAGTTCTTTCTACACCTCTAGAAAGCTGCTGTTGAAACTTGTGGGGAGGTAGGACATAGGTTGGCTCTAATTTGTCAGTTTTCAGCAAATGTGGTCTGATTTGGGGTAAATTCTAACAATGAATTCTAGAGAAAAAGTTATCTAGTCATCATTTCTGTTCCCTTCTTCTCTGTGATATTTAACTTTTTGCAAAATATATATAGGTAATTTTAAATAGAGGGTGACTATAATCATGCTGCTATTTTTTCGGTATTTGTTGCTTTCTGAATATCACCCTTTGCTTATTCTGATGCAGTATTCATTATTTGCCCACCATTGGTGTCATGTACAATCTTGTTTACAAATGCGCTACTGCTGTTATGTGCTGGAAAGAAGAGCCCTTCAAACATGCAAAAGCTACTACTCTGAAGATAGGGACTGGATTATGAATGCATATTTAGTTAGAACAACAGATGGATAGAAGAAATAAACCAATGTATGCTGTTTATGATAAGGAAATAAAGGTTTGCCCATACCAATATCGGGAAAAGATTGTTTCAATTAGAAGTGCAGCCCTGTATGAGGACAAGAAGCAGCTCGAAGTGCAAGGTCTTTAATCATCCAAGACTTCTGTATATGCGTAGTTTTTCTCAGTGTGACTAGAGCCACTCAATGCCATATTATTCATAGAATCATAAAGTGATTTGGATTGGAAGGCTCCTTAAAGATCATCTAGTTTCAACACCTTCTACTAGACCAGAAAGCCTCGTTCAGCCTGGCCTTGAACACTGGCAGGAATGGGGCATCCACAACATCTCTGGGCAACCCGTTCCAGTCTCACCACCCCCACAGCAAAAAAACTTCTTCCTAACATCTGATGTAAACCTACCTACTTTCAGTTTGAAGCCATTCTCCCTTTTCCTGTCACTTCGTACCCTTGAAAAACATCTTTCTCCATCTTTCTTGTAAGCTCCTTTCAGGTACTGGAAGGCCGCAGTTAAGTCACCCCAAAGTTTCTCTTTTCCAGGCTGAACAATCCCAGCTGTCTCAGCCTGTCTTCATGGGAGAGGTGCTCCAACTCTCTGAGCATCCTTGTGGCTTCTTCTGGACTTGCTCCAGCAGGTCCACATCCCTCTTATATTGGGGACCCCAAAGCTGGAAGAATGTTATTTGCTCTAGGTAAAGTCTTTGTCTACAATGTATAATAAAATGGACAGAGGAAGACAAGGCAAAAAGGAAAACCGCCATTGATGTCCTGCTTAAGTATAATGGAGACAAACAGTGCAGGTAGATTTATGCTGTTTAGAAGTTTGGGCCTCTTTTGTATTGTTTTCTTTACTGTTTACTGTAGAAAATGGCTGCCCATATTTTCTCTGAAGTGCAGTAAATGAATGATCTCAGTATTTCAAAGATTTCCTTTTGGTCTTGATTTACCTTTTATGTGGCAGAATGACAAGCAATGTCTTGGAAAATAGCAAGGTATCAAACAGTATTGATTTTGTGCTATTGCAGTGACCTAGAAAGTGTTATTTCTCATTGAAAGATTTTGTTGTGTTTTCCCCATACAAATAAGCAGATTCAAACTCTAAGAATGTTTTAGATTAAGTATTAAAAAGGTATATTTTGTTTTCTTGCTGAAAATCTATAGAAATGTTATATGATTAGATAAAATAATCACCTGAATTTTAACTACCACAAAACCTACATCTTATATCTATAGTTGTTCATAGTTTGTTTTCTAATGAAATTACTGAGTAAGGATCCTTTCCTTCTTTAATTCTCATCATTGAAAACTTTTTATTACTCATTTGAAAGAGTTGACCACTAGACTTACTGCAGTACTGGTATTTTTAATTTTGTGATTTGAAGTAGGGAATGATGGACAAGTATGACTAAAACAAGAGTGAATTCTTCTAATAGAAATTAATGTTTCCGGTTTCAGTCACGAATGAAGATTAAAGTGCCAAATTTTTGAAAGAAAGATTTCTAAATGAAATGGAACAGAAATTTAAAAAAAAAAATCATTGTCTCCCTTCTTGTAGTTCTGTAAATTCAGTAGCCTAAGTGAGTTCAGATAAAAATCTAAAATCTGTATGCCTACCCCAGCTTTGCTACTTATGGACAATTCATCGGGGGAATGATAAGAAAGTAAGGCTAAATCATCGCATAGACTGTCTTCATGTACAGTAAATGGGAGGTAGCTTACTCAACTTTGAATAGGTAGCTGAAATATGTAATTAATAAAAAAAATTAATAAAAATGGTACATGAAAGTTTGAAAAAATAGACCAAGGTTGACTTGAATTCTTTATACTAGAAATATGTTATGTGCTATATTTTACATGTGTCATTCAGAGATAGACTATGTTTTTATACTGTTTTTTGTTCCAGAGAATGAATCTGTAGAATAAAATTCAATAAAAACATGAAATGCACTGGAGTTTTCATAATTAAAAAAAATTAAATCTTTGAACTTCAACTCTTGTAATGAAACTAACACTGTTTGTTAGCAACTGTCTTTATTTGGTAAAAAAATCATAAAAAAAACCTTTTACAAGTTCTTAGAATTCTGAATATAGTTTTATGTCTTCTGAATAAGAAATCATACTGAATGCGTTTTTCAGTAGTTTGGTCAGTCTGAAGTAAGAGCAGATCATATGATTTTCTGTAGCTTATTTTGAAAATAAAGCTTTATGAAATCTTTCATAGCCACCTTTTACCACAGGTATGCTCTATCTGGCTTTGCTGATTAAGATTTGTAGGTTTTTATGCACAGGAAAGTTTCTTGGATGCTTGGAAACATGTGGGCCACATGCTCAGTGTTGACTTTACTGTCACTGAACTTGCAGTTCTCTATTAACAAAGGTTCACGTACAGTCAGTCTTCCTCAAGTTGGAATGAGTTGCCTTGTTTGTGATGTAAAGTGCTATATAATATAAATAAGAGTATCCAGTAGCTCTCTTGGTTAACCTCATTGAATCAATTATTTTGGCTGCTGAGTGGGTGAATATGTTTATTCATATCAAATTCTGGAATAGCATGAAAATAAGAAGTAGATATTGTCTGCAATTGATTTTATTGCACCTTTACTACCAAAAAACTCCATAAATGCTCCTTATCTTTTTAATGAAAGTAAACTGTACTATATAATCTGTTTAATATCTTTAAAACATTTTTTTAGGTATAATCTATTTCTAATTTGTAGCTCACAATGATTTTATAATATACTGTAGCATCTGTCATTAAAAGGCAGTACATGAAATAAAGGGAGCATCATACAAAAAAACTTGTATCAAATGCCTTTTTTTTTCCATAATAAAAAGTACAAATAATGAATGTAATAAAATTCAGAATATAGCCTGTAACCATTAAAAATGAACTCTTTACACCAAGGTGTGAATAATAATACTGAATAGCAATTGTTCCACAATTTTAATATGCCACTGCAGTTTCAGTACAACATCAAGCCCATTGAAAACTACTAATGTGCTGTCACTTGGTTGCTTCCTTAAAGATAATTCATTATTCTGTCATAATGTACTGGCCATAAAATTAAGTGTTTTTCAAAAATAATGCCATATTGTGGAAATCAAGTTTGATTTCCAAATTCATCACTCCTTTAAAAAGGCAAAATGTGTTAGATATATTATTTGTCAGTAAATCCTCTTTTCCCTGTCCAGTATCAAACCAACTTCTGAATCCCAATGAAGAAGCTGGGTTTTATTCAACAAAATATAAAATGATATGCAGAGCTGTATGTGCACATTTCTGGGAATGTGAGATTTTTGTACCTTCTTAGAGCAGCTGGAGATACAAATGTACTTAAATTCTTCCGATAAATTTGGGGTGTTTGCAAGATTTCACAGTGGGGAAATTTGTATACAATCCAATATTTTCATAACTTATTTAGAGCGTGCACCTGAAAAAAAAAAAAAAAGGATCTCTGAACCATTAGAGGTTACATGTATCACCAACAAAATGAACAAAGTAGTCACCTTCCTGAAATAGCACAGCTTGATGAATAAAAGGGGAAGAGGACACTTCTAATTGATACTCAGAGGTCGCTTCTGGTGAATGGCTGAGGTCTGCCCTCCCATTTAGAGTGATCATCGTTCCCTTAACATGCTGGTCTGCTAAGCGGCACATTTAGCTGTATTTCAGCAAGTTTCTCCTTTATCCTTTTGACTATTTGTTTATTTACTTACATGGAAAAGCCAGAGGGCAAATATGAAACTGAGATATGAGATAATATTGTTTGCTGCTCTTCGCAATATTGACTAAAAGTCTTGTTTCTCACTTATTAGAAATGGTTATAGGGCAGACTGTCTTGCAATACTAGTATTTCCATCTCCTGGCCTAGATGGAACTATTGTGTCATTTATCTCTAACTTTTGTTAAGCATTATGTGAAAAATGCTTTCTGCCTCTTCTGACATAAAAAACAAACAACACCCACCCCCAAAAAAACAGCAATCTGAGAAAATAAATGTTTGCACTAATTTTTTCCAAACTTTTCAATAAATTTGTAGGAGAAGACTCTTTGAAACCTAGTTGTAGTTTACAATGAATATGTTTATCAGTTACAGAAGGCCAGTCTTGTCTCAGTAATATGAATATGCTAAATGAAGAAATTATATCCTATTATACTGAAATGTCTTTTCTTTTAAATATGCTTAACACAATCTTCTGGTTTAATGTAAATCTTCTGCATAAATAAAATGTATAAAAAATGTAGCATCTATTTGAACCTTCTTAAAACTATACTAGATCATCCTATTTCAACAATTGCATTGCTGAAGGAAATTTTATTGAGTGATTTAGTAGCTTTTTCTTTCATAATAATTTTTTAAAATGCTCACATTTGAACCCGATTTTTTCCTGTAGCCACCAAAATGGTTTTTACAAAGATAGCTTCTGTACAGGCACAGTTTCTTATCCTTTGTGTCCTATCAGCCTCAGTTATGTCAGTTGGATGGGGATGTTAGGATAGGGAGAGAAAACATCATCTCTACTATAACAACAAGAATGTAGAGCTAACTGCTCCAAAATCCATGTATAGCAATTATAAAGAAGCTATTTTCTATTTTAAATTAAATTACCATTCTCTGCAAAAATAGAGCTAGTTTGAATGTGGGAACGTGAGGGAGTACTGCAAGTGCTTTTCAGTAAGGGTGTTTGTGTGGTTTTGTTTGTTTGTTTTAAAAAGCATTTAATGATTCCCTACAGCTGAAATATCCTGTTTACTTTGCTGGGTAGTGCAGGGAGAAAGCATCTGTTGTAAATCTTAAAAAAAATAACAAATTTGATGTCAATGGTGTAGTGCTGCTCTTTTAATTACAATGAAAGTCAACCTCTTATGACATCAGATCATTCTGTTGATATCACAACATTAAAATGTCCCATGACCTGCAAACATTAACACCTGTAGCAGCTGAATAATTTTTAGGCTTGCCTATGACTGAAGCAATGCTGCCGCCTAATGATGGGAGTATACAAGATGCAGTATAGCAGAGAGTTTCTTGCTTGGCAAGCAGGCTAGGTTTGTGACATCAGTTGAAGCCTATAAGTGAAATTAGAAGCCACAAAAATTGGCCCATGGACTAGGCGACATGATTTGATGTTGTGCCAGAACATTTATTTGGTTCAAAGTTAAAAACAAAAAAAAAAGACCCTGTAAATCACATCAAGTCTGTAAATTTTTGGTTTTCTGTGTATTTATGTCTGTATGGTCATGAAGAAAATGATATTCCACTTTTTCTCTGTATTGATAGATGGATTGTTTATTATTTCATGTATTTCCTAATACTTATCATTGTGGTAAATATATCATTATAATATCTCTCTTAGAAATTTTATTATTCTTTGAAGAATCCTACTACAGTTTTCCCTTGAGTATTTTTATTTCAGAAGAATAAGAAATTGCATTAATGTCTCAATACTACTTTTATCTCTGCATCATTGGCCTTCTTTATTTAGAACAGTTTAATGTAGTCTAGTAGCTGAGAATATTGTTAATAGCATTACTGTCAAGTTAATTCATAGACCCATAAGGAGCAATAATATTTCTGTAAGGCATCTGCCAGTGTAATCTGTGACAGCTTGTACAACCAGCAGATCAAAACTTCATCCAGCCCTGCAGAACCTGTTCCTTTCCCAATTTTCCTGGTAGATCTTTCATTTTGTGCAGTATGGTGAAACACAGGAAAGCATAATGCTTGCTCTTATTTCCTCACGTTTTATCTATATTATCTCTTTAAATTGAAATGTTATTGAAAATACATACAAAATCCAACAATTGTTATTGATTTGTGCCAACTTACTCTGACAAAGGACTGCATGTCAAATTGGTCAACCCTTGAACAATTATTATTTGGCAAAACTTAATAAGCTGTAATTAAGGCATTATAAAGGCATTGATTGTTTTGTAGGCATCCCCTTAAATCATTATAATTATATCAAAACATGATTAAGACAACAGAGTTAATGTACTTAAAACCTGTGCTAATGATTGCTATGCATATTTTTAAAAATGGGTAATCATTTCTTTTATATATGTTCTAATTTTTTTGGTATTGTATTCCTCTCAGCTGGGCTGCCTTCCAGTAATCAGCATCTTCACAACGAGTTCACTTCAAAGTGAATGTTTGAGATCTAAATCTCTCTTCTGCTTCAACTCAACAGGTGCAGGAGGTTGGTCTCCATCAGACAGTGATCATTACCAATGGCTACAGGTGGATTTTGGGAACCGGAAACAGATCAGTGCTATTGCAACTCAAGGCAGGTACAGCAGTTCTGACTGGGTCACTCAATATCGGATGCTCTATAGCGATACAGGGAGAAACTGGAAACCCTACCACCAAGATGGAAATATCTGGGTAAGTAATTGGTGTAAAATGGAAGCATATACTGTAGTGATGTTGATTGACTGTGTTGTTAGAAACTCTACACCTCATACAACTCTTTAGTGTTGTTTTTATGAGGACAGAACAGAGCTTTGCTCAGAACACAGTGTTGCAGCTGCTGTCAAGAGGGCTATCCCCAAATTAGCAAAGCCCACTTTGACATGATAATGTCTAGCAGAATAGGCAGATATGTTTTGGTTGTTGGTATTCCTCAATGAGTCTCTTATGCTTTGCCTTTTCTTTCTCTGCCTTTTCTTTTTACTAACTTCACAGAATGAGACACAAAAGTGGTTTTGAAAATCCTGCTGTTAAACATAACATTTTGGAAGGCAATTTCTTCTTTGTGTGTACATGTGTTGGGGAGCAATTTTATCATGTATGTATTGTTTTCCATATAGGTGCTACATGAATGTGCTGGTTTGGGCTGGAATAGAGATAATTTTCTTCACAGTAGCTGGTATGGGGCTATGTTCTGGATTCTTGCTGGGAACAGTGTTGATAATTCAGGGATGTTTTCCTTACTGCTGAGCAGCTCTAACACAGCCTGAAGGCCTTTTCTGCTTCTCACATCTCTCTGCCAGCAAGTAGGCTGGGGGTGCACAAGAAACTAGGAGCGGACACAGCCAGGACAGCTGATCCCAACTGACCACAGGGATATCCCATATCACATGGTATCATGCTCAGCATATAATATTGGGGGAAGAAGGAAAGGGGGAGGTTTGGATGAAATTTGTGTTCCCAAGTCACTGTTACACGTAATAGAGCTCTGCTTTCCTAGGGATGGCTGAACACCTGCCTGCCTGTGGGAAGTGGTGAATGAATTCCTTTATTGCTTTGCTTGTGCATGTGGCTTTGCTTTACCTATGAAACTGTCTGTGTCGCAACCCATGAGTTTTCTCACTTTTCCTCTTCTTTTCACCATCTCACTGTGGGGGAGAGAGCAAGCAGCTGTGTGGTGCTTAGCTGCTGGCTGGGTTTAAACCACGACAAGGGATATTTATGCTATAATAATTTAAGGAAAAAGCATATAATTTGGTTTTGGTTTTTTACATTTTTCATGGATAAACTGCTAATTTCATTCTTGCTGAAAACGGTAGCCTTCCATTTTGCTGACAAAAAAATGATAGCTATTACCTAACATGCCTGTCCTCATAGCATTTCTTTCAGATGATATTCTTTTTCAAAAATATACTTTGAAAACAGCAAAATGCTATCATTCTTTCTGAAATCAAATTAAGTTGATTAGCCAATATGTAAAAGCAGACAAGATTTAACTTTGTGATATCTTAGAGTCACTTTTTTGTTAGCTGCTGCTTTTATTAAGGTCTGTTATTAAAAATGAGTGTCAAATATAGAGCATAAGGTGAATGATTTTATCTGTATAAGAGAAACTCAGTTAATATGTGGAATACATAGAGGTAGTCATTTTTTTATTACAGTATTGATTTATTGAGAAAACCTCCTCCGTGTGCCAGATAGGATTCTGAAAAAGGGAGAATTTAAAGCTGGGGAGATAGACAACATTGAAAGAAAACATTGGATGCTGCTTTAGATTCCATAGAACTTGGTGGTATGAGTGTTTTTCAGCAGGGTAAGGGAGAATTTGTTCTTAAGGTTTATAAATAGAAAAAGTTTCTCTTTTGAGGCCACTTAGGTATATAAAAATACTTACAGCATTTAGTGTGTCTATTATCTTAAATGTATAAAAGCTTCAGCAACTACTATTGAAACGACCAAGAATGAGAGAGGGCTATGCAGCTGATTGAGTGAGTGATATATAAAGCAGAACAGTTGGGCTGAGGAAAAAATCTGTTCTTAATACATTGAAGGCAAATCTTTCAGTGACATGTAGTTCGGTTGATTTAGTCACATCTGTGATTGCTTGTTTCCAAAGTGGACCAACTCTCTGAGTGAGAACTTTGTAGCAAGTCTTTATTCTTATATCATCACTTCATATATTCATATATATGACAGTTTCTTCATGAAAGAATATTTCCTTTTTGCCTCTTTATTGGCAATTATATATTCTTGGTGGATTCCGGGGGCAAACTGCCGGTGTGTTATAGACCATTGACATCACATGCAAAAGTGTGTGATGAACCATGCAGGTCTGCTGCTTCTATTTGGAATGTTAAATCTTTGGGATATACTCTAGCAAGCTGTTTGTGGCAGTACTGCCATTGTTCGTGTCCTGAAATTTTTACCCAATACTAGAAAAGTAGTTTTAAAAAAAAAAAAGTGTTTACCAGCTTTCTTTTTAAGAATAAAGGTGAACTATTAGCAAAAACCCCAAACAAACAAACAAACAAAGTTGACTCTACTTCTAACTTGCCTAAAACAGTATTTTTTCAGTGGTTAAGTGATACCTAAGCTTTGGTTTAGTATTGGAAACACTGTGTTTATTAGTTATTAGTAAATATTAAACTTAATAAATTCCCAAGATACAGGAGGTGCCTGAGCATGGAGAAATTTTGTTGTACTATTGTAGTAGTAGTGTTAGAAGGAGACAGGCTTCCTTGATGTGAAAATGGGATAGTGCAGAGTTTCCCATCTCATCTTCCTCTTTGTGTCAATTTGTACAAGAAATTAAAAGCAGCAAAAACTGTGAAGGACAAATCAGATGATATAAGCCAAGCATCCATCATTGGCAGTTTAAACTCATAGAGTCAGATTCTTCCTGACTGAAATGACTGTCGTGATCTTAAAAATCTCACGTGATTCTGGTGGCCTTGGAAATCCTTCTGAAAAGAATTTATTCTTTTCCTTTGGATTTGAACCTTTTCAAAAAAATTATCCACGTGAGAAATATGCTACGTAGCCTTTGTTTACTCTCCCCCTTTCATCATTCCTGTACTTGAGTGTCATGGTTTTCTGACAACTGTAAATTTAAAACTAAAGGCAAAAGCAAAGAAAAAGAGGAACAGAGAAGTGCAGAGTTCAACAATATTTAATACTAAAGTAGTTATGATAGCAAATGACACAGAGGACACATATGGGGGGGAAAGGAAATAAAAATAAAGCTAATTAGATGAATTGGAGAGAGAGAGCAAAGGAGAAATAATCTGCAATAAAGATCTAGTTAGGAAAAAAACATTGCAATCTGCATAAAAGGCTGAAGTGAACCCCTTCTGTATGCGTTAGGCTGGGAGGAAAAGAAGTTCTATAATTACCTCTTAAGTAGGAGAGAAATCAAAAGGCTGTTGGGAGGTCTGTGATGGGGAAAGTGCTTTCAAGGTGAATTTAGAGTAAGCTTCCCAGTGAAATAGATTTTCTGACCCCACCCCTCCTGGGCTCTTGGATATTTTCAATTTTCATGAATTTTAATAAGATGAGTGAATGTGGCCTCTTTCCATAAAATGCCTAGCAACTAGAGAATTTTGATCACCTCTCCTACCTCCACTCTTGTAGTCTGAGATTTTAATTTTGATGGGTCATGAGATTTCCCTTCATATGTCAATCCACTGGGGCATTTTATGTACACAATATATCTTTGTTTTGGAATAGATGCTCATTTGGTTTCTACATCACTGCTATCTGTCTATTTATCTAACAAATACATACCAGAAATTATTCTACATATAATATTGTTTCTATTTTCTAACTCAGATATAGGTGATGTAAATGTTTCACACTAAGCATAATGCAAATATGCCCTATAGGTGTAGTAAGAAAATGCTGACATTAAGACTCAAATTATACTCATTAGTGGCAGAGCACGAGCACCTCTAAGATTGAAGCCTTTCCTAAAGGAAATTGGAAGATCCTTGCTAGAATTGAAGAGGTCCTATGAGGTATCATCTTCGAAAATTTGATTACTTTAGTAGAACTTGTTATCACCTCTCATCTATCTCATCATCTTATTCTTGAGGATGTCAAAGTCAGGGTGATGAAGGAAAAAGTGTTATGGTAATTATGAGTTTAAAAATAATACTGATAGGAAAGGTGGAGTTCAGTTTCTCTGTACATGACCTCCAAATTATATTCTGTACTTGACCCTTGTCTTCAGCCTCTGTGAACTTCAGTGGAGTTCCAAAGATTTAAATGAAAGCTTGATTTCTTGATTAGAGAAAATCTAGATCTGGACCAAGTGGCTACTGCGTCAGTTGAAAGCAATAATGTATTTCTGATTTTTTTTTGTTTTTCTTTCAGTTTTAATTAAACTTAGAGTATATTATGCATAACATCTACGTTTTTATTATTTTTATTACTGAAAAGATATTAAGTCATTACATAGGTTTTACTATGAATAATGAATTTTGGAAAGGAATGTAAATTATCTACTGGCTTTAAACCATTTTTTTTAGGTGAAATAATCAGGAATCGAATGAGTTAGGTGTAAAATGAATTTTGCATTTATCTGGGCACTGAGGAACAACTTACTATTTGATCAATACATTATCTTAATTTACACAAAGAGAATTTACATGGTTCTCCCTTGGTATTGAAGGAGGGACGTTGGTACAGCACAGAGTATTCAGCTGGCATGGGAAAAACAAGCACGCAGCATTTCATAGTATTTTGCTGTAGTATTGAGCCAAAACTCATTGTGAAAGGAAGCACAAGTGAGTTGGATAATTAACTTTTTCAAGCGGTGTGAGATTTCAGATGTTTAATACTCGTGGGTGCCTTTGGAAATACCAACCATCAGACAGGCCTAAAGTAACATTTAATGACTAGGTAGATATAAGACAGCCATATGCAGCTCTACCTAGCTGAAATTACGCGGGAGCCATCTGCTCAGAATTTCTGTTCACCCTGACATGCTATTTCTGGTTGGATTATTCAGAGAAAACATTGCAAACCTTACTGCATTCCCAAACACCTTCTACCTGCTCTACAGAGCAACATTTATAGCTACCCAAGGACTTAGTGCATATATCTTAGGGTACAATGATTTGTGTATAGTAACTACAAGTGAAGAAGAATAATTCTAGCATACACCCACTCTATTAGGACATGCAAGAATTATTTGCTTTGTGAAAACTGTCACTGCTTTTTCCCCAAGAAGCAACTTACTTCCATGGCCCTAAACTAAATATTAATGAAATATGAAATAGTTCTTGAGTGTGATATTTAACTCTGTTTTCGTTTTTTTGTGGTTACTCCATAAGATCTCAAGTGAAAATTTACTGCTAGATTAAAGGGCTTATGGGGCTCGATCTTTTTGTCTTTTTTTTTTTTCTTAACTGCTTCTATTGAATTACATTATCTTATTAAAACATATTAGTTTATGACATTATACTGATTTGTAGTTATGGGAATATTTAAAAATATGAAATGTGATTAGAATGGTCTATGACCTGCCATTTGTTGCTGAGCTGCTACTAAAATATCACATATTCTGCAGACCTATTTAAACATGACAAAATGGCTTGATGTATTAACCAATGCAAAAGTTTTAGCTAGTGTTTACAGTAAGGCCCTTAGACTTTGGGGAATTTTGTTTTCTATCTTAAGAATTCCCTGACCTGTCTTGTCTGGATGGATTTTTATCTAGCATCTTGCTGTCTCCTTAGCAATGGCTGCAAGGTGACTGGTGTCATATTTACTGGCTGCTCTTAATTCTCCAGGCAATTTATTACTGAAACACCTCTTTTTTTACTTTAACTTTCCTTCCATGTTGTGAGGGGGGGAAAAAAAATCTCACTTTTCTCCTGGAATCTGCTGTGTGCCTTTTATTAACTTCATTATGCCTTAGCTTGCCTGAATGTTATGTCTCCGAGGCCCTGTCTCCCATACCTTTATCTTAAAAGATTGTTCCATTCCCTTGCAACAGCCAATATCACCTTAATGGGTGTATTGAGCAAAAGAGGCATTGTAACTTCCACTGAAGTCAGTAGGTCTCAGCTCCTAGTGGACATTGCTAACCTACGCATTGAGCCCTATGACTGAAAAGGGTACGGATACAGAAAAATATTACTTTTTCTGTAGTGAGGCTAAACTCACTTATAGATCTAATGTAACAGTCTCCACCAGGATGTCAAAAATATAATAAAGTGTTGATAGGACACATTTAGAAATTCAGGCAGTTGCTGAAAAGGAATTTTTAGAAACCCTGAAGAAAAGAATGTTACAGATAAACATCAGTGCTATCCTGATGAAGCCTGTTTCCTAATCTACTCTTCTCCATGTGGAATCTGTTAAGAGAAACTGTGTAGATTTTTAATGCATTTAGAGAAACACACTTGGGGTTATCTGAAATATCAGGGCAAAATATATCTATGCTGAATGCTGTCACAGCCACAGACTGCATTTGTATTAAAATGTTAGAAGATCTGATAGCCTTTTAAATGTTGGAATACTAAGATCAACACCAAACTGTGCCAAACAGTAATGTTACTTTAAAATACTGACTTTTCTGAAAAACAAAAATAGATACTTACTGGTCTCTAATTAATAATTTATTTTACATGTGAAGCTATATCCGGACTATAAGACCTTCTAAGCATATTTTTCTTTAAATCCTTAAAATTGTATATTTTGTGCAGGAAGAAAGATCTTTTATGTTATTTTTAGCAGAAACAGGAGTTCATGAGTTTGCTTATACCTTTAAATAACATTTTTAAGGGAAAATAAACTGACATTTGAAAATTGATTTGATCAGATGGAAAGTTATTATTATTTTCAATTTAAGCTGCTACTCCTGTTATTGAGAGAAAGATTCTATAGTTGTATTAGGCTATCTCCAGAGACACAAGAACTATTTCAATCCATCACAGAGTATATCATGTAGATAGATAGAAGACAAAATTCCTCCTGGTGTGGTGGCAGACAGTGTCTGAGCCCTCCCTTGATTCTGTGCAAACAATTAAAAAAAAAATCATAAAAATTGGGATAACAGAGGTTTGCAACGTAATCTGCTAGAACGTTTCCTTTCTAAAGTATTATTTTCTAATCTATTGTTTTTAGCCTGAGGACTACTTGTCTGTTTATATTAAACCATCGAATTTTAAACACAGATGTCTAAAGGCAGTCACCTAAATCCATTCTTTAGCTCTGAGATGGCTTGGTTTTCAAATACCTTAGAGTGTCATCATCCCTCAATGAATACAATGCACAGGTCCTCAAGCCAGCCCAAAAGACTACATTGTGTACTTAATCAGCTCAGCTCTGACAATAATCATAGTCGTGGTTTCATGGCATCATGTCTTGGCTAACAAATCTTGTAAGGCATTTTTTGTAGCTCACACTTAGCACCAAAACCCCACTAGCTGCTGCATTGGACTTGCATAACAGTAATGCTTCTAATTCTCAGCTGGTATATACAGAGCTGGGTGCATCAATAGCCTCTTAAAACTCCTAGCATAGTTATCTAGATTGCTCTTAATCTCTTCTAGGAAGCCTGAACTCATGGTTAGATGATAGAACCAGGGGTGAATTTTCGAAGTTTTTCAATTTTTACAGGTTCTCTATTAAAACATTTTTGAATGTCTAGATTGAGTCTACTGAATGTGACTAAGTAAAATGGACTGTGGCTATTTCCTTGCTGCTTGTCAACCCTCCTGTTTGCCTACCATGTATGAGTATATCAAGTAATTTCTGTCACTCTTAGTATAACAGAAGGGCAGCATATGACCAAAAATCTACTTTAGGACACTTCTATTGTTGACAGACATTGATTTTTAATTTTTATCATAGATTGGATAAAAAGTCAATCTAGAGTAGTGTAGCTAATGTTTCATTTGATAAAAGTATGGTTAGAAATAAAAGTTCTAATGTTCCCCCCAGATGCAAAAAAAATCCAAACAAGTAATAATAAATATATTTGACATGCCTTAAGTTAAATCAGAAAATGTAATGTTACAAGTAATGAGTCTTGCTATTTCCTTAGTCATTAGGTTGTACTATGTTAAAATACTTCTGCACTGCATTTAACATACATAATATGTTTAACGAGACCAAGTGCAAGGTGCTGCACCTGGGGCAATCCCCAGTATCAATACAAGCTGGGGGATGAACAGATTGAGAACAGCCCTGGTGGGAAGGACTTGGGGGTGCTGGCAGATGAGAAGCTGGATATGAGCCAGCAATGTGCACTTGCAGCCCAAAAAGCCAAATGTGTCCTGGGCTGCATCCAAAGCAGCATGGCCAGCAAGTCAAGGGAGGTGATTCTGTCCCTCTACTCCACTCTGGTGACACCCTACCTGAAGTGCTGCATCCAGATCTGAGGTCCCAATCACTAGAAGGACATCAGCCTGTTGGAGCTAGTCCAGAGGGATGGAACAGCTCTCCTGTGAGGAAAGTCTATGATAATTGTGTTTGTTCACCCTGGAAAAGAGAAAGCTTCATGGTGACCTAATTGCAGTCTTCCAGTACAAGAAGGGAGCCCACAAGAAAGATGGAGAGGGACTTTTTCCAAGGGAATGTAGTGATAGGACAAGAGGGAACAGCTTTAAACTGACAGTAGGTTTAGATTAAATATGAGGAAAAAACTCTTTACTATAAGGCACTGGCACAGGTTGCCCAGAGAAGTTGTGAATGCCCCATCTCTGGAAATGTTTAAGACCAGGTGGGATGGAGCTCTGAGCAACCTGATCTAGTAGAAGGTCCACAGCAAGAGGGTTGGAACTTGGTCTCTAAGGTCCCTTCCAACCCAAACCATTCTATGGTTCTATGAATACACTTTGATATATAGCTGTCTGTAGCAGTGTCAAAAATCTGATCTGTCAAGGAATTCCTTAGTTCCTTCCTAGCTTTTTCCCCTTGAAACTCTAGCACAGGTTGCCCAAAGAGGTTGTGAGGGAGCTGGGCCAAACAATCTGAAGTTCTTTATAGCCTTTTTCATCCTGGGTGATGTCTGAGATTTCCCCAAACTCCTAGCTCTTGAAATGAAAAGGGAGATCAACCCTAATATATTGTGTACTTTGATGCATGTGGCTTTTGTTTCTGTTTGTAATTTACAGCCTTCAGTTTCTGTAATGTGATGTATTATAGAAAATCCTTAAATATTAGGAAACTTCAGATATTAGTTCTAACTTCATGGCAAAACCCATCCATAGCACCAGTAACCTACATTTTCCTTTCAAAAGTGCATTTGAAAAGTGCTTTAAGCTCTGATCCATTGAACACTCCCATGTCTAACTTAAAATGTTGAAATTAAAGTAATAAAACTAAATGTTTAAAATCGAGTATACATGGCCAGAGAGTGTCTCCAAGTGTGTTAGTACAACACTTAGAAAAAAGAAGCTATGGTCTTAATGAAATTCTTTGTGCAGTAGCATACTACAGGTAATAAAAACTTTAGTTAAATGTTAGGCAGGTGTAAAACAGGATTTTTTTCTCAGCTTTCTTGTGCTTGGCCCTGACAAAAATGAAACTGTGCACAAAGCTGTGGTGCCTCATCTGGGTGCTTATTTGATGGATTTTTTAAAAAGAGTTTGTTATTTCCTTAATTAATTACTTTTCTTAATGAATTAATTATTCATTAATTATTGATTAATTAAACAGAAAGGTACTACTTTCAGGAGAACTCTTAAGGTGAGGCAGGTATGCAGTGCAAATACTAAAATCCTTACACTGGGAAATGGTCATAGACAGCACTTTATTTTTCTCTACAATATGCTTTTTGAATCGTCTATCAAGATTTGTCTTTGGCAGAATAGATGGCTTTGTGCTAATGAAAGATGTGGTTGTGGCAACTCTGATCAATCAAAGTCATTTTGCTGTATTACTTCTGTTGCCTGCAAGATGTGGTATGAACAAAGCACAGCTTGTAAAAGGTTGTCTCCCGTTTGCCTCTTGGCTCATTAGGTATTAACTTCCCAGTGAAAATAAGCTTAACTACCTGGGAGCAAGTAATGGTTGAATCAACAGACATTCACTTCAGTGTAAATTTTTGGGCTTGTACATCTATGGAATTGTACCTTTTAGCCTCTGGTCCTCCCTGGAGAGTTGGTACTTACTGACTGGGGAGACTGAGATTTGCAACAAAAAAAAGGTGAGATAATGAACCGTGGAAGGCTGACAATTTAAGACCAAGTGCCTGACTTCAAAATCATGCAGTTGCTCAAGTAAGATTACAAAAAAGTATTTACGTCACAAATAGATGTGGTTTGAAGCCCCTTTAATGCTAGAAAGTGGACTCCTTCCTTTATGAAAATCAGTTTCCATTCTTTTCCCTGGAATTGAAAAATAAAATTTAAAAAAAATATGTATAGAAAGAAGAAAAACTCCACATTTCTTTAGCAGTATACAAACTCTGATCGGCTTGAGAGAAGAAATGCATTTTAAGGGGAAATGTGACAATGCTGCTGCTGATGCACTGCATGCCTGTGGCTGTATAGATAACTTCAGCTTGACAGTTCTTAGTCAAGAAAGGTTCTTACCTTTCACAAGCGGTAAATTCGCGTCAAAAATATGAAAAAGTTAGACTCGGACCAAGAAAACTACCATGTGCTATTTTTTAAATTTTCTTCTTGCCTTTTATTTTTATTTTTTTTTTAATATCCTCAAACTCCTTAATATAGTTAAAAATAATACATTGCTTAATTGATGCAGATTATTTATGCAGAAAGGCATATACAGAAGCCCTTAACTTTTAGATGGAACTTAATTCTTTTCAGGTTCAATAGAAAGCATGAGTAAAGTAAATATGTGCTTAACACTTTCCTGAAAAGTGTTACTTTTGTATCATCATACAAATTGAGCTCTTGATGGTATTTGCATAAATTGTTTCTGTATAACGGAATTTGCTAAAAATAGTTCCTCTTTTAGGTATGATAATATTTCTCACTACCTGTTATAGTGTATGTGCTTATGCACATAGATTATGAGTTAATCTTTACTAAAATATGTTTTAGTAATGTGAATAAAAATAACAAAAATAAAAAATAAACTACATAAGTTTCTGAATTGCAATACATCAATGTTAGATACAACAAACATGTTCAAATGAAGCATTACTGTGGATTAACAGCACCATAATTCTAATTTCTTGTAGACAAATAGAGGAAAACTTGCTTTAATTTGTTTCCAGTCTCTCAAATGTGTCCATAGCATTGCTTTTATGTACATAAATTTAACTAAGTTGACATCATAGTAACTTACAAAGCTATAGTAGGATGTTTATTTGTGCAATTACAGGCAAAACTTGTTCATACTGATCTTTAAATCCTGATGTGGAACCATTCCTCCCAATGCTACTTGACTACAGCACAAAATACCAAGACAGAGGAATAAGTCTTGGCTACTATAGCAATAAAGTCTTGTCCTAACTGTAGTATAAAGTAGTTTGAGTAGGCTGGGTGATACCAATTATGATCAGCAAAAAAAGCTAATTTTTCTTTTTAAGTATTTAACGCAAAAGTCACTGGCCAGTCTGGATGCTAGGTGGTGTTAAATGCTAGTTTTAAGTAGCATGTTTTCCAGTATGCTTAGCTAAAGTTAAAGAAGTGCTTAGTGAACATTTGTCTGTGCATTCATCCTAATGAGACTATCCAGAGGAAGAAGTTCTTTCTGTTTGGAGGACTAGCTGCACTGTCAAAATGTTAGGAAGTAGAAGTGTCAAATTCATTGTTTTGCAAACTGTTTTTTCAGAGTATTATTCTGAATTTGCCTTGCAAAATCAGCAATCAAAATTCTCCATAAAGCAAACTATAAGGTATAATATGTTTCTTACTCTCAGGTGCAGTAGCTGAAAATCTTAGAAGAAAGCTTATACAATGAATCGCTATGATCCTGAAATTTGTTTATTTTCTTGCTTAGATCATAAACTAAGTAGACATTAGGAGGAAGCCACTTAAAAAAATAGAAAAGAATATACTTCTAGAAAGAATAACACACAAACTCCTTTCCAGATCCAACCAATTGCGTGTACTGAATAATTTGCAAGGCAATGTTCTTTTAAGCTTAAAAACATTGAAAGTGATTGAGAAGGGGATGAAGAGGAAAAATATTCTCTTCAGCTCATCCCTTACTTGGCCTTAGTTATTTCATTCTTTTGAAATATTTAGAAGAATGAGATCAGACTCTGATGTGTGACTTTGTTCCCTACACTTCGTCACGGTATTTAGATTCTGAGTTATGAAAAAGGTTGATGCCAGCTGAGGATAGATTTAGTCTTTAAAAAAAAAACCTTTTCAGCTTTATTGGCCCATGTCATAGATTTACTGAAAACTGAGTAGAGTTTTGTGCACATACTTTTCCTATTCTCGTCAAGACAACTTCCTTAATTCATGATAGATTTTACCTAAGTGCCAGAGAGACAGACCAAAGGGCCAGAGAGACAGAAAAAGGGTGAAGAGGAGTTTGTTGGACAAACACACTCAAGATGTGCCTCTTTAAAGCTATAAAGAGTTCATATTTATAAATAAAGTAAGTAGTCCCAGTGCCTCAATAAATAAGGCAAAACTGCTGACATGGCACTGTTGTTAAGTTTTTGTAGCAAAAATGAGTTCAAATGCAATTGGAAGTGACTGTAACACAGACTTAAGGCTTTTGAGACTTAAAGATTATGGTTACATTCCACTCAGACAGTTTTTTTGGATATAGAAAGGATGGGGCAGAGGTTCTGTAGGAGAGGTAAGGGACTAGGTTAATATTTAGCTAACACTGAAATAGTAAAGACAGAGATAAAATTCTCACAGTGTATTAGGGGAAAAAGAAAACATATCAACATTGTACCATATTAGGCAACAAGACTGTGAGAATTCTGCAGACATTAAATAGCTAAAACTTTACTATGTGCAGTATTAAAAAAAACCCAACCAAACAAAAAAAATGAAATATATTGTTTAAGGGGAGAGGAGATAACCCTGTCAGCCTCAAGTGTTTAATCAGTAGAAATAAGCCAGGAAAGAAAGAATTCCTGGTGCATGAGAACAGCTGTTAAAAACAGACCTCAAGCTGAACTCTTGTAAGAGCTTTTTGGCATGTCCATACTGCCTGTGTCAGGTTAAAAAAAATTTAAAAAAAATACCTGAGAATAAAATAGATCAATAAGAAGTGTTTGTTTTTTACTATCTTACTAGGCAACCTATTGATTAGATCTTTTCCCTATATTTCATTCAAGTGTGTGACTAGTGGAGTGCTTTTATTATTGCCTTTGTTGTTTAGCATGAAGTTACTGACAGATATGTTAGTTTGAACTGCCTTCAGATTTATTATTCTATCGTTATTTTCAAGGTTAGGTTGATAGAAAACTATTAAATACTGCTCCCTTCACTTATGAAGACCCAAAGGTTGTTTATTCTTTCTCTGAGAGAAATGAGTCAAAATAAACTCCTCTAGCTGGTGGTAGCTCCAGCCTAGAGATATTCTGTCACTTCACAATAGACTTTGAACACCAAGAGCTCTATAATAAAGACTCTGTTTAGACATGACATAGTGATAAAACAAAGTCTCTGTCACTTTTCAGGACTTGTGTATCATAATTTATCCTGATATAGATTGCCACTAGAAGTGCTAGAATCCTGTTTATGTTATAGATAGATTTGCAATATAAAGGTGGCTTTTGTGTTTGTTTTAGGAATTTTTGAGAAGATAGAGGCTTTCTAGCTCTCACACGTATAACATCTTTCCCATCTCTAGACTGCCTGATATGTGTAAAGAATATCTCGGGAGTGAAAGAAGAGATGAATACATAACCTGCTTATGCTTAGCATCTTTGGTTTTCTTATTAAAACTGGTGAATTAACATATCTGTTGTAAATCCTTTGACATACTATGCATTGGAGAGGAAGAAGTTCTTTTTATATAGCGGTGAATACTCCCTTCCTCCCCATCAGAATGATAGCTGTAAAAGTTGTAAAATCCAAAAATTATTGATTAAAAAATATTTAAGTAAATACTGTTGTCATAGTTTGAAGATTGAAAGCCACAGTCTTTGAAATCAGATTTAAAGACTAATTAATTTCTGAATAAGGAATATAGGCATTAATATTGTAGTTAAAGTACATAATTTCTATTTATCTGAGGACTGCAAATTCTATACAATGGCTTTACTGAAAAACTACTTATGTATATGTATATACAAAATATAGTGAATGTAAAAAGCTGAAGAGATGCATAAGATAAAGGAACAACAATTTTCTATCCTATTAGTAACTCATAAAAACATGTCATTGAACTCAAAGCAACTGGTTAAAGTCAATCAGCCTACTGATAAAGGTAATAAAAAGTGATTTTTTCCACAACTTGTATTGCCACTTTAAAGTACAACACTATAAGAACTTTTTGTGTCAACATAGATCCACTCCCTGGAAGCATAAGAGCCATCAGAGCATTAGTAGGCAAATTGCTGTCTCTGAAGAGATGCTTAAGAGGAAAGCATGACTTCCTCTTCTGAACAACACCTGACCCTATGCCTGACCTACCAAGGGAAGGTAAAACTGTCAGAGGTAAACAAAGCTGACTGCTTCTTTTTGATCAAGGCATCTGCATAATGACATCCTTTTCCTTAATTTGGCAATATTTGATCTCTACATTGTTTAGTTTGGTTTAGCATTTTGCTTTGTTTTCTTAGGTGGTGTTTTTGCACACACTACAGTCACAATCTCCTATCAAAAAAATCTGCCCTTGATCTTTCCCCTGATTTGATTCCAAAACCAAATTCTGTTGGGTGCAACATGCCTAAGTATGATGTAACGAATTCAGTTTGCTGCCAACATTATTTTCTTGTGGCAATTTTCATTGACTTTTCTCAGTGTTTTTGGCATTCTGTCTGCTTCGAAAGTGAAGAGAGCCTTCACTTAGTTTGGAGGGTTTTTTGACTCCCCAGAAGTCTTTAAGCACGCCTTTTGTTACAGGGAAAGTGGCATACAAAGAAGGTGAATTCAGAAATCATGAGCAATTTTGTTCCAGTGTTTTGGTTTTCCTGGCCTGAATACAAGGGAATGTTTCTACTTTTTTTTTTTTTTTTTTACCCCCCCTTATCTCCTTTCTTCCAGTGTTAAACTGTAGTGAAATATATTTACTGAATATTCATACATCATAAAACCACCAGCTCTTAGTTGTTCTAAAGCATGGTTGTAGAGTTTGCTAGTTAGCATTGTCTCTTTATTCATTGAAAGCTGGAGCCCAAAGAACTACATGTTGTCACGCAAAGAAAAAGAATCCTTCTATAAATATTATAGAAGGTTTTAGAAATACATGTATAGAAGATACAGTTTTCTCATGGAGTGTTTGTAAAGATGGATATCCCAGGTATCGCTGTACCAATCCTGCAAAGCTTTGCTATATTCAGAAGGTAACATTTCAAAAGTTTTATGTGCAAGAAATGGTGGTTACTTCTGTCTGTCATTTCAGAAAATGAAAATCTTTGTATTAAGCTTTCTTTGTAAGCTGTGTAAGAATTTAGTTGTGAGATCTGAAGTTTGAGATAAATGCAAATAAGAATATTTGAATGCACGTATGAACCCCAGCTTTATACTAGAAATCAGCTTTACATGTAGAAATAGGCTATAGTTCTCCAGAGTAGCACTTATCTTCCTTAATCATGACATTATCTCCTTCTTCCAGCAATTGTTTTGTATTACTCTCTGCGCATCTTTTAGCCCATTCAAGAAATTAGTCTGAGGCCTTACACTCAGCAAGCCATTAAGTGACTGGTGTGTAACAAATGTATTGTGGAAAAAAATAATATTGTGGTACTCACTGTGGGTTATACAGAAATGCCTAATGCAGAAAGTAAGTTACAAGGGCAGTGCAACTTTCGGAAGGTTTTAATGCATGACCTGGAGAGTGAGAAACAAAGAGGCATCATTTGTTTCTCCCACTGTTCTTCACATCAATCTCCGCTGCTTTCACTCTTCACTGTATATTATTGCCTCCCCATTTCCCTTGTCTCCATCTAGCAATCACAGTCAGTTTTTGCTTGGTCCACAGTGAGCAGGCTGTGTTAGATCTGGCTCAGCTTCTACATTAAATGTAGTCACAGGGCTTTTGAGTAACAGCAACCCGTTCTCCCATGACAGGACAAATCTGTTATTTTTCCGTCATATGTCCTTGTCAGTCAACCTCTGATTGAATCATGGCAGCACTGGTGCATCTGCTCAAAACAGTAGATATGCTTCCTGCCTCATTCACATGCTTTAAAGGGTAAAGAAAATTCAATGATCAATCTCAATGTGCTAAAGGTTTGAAAAAGTCACAAGTAGCCCCAAACTGGGTGTTTTTTTAGTTAAGTATGTAAACCTACCTACTTTTTCTTTCCTCTCCGTTAACAAATTCCATGTCTACCTTCCACTCTTAAAGTGACAGGACCATGAGACCTGATACAATCTTGTCTTATGTTGTGATTGTAGTTAATGTCATTGTCATCTCTGTGAACCATCATTCTTGGCTGTTGTGTTTTTGATTTTAATGCCCAAAAAATCTCTGTGTGCTCATCACTCAGAATGCAGAACAGCGTGGACTGTAGCTTGAACTGTTTGTTTAATCTGCAGACAATGTTACCTCTGTGCTAGTCTATCAAATACTTTTTCTAATTATAAGAAAATATAATCTTATATTTGGACTGTTTCATTTGCTGAGGACAAGATGACTTATAAAGCCACAAACTAACTCCCTGGCAGCAGAAACAGCACCGATAACTGTAGGAAAGTCAAATGGGAGTAGAACGGACCAGCTCACAATGCTGAATGCTTGACTGGAGGCAATTCAGCTGAAAATGAAATGATTTTTGATGCACTGAAATGCAAGTCTTTAGGAAAACAAAATGATGCAAGTACAAAGATAACAAAATCATCATGTTAAAAGTCAGATTTCATGTTTTATCACTGATAATGAAATTGATCATGTCTTGCATCCTCTCATTTTACTGTTGCCTCTCTGAAGTTATCTGATCCTTGGAGTCACCGTTTGAAATAGATCTGTACACTGCTGAATGCCACTATTGCCATTATACCTATCAAGTATGTGTACAAGACTGCTAAATTCGAGTCCATCTCTGTTAACCAAATTAGAGGTAGCATAATTATTAAGCACTATGGGAAAATGCTTCTGTACCTGTAGCCTGTTTCCTCCACTCACCCCAAAAGCAAGCCTTTCATGTCTGGTCTTTACCACCTATTTAGGTGCTACTAATGTAAAAGCACTTTCACTCTGTGCTTTCCAACAACAGTTTGTGGAAATGCTGCTTTTTAGTCATCTTAATCTGAGAAAGCTGTAGTGTGTGGGAGTTGTTAGGCAGTTATCTTGTTGTCCTTTAGATAGACCTTTTATACAATAAATGAACTAAGAGATCACTGCCAGAATATATCAAACAGTCCTACTCAGAAATCCCATTTTTCCAGCAGAATAATTGGCCTGAAAAATGACTTCTAGAGATTTACACTGTAATCTTCATAAAATGAGCTTTTACTGATGCTATGGGAGGGAGCAAGGAGGACAGTGAGGTTTGCTGCATCTGCGGTACTCTGTATATGGCTATTACTGGTATTAAATCAATATTGGTATTAAGTCAATCTCTGTCAGTAGTCTGAGACTTAAGAAATGTAAACATGCTGTAGCTTTAGAAATGATATCTCATGGGATGCTTATGGTGTTATACTAGCAAACAGGAGAAAACAGAGGAAAAGACCTGGAGAAACTAAAGAGGCTCTTGCAGAAGATAAATAGAATTTTAAATAGAGAAATGTTATGCATCTGCTTGCACGCATAAAAATCTTAGCTGTTGTTGAGGAATTCCTTTAAAGCCTTGAGCCATCTTGGTCAATTCCCTGTATGGATGTCCCAGTTTTAGAGTTCACTGTCCTTTTACTGGAAAAGTAATGTAAACATTGATTACACTAATCTTTAAAGTGTCTCTTTTAAAGTGTAAATATGGGATATTACCTGAAACAACGAATTTCCAACTTAAAGTGATTTTTGTAATGAAGTGTTCTAATGTTAACTTTGTAACTTCAAGCTAGTTGCTATTGAATGATGTTTACAGATATTTCTACTGTGTAATTGCACTAGACATAAAGTTTCTGAAAAGAAAGATTTATTTTGATCCAGATTTGGATTAGATTTCTTAGCTGAGCCTTGTGTTTTATTGCATTAGATGAAATCTTCCCTTTTATCTTTTATTTAACTAAGCACTGTGACCTCTATGTAATAATTTTAGTCTTGATTGTTCTACATAAATTGCAAGTATTACAGAAGAATGGAGGATTCGAGATCTATTCTGAAAGAAATGAGCTAAGGCAACCATTCAGTAAGAGAAACAAAGTTTGTTGAGATTAGGTCATTGAAATGCTAACAACCCTTATTCAATAGAGAAAGATTGTTAAAACTATAGCAGAAGTTGGTAGCCTTTGGGAAGAAATTGAGAAGCATTAAAGAGAAATTTTTAATGCTGTCTTCACAGAAAACACATGGAGCTCTCAAAATAACCCTTTGATCTGAGCAAAGACTACGTGATCTGCTAATACTAATTGCAGGGGACCCATTTTTGGCCTGAAGGGCAAGAAGTTTAATTAACAGTGTAGAATGATTTTGGGTTAAAAGTCTAATATTAATCAGAAATTTTAATACTCCTAAGTATTACAAGAGCATAAGCAGAAGCAAGAGTCCAGAAAGATGACTGGAAAGTTCTACTTACAATGACTTATACAGGAACAGACCTGAACTCAGGATTTTAATGCTGAGTAACCAGTACGTTGTGGTTACAGGATGGGTCTTCAAGTAGCCATTGTATAGTTCCTGCTTGAGGGGTGCATTGATGGAATTCATAGCTGCTGGTGACATTTATTGTTTAGAAATTATATGTTGATAATGGCCAGTTACAAGGACAAGATATTTTCTTATTGAAATGATGATTTGTCAAGGCTTTTTCTGAGTTATCCATAACACATGTTGCCAATCAACAACTGAAGGGGCGACCTGTAATAAGAAATATTGTTACTAACACTAATTGAGTGAATTTGATTTATGAAAGATATTTTGAACCTTAAAGTGAGATAAAGTATTCAGTACAGAACAGGTTATTGCAGAGAGAATCTCACATTAATCTTTTAAAAAAGATTATTCTTTCACTAAAGGGGAAGATTTCATTTCATGACTAATACGTCCTCATGGAGTTTATTGCTTTAGCATGTTTTATGCTCTCTGTAGTTACTTCTTCACTGTTTCATGTTGGACAAAATTTCATAACCAATATGGACAATGTTTGTGCCAAAACTAATATTCTGGAAAGGTCATACCTGTGACTAGGCAGTTATTTCCATCAAAAGAATACAGCAGCAAGAGGAGGAAAGAAATACAAGTCTGTTCATATAACCCTGAAGTCAGATTTAACAGATTGATGCAACTTAGTCTAGAAAGGACTGTGATACTTATTCTTGTAGGCAAACCTTATCAAACTGATCACTGTACATACCAGGCCAGTTCATATTAACGTGTTTTAGAAAGCAAGCATTATTCTTTCAGAACCATTAGTATTGGTCTATTTGCACAAAATGTCAATATTTAATTTGAGGCATAATAGTAAGGAAATATATTCATTTGGCAGTCAAAACATTTCCTTTTGGTCCATATGATGTTAATAATGAATAAAGTTACCTTCTAAGATCTCAGTTTGGTTCTGTCCTAGTTTATGGACTGATAACTCTGTGAATCTACAGGACGATTTTTACTTTTCATTTATCTGTCAAAATAAATTTCATAATTGCTATCCCTTTAGCAAGTGACATTAATAGCTAATCCTCCATTTACATTTTTCCACAGTGATAAAGTAGATTTGTGCCCACATATGAGATTTCTTACCTCAGTGATTTACTCTGTTTAATATTAGTCATCCTATCATTTCTTTTCTGGAGACATCTAAGTAAGTTGAGGTTATGTACCTTAGAGAAATGTGCTTTTAGCATCTGCAAATTGCTTTCTGTCATATTCAGTCAGTAAAAGAGGGCATAGAGGGTCACAAATGATGATGGGATTATATGATAATAACAGCTAGGTTATGCTAACAGAAGGTATACAGTTGAACCAGCAGTCTCTCTCAGTTGGGAGAATAATGTTCGTGCCACATGGGGTAACAGTTTCTGTAGTGTGTGAAAGTTGCCCACTTACTGAAATGCATAGTATGGTAATGTGGATTCCTTTACAAAGTATAGATTTTTTACAGTTCATGAGATTTGACAAGGCAATTAACAGACAAGTTCTCTCCTGCTTTACCCAGGACTCCATACCCTATCAGTCTTTTGGTCAGATGCTTGACTAGGGCCATCAACACAGATTCCACAGTTACCCAGCATTAAGTATGGATCTTCTGGAAATGGTTTTGAATTGTCTTTCCTCCCAGAATCAAAATGACTGGGAGACTTGGAAAAGTAGTGGGAGAAACCAAAGCATCTGGGATATCATCATATATATATGGTCCTTAATATTCTGTAGAACTATGGACAGAAATGCAAATAAGAAGCAACTTTTATATTTGAGATATTATATGTTACTTCTCCTAGCTCTTATTTATTTTTAAACTTTGTTTGTTTGTTTTTAATGCTTTTCTATGTCACTTAAACATGTCAGGACTGCAGAATTTTTCTGGAAACAGAAAATGTTCCTTTTTTTTCCTTTCTCAGTGATTAAAGTAAATAAGGTTAAACTGCAGACATCTCATTTGCCAATTAAGCTAACTTGGCAAAAATGGGGAAGCTGATCTGCCTCATTTCAAAAGTTGTTTATGTTACTTGTTTGGGATGTGAATACAATAACCTTAATCCACTAATATGAATAGTATTATAATGAAATGCAGAAGCAATAGTTATAGGGCTACCTGCTAAATAAACACAGAACAAAAACTTTCCTGTTCAACTAAACAACTGCCCTTCTAAAACAAATGAGCAGGTAAGTAACCAGCAATTCACATCTGAAGCTATGCTTTTTTGTCAGTCTTTTATGTTGACAGGTGTTTCAGTTTTGTGGCTTCACAGAAGGAATTGTGATGTTAATTAACAGTTCTTTGAAGCAATTTCTTCTAAATGTCTCTAGTTCTTAGCTGTTTTCACTAGAACATATGATCTGTAACCCTAATGGTAGTCTTTCTGTAATTTCTGTCAGAAATGCTATTTGGTAATGGAGCTTAATAGCTATGCAGTTCCTGACTGGATTTCAACACAGCTGGAAATCATCGTTCTGTTTCTATGGGTGTGAAATTCCCATTCTCCTCAAGAGTAATGAGAGAGGCTATGCTGACCTCTTCTTCTGTAGTGTGAATCAGCTATCACGTGAAAGTCTATTTTTTTAGCACAGGCATGATTTTTTGGAAGCATTTTGAGGTTTAAATTTGAGCTCAGGCAACAGCCAATACACCCTGTGCAGAGTACATGTACTGACAACAGCCCAAAAGGCTTCTGTCATTTAAACAAAATATTATGTCACTTCTTTGTACCAATTTTTAAATAAAGAAATCCAGTAAACTAAGTCATCAAATATACCTCCTTGTCTTCAGATTCCTCACAGATCTTCCATAAACTCTTGATGCATCTACACTGGCTCTGAAAATGCCAAATGTAATCTACCTTCAGGTCTCCTGTTTATGGCTGGTTCCCTGGAACTTTGTGTTTTACATGTCCATTTTGAGGCTTGATTATTCTGTTATGAGCACCCTGCCCATTTTGATAATAAAATCTTTGCATTCTGGTGTTACTGGCAATGACCATCACACGTGTTAAAAGCTAACGGAGCAGGAGAGGAAGGCAGGCCAGGGCAGCAGTGTTAAGCCTTCTAGGTGTTGTAAAGGACATGAAAACATTTTCTACCTTCTGGAGCAAAACCAAATATTATTCAATGTTAGTCTAAGTGAATGGAACTTAATTAAAAGGATCAAAAGATTAATCATTGCATTATCAAAGGGTAAAATAGGGTATAGATACATATTAACTATACATAACTGAACACGTGATTCAGTTGATCTTACCTCTTTGTCAGTCAGGTTTTAACAGTCTTCATTATCTTTCCCTATAGCCTAATATGTTCATTATTCTACGTAAAGGTATAATAATAAATGTATATGCCTGGTAAGGCTTAATTTATTCATTAAGTTTGGATTTTAGTAGAGATTGACTTTCACTGTAAATCACTTGAGAATTTAGGTGCAGAGGAAATAGATTAAAACTAGAACAGTGAATATGACTGACATGGTTACATGGAAGGTTTGGCTAGGTGGAAATCTCAATGCAAGTAGTCATCAGTGACTTTTTTGATCAAGTAGCTGAAAGATGCTGCCTTTCATTTGTTGCATAAACATATCCATTGTATTAACTAGAGGACTCATGAATTGTTTTATAGCATCATATAGAAAAAACTTGAGAAGGGGTCAGCTAGGGCAGTACAAGTTGCAGTGGTGAAGGTTTGCTAATGCAAGTGTTTCCACTTCTGTTAAATTAATTTCTTCAGGAAGCATTCCAAATTCATGCAGTTTGCAAGGATTTTTTTGCATACAGTTATATCTGTTGCCCATCAGGGCCTCTGATTCTATATGAAAATGACAGAAAATTACAAAGAACAAGTAGGATTAAAATGAGAAGTCACTTATTCGTAGCTGAGGATTTCAAGTATAAAATAAAACCTCTAGTTGTGGCAGGATTCCAGTTCTGACAAATCTCTTTTGTAGTTTTACCTGTTCTTCTCCCTAAAGAACAGTGTACAACCTTAGGAAACTAAGAATCTTTACCTTTTCTGTTTCTGATCACTGAGACTACCATGAGCAACAGCTGGAAGTTTCCTACATATACTCAGCTCATTTCTCTCAGTGTGAAAGCACAGGAAATGATGGTAGCACGGTAGCAGACCAGTTGCTTGGACTAGCCCCTCTTTTCCTTTTCCCAAAACAACCACGAAGCATGCAGCAAGTTGAAAAAGGGGAAGAAGTTGTATTCTATGCCAAAGCCTTCTACATAAACAAGGTAAAATGTCACTAAGCACCAGTAAATACCAGGCTTTTGTTGGGGATGGAGTAAAGCCTAATGAAAGATTTCCAATAAATCTGTTGGGGTGTCTTTGCAAAGGACTTATTTTATATGATAAATGCACCAAATAGACTTGTAAACCATAATAAGGAAAATAAATGTGTTGTGCAGTATAGTGGTGGTCTCTTGATGTGCATTTGTTTCAAGCATATAAACAAAGCAATATACAAGTGCCAGGCAGGGGGTGGTTATTTGCGTTTTCCATGTTGGTTGAAAATAAATGATGAGTTTAAAACTTAATAATAGCAGAATGTCAGGTTATGTCTTATTTGGTTTAAAAAAAAAAAAAAAAGGCTTTGTTTTCTGCAGAGACTTGTATTGGAATCCATCTCCATTCATAATTCAAATGGGTTTTGAAGTTTTCCCTTGTGGGCCGTGTCTTGTATCAAAGGGGTTTTGCAAGTAATTTGGTATGATTCAACCAAGTTAATGGTCTCTGCTCCTATGAGGCACAACAAAACTTTAGTAAATTACTCCAGAGAGCCCAGATATTTTGCTAGTTCTGAGAAACTAAGTATATTGATTGAGGCTGTTTAGAAATGCCCCTGTCAGCTCAAGAATCAGATAAGAAGGGAATGGCTAAAACTGCAGACTTATAGTTTCCGTGTATGGAGCAAATTTAGTGAGTCCAGGGTTGCCTAAAGGCAGCTCTGGACTTCTCTCAGACTCGTAGAACATCCTTTTTTTTTATCATCTACAAAGTGACCATCTAAAGAAGGGATGCTCCTTTCTCTTCCTATTCTGCCATTTTTAACTTGTGCCCTGATTCCATTTCCAGCTGCAACTGAGCTTTGTCCTGGTTGAAGTTTTGGCTGCCCTTTACTACCCAGGCCAATTTTTGGAAAGGATTGAAGCCTCTGTGCTCTCCATCAATGTGGCAGACTAATGATGTTCCTTCATCTGGGTGAACAGCATCCTTGCTACCTGAAAGCCAGTGTTGAGATTGGTACCCAGGGTAACATCAAGCCAAGTCCTAGGCATTCCTTTGCCTTGTTGATCAATGGTGTTATTACAAAGGATCTTTTTCATGCAGAAAACTGATAATAATTGGAGATTAATTTTCCCATAAACCTATTTTCTCTGTTGAACTCCTTTGCGCTGTTTTTTCAATGTTTCTGCATAAAAATAAGTCGTCATTGTTATTCATATTTGGTTTGTTGGTTTTTTTCTTTGTGTGTGCGTGTGTGTGTGTGTTAGTTAGTAGGTGTTGGAAGAATGTCCCAAGAGGAAGGATGCCAACACTTGTATTTTGTACCAGAATTAAAAGCTGCTGCTGTAATGTACTACTAATGAAATTTTGGTACCATTTCAGAAACTGAGACTTTCTTTAGAAAGAATAGAACAATAAAATAAAATTAGGAGATAAACACATTTCTGTCGTAAGTTATCCTATAAAAGTTATATTGCATCATGTTGACAGGAAACTACTACAAATTTTGCAACTTGTTGTCAAGTGTCAGTGTAGGTTTATGAATACTCTTGAAATCATTCCACAGGGAGTTTGAGAACTACTGAAGGTGAATTTGGACTATGATTGCAAAGCATTCTTTATCTGGTGTGTTGGGATTTTGGGGGAGAAGAGACCTCTTTTGGTAACTGGCATGTTTGCAAGTCCTTAATGCAAATACATTTCATGCATGCAGATAATTTTTTATGTATTTAATATATTATGATTCTGCCTTGTCTAGTTCACCAGCTACAAACAGGCTTAATATAGGAGTATGTTTCCTTGGGAGAGACTGAGAGAACAATAGTGCATGAATGTGGACAATATTTACTCAGTATTTCTTCTAAAATGAGACTTGACTGATCTATTATAACATAGTTATTATAGAATTATTACATTATTTAGGTATACAATATTGTAAATTGTGGAAGGATAATAGTAAGCACTATGAGTATCCAGGAGAATCTGTTATAATGGAGTTACCTTGCACAACTGTTGAATTCCACTGCCCTTTCTTGGCTGGCAGTCATTTTTCCTAGCACTGCTCTGCAATTAGAGCAGCAGTCCAGCAGGGAAAGGTGGGAAACACATCAGGGAGCTGGCTTCAGGCCACTGGGTAGGCAACTGATGCCAATATTGTCAGTAAAGCCAGGAAGTCACCTGTTGCATGTGGTGGACAAGCATGTTCAAAGTATTAAATTAATTCTTGCATACAAGATCTTTTACTTGGCCATAGATATAGCAAGAGCAGCATAAGAAAAATCACCATTTTGTTCCTTTTATATGGTACAATTGGGATTATCCTGGTACTGTAATAGTCTTGAAATCTGTTTTTTCCCTTTCATAACTCTAATACATGAGAGATGACCACAAAGCGATTTTGAACATAGGACTGAATTGTCTGAGAGTTGGAAAGGACATCATTTTCTTAAACACTTAGATGTAGGATTTTAAGGTCTTCTTTTATACCAACTTGCTAATTATATTCTTCCCTCATAGAGCTAAAGTTAGTACAGTTGAGATGCTTGTGACTATTTCTGTGATCTGTGTTCTTCCTCAAGCGAATCGCCAGGTTTGGAACCAACCAAGACTCATCAACCTGCTTTTCATAAAACAGAAAGGTTGTCTTAAATGTCACAACATCCAATGATGTTTCCTCTCACAGACATCAGCTAGTCCACAGTAAAACAAAATTATCCCACAGACTAACTGAGCTTTAAGCAGATTTCTAGGATTATGGTAATTGCTGACTTTTGAACTATATTCCTACAGGCACAGAAGACTGCCAAAGTACTATAACTCAAACCCAAAGTAGGTCATTATATTTTGTTTTCCATGGACAGTAAATCAGATCATCTGAGGCTGCAGAAGTCTTCTATTGCTAGTCTGCCTCCTCTAATATACATACTGCTCCTAGAAGACAGAAAAATGTCTGGTTGTTTTTTCTCTTTTGTTATTCACCTAATTTGTGAGCAATTTTATTTTTGTCTCATGTTTCTCTCCTTACTCAAGAACACCCAGGAGGTGAAAGCTTTCCTTTGCTCTGTTACCTCTTTCAGTATCTCCTTTACAAAATTTCACGCCGTGGGCTGCATGCAGACACTGTCTGGGAGGCTTCTTGGCAGTAGGGCAAATTTTCCACTCATGCTCAGCTTACGTGTAGTGGGGAACTTATGAAGATAATGCAGACTCAGGAAGCTGTGTTTTAGAAGAGCGTTATCCACTTCTGCACTAATTAGTCTGTATATCATGGAGAAACTGAAAGCTTAGGCAAGATGGAAAGTCAGCTGGAAAGAAAATCACATGAAAACAAAGCAAAATACGATAGAACTCTCATTCTCTTATTGTTCAAGTGCTTTTCCCTGTAATTATTCCATCTAGTTATTATTTCTAGAAATAGCTGAGTGCAACATGTTGAGGAAATATTACAGCCATACATCCCAGTGAGAAAATTCTTGCATATTTCTGGACTATGTTGTCATATTTTCTGTCAGCATTTTGTAAAGTTGTGTCAAATTCCATGTTCAGGTGAATGTTTGTCTCCTGCCTTGCTGGTTTTCCAGTGAGCTTAACTTACTCCTTTCCCATAAAACAAGGCTGTTTCTATGCTCTAGATTAATATATCGCAGGTTTTGAGATCGCAGGACTATTATTAGGACACTAGAAAATTTTGACCAACCACCACTTTACTGAATGGACAGAAAATATTGCTTTTAATTTCTTTAAATCTTAAAACATTTTTTTAAAAATAAAATTTACTTAAATGTTTTGTGAGAAAAGTTTTTGAAGCTCAAAATATAAGCTAAGATTCACTGTTGTCTGTACATATGAAAACTAGTTTTGAATATTAATAAAATATGCTGGCAAGCATTTTTGTATACATAATTATACTTTGCTAAAATGCATTCATAATGTTTCAGATGGAATATCTAGCTGTCTTTGCCTAACTTAAAATCTCATATGAACTCCACAGTGAATTATTAAAAATAATTTACATGTTTAAGTCCAAAAGGCAGCCTTTTATAAATGAAAGGAGGAAGTGGTACTTGTAAAGTTATTTGGAAACATTTTCAAAATGTAGATAAACCTTGACAAAGATCATGGCTAGTTGATGTTTATCATGGGTCATTTATTTTACGATCAATATGTGTTGAGTTCCCAAATTATTGCCTCTTCACTAGCAAAATGAGTCTCCTTACTCTAAGAAAAAAGAATCTTAGAAATTCTGAAGAAAACAGCACTTGGAGAAAAATAAAGCCCTTGTGGTACTCTCAGTCTGGATTCTCAGTTACATTGTGAAGTGAGAAAACAGTACAATATTAAAGTAGAGCAGATTCAGGTAATTTGATTGAAGATATCTCCCAGCATCTATGACAATAGAGTTTAAAAATATTCAAATAAGTAAGAGAAACAGCACATTTTCAAAAAAAAGAAAAAAAAAACACAAACAAAAAAATCAACCAACCAAACCAACCAACCAAAAAAAAACCCAACCAAAAAAAAAAAAAAAAAAAAAAAAACAGAAACAAAAAACACAGAACAAACCAAAGCAAAACAAACAAAAAAAGAAAACAAAAAAGCAGCTCCTGTCATACTTTCAGGTGAGAAGTTAAATAGACATTGCTCATGAGTACAGACTGCTAAATGTGGACCAAATCTCTGCATATTAGAGTCTAAAGCTGAGGAAACAGAATTTCCTTTTGGAATTTGCGTTTCTAGGAAGAGTAGAAGCAATGAACAAGAAGTCAGTGAAAACAACATAATAAGCTATTCATAAATAGGGCCTACGAAAAAAGAGAAAGCAACTAGAATTTTTCATATTGGGAAGATTTGGGCCTGATGGTGGTCTTCATTCAGAAGACTTCTGTGAAGAAGTAATTTACATTTTGTATTTGGAAAAATGGGAGATACTATCATGTTTTGTTCTATATGTGTGGAGTATACTAGTATGACATGCAAAAGTAATAACCTTAGATAACAGGAGGGCTTGGTTGAAACATTAGGAAAATTGGAAATGGAAAGGACAGTGCAGGACTGTAATAGATTAGAATGCTGTGTTATGCTTATGGTAAGGACAAAATAGCTGTGGTGACCTCCACTGGGTTTGAAGCTTGGGTTGGGCAGTCTCTGTAATCTGAGGTTTGGGAAATGCCAACGAGGCAGTGGACTAGGGCAGCCTCGTAGTGGTTCTGCCTTATTCAGAGAATAGCACCAGCCCTGAGACAGCTCAAGAGGTTAAACTTTCATTAGACATCTCTCACCCTGTCCTATACAGTGTTCAAATGTTAAATCTTTCTACCCATCTCGAAGATGATTAGTAATTTTAGTGTAAATCTCAACAGAAATCACTCTTTTGGGAATAATTGATACACTGCTATGTAAAGCTATCTGACATTAAAACACAAGCACTTATCTAAGAGATGTATCTGTTTAATATATGAAATCTTTGAGCTGAGAATTTCAAATCAGAGGGTGACTGATATGTATTTTGTGCTGAAAACGTACTATTGATAGTGCTACTGCTTTTTCTAACAGCAGTCATGGTAAGCCTTAGGCATTCTGAAGCCCAAAGCTATTTAATTTATCTTTTGGAAGAATCAATTTGCATATTAGTGTAGGCAGAGGAAGGGTTGAGTTATCTTAGAGAAGATTCATTAAAACATAAGCACTTCATCTAATGACTAGAACATTTTATTTTCTTCTCACTAGGAATTTTCTTTTCAGAATTCTTAAAACTATTATTTTCAATGTGGATGAGAATTGCCACACCAGTGGTTTTAATCTGCTGTTGAGACTTGGTCTAAAATTTACTAGACTATATGCTAGCTTTTACTAAAATATTTGGGTTTTTTGAGAATGGGATTCTTATACATTGTCCTGTCTTAAATTACAATTTAAAAAGCACTTGAGGATTCCTTTTACAAATGTCTTACTTAGATATTGTACAGTACAAAGGATCAATTCATTATTTCTTGCAAAAACAATAGAAATGGAAATCAAAATACTTTTCAGGACCTCTAAAAGTAAAGGTTCAACTAATGATGGGTACATTTAGAAAACTTCTCAAATTGGCTAATAATTAAAAAAGGATGCCTCCTAATTTTTAAGCTTTGCTTAAATTAAATTTATTGATCTTATCTTAATCTTTTGGGAAAAAAATAAAGAAAGGAGCAGTATTTTTTTTAACTGTTTTCCAGATCTTTCAGGCCCTTTAAATAGATTAAAACCAAATCTGTGATTCTGAGGAAAGTTGCAGGTCTGAAAGTGATTTGTACATTGCAAAGCTTTCAGAGAAGTAAAGTGGAAGGAGGATACAGTTTAGATCTTTTGGAAACAGGTTTGAAATAGCTCCAGTCATTAGCACTACATTAGCTCTTTCTGTGTGTGTACCTATTCTTTTTCTAGCACAGTCACAGAGCCTTGAAAGTAGTGGACAAACAGGTTTTTTACCAGCCCTCTGATGACAAGATGCTTGTTACCTTCCTCTTAGACTCAGTGTGCCAGAGGAGCTGTATTCAGAGCCTTAAGAAGGTAGGTAAATTGTGATTGTTGGGGGGGATAGGATATTACTATTTAAAAACAAAAGAAAGTGAAGATCTAGGTTTTCTATGCTTATCTAGCATAAAGCTTGCCATGAAAGGGAAAATGCAGCAACCAATACCATTCCATGTCTTTATGTTATGAATAATTATGAAAGGTACCTACAATCTTCACATTCAAAATATTGCTCAATTGCAGGTTCCCAGTTCTGCTCCAGTCTAAGGTAAAAGCTCCAACCATCTTTAAAGTGACTGGGTTAGGATTTTTCAACAATTGTCATAGAGCAACAGTGAAAAAATGGGGTTGTATTCCTTGTTTACAAACTTATTAAT
This sequence comes from Pipra filicauda, assembly GCF_003945595.2. Classification (NCBI taxonomy): domain Eukaryota; kingdom Metazoa; phylum Chordata; class Aves; order Passeriformes; family Pipridae; genus Pipra; species Pipra filicauda. The sequence continues at coordinate 937,238 of NW_024103851.1, read as the reverse complement.
ATTCTGGTTTATGGCTGTAGCCTGGATCACTATTGGCCTTGAATTTGAACTCTGGAGTTTGTAATTCCTCATCATGTCCTCAGACCATTTGATCTAGACCTTGAAATCTTCCTCTCCACAAAATGGTGAAAAAAGAAATTAGTTTTAACATGAAATTGATTTCCTGAAATTCCATGAGACTACTCCTCCTCATGATACTTTGCTAACAACTTAACGATTCCATTTATTTCTTAATCAATACACAGCAAGGACCCCAGTGACTTACCTCTAAGGCTTTAAAAACATCTATAATTTTAGCCTTGAGGATGCCTTACAAAATTGGAACATGCAGTCATTTTTATTCCCTTCTGCTGAAGAGCAAATACTTGCAGGTACAAAGGAGTTACCCGTTAGTTGTATATTTGGAGGCTCAAAGATTGAAAGGTTCAGTGTATTTTTGCTGTGTCATATTTGGTCAACAGATGTTACTTACTTTATGTCCTGAGCAGAAATTTTGTACTTCTAATTATTTATTAAAAACAAACAAACAACAACAAAAAAAAGGCAGAGAAAGTGAATTTACTTGGAGCTAAGGGATTTCAAAATGTGATTTATCTGTGCAAAAAGAAAGCTACAAAAACTGAGATCTTCCCCTCTGTTTATTGTGATATAATTTGTAATTGGAGTTTTTGTTTAATATTAGCTTTATACAAAGGCAGTGGAAACAATGCATCCAGTATGAAGAAGTAATCTGCTGTTGAAACTTAACTCAAAATTATACAATGCATTTTTTTACTAGTATTTAAAGGCCCTAGTTATTCTTTACTAGTAGATGTTACATGTGAGTCCTGAGAATTGATTTTGGCTTAGCTTACTGCCTGTCTAATGCTTAGACGTTGTGAGGGTATCGATAAAAAGTTCTAAGTTTCACACTTGAGATTCTTGGGGCTGTTCTGTGCAGGAGGTGGACTTTGTGGGTCCCTTCTATCTCAGAATAATCTGTGATTCTGTGATCTTTTCTTCTTTTTGTCTACTTTGTAAGTGCTCAGGACTGCAGACAGACACAGCCATCTGCTGCTCTCTCACGTAGAGTTTCTGCAAGTGAATTTAAATGGATGCTGAATTCACTCCTTAATCTCCATAGAACAGTCAGTCTGGAAACATAACACTGATAGGCTTTTCTGTGTGGGAACAATTTGAAAGCACTTACTGTATAGAATAGTCCTTTTTTTCTCGGGCTCCCACGGTAACATACACTTAAGGCTTACGGCTACCTTTAAGCGATGAATGGCTCTATGGACTTCATGCACTAAAGTGCTTTACTTGATCAAGTTTATTTCAGAGACTTCTAAGATGAGAAAAGGTTTACAGAATCAGACACACAGACAGACTGACATAAGTAAATTTCATCAGAACATAGGTAATATATCCAGTAACCAAGGGGTTTTTTTGTTTGTTTGGGGTTTTTTTTGATAACCTAATGAATATTCCAGGAAAAAAAACTTACAGAAGAATGAAGATGGCATAGAGGAAAAATAGAGTAGCAGATGTCAGAGGGGAAAAAAAAAAAGGTTGGGATAAGTAGAAATAATTATGAAAGTAAAAATAATTTTGTAATTTTGAGTCTGGTATATTGATCCTGTCTCAAAGCAAATACGAACACAGAATTAAGCACAGCTTCTATTTATAGCGTGTGCAAAAAGGTTGCATATTGCAGGCATTTGCTGGTTTCAGCTTACAAATTCGTGGGTCCTTGGCTCCTACCTGTATCAGTTCTATCTGGAGTCAGTCTGTGCTGTCTGCATATATGCACAGTTTCCATGACCTTTTCTGAAACTCAGATTTTACCAGTCCACTTTGCTGAATTTTTGCCCTGATTGCTATTGCTATTCAGGTGTACGTCTGTGAAATATGCTACAATATGTGATATGCAAGCTTGCTGTGCTAGCTGCAACAGCTTTCAGAACTAACCCCTTGAGCTTACCCCCCCTTTCTCAGAGATGTGATGAAAAGAGGAAAAACCTGTTCCAGCCTTCCCTAGTTAAATGCTTTGAAGGGAAAAGTCCTTTTTAACACTTGCTAATGCATGCAGGTGGTCCTCTAGTGTATGATATATATATCTTCTCTGTGCAGGTCTGTGTGCGAATGTGGGACTTAATTTCCCTGTTCTGGGACCTTTGAAATCAATGAATTGTCTCTGGGTGAGCTGAAGCAAATAAACCTGTTGCTGTAAAGCTGTCACCTGATAGGGACATCTCTCAGGGAAAAAGGACATGACATGTATGACAGTCTACAAATAATTGTCAGGAATGAAGATTTTTTTAAAAAACCAAACATTTATTTTTCAAAGGTAATAATAGATCAGTGTATATATCAGGAAATGAGCAAGAAATTTTACCTCCTTTCTAAATTAGGCAAAAAGAGGAATAAATACTAGTTTCTGGCAGCTATGTTTCCACTGGTGTGCTAAATCTCATAATCCTGGACAAATATTTGAGCACTACCATGCTGTTAGGAGTTAAAGCACCAGCAGGAAAACTAAAGTAATTGCGTCCTGCCATTGTAATGCAATGCCACACTTCCAACTGCTTCTCAGACATCCATTCCAGAGACAGGACAGAAAAAAAGAAGTATTTTTAAGATGCAGTGTCTGTATCAGTGCTGCAGGAGTTCTTGGTGATCCTGGTTTTGCCAGCAGAATGCTCAAGTGATGGGAAGGACACATGTAAATTACTCCCACCCCTCAGGTGGACCATGACCGCTATGGGCATCCTGGGGATGGGCGAGGTGTGTTGAGGAAGCCACGTGCCCTGAAGCTTCAGACAGCCAGTAAATACCATGTGTTTTTATAAACCATTTGAAATTGTCTTGGTGCTTATCTGCACCAGTTTCAAAGGTCTTATGAACACTCTCAACCAGCGAAGGACAGGCCTTCCGTGTTGACTTATTTTGGTGGAATCTGTAAGACAACAGTATTTACCAAAAATTTATTATAATACACAAGCTGTACGTAAATTGTTGTGTCAAAAGTTTTGTCAAACTACCACTATTATTACAGTACAGGCAATTCTGTGCTTTCAGGCACACTCTCTAGGCAGTTATTGATTAAAAGTAACCAATCTATTATAGCTTTGCAGTGCCTCTCAAAAATAGATTTTCTGCATGTGTAACATGGATTATTAAGTTACTTAGATGAATTGTTTGTCATTTTTATTTGCATTTCCAGTTTGAATTTGCACTTGTAGAACAGCATGTTTTACAAAACAAACTTTGCACAATCAGATAATATATTTTCATTATCTTTTATCTTACCATTCTATCTCTATGTACTAATTATCTGAATAACTAATGTATTTGATATTAATTTTTTCTGATAGCTATAAAAATTTTCATTTCATAAATAAATAGAAATATGTAAAGCAGTCCAATCTATATACCTCAGAAGACACACAGATGTATTGAAAATCCTGTTTTGCTTTTTAACTATTCTGGATACTTCCAAATGTGAGGAACCTGATTGTTCCCTTTGGGCCTTTTTTTCTTTCTGAAACATTATCAGATAAAAGCACATGATACGTCATTAAGGGCTTTATTAGTTTTTTTTCCTACACAGCTTCATCAATGCTTGGCTGTAAAGAGCAAATCTTTATCCAAAAGTATTTTTAGTTTTATGAAATTTGATTTTGCGCAAGAAGTATTAATGGTAATGGGGAAAAGCTAAAGAAATAGACATATGCATTGTTAACTTTAATGCCATTACTGTATGACAATATTCTAAAGAAATGAGATAAAATCTAAAGAAGCAGTGCTAGATGACTGCTCACTTTATCAGCAGTTTTGACTGTCTCTTGCAAACTGGCTTGTCAAGTTTTATTGGAAAGGGCACTTTATTCCCTGAATTTGAGGTGTAAGAGTTATACTAACTGTAATGTACTGCTATGCTGATAATAATGATGGTGCTTTCTGTCTAAAAATCACTATAAAATTGAAAGAAGTTATCTTGAATTTACAATAATATTTCCAAACTTAATTTCAGTATCTGAAATTATGCATACTACATATGCCATGTGGTGCAATTGTAAGTCAGAGGACAAAGGCTTCTTTCCCATTTTACCCTGGTGGAGGAGAGACACTTTGTCTAGAGAGTATGAGGGATTTAGCTGACAGAGAAAACCGACTAGGAAAAAATTAGAAATACTGTGGCTCTGTGTTATTAGAAGAGCACAGAAAGCATGGTGTGTCAAGGGCTGGGCACAGAAGGCATCTGCCTGGGAAGCTGTGTAGTCACCTGCAGCTGGAGAGCTGCTCAACTCTCCTGGTTTCAGTCCTTGAGCAAGAGCTCCCCCAACAACAGAAGTGCCTCCTCATCATTCTACCTACCAATTTAGCAGCTGACGTTTATTTTTAAAATATTAAGCTTCTACGAACACTAAGCATTAGCAACCAGCCAGTCTTCCAAGATCTCATTTGATAGACACTCAGGAAAATGCTACAGCTTAAGGGTTTTAAGAAGAAAATATGCAGGTTTTTTGAGGGCTTCCTGTAGGCATTCTTAGCACTGGCTCTTTGAAAACTGTCTTATAAGAGCCCAAGCAAAAATTATTTGTCAGAGCTTCTCAAATGTAATTCTACATTATGCCAAACATATTGGTCAGTTCATGAGAGGAATCTTATAGGTAATAATTAGTTAGTTGTCCTGAAATCGGGTGGATTTTGTCCAAAGTAGATAGTCTTTGATGTATCACAAGAACATCTATATGAAAGAAGTATCATCTGTACCAAATTACTTTCACTAAACAGCTCCCATTTAGTGTAAAGGAGTTTGTTTAATTTTTGTCTGCTAGCTTGATATCAAATGTAACCAGTAATTATGGCATCCTGTAGATCCTGGATTTGTAGAATAAAATATAAGATGTCTGGTAGTTTCAGGTTTGAAGTTAGTATCTTGTCAAATCTTAGAGAGATCCCACCAGGTTGAGCCTGAGGAGATGGAGAGATTAATCTATAAAAGAACCTGTATTACATGGAAGATTCTCTTGACTTAGAGTGATACTTATTTCCTTCAGAAGCGAATTCCCTATTCTCCTTTTTTTGTTTGTGGAAAAACCTAAAATTAGTTGTTCTAAGCTTTTGAAGGAAAGTGAAAAACCTCCACCCAGCATGTGAAAAATTGAAAATTCTAAAACAACTGTGTGCCCTTCATATGTTCCTGTCTTAATTCAGAATAAACAGATACTGTATCTTTGGACGTTTCTTCATTCTAAATCACTAAAAATATGATAGCTATTCTTTGCTGCTATTACTACTCAAATACTGATAATTTAGATGAACTTTTCCCTCCAAAAACCAGGGAGCAGTCTCCTTCTTTCCCCTATTTTGTTTCAGCAGAGCTCGCACTGTAGAAAGAAAATAACTTTGAAATATTCATTGAAAATATACATATTGAATGGTGAAATTGGTGTAACAAGTAGCTGGATAACTGGCACAGAACAGTATGCCTTTAACACTGTTCTATGAATGCTAAAAGAATCCTTACAGACAGGTGATGATTAATAAAGTATTTAATTTATTTCTCTTTGCTGTTTCTGTAAACATGTATTGATTATAGTAGCAAATTCTACTGGATTGAATATTCTCAGAGATGCTTATTCTGGATGTGATACAAGAATTCTGGAAAAGTCAACTGTCTGAAAACAAATGATCAGTGAGGTCTTTTGTATTGAAATGTTCTCTTTGCCAAAGGAGGAGGCATTTTTTTATCACAGATCTATAACATCTGTTGATATTTTCTTTACACTATTGTCTTTAATGTAGAATGGATTTGCTCTGGCAAGTTACCGAGCATTAGGTTGAATATCCATTTCTTTACTATGATGTGTGAATTCGGAAGCACAAATTGTCCTGACTTCTCATATATTTTAGCATAATATGCCATGTGGCCCACGAACCCATTCATCATTAAAGTCCTGTATGGTAATAATTCTTCTTTGACCTGGGATAGTGTATTTTACATTCTGACTTCTGAATGAATGCAAATGGATGCCTATGCCTACAGGATGTAGGCAAATATGTTGCTTGGGCTTTATTTCAGCGTTTATCTTTCTACCTAGAGCCTGTCGCCTGATTACTTAGTTTCTAGCACTACTATTTATGGGAGGTCTAAGGCAAAAGCGGCTTAGTATGTTTCCTGTAGCTAAGAAATGCCAGAAGTCAGTGATGTCAAGATTTTGGTACATACTGCAGTGAGTTTCAGTAGGCATAGAAGTGATATAATTCATGCCTGTGGCTGGAAAAGCAGAAAGTGTATCTTGGTAGGAGCTTTGTTCTTGGACCATTGAGCACAGTGCAACTGCAACCTGATCCACAAATGCTATTTGAATGAATATTTCCCAGGAATGCTTTGTACCAAATGGAGGCAGAAGTATGACAAAGTGAGAAAGTACAACTGTGCTGACAGTGAACATCTTGAAACATCAGCAGCTGTGCATTAAACCCTCAAGTGTCGGCAACTACGCAGGAATCCTTTATGGTCGCTGTAGGTTATATCTGACAGAAGACTGCAGCTCCTGTCAGGAGTGGTTTTATATGTTTCCAACCCCAGGCAAACAGGCAGCAATGTGTGCATTGTAGCCATATCACTTGCACTGGTTCACAGCATAAAAAATTCATCTTGACAATGAAGAACAGCTAAAACAAGACCTCAAGTCAAACTTCTTTTAAAAAATAGGATTTCTTGAAGTCATTGTCTTGTCTTTTGTATAGTCAGATGATGCTTTGAAAAGAGCTTGGTAAATAATGAGAAGCTGATTCACCCAGAGATAATTTTAGCCACAGTCTTGATTCAGATTTACTGTCAAAAACATGCAAAGAGCAGAAAGGTGCTAGAAAGCTCATCCTAGCTTGAATTCATTATCTTCAAAAGCAATGGGCACATCACATCTCGAAAGCCTCATATATTTTCTTTCTAAAGAGTGTCTCAATGTTTTCAGACAACAGCTGCTACTGTGAACATCTGGAACTTGTTGTGAAGCTGTGGCAAACATAAATCATTACAATATTGTCTATAGGCAAGCAACTGTGCTACTGAAAAGTTAATGACAAACAAACTAAATGCATTATAGTCATCAATGGTGTTTTCATCTCCTTAGGGTTTCTTTCAAAACCTCTTAAATTACGCTCTGGTTGAAAATGTTATGGCTTAGGGTGGGGGAACAGAATAACAGCAACACCTAACACACACAAAAACAAAGTTTGCAAATGTGAATACAGCATTCAGTTCTCCTTATACAATGAGATTTTTCAAGCCGTGAAAGGAAATATTGCCTGCATCAATCTTAAGGTTTTGTGAGGCACCTGAGTTTGAGAATGTAAAAGTTGTCTATATGCAAAATCTTAGGGCCTTGCTAGAGCTTCCAGGCAGTGGTAAATTTAGCCAGTTTTTCCTCTCTTGCCTTTGGCATCAGCTGGTGCCATATGCCTGAATCATTCACATTTAGAATGCGAGATCAGTCACAAAGGGGTAGATAGTTCCTGCTACTTTGTCTGTCATAAGATGCAGAGATCATGGTGGAGCCAGGGCAGTGTAAATAAGTCCTTCACATTCACATAGTTCAAATTAAAAGACTTACATGGAGTGCCTGTGCAAGAACTGCAGACAATTCGTGCTCTTTAAGGGTCCTTGTGCATAAGGTGCACTTTATCCACACAGTGTGTCACAGAAGTGATGTCATTCTTACATCACAAAATGTTTATGGAAATTAAAAATATTTGCTAATCATAAAATAGTATTCCAGTAGGCATTTCAGAGGGTCACTTAACTTTAGCTATATTTTATTGCCTCTATGTCACAATCTCTTAGTAGGTCAACTTTTTAGGAAATTGTGAATTTTTAAGTGTAAACATTTAATTTGGAAATATAGGTAGTGTAAACTGAGTTACGTGTATACAATATGCTATTTTCACCTTTTCTGGTGCTATGCTGTTTCATCTGGGTTCTAACAAATCCTCATTGGAACTAAGAACATGATAAAAGTAACAGCTTCTATCTCAGAAATAAAACTGTAAATTTGTGTGGTTGTTACACCTCAACTTGTTGCAAAGAAGGAAAAAGTAGTAATTCTGCTGCATTTAGAGTGCATGAGTTAGATGTCCTTTGAAGATCTACAGACTCTTCCTTTGTTTGTGTTAACAAAGGATTATTAAGGGAGATGCTCTTGAACGTGAATGTTACCAGTTACTCAGTTACTGCTACCTTCTGACTTGGTGACAAACATAGTTTTGGTTTCTGGTGGAACTTGGGGATTGTAGAAGTTAGTTTCAGTGTGTGACAGTCTCATAAAGGTAAGTTAGATATTGCTAAGTGAACTATCCAGGTCCCTGAAAGCAGGATGAGGTAAGCCAGACTGAAGTGTCTGCAAATTAGAGCTAGGTCAAGAAGTGCTGCTTCACTCCTCATTCCTCTGCACCGTACAATGTACGATTCCCCAAGGCATCTCTTGCCTTTAGCTTTTCTTCTCTCAATCCCAGACCTACTGAACTAATGCTGTAACCTGGCTATAAACCTCACAATAGTTATACTCTACCTCCCAAATGAAACTTTCTCTGTAACAGATAAAGAGCCGCTGCTCTATTGATAACCATATAAAATATTTTCCAAGGCTCTTACCTGTATGCACAGAACCAAACATAAGTGACCTTTCATTTCAGCTCTCTCAACTACTCAGTGCCCTGAGAGAGATGAAAGTGGCCAGGAATTTCACCTGTTCATTTGTGCACATGGTCATTTAATACTGAAATCTTACACCAGTGAAGATATTTACAAAAAAATTTGCGCTTCATTGGTTTAACTTTTGCACGTCGAGTTTTTTTATATAGCCTTTATATGGTAATATAAGAAGTGATTATATCAATGTAGTTTTTGATCAGATTGTCATTAAAGTATCTGTTTTGAATATGCACAGTGTCTATGGCAACTCTATACAGGCTACTATCAGACTCTCTGCCTTAGGCTCATTTTCACCAGGCATTATAGAAGTGATGAGCTCAGTCAAAATATGCTATACAAGTGGTTATCTCAATTTTCTGGTTCAGCAAATAACATTGCTCGAGAGGTTTTGTGGTGATGGTTTACTGTAATACAGTGTAAAATGTAATGGTGTGGAGAATATTGGTGAGCAGCTAAAGGCCAAAATCATGGAGCTGTTTGAGCTAATTCAGGGGCAGTATTTTGAGGTTATAGTAACATCCTCTTATGTGTCCAGTGTTATATAGAAATGCTGTAAATCAATCTGAAAAGGGACTGAAACAGCATGCAAAGTATGAAGTGCTGCATATCTCTGGTAGTTATAAACAGTTTCTTCTCATTGGTCCAACTGATAATATTTCAAATGTTTTGAGACTTTACAGTAGCACTCTTGATGACTTTCATGGACATTAAGATTGATAAAGCTTCAGTATTTTGGCATAAAGTAGAAGGTGTTTGCAAGAGGAATGACCGCTTCAGACTGTAGTTTTCTAAGGCTTCCTGGTTCTAGACAATGTAGAAAGATGTAGCTAGAAGAACTTCCTTTTACCAGAGTCATAAACAGTATATTAGAATAATCATACAGATATGAAATTGAAACAGTGCAAGCAAAAAAACCCACACAGTGAAAAACAATGTAAATGTCAAAACAATGTAATATAATTCAATGAATCTTAGACAGTTCACACATATCCCTGAGAACTCTTTAGAAATGACTGTGTTTTGAGGTGCATTTCACCTCAAGTGAGCAAAAAGTAAGATTTTTCTTAAGCCACTTCAGCTTCGGAAGTACCACCTGTGTGCTTAACACTTGAAGTGTTGCCTTTGTTGGCATTGCGTCCAGACAACCTTACAGTTTCTCTAAGTTTTCTCATTGTTTCCCTTTATTCCCAAGTTTCTCTCTATCCTTTTTTGACTAGTATTTTTCCTCTGTTTTCTCTTTCCTTTTTTATTTCCCTCCTGGTTCCCTAGGGAGATTAGGTTCATGGTAGTTAAATGATTCATAGAAATAGCTAAGAATCAAAGGTAGCCAGTCTGGGAGTCTAACATAGTAGGTTGAACCACTGGGTTGCTTTCAGATTTCATCTTTTGTCTTGCCATGCCAGAGCTATCTGTCAGTTTAGCACTCTCAACTTGGATGTTCCCATGTTACAATCAGATGGCAAGAGAGCTTTTCTGAATGGTAAAATAGAGGATCATAGACAAACAGATGTTTTTATTGAATGGATGTACGATATGAATTATTAAGGGACAAACAAACAATAATGCCTCCAGTAAGGTTACTTTTACTGAAATTGAAGTGATTATTAGTTTTAGTAATAGAAAACCAATTTGAAGTATTAACACTGACTTGAGCTTACAGTTCAGAGACAAACAATTGAAAGAAATTTTGCATAGCATGATGGTTTTTTTTGTTTGAAAAATCCAGTCAATTAATTTATATTCATCAGAAGAAGTTTTATGCAATGCAGTGTGTTATCATGAGTCTCAAAGTCCAAATTACATACAGTTCCTTTACAATGTCTTCATAAATATGAAGAAGAAAAAGGCATGCTCTTGTTTTTGTTTCTTTTATCTCTAAAGATGTCAGTTTCTGTGATAGGAAAGAATTAGATTGTGTACCAAATGGAACAGAGGATGAAGAAGATTAGATAAAGCATTCTAAGTCTTAAATGGATCTCCCCAAAATTGAACTAACCATTTAAAAAATAGATCTATTTAATAGTTGTCTTTCTCTACCTCCCACCTTCCCCAAATACTCTTGAACAAGGACCCCAGATTCCTTATTCTCCCTGTGTCTCTTACTTATTGTAGCCCATCTACTTCCCTAATGAAAACTAGAGGATTTGGGGTTCGGGGTGCTTATCTAAATGGAGAACTGTATTAGGTCTTGGAAAACTAAATTGATTAGGTGAGGAAGAATAAAGGGAAGGAGGAAGTTTAAAAAGAGGATAGAGAAAATCCATTCAGATTCTCAAGTGATGTCAAGGTGATCCTCAAGGTTTTCCCATGAGCCCGAAAGTCTCAGAATGGCATAACTACAGAATGTATTAATTCTCTGTTTCAGTTTCAACACTTGCTTATATACCTGCTTTCAGTTTTGAATACGGGCATTCTTTCTGCATAGTGCTGTTGGGCTTTGTCTTAAGTTTGAAGAGTATAATGATATTTTAAAAATTCAGCTTAGAATATTTTCATCAGTGGAATATCCCAGGCTTTTTATGGCTCCAGAAGGAGTCATGTGCAAGTCTTTCCATGTAATAATGCTGTGAGGTTTTTGGCACACACAAATGAGAGAGCAATAAGTACCATACTTTCTCTGTTATGCATTTAAGAGATGAGTGAGTATATGCATACACTGTTTATATGTAATCATTTAAATTCACTTTACTTGTACTAAGTAAGCTGTTTTTTCTAAGAAGTTGTTTTCGTATATGTGTGAATCCATTACTTTATTTAGAAAAAAAAACCCTAACATGAAGCCTGGCAATATTTACTGAAAACTGTGGATTTTTATATATGCTGGGTGTAATTAATGAGATCAGGAAGAGATCTTCAAATAATTTCAGGGAAGAATAAAATTCCAGCAAAAAAACCCGACTAAGCACGTCCTGAAGCATAGCCAGGAATTTTTTCATCAGAATGAAAAACAGTTGCTCCTTACCTTCCCAAAATGGTGAATGATCCTGGCAATCATGATTAGAGCATGACTTGGGGAAATTAGGAAAGATGTGAAGTTGTGTGCAACTTCTGATTTAGGTAGAGCAGAGTCTTCTCTTTTGTTTTCCGGGCCTCTGACCATCAAATCTTTTGTTTCAAAGTGAGACCATTTTTAGGGGAAAGAAGTTGCTTGCTCAGTGGAAGTGTTTACCTTTTTTTTATTTTTAATTGAAGGAGAAATAGAGCAACGTTTCCTCAGAAATTGAGGAAGATGAGGAGATGCACACTGCACTAGTGCACTACACTGCACTAGTGTAGTGCAGTGGAGCTTTAAGTGAGTTTTAATTCTGTGAGACATTTAAACATTAATTAAAACATGGAAAGTGGTCATGCATTGCTTCCTCATACAAATTGCATTTGGTAACATCAGCTAAGAACCAACTGCGTAGGAGAAAGCTGCAAGGTCCTAGACAAGACAATGATCATCTTGTTTATTTCTCAACTATAACACTTCATTCTGTTCCTGTTAATATTCATCATCATCATAGCTGGGCTTCACGAACGAAGATTTGGGAAGGATTCTACCCACACTTGCTACGAGTGCACTGGTGGCTAAAAAGGCCAATGCGAGTTAGACAGGTCCAGTTGCAAAAGGCACAGCGGAAGGACTCCTTAGGTGGTATCGACAAGACACGGTTCTTTCTATGTTGTCTTTTCTCCTCAAGAGTCATCCTGCATGTGTTCTCAAAAGACCTCCAGACCTCCCAATTGGAGGCCAGAGTAGACCAGTTATGGTGATCAATATGGCCAAGGCTGAGATGTTGTTTCAGGGAGTCCTTGTATCTTCTCTTCGGGCCTCCTCTCATGTGGCAGCCGGTGGCAAGTTCACCATAAAGCAAGATCTTAGGGAGGCAGTGGTCCTTCATCCTTGAGACATGCCCTGCCCAGCGCAGCTGTGTTCTCAGTAACATGGCCTCAATACTTGTGATTGCTGCTTGTTCTAGAACAGATGTATTGGTCACATAATCTGACCAGTGGATGTTTAGGATTGTACGAAGGCAGCGTTGATAGAAGCGTTCTAGGAGTCGCAGGTAGTGGCTGTAAATGACCCATGATTCGGACCCATATAAAAGAGTGGACAGCACTATGGCTCTGTAAACACTGATCAGGTGTTTATTTTGCCAAACTCTTTTATGAAGTTTTCCAAAGGCACTGTATGCCTTTGCTAACTTGTTGTCTTTCTCTCTGTCATTCTTACCGTCTGAGGAGAAGATGCTTGCCGGGTAATTAAACTGCTGGACTGATTTGAGCTCTGATTCTTCAATGGTGATGTGGGGATAATGAAAGACTTCCTGAGGTGCAGGTTGATAGAAAACCTCTGTCTTCTTCAAGCTGACTTCCAGCCCAAAAAGCTCAGCAGCCTCTGCAAAGCAGGATGTTAAATGCTGCAGAGCTACTTTTGTGTAGGCGACAAGGGTGGCGTCATCAGCGTAAAGCAGCTCACAGATAAGATGATTTAAGGTCTTAGTGTGGGCCTTCAGTCGCCTTAGGTTGAATAAATAAATAAATTTAATGGAATGTACTGGTTTACTCCAGCAAAATCTCAGACCAGTGTATAGGTAGGAAACAGAGCTTTTTGTTTGTTTTTTGTTTGATATAAATTTTCTTTTCTTACTGTAAGGCTTGTTTCTTTAAGTAGCTCCTTGACATAAATAGGACCATTTATGAATGTCTGTTTTTATTCAGTATGAGTAAAACTGGCAGATTCTGACTCCTTGTAGGATTTTTACAGTATGTTCTCTGTTATACATTACTTGTACCTCATACTGGGGAAAACCTTTCAGGAATGAGCCTCAATGAATCAAAATTCCACCGCTTTACACTATTTTAAGCATATATAAGATTAAAGCAGATTAAAGTCTTTTAACTACATTTTATGATTATCTTACTAGATCATAAAATATATACTAGTCTAGAAAAGATGATGTTGCAAACACAGCAATAAAGATGCACAAAAAAAAGGATAACTTTGGGACTTGAAACACATAAGATAATGTTATAGAGTCACACTTGTCATTTATTTCATTGATGATCCTATGTAGTATGAAAGATTGTTGATATTTAATCATCAAAATCTAGGAAATTAGGTTTGAAACATCATTTTTATGTATGAAAGTATGAAAACGGGGGGGGGCAAGTCTTACATTTTGCTATTTACCTAATCATCATTCCAAGTTTATTTTGAAAAAAAATAATGCATTAAACCCCAGTGTATTCTATTGCACTTGCCAGCTACTCTAAAGCACAGGTAACATAAAACATACGCCAGTAGGTTCAGTAGCAACTGCAAACATCCTTCTCTTGCCAGTGACTAAGGACTTATTTACCACTAGCTTATCTATGAAAGTAGTTTCTGTGGATTGAGGAAACGAATTAATCTTTTCCAGTTTTCTCAACACCAGAAAACATAATAGGAGAACTTTGCATGAAGGGAGGTTATAAATCAATGACCTATAGGAGATGCCTGAAAAAAAAGCGAAGGTTCAGAAGTGATTGGACTCCACAAGAATCATAAAAGTTACTAAGCAGACAATAATTAGAATCAGGTTTTTCAGTGAGTTCCTCAGGTAGAATCTCAGACCATACGGAGTGAAACAGAAGAATGTTTCTCCCATCTTTTCTTTACTCATCTCTCATCTTTAGCATCATGGCTTGAAGCTCCTTGATCTTGTAGCATAAAAATAAGTGTCAGGAACTGGTTTTCATGTGAAAAGGAATAACAGGGCCTTTGTTTCAGCTTACAGCATATGTTCAGGTCACTCCCTTCTGGTATACTTTCCAACCACTTGTTCTGTTCTTATACCCAAAGGCTGACTCTGCCTATTTCCGTAGGCCTGGGTGAAATGGAGATAAACAGTGGAAGTAGTTCAGCTGCCTAAGGAACACATCTCTATTATTCCTGCTTTTTTTTGACTATCCACTACAAATCAGACATTCTCCAAGCAGTATCTCAGTCAATTAACAGATTGTTGAATTTTGATGTATACTCGCAAGCATTTGGCAAGATGCATCCCATCCAAAAGAGGATCACACTGTGTAAATATCAAACCTGCACAACTGCAGCTCAGTCTCTCAAGGGTAAGCTTACTTTTTTGTGAACTGATGGACTCATATGAATAATTTCAGGATTATTTTAAATGGTTCTGAGGTATAGTTATTGATAACGTAGTGAATAAAAGAAGCGCATTTTTTGAGGTAGTACTGAGATTTACTGAGAGTACATTTTTTTTAATACCTTCCTACTACTAATTCAATGGAAACAGACATTTGTCCTTTGCAGGCATACTTTGAGACACCTGATTTTCTCATTTTAAGTGAAAAGAATAATTTTCCGATGAAGCATGGCTCTGGAACGCTGAGTATCTTATAAACAATTGCTAATTAAGGAAAATACATACATCAGGATGAAGTGGAAGTTTCCCATTTATGTGTTAGACTCACAGTCTTATGAGAAACCATGGAGTATTACTGGTAGTTGGCAAACTGGCTATTTGGACTGTAAGACCCAAAGAAATTTAGCAATGTATTAATCTAATTTAGGGATTTTATTAAAAAAAAACCCTACAAAACACACAGACCCTCCCCCCACTAAAAAAAACCAAAACAAAACAAAACACAACTCCCCCCCAAAACCCAAATGCCTTAATTTTATCTAAACTTTTAAGAAATTCAATAACTTGAGGTTCCAGGTGAAGTTTATATAGCTCTTCCTTTTGTTTTTACCCTAGGTACCTTAGATTCTTCATCATGTGTATTTCAACAACTTCTGCATACTAATTTCATCATCATTTTGCTCAGTACAGAAAGAAAGCCTACAACTGAAATAGAAAAGCTTTTAGAAATACAAGGGCTTCAAGTGATCTAATAAGAAAGTAGGATCTGTAAAATATACGGTGACTAAAAGACATCCTCTGCAATAATGTATCATAATCAGATTATTTTTCCACTAAGTACTAAGCAGAAGCCTTTCAACAACTATATTAGGCCCACAATGAGATCTCTATAAAAAAGAAAAATCCAGCTACTGGTCTCCTGAGGAGCAATACATAGTAAAAGAACCTGATCCACCAGATTTTGACTGTAGCACTTTTTTTTTTTTATGTGTGTATTCACTTTCATCTGCTTGTTGCTGGTGTTATTTCTTTTTTATGTTAGAGGTGTTTGAAATGTATTTGGAAAGCTGAGGTAAATCTTAGCAATTAGGAAGTACCCCTAAAAGAAGAGCATTTTGGTATTTCTTCACAGTTTACTTTCATGAAATAAAAAATGCCAAAGATCAATCAAAGCAAAAAAGATACAATTATTAGTACTGCCATTTTTTCTAATATTTGTGGAAACTAGTTCCATCCAAAGGTTTCCTCCCACTGCGTGGTGATGTGCAAATGGTACACTATACAGCCACTGCAATTGTTTACTGAAAAAAACAGGCTTACCATCACTGGTCAGCCCTGGATAGAATTTTGAAAAAAACCCCCAATATTCTGTTTTTCTGTTACAGTAGAAATGAACATTCTCTCTGCTTCAGATAAACTTGAATTT
Source organism: Pipra filicauda (assembly GCF_003945595.2). NCBI lineage: Eukaryota > Metazoa > Chordata > Aves > Passeriformes > Pipridae > Pipra > Pipra filicauda. The sequence goes on along the minus strand of NW_024103851.1, from coordinate 920,977 downwards.
AGCACAGAGTAAAAATTTATGCATATTTAGTAGAAATCTACAAACTGTAAAACATTTGCCTTCTTTTGCTGTAACTTCTTGTGATTTCTAATTGTACTTTATGGAGTATTTGTCCATGGTATGATCTATTGTCTTCAAACCAAGTCTGAAAATGCCTGGCTTATTTCAAAGAAGGTTATTCTCTGTTTTATTTCCATACAAAAAAATCAGCCTATCCTTTGGGGCTTGAAAATTATTTTGTGGTTTTATCATTTTAAAGGAAAAATAAGTGTTGTAACCTTTCCAATTGATTAATATTACAGAATAGAGAAAGAGTAGCCTACTTATGTCCTTAGAAATAAAATAACATCATATTCTGTAGAAAAAGCATATTATTAACTTCAAAAGTAAATGCTTAAAAATGAAGAAATGGCAGAATATTCTTGAAATGCTCATTCTTCAGAGGTATTTGTATGGATTAATCATCTGTATAATTCATATTTTATTTTATGTATCCTGTTACCAGATTGTGTAGGTATCTCACTAACAGTGATCAGCAAGAATTTGGCTATGTTTCAAATCTGCTGCTCAGCTGCAGGCAGTCTGTTGTTTCTTACTGATCTATCGGCTCAATATCTGGAAGTGACTTTCTCCTGTCCATACAGAAATTTTTCTTCTCCTATATGAATCATACTCATGAGACTTAACATGAAGACAAATTCAAGTTTCCATCATATGATTATTGCAGTTGAACTACTTCTGTGACAAAAGCAAGTGGATGTCAGTATGCAACTGATTATTCAGACAAAACAATTGTGTGATAACTTGAAAACAGTTCAGTAGCAACTCTGCGAGTGGAAGGCTCAAGTATTTGTTTCAAACTTTGGAAGATTGTCTTTGAAATTCTCATTACTGGACATAAACCTAAATAACTCACCTCCTCCACACATTTATCTTCAGATGAGGCAGTGAAACATGATATGGACAGCAATCACCATTACTGAAAGCTAATAGTACATCCAGGGCATTTAAATGTGTCTCAGTAGTGATTGTTCATGCGAAACATGTGAGGCTGCAGTCTTCATTGTACCTGAGAGTCTCTTCCAGATAGATACTCATAGCAAAAAGTTAGTTCCTTTTCAACTATCAAATGATCAGTAATGGAAGAGCTAAAGGCACCCATAAAAATAATTCTGATCTATTTTGACATCCTGAGTACCTACTAACTGTGGATAAAATTAACATTCCAAGGAATTCATATTTTCGTCCCAAGTCCCTCAGAAGGAAGGCACATACAGCGGGTATAAGCATTGCTCCTAAAATTAGCTGTTGCTAGAGAGAGAACTCTTATCATTAGATTTTAATTAATTCTTATCTCAGTTAAAAGATAATTAGAAAGTAATCGTGTTCTTGTAAAGTATCCATTGTCTGATTTCTGATGTAACATGTAGTTTTCAGAGGAATTTTATGAACTGCAAGAATACCTCTGATTTATATCATGTGCTTGTTTGTGGGTGGGGGTGGCATCACGGTTGATTAGAATATGTTTGGAATCCAGGAAAAAAAAATCTAAATTAAATACACTTTACCAAATGAACTAACATGGCTTGAGAAAATAGACAAGTTTTCATGCCATATATGCCTTATTGCTTTTCTTAATTTCCTTTTTTTTCTTTTAACAAAATGAAAAATATGCTTATTTAACTGAACAGTGTAGTGAATCAAGTGAATGAAAAAGTTTCTGGTTTATGAGGGATGAATAGATTTCTCTTTATTCTGCTTGCCAAGGAGTTAATTACTACATTGTTATGGTTGGTCTTTAAGAGTTGTACTCTCAAAAGCAGTCTGTTACAAAATAGACTTTTTTTTTTCATCTGAGAAAATAATAAGTTCTGTGGAAAAAGATGAAAGTAGCAAGAAAAATGTCTGGTTTTAAAGGTTTCTAGACTATATTGCTTTCAACATAAGCTGATAAATTCATTTGTTTCAGGTACTTGAAGAGAAGTAAATTAAAGAATCCTGTGTACAGGAGTGAAAATTCTATGATCCTGTAACTTGAGAGCAGTTATTTAGCAACCTGGGTGTTTCGAAATTGTAGTTTTGATTAAGATACCATGTGTTAGTGTTGGCTGAACTACAGCTCTAACTAGCTCCCAGTGTTCTAAAATCTTATTCACTTCATGGCATCCTGCAGTTGAATAGAACTGTAGAAACTGGGTCCTCCTGTAGACTAGAAAAAAGAAATTAGAGGATAGTCACTGATGCTCATATTTGAAAATTGTGGGGTTTTTTTTAATGCTGCATTCAAGTTCCTAGTCGTCACTTCATATATCCCAGCTTAGTTATTTTCAACATGAATGTATATAGTTTTATTTATTTCTCCAGAATTGCATGAATTCCAGAGGTGAGTTTCTCCTGTGTATTGTCAACTCTTCAATCTTTTTTGTATGTTTAAGGTTGCAGGTAGAATATCATGCTCAAATCAAGTGATAAGTATTCTCAAAAACAGACTACATATATAAGTCTTGCCTTACTTGTCATTGACCATTCTTGGTAAACTTGCTGAGATTTCAAGGACTCAGGAAACCTGCTGGTTCTTCCTAACCTACTGGGAGCCACTGGAGCATCTTTAATATAAGGACCTTTAAGACTGGTCATTAAACACTGGGGAATATTAGACAACACTATACACATTTGTCATAGTCTGAATTCCCTTTAATATAAAGTGACTTTGTGGTAGCTGTTTTTTGCCTTTTGAAGTAAAATACATGAGTAATTTTCTGTAGGAACTGTAACATTTCTCTGTAAGAAGACAGTAATAGTATCCTGTGTTCTCCCAAAAGGTGGTTATAATGGCCGTTGGTCAAATCTTGCTTTTATTTTAAATCAAAGTTTTTGTTCAATTTAGCTCAGGATTGCTTATACTTATATCCCCAACCCTTGAGACCTGAGCAGATGCCATTTTCTGTATTTTTTCATCTCTTGTACAGAAAATCTAAATTATAAAGGCTTATCACTTCTTTTGTTTTTCTTTCAATCTAATCAAGATTTTATGCTTCCTGCTTTTCACATTATAGCTTTGACAGTCACACGAAAACCACATGCATTATTCCAGTGCACAAAACTCAATTTTCTCCCATCTTGTACTGCTTCAATGACTCCTCTTAATTCCATTAAAAAAAGAGAAGAAAAGAAAAAGAACCTTCTGAAGTATCACATGAACAAGTACATTTCTCTGTCTCTTGATGTGACAACTGAATAGAGAAACACATACCCACAGGCTTTATTTCAACTTGTTAATATATAATGTGATTTAGTGCCATTACACTGGTATAAAACTCTATTTGTTGCAGGTACTATTAGTAAGCAATAATTACCGCATTTCTAGTCACCCTTACTTATTTACCTTTAAGAAGAATATTTAAATATCAAATGAGTATTAAAAAAATCCAATGGAAAAATTTCAAATAATAATGTTTTTGTTGAAAGAGGGAGTATTGCAATTGCAATGAAAAACATTTGAATAACATGAGGAAGAACGGGAAGAGCATTTTAAAAGAATTGGCTACTTATACTTTCAATGTAAAATGCAGATTAAATATTAAAAGTTATATTCTAAATTAGTGTAGAAGGCAAAAATATTTATTTCAGAGGTAAATATTTAAACATTACCAAAACTGAACATTCATCTTGAGATTCAAAATGGATTTCTTAAAAAAATCCTATACAATTTGCTTTTTGTTATGATTATTTTACTTGTTGAATTTCTCATAGAAATTATATTTTTAAGCAGTTATAATTACATCTAGATCATCAAGACCAATTCAGACCTCTGACAAATTAAAAGTTATCTCAATTACCATTTGTATTGTCTTTTAAAGAATTCAGTGGAATTTTCATGAGCAATTATTTATGCATAGTATTTAAAAAAAAAAATGAGGAAATACTTGTCTATATAAAAGAGATGGAAATACCTCTTATAGTAGGATTTTGAAAGGGAAACAAATAATTTCCCAGTGTCAGGGCCTTAGCTGATATTGCTAATTTCCTGTCTTGGAATACAAAATGCAACATTGGTCTGTTAATTTCTTTTTTAATTAGCATTTAAAATGTCTTTTTTTCTTTCCACACTTTGGAAAATGTAACATAATTGATCTTTATTTCATAAAGGACTGCAATCGAACACTAAGAATTATGGCTGACTTGTGGAAGCATACATTTCCTGGTATAATTATAGGGTGATCAAGCCTTGCCATAACTTGGCAGTTCCACAATAAAATAAAGCCCCAAGGTATATGCCATTGCAGCTTCCTTGCTGAGTGGCTTGCATAAGCTCTACTGTTATTTCTTGACCATCGTGAATCTTGAAGATTAGCAAATCTTAAAACAAGGGCTGAAATACACTTACTCTGTTAATGAAGTCTCAAAATCCCAGTATGGAAAAAGCTTTTGTTGAAGTGCTGATAAATCTCTTCATACAGTTCATTGCCTGCAAGGAGAGGAACACAGCTTAGGTGTATAGATAAAGGCAAAAGATTTAGTCTGTAAGAAAAACAAAATAAAGCAATTATGTCATTCTGCATTGTAAGTATTATTTTCAGTTTAGGTTTTGGAATGCCAGTATTGGAGAGAGCATTCTGTCTCCCCTCTGGCCAAAAAATAGTTTTGCAATCCAGAGATAGAATTTATGTCAGTGCCCAATATGGTTATTTTTATATGGACAGTTTAAAAAAATTTCTAATATAATTGCATGTAAGTGAGCAACAGTGCTGTGTGTCTTCAGCCATTTTATTTTTCTATTTTCCTACATTAAGTTTAGACTTCTCATATCAGGCCCACAGCATTATACCTAAGTAGTTGTGTCATTACTTTTGTAGGTTTATTAGAATATTAGCAGTGTTTTCATGTAACTTCATTATTAATTTATATCGAATCTAGTATGACAGTAACAATAACTAAAATGTTAATCCAATTTTATACTTTAGCCCTTTTGGTCATCTAGTTTCACTTTCTTTAAAGCAAGAAAAAAGACTAAATGGATTAAAGCACAAGGGATATCAAGCTAGTGTTTCATCCATCCTATTCATAAAGCCCATTTCACAGTCTTATGAGCCTGACTTCTGCCATTTTAGAATTACAGTCTCTTTAACGTGGTACATGATACAATATGTGTGAAATAATGGAAAACATCATAAGGTGGGTGTAAGATCAAGCTGACAAGAAAAAGAAAAATTTCAAAGGATCCTTCATTTGCACATAAAGTAAATCATACTTCCTCAATTTATCTTCTCTTTGAAGTTTTACACAGCTATCCTTTTGAAAAAGAAACGTCTTTGGTTTAGATACAAGAGGCAGTTCTTCAGTCTTCTGTTCTTTCTCTTTATTCTTTCTGTTTGTCCAATATAATCTTACCACTTTCATAGCTCATTCCACCTCCAAAGGTTATTCAAACATGAGTTCCCCGTCTGCTACACGGCTTTAACATTCCCACTTGCACAAGCAAAAAAACCAAGTGCAAAGGCAGTATTCAATAAACTAGATGTACTGGGACTGTTCTGTAAGCCCTGATGCTACCTGGCATCAAACACCCTGCTGTCTCTACCACCACACTCTCTTAGCTGCTGAAGTACACCAGCCACACACAAGCTATTGGGAATGGCCTCTGACCTATCCCAGCTCCAAAGCATGGCTGTTGTTTGAAGGATGACTAGTTACTTTCATCCAAAGCCATGCTGGCAACTATTCTAACAATAAATGTGTCTAATCTAACATTAGATAATGATCAAGTTCCGAAGTCCCAGAGGATTATTTTTTTTAGCGTTGCTTAATTTATTAGTAAAGGCAAAGAAAGGGATGCTAAGTGGTTTGTTCCTAAAAAAGTAAACAAAAAGTGAACTTAGAGTTTGGGCTTGGTTCCTAGTCCTGTAGTTAGTTATTTCTCCAGACAATAATGCTTTTTTTTCTCGTGATCAATAAAAAGCTTGATTGATTAATGGTTCAGGGAAATGTATTCTAAGACACTACACAAATTGTGAAAGTACTGTTCTTAGGCACTTTTCCTCAATTTTAAAGTCCTCTTATCTGAAATTTGTTATGTAAGTTGAATACACCAAACTATTTCAAACACCCCCTCCTACCCACACACCCATTAGCGTGATTAATAAGAATAGTTTGAATATCTCATGTTGTATAATTCTTCATAAAACTTACATGTAGAAGTACTTTGATTATAGTTCTGTTTGCATTTTCTGGGGAAAAGAGTATCACGATCAGGTATCATTTTCATTTTACTTACAACTTCACTATCTGGTGTGGGAGAAAACAATATAAATAATCTCAGATTATAGTTATTTCAGAAATCTTACAGCTAAATGATTCTCTTTGCACAAGTGAGTGCTAGTATTTCATCAATGCCTTTATAATGTTTTTCTTTGGCTCAGTCTCTTATTATCTATGCATGGGTCATTTTTACTGTTTTGAACAACCACAGAATTTTGGAATTAAGCAACCCATGAGTTACTAAGAGCACAGTCTAGAAGTCTGTTGTGTTACAAAAGGACCCAAAAGCACTGGTTACAGAGCATGCCTATGAGGCCTTTAAATACTTGTACCTCTGTGAAGGATTTCCCACAATGGGGGAGTTGCACACTTATCATTCCATATAACAATACACGCTGGGGGGTAAACGGATTGAGAGCAGCCCTGCTGAGAAGGACTTGGGAGTGCTGGTGGACAGAGGCTGCACTTGAGCCAGCAATGTGCACTTGCAGCCCAGAAAGCCGGTTGCATCCTGAGCTGCATCAAAAGAAGTGTGGGCAGCAGGTTGAGGGAGGTGATTCAGCACCTCTTTTCCTCTGTCGTGCAATCCCGCCTGGAGTGCTTTTTCCAACTCTGGGACCCCTAGCACAGGACATAGACTTGTCAGAGCTAGTCCAGAGGAGAGCCATGAAGTTGCTCAGAGAACTGGAGCATCTTTCCTATGAGGAAAAGCTGAGAGAGTTGGGACTGTTTAGCCTGGAGAAGAGAAGGCTCTGGGTGACCCTGTTATGGCCTTTCAGTGACTAAAGGGGGCCTACAAGGAAGCCAGGGAGGGACTGTTTACAAGGACATGTAGTAATAGAACAAGGGGGAATACGTTTACACTGAAAGAGAATACATTTATATTGGATGTTAGGAAGAAATTCTTTGCTGTGAGGCAATGGAACAGCTGCCCAGAGAAGTTGTGGATGCCCCATTCCTGCCAGTGTTCAGCGCCAGGTTGGATGGGGCTCTGAACAACTTGGTCTAGTGGAAGATGTCCTTGCCCACAACAGGGGGGTTGGAACTAGATGGTCTTTGGGGTTCCTTCCAACCCAAATCATTCTATGATTCCTTAAGATGATCTTTGTTCTTGTTTTCTGGGGAAGAGCTGCCTATGAAATAATGAGAAGGAAAAGCAATTAGGACAGAAGTGTTGGAGCGGCTGCAGAAACTGCCTCTCGGCACATCTCCAACTAGGCAGATTAGGCTGTTTTGAATGTATTTAAGAACTGCACTTACTGGGGAGAAAAGAAAGCAACTACCAACAGAAATACTTCCTAAAATTGCCTTAAAATATTCACCTAACAATATGAATGGTGCATGGCATTTTTGTCAGTGTGAACAGCTTCTCCCCTCAGCTTATTTTGCTTTTACTGAAGCATCTGTAACAAACACTGTGCTCAGGAGAGCCTGTGGGTGTACCTCGCACTTTTCATTTACAAAAGTAATCCATGTCTCTTGTCTCATGCAACTTTGCTAGAATGTGTCAGTAGTTTGCAAAAGTCACCCAGACTTCAAGGGAAAACAACTTCTACTGAACACTCCTTAAGTGGAAACATAAAATATTTATACTCTTGGAATAAGCAATTTGATCATTCAGTCATTTTATATATACCTCATTGTGTAAGCATTCCTCTACAGGCTCCTTTCTCTATTAAATATAGTTATATTAGTACAAAATTGCCAAGAGTTAAAAGGATTTCATAAGCTATTTTTGGTAACATGAATGATAAGCGTAGCATTTCTGAAGAAAGAATTCTTGTGGAGTTAAAACTCATGCATATCTATGAAAGCTTAACTCAAGAGTTCTGGAATGAGTCCAACCTTAGAAAGTTCTCATGGGGTTTCTTGAGCTGTTCAAGTTGGAAAGAGCTTTTAGCTAAGTTGCTGATACTTAAAATAACCAAAGGGCATTTTTAAACGTTTATCGCTAAAAGCAATAAACCACAGCTCAGCACAAGCTGTGTTAACTCCGCTGTCAGGACAGATGTCTGCTGGGCAGACAGCAAACATAAATTATTGTGCAAGCTACAGTAATTATGTTTTGTGCCAGCTCTCCCATTTTTGAGATGAATACTAGAGGGTCTCCATACTACTGCTGTTACAAATTGCCCTGACCAAACCTGAATGCTGTTTAAGTTCATCAACCTCACCATCTAGATGGAAACCTGTGGGACGTTTGCTTGTGTGTCAAGTCCTTATGTCTTATTTCTATACTTTAGCCTTGCTGTACTCACCCATGCAACTTTATAGATACAACATGAAATGGAGAAATTGAATGGCTGTCTTGCATGTCTAATTAATATACGATGGAGTTTTAATATTTATTTTTAATATTTTAATGTCTATTGTCTGAATATCTCACCTATAGTTGAGTCACCCATATTCCTTTTAGTCCTGAAACGTTTTTTCAGCTTTCTGCATTTTATACCTCTGGAAAATATGTCATATCCTACTGTATAAGGCTCTCGTTCAACATTTTGCACTCAATTTCTTCAAATCTAACACTGCTAAATCTGGTAAAAGACAGTAGTGAACCAAATTCACAGTCTCTGACATTTCAAGCCCCTAGGTTGATTGTGTTTGAAAATACCTTTCTTTTAATAATCTCCCTCAACTGTATTTTTCTCTTGTCCTGCTGGCATAGTATATTCTATCCCTAAATCTCTAAGATTCAGCCTATCATAGCGTTCAAGTCTCCAAACATGAAAACTACCCACCATTTAGTACGTGGTGATCCATCAGGATTTCACATTATTATTTTTCATGCTAAAAGCTATTCTGTGTGATTTTTAAGGACTTGCCAAATTTATTAATTAAGTAATTTTCTTCTTCATTCTCTATAATTAGGCTTGCCCTTACTAAAGAAACTCAGTTTTACTGCCTGATATGACTAAGGATAGTTTCAATAACTTAAAAAAAAATACCTGGACTTTTTTCATAAAAAGACAGCTTGCAAAGACTTCAGAAATGTGTAGTATTGACAATAATTTAATACAAATAGATAACATACCAAGTTACACAAGACACCTGGAACTGATTACACATGTGTCATGAAGTCCTGAGATGGGTGCAGACATAGTATATATGTGTTTTCAAAGGCAAATGGTAAACGACAGAACTGCAAAGTTTCTTTTTTCAAGGAGATTTGCTCAAATAAGGGAAAGGAAAAACAGGAATGGTTGTAGCAATTTAATTTTATAGTCTCTTTTGCTGATTTGTGCATGAGGGACAGTTGTTGATCAGTGGATGACGGGTGAAGCCATCCCTGTTCCCAGTAGGAGGCATGCAGTGGCAGGTGAGTGAGAAATGTTGATGTTAATATGAAAGGAAAATTAACTGAGAACTGAATAAATTTATAGATATGGCTGGTCTGTTCTTGAGCAATGTCTATATTTTTCTGCCTTTGAAAGAGTGATCAACTGTTGCCTTGGGTCCCCTTTAATGCAAAGAACCTATGAAACTATAAGATGTACCAATATAAAAAATAATTACCTGATTATCTATAGCTATAGTTTGATATAAATAGATAAATAAAATAATGTATTTCATGCCTGTAATTATCTATTTCCTGTAATCTCAAGTAATTATTTTGAAGTAATATGATGTGCCAGGAAAACAGAATGCAGCAGAGTTTTTATATGTATTTCAGTAATATTTGAAGGAAGCCCACCATAAGGAAATGGACTTTCAGTTTCTTAATGCCTTTTCTTTTTGTACCACTGAAATTTTTACCATTTATATTGCTTTTTTAGAAAACACAAATAATCCAATTGAAAAACTATAAAAAAGTGCCTGAATCAAAAGTACCTTTGTTGTTTATGGCCTTTCTCTGTTCTGTGCATGCATATGTGCTTGCACTGTGTAAAAAACCAGGCTCCTGCTTTTAGATTTTCCCAGCTCATTCACAGTGGGCAGTAGACCTCGTGTGCTTATTTTATCTTTTGCTTGACTTACTGCTTGATTCATATGATCAAATGCAACATTTCATTTCCAGTCTTACAGATGACAGGATAAAATCCAGAATGCATTTCTGCAGATGTCAGAAAGGTCAGGGAAGAAAGATAGATACAGGTTTGCTCCTATTTTGTTTCCTGAAAAATCAGAAATAATTATATACAAAATAAAATTATTTCTTTAATCTTATCTTTACAGTATTTGATTTTTTATTAATAATTTAAGAAATATTATCTTTACATTTATTCTATGTTTTTCTTCTATTTATTAACATTTTGTTAAACAATTCTGCTGCTGGGTTTGTGTTAATGGATTTCTAGAAAGTATGGTAATCTTTCAGAGGTTGATGAGATAGTTAAAAGTCCTAAGGTTTCCACCTACCAGCACACTTCAGGATTTGACAATAATAAGTAATGTTTTATTTTTGTTTACGTTGTTCAGCTAAGCTGTAAAGGTCTAACCAATTTAGCAAATACATACATGGTAAACAACTTGTCTAGTCTTCAGATCTACTATGTTTAAAAAACTGTGTTTCCTCTAAAGTCTTGATGTAAATACTATACATACGATTTTACAATATTGAAATGATTCCCAAAGTTCTGATGCTGAACACCGAGTTAAAACTCCTTTTATTTTTATTTAATTTTGCTTTAGTTCAGTTAGTTGGGCTGCCATGGGGAAAGAAAAACATTCTAGCTTTTGCCTATATTTTTATTAAAGTCACACTACTAAAAATATTAGAGACTAGCAGGGCAATATTGCTGTTAGTGCCTTAAAATCTTCACTTTGATGGTCTTGTTAAAATTACTTTAAGAAATCAATGTGGGGTTTTTTAACTCCTCTTTGAAGAAATTTTGTATTACTAACAATTTCCAAAGCTATTTTTTGGTCAGTTACAGCTGGATTATTGTAGAAGAAAAATGACTGAATCCTGATTGCTCTTTCATTAAGTCTTCTTGGTGGGCAGGGCCTTCATTCTAATTCTTGGATGTCAGAAATGAAAGTAATTTTTGTTTTTTAATACATATTTTGATACATGGAAATATGTTGTAATTTTCAAAAAGTAAATACTTTTATCTTATGAATAAAAGTTTATTAATCTTGTAATTTGGTAGTATTGGGAAAGACTAGAACAAGACCACAGGAGACAACAGCTGGATTGAAATAATGACAAACTAATTAAAAATTAAGTAAATGGAAATAACAGTGATTATGTTCAGGGACCTTAGCAAACCTGGTAACTTGAAATTTTAAACTAGAAAAAAAAATAATATGAGCTCTTGTATAAGTAATAGCCATTGATCTTTTAGTCCTACATGGCATAAAATTTATCCTAAATTGGTTGATTTTCTTTTTGAAGAGGCAGATAATATTCATGTTTTTTTAGTTCTGTGCAACACCAGTTCTACACTTGAATGTGTATTCCACGGGAGTATTTTCTTGGTTTTAAGTTGAAGAGCAATCAGACTCACTTAATTTTGCACGTTGATATGTTGACCAGAGTCAACATTTTAGATTTTACAAACCATGCACAAAAGGTGTCTCAACAAGGTTATTGTTTTTTGAGTGAGAACACCTGACTGCTCTCACTCAGAACAGGAGTTTGAAAGCAGGGAGAAACACTGTGCTACTACCTTGGAATGATTAATAGAAATTGAACAACTTCAATTTCTGTGAGCTGTAGGGGGATCAATGATAAAGCATACAAATCTTGTATATTTGAAACACGTTAAGACTACCTAGATGGAAACTTAACTGACTTTTCATCCTTTCTTTCTTAGAATTGTTTGGAAAAAAATGTGAAAGAAATCCTTGTGTTCAGTGTTAGCTTTTTATTACGTGGGCTTGTAGCATTTTGTTTTGTGTTGAAACAAGGGCATGGTTTTCTAAATTTCTGTGGCAGCAGAAGTGTTTTTTAAGCAGAGGAAACTATCATTATGCACAAGAAAATAGGAGTTTAAAAAAAATCACATAGAATGTCTACAGTTTGACTTTCACAAAAATAAAGAAAAATATAACCCACACATGCATTTTTTTGGTTTTTGTTTTTTTTTCCTTCTGTTGTCTTTTTAATACAGGTATCACTTCTGGTTTTCTTATGGGGAAGAAAGAACAAAGCAAACAATGGTCGCTTTAGCTTGTGCTGTAACTTCAAATATTCTCACAGCCTGAGCATATGAGTTGATGTAAATTCTCAGTGTTTGAGCAGTTCTATTGTGTAAGACTCTTTCCAAGTTCAGTTATCATCTTGTCTCCCTAAGCCTACTCAGCTGCAGTCTTCAAGCAATGGAATTTTTTTATAATTGTTTTCTTTCAAAATGTTTCTGTTCTCTGAGAAGGTGCGCAGAATACCCAGGCCTCTGAATGTGTGCATGCTGAGCACTAAGGAAATTTCCTCTGCAAGTTGAGAATTTGTGAGCATGAGTTCCCAAGAACTTTCTCATTTCTTCTGTATCATATGTCAATCTGCTGGAATTTTGGGCATGATAAATACTAATTCAGAACTGTTTTACTGGGGTTTTTTCTGCCTGCAATAATAGAGAAGAAATCTACATTCTTCCACATAACCTTAACAGGTAATAATAAGATGTACTAGAATGTTTTTGTTCAGTTGCTCAGTCAAAGACTGAGCATGACTACATGTTATTTGTAAGGATCAATTAAGAACAGGAGTGACTTCCAGCAAGTTATTTCTTCTTGAGAACTCTGCCTCCTAATTTTTTGAAGGTTTGAATTTTCAAAGGGAAATACTAAATAATGTAAGGGAGCAGTTTTCAGGTAAACTTTAAAATCTCTGAAATATTAATTCAGTGAAATTAGGCTAGTCTAGGAGAAAAAATATAATTTCAGTGAAAGATTTTAAATAATCAGATGTAATGCAGAGGCAAATGCCTTTTTTAGATATCATCAGACACCAGTGCAGGCCTGGCTTGGGTTTTGTTTCCACTCAGTCTGTCAGAACGAGCTATTGTAGAGTTTTGCAAGATGAAGCTGAATGAAGGCTCTGTGTGTCAACCAGATGCTGTCTCAGCAATCAGCCTAAGCACACTTCACACCAGCAGAGTCCCTTTTGAAAGTTTCGGAAGGACAATGTGTTAAAATACTTTGATGTGTCCTGATCATATTCAGGCCACTAGAGATTATTTCTCATCTGAATGTCTTCCTTTGTTATTTTATTTAAGATCAATGATGATACATTTCTCAACACAATTACTCTGTGAAAGCTTTTAGTTTAAAGGAAAAAGAATCTTGTGAGCTCCTCTCAACAGGACCAGTGTCATCTTTAGTCTCTCTAAAACACTTAACCCAACAGGGCTCAAGGGATGCACTGCCTGATCTTGAAACAGGAGTCGACAGTCCTCACCCTCATTGCACCTTGTTTGGCTCTGCTGAAGGGGAAAAATGTTGCTTCCTAATTCTAGATCTGTGTACTCAAAGGATAAATAATTTTGCACTCTCAATCCACTATGTCCACACACTGTCCATATATTTTGATACTGAGTGTTTAGAAAAAGATATTCCATGTTAATACATGGCTAACACAGGGGAGATTGATTTTGTGAAAAACACATGTAGGTTAATAACATGATAATTCCTGTTCATGACCACCACAGCAAGGTCTGGTTCCCCAACCCCTCCCCAGATGTTTGAACAACTTCCTGTGCAATCCTGTTACTTTGCTCCAGAGAAAAATAATTCTGCGTTCGAACTCTGTTTTCCATGTGAATCCAGTAACTGTTGTTTTTTGTAACTCTGTTTCCAAGAATCCTTGCTTTTATGTAAAAAAAGAAAAAGAAGAAAATTAAAATTTCTTGTGGAGAAAGTTTTTATATGCATGGAATGATTCATTTTTCAAATTGCTAAGTAGATGAGAAAGAAAGTAATCATAGGAATTAAGTTATCCTGTTTTAGAGAAAGGCTAATTTTTCAGTAGTGTTAATACAAAATAAAAAAATGTGTATTTACTTCTGCTTTGTATTTGCAAAGGAATGTGATAATATGCTTTTGCCACAGTAAGATGATAAAACACATTTTATTTTTTCACAGTCAAAGGTGAATTAAACAATAATTATTAGTGTTAAGAAGAGGACAAAGAAGTAGTAAGGTTAGAGAAGTGAAAAAAAAATCTGGAAAACAAATTTCTTTTTCTTTTACTTTTTTCTTCTGGAGAACCTTTTCTATCTTATGGAAAGATCTATATCACTATAGTATTTACTTGCTCATTGAACCTAATCTTATTCAAGAGTAAGGAATACTTTACAAACAATTTATTTAAACCTGGATATCATTTAAGAAGTGGTTATGCATGCTTAATACTTCCAAATAATATCAAATATAGATAACATGAAAGGTGGAACTGTGCTCTAAAATTTGTGGATGTTTTTATATTTCTGAAATAAGCAGAGGAAAAAGATTTGAAAACATACTCTAGCTGATCTGAAACAAAATCCTTTTTGCTATATTCATATGACTTTAAAGCTATAGATCTGTTGTTATGTGTCTACAAAAACCTACCACGGCATTCTGAGACAAAATTAATTGTTCCTTTTTTATATTTAAATTACAAATTATTTATAAAATAAACTGTATTTATTAATATACATATGTGCACACACATGCTTGAAAGTATTTTTAAGTTTGTATGAATGTATGTGAACTTATTTTGCCTAAATTTATACTGTTTATAGTCTAAGTATAGTGTATACTGTATTCCTAAATTATGTAGTGAAGATCATTTACTGTTGAGTCACATAAACAGTTGTGCAAAAATAATTCAGAGGGCAAGTCAGGGCATAAAAATGAGAGCAAAAACTGTAACACAAGATGGACTGGGAAAAAAAAGAAAACAAGCAGACAGAAAAGAACATTTAGAACCACAAGGGCTCAGAGGGTCAAAAGTTATGCAGAAAATAAGCATAAGGGAGACAGAAAGAAAGTATATCTAAACTAGGTCTGCTTAACAACCAACAAAATCCTAATTCGCCTTGTTTTTGTGTAGGGATGGATAAGCTAGCTGGCCAGCTGCTAGACCTTCTGGATATCTACTGATTTCAAACTTCAGAAGACCTTGCATTTTTTTAGTGTAGTCACTTTGGCAACTGACTGCTGAGTACTGGGAGTGTGCTTAGCACCGTGTTACCCAAAGGTGAAGGGGGATTAAAGGAATGCAA
Organism: Pipra filicauda; assembly: GCF_003945595.2. Taxonomy (NCBI): domain Eukaryota; kingdom Metazoa; phylum Chordata; class Aves; order Passeriformes; family Pipridae; genus Pipra; species Pipra filicauda. Next base: position 905,570 of record NW_024103851.1, on the reverse strand, counting down.
AGCATTGCTGAAGAAGGGACAGTGGCAGACCAGAGGTCAGAAATAAGAATACAGAACATATCCCTAGGCTAGCCTAATCTGAATTAAAACAATCAAGCAGAGAACTTGACTATCAGACTATCAGTCTTGACTACCAAGACTCATAAGGAAATGAGTTTTGAATTCTGGTGTCAAAAGAACTAGAGCCTGAGTTTCTGATGTGAATAGCTGATAAAAACTAGGGTGGAGGGGTAAACCTGAAACATAACCCAAGGCCTTTTGCTGCATGTTAACAGTGCTCGTAGCAAGATATTGTATTCATTTCTATCTTACTAAACCTGCAAACCTACTTACTCCATTCTGTGGTCTTGGTATCCATCTCTCTTTCAGCAGATACATCTTGTAAATGTTTTGGGGTACTTTTAGTTTGTTATTTTGTGGGGGGGGTTTAAGGAGAGTGAAGAGGTGCTGCTGACCTCTCTGTATTTTCCTCAGGGACTTTTCTCAAGTCCTTGTTTGCTGGTCTGTTTTCAAACATTATCACACTCTTTGAACCTCTTTTCTAGGGAATCTACTTCATGCCTTTCTCTGACAGGTGTCACATACTATAAAAGCTGAACGAATGTAGCAATTAATATTTCCTCGTGCCATTTGTGCTCCTTGTCACAAAGAAGAAAAGCAGTCTCAGTGTCTGTGCAGTGCACCATCCACACCAAGACTGTATCTAACCTGGCAATCTCCTGAGTTGCTTCAGTGACGTTCCCTATGGGAATATCTTTGCTCTTGCTTTTTCTTACTTCATATTTGTTTATAAGTAGCATCAGATACTATTCCATCCTCTCACTTATGTCCAGATGGGAAGCAACCATTTGATATTGTAAAAATAGGAACTTTTTCAGGTATATTTCTAAATGGAACACTATTACAGGTTTTTTCGAGTTGTTTCAATATATAATAATTTCTGTTTAACCCTGGTGTTTCAAGGACTTCTAAGTATATGCTCTCAAAGAAATGTAGGAATTTAAAACAAGTGTTCTTTGTACAGACCTTGGATCTCAACTAAAAGATCTTTTTTCTTTTTTTTCCTAAAAAGGAATTAAAAAATATACCATTAAAAACCCAAAACTATATTTTCCAATATATCTTCCTTCTTAAGTAGAACATGGGGAAAAAAAAACCCAAAGGTCTACTGGCATGTTACAGTATCACATCCTTAAGGTGCCCAAGGCAACAAGCTAACATAAGGCTTAATCACTGTATGTGACACAGTCATGATGACAATTAAAACCCTGCTCTCGATCCCAAATCCATTCCTAATTTTGCAGAATACCTCATGTAAGATAGATGCAATCAGGGAGCTGAAGTCGTTTACTGGTGCTTCATTTTGCTTGCTTTAGAAATATATTCGACTCTCATCACGGGTAGCCATACATTTAAATGAAAATATTAAAAAATGTTTTGAAGGGATTTTTCACATAGACGTGTGACATGTTTTTACTCCATTTGAAATAACTGCCTGAATGTAAAGATCTCAACTGAAATGAATTCAGAAAACCTACAAGTATGTTGCTGGGTCAGCCTGTTGTGAAGTATGGAAAAGCATTCCATCACAATAGCAAGTTTTGGTTTGTTTGGTTTTCCCCCTTGAAGCAGCTTGACACTATTCTAGTTTTCTACAGATTTTTATCTGTATGCCTGTATCCTCTCTTCCATGTGACCTTCATTTCCCCTAAGACACCCTTTCCCATACTGTCCTCGAGGGATTAAAAGGAGGGCAGGAAAATAAACAAAAAGAGGGATTTATGCTTAAGTATGTTTATCAGTATGTGTTGTTTACAGTGCATAGTAGAAGTTAGGATGCTGAACATACACACCTGTCCTGTAGCAAATGTCTCTGATCCTTTTCTGAGCACAGGCATTTTCTTAGTGCAACTGACCAGATGAAGAATAAATTTTGTGTAAAATCCTTTATGCATGCTCTAAGAGATCTTTTAATCATGCATCAAATGGTCAATAACTGCAGTCACATGAGGTTCAAATGCTCAAGCAGAGAAGACACTAGAAAGAAATAATAAAAGTAGAAGAGCAAGGCCTTTTCCCAGTAAGTTACCAATTTAAATTAAATTAAATTAAAATACTGTTAACAGAACTTTATGTAGCCCATTAAATTTGTTAAATTATTTTTGTGTTACTTCCTAACACTAAAATACCTTATTAGAGATGATAGTAGACCAAGGTGGAATAGTGATTTCTTTTAGCAAGTGGCAACATTATCTTTTTATGATTTGGAATATTGTTATGGTTGATAATTTGGCTTCCAGATCATATCTCATATGTATAGAACTTAACTCTTAACACTTCAATAGTTTCACAACACTTTTTTTTATTTATGTGTAAAATAATGCATGTAAAGGGAAAAGAAGGTGAGTAAGAAAGATGGAGATGTTTCTAAAATACAGTTTATTTAAAATATAACAAATGTTTATTTAAAATTATTTTTAATCAAATATGAAATTGTAAAATAAAAAAGGTAGAGATGTAAGTTCTTTTTTTTTTTTAATTGGGCTTCTTTTTTTTAATAAGAGATAAAAGAAAATTTAAAGTATTTGCAATGACGTTGATTTTTCTTGGTCAGTGGGTCATAGTCAAATGCCATTTTCCTGGCATTGACCACCAAGCCCCAGAGAAAATTTTGCCATCATGTTCAGATGATGAAGTAAGGCCAAAAAAACCCTGCAGATATAATAAGAACTTGTATGCAAAGCAATTAGGATTCATACTACGGCAATACCCTTCCTTTAAATGGATGCAGAAACTAAATGTATGGCTGAAAAACAACTCCAGTAGAAAGGGCACTCTCCTCATTATTTTGTAGAATGAAAGAGACTAAACAGCCATTTTACACTGTAAATACAATGACAGTGTATGATTAAATGATTAAAACTCTTGGAATGCAATTATGCCCAGTGTCTATACACTACTGCATTTCCTCTTATAAAGAAAGTCTTAACAGTCTCTGTGGTTTAGCTGTGTTCCTTTAAAGTACTAAAATATTTACATGCCAATAGAATAAATCCATCTGGCTTTTATATATACATATATATGCAACTATGTTTATGTGTAAGTATATATATACATATACACTTTTTTTTTTGGTTGAGTCCTAATTTCCTAGAAATAAGCTTTCAGCTATGTCCAAATGGCTTAGAAATATGCTTTTGTGAAGCAAGGAAAAATAGGAACAGTTACAGCATAAAAATATTTAAAGTATGAATGAACCAGGACTGCATATTCAGAAACCCAAAATATTTTGAGAAATGTACGTTCTTAACTGTGGCATGGGTGATGCACCATAGATGCACTATGCTTTACTTCTGTACCCTAGTTTCCCTTTCCCAGATTAATGGAAAAACTCTCCTATTGTGTACTGGAGGTTAATTTCATTGCCTGCGATCTACTCTTGACTGACTAAGCATAACTAACAACTTCTTGCACTAGACATCAGTCTGCAAGCAAGTAAACCAAAGACCAGTGTCTTGTGTGACACTGCAGCATCTCTGGAAACCATAAGTATAAATTACAGAAGAGTTGGAAGAAAAAGTATACCAAATGTAGTCAAGCGATTTCAGACATGTTTCTGAAAGTATTCCTCTGTCTAAAACTTCCAGCATTCAATAGTGGTTATGAATTACAACTGTGAACTCATGAAACATTAGAAATACCAAGTCAAAGTTCTGACTCAAAAAAGTTGCCCAAAAATAACAGAAGAGTAGTTGAAATTTAATTGTTAGTGTAAAAAATATTGGACTATCTATCAGGAAGATAATTCAATAGAGAAAAGTGTTAAGCTGGTCAAAAGTGAACGTGACGTCAGGGGCTAAAGAAGATTACTTACAAAGTGTAAATGTCAAAGAAATTTCTTCTATTTTCCTACTGAAAAAGCAAAACCTGAGGAAAAGCTGACAGTGTTAGAGTAAAGCGTGAAATACTTAAGCAATAATTCAGTGTATTTCCACGTTTGTACTTAGAAGTATGAACAAAAGATAGTGGTTAATGAATTTGATGAGCGAACAAAAATCATGTGAAAATACTTGTGATTTAGGAGAACAGGATAAAGTCTTACAAACAGTGTTGCTATTTGACTGGTTTTTTGAAGGTTAAAGAACCATCTCTAAATCTCAGCACTCCCATATATGTTCATTATTATCAATAATTCATCAATTATTATGAATTAGGTTATTTCATGCTGTGAGATACCCTTCAGGTGTGAAAGAATACCATGAAGACACCACAGTGCTCTATTAGCTTACTTTGTACCATTTGCAGACAATAAGAGAGCATGCTTGGCTCCATTGAGGATGCCTGGATGATGGTTTGCAACCATCTCATCTGGGGCAGATATTTGTCAGATATTCTAGGTGGGCTCAAACACATATAAAAAGTTTAAGTTAAACATTTTTTTGATTTGGACTACTTAAGGAATCAATGGGATATTCTGGAATATCTTGCTGATGTAGAAACAAATTTTGAATGGTGTCTATCTCTAGTATTAGTGGGGCTGGACATTTCTGTAATATATCTTAAAGGTTGTCTTACCTTCAAAACACTTCTGAATTTTAGGACATTTAGGCCTCATATGAACCAGATTGCTCATATATGCAATGTAAATCACTATCTAAAATTAATTGGTTCTTTTCACTTCAGGAGGACAATAAATCTAAATTTATTAAATGATTGATATTCTATGTGATTCAACTTTCCCTACTTTCAGTTCTGCTGCAGCTTTTGTTGTGGCTGCATTTAATTGCTGTCCATGTACTTGGTTCTTGTTTTAGGAATGAGAAACAGTACTGTTATATACCAGATGGTACACAAATAGTTCATGAGGCGTGCTGGGATTATGAAAGTTGAAATAGTACATGCACATATAAAATTATCTTTGTATATATTTTTAATGAGAGTATCTGGGTGGATATGTCTCTTCTTACAATGGTATTCAAAATGATCAGATGGCACAAAGAGCAAAAAATGAACTTTTCTCCCTCAACCTGAGGATTCTCTTTGCAATAGAATGAAATTAAATGCTGTCTCCTAGTTAAACTGTACACTTTTTATAAATAAGTTAGCGCTGGAGACATAACCTCAATCTATAAAACATGACTGAGAAAATAGCAAAGAATAAAAAGCAGACAGACAGTAGTCAGAGAAAAGTCAATCAGTTTGAAACAGACTGAGCAGTAGTTTGCAATGTTAGACAGCTTGTGACCTTTTAATATCTTTCGCTTGTCATGGCTTGAACGCTTAAAAGGAAGTGCCATCATTTGTTATGAAAAAAAGAATACTATACAGAAAATGATTAAGTTTTGATGATATGGATTTGGTTTTTTTTTTTAATCTTTAAAATAAATGTGGAAATATCTTTTTCTTTAAGTTCAGAGTGCTACTTAGTGACGTGCTTTTTGGAATTATTAATAGTGCTGCTAAATCACATGCCTATAAAAGCTGGAGAAGACAAAAAGATAATAACCTAATGAGAATTAGTTTTGATTATTTGAATTTTTGTTATAAATGCTCAAGGGAAGGATGGAGTAGTGTCATTCTCTTTTTTTATTACTCTAGTAAAAATGAATAAAAACTGAAGTTGAAATTTTAATACCTAAAAAAAGTAATTATAAATTCTGATAGATGACAGATCACATAACAGTAAGTTCTGAGCAGTTTAATAGATAGTTACAGTGTCCCTTTTTCATTAGTCAAAGGTCATAGTCTATCAATAAAACATCAATTAAATCTCATGATTGTAGAACAATTACTGGGTGTATATTGATTTGATGATTTTCGCAAAATATATTTTTGGTCTACAGAAGTGGAACAGAGAAAATCATAAATCCTTCCTTCTAAAACTGTCTACAGTTGGGTATGACTATATGGTAGATTAATAATGAGATATAACTAATATATATGAAGCTACTTGAATAATTCACTGATAATAAGCAGAACATCATAGTCAAGATTTGTCTTCAAAAATCCATCCTCTGTCAACAGACTTAGTTGGACAATGAAAGAACGACCTAGCCAAATCAAGAGACTTTAAATTTTTTTGAATTAGTCTTCCCAATTAGTGAAGGTAAAGTTTACAGAGCATTTCAGGATGCCTTTTACCTTTGCCTGAATTCTTCTTGATACTAAAATATTATTTGAGGTTGCTGTTTCACTGCCTGTTTTATATATTATGAAAAAAAAGAAGAAAACATAACAGAAACTATAGTGTCAACAAGCTATTAATGATACACACTTGGTCCTTTCATCTTACTAACCATAAAAATGTAGGTACAAAATATTTGTGGTATTCTGTATTTCAGGAGCGCTAGAGGAAATGCATGGAGTGGGTGACGAAATATGCATGTAGTTTATGACATAGAACTCTGGACAAAGTTAATTAAACTTTTTGCTTCTGTGCTTGGCATGGTTGAGTAAAAATGGAGAAAATAACTTCACTTTTACAGTTATAGAAAAATTCATGAAATTTAAAGAAGTAAAATTGAGAAGCAAGGTCTTGAGCACTATTTAAAAATATATTTCCTTTTGGCCGAGCTTTCAATTCAGTATTCACGCAACCATAAAATTTCTGTTTCAAAAACAAAGTACCTAGGAATTCCCCATTATTTTCATACTTTTTTGTTGTTGTTGTTTTGGTTTGTTTGTTTGGGTTTTTGGGTTTTGTTTGTTTGTTTGTTTGTTTTCCAAATACCAGGCTTTTCAGGCATTTTTTATGAATTGTAGTACATATATGTGGATTTGCAACCACTGTGACAACACACAATACAGAGGGACATGGATTTAAGTAGGAAATATGTCCTCCTGTTACAGAAATATCAAATCTTCCTAATGTTTGGTGGTTTGTTTTAGGCAAGAGACTTGGACAATGTTAAAGCAAAGTATTATTCCTTAAACCTAATGTACTGAAACGTGTTAAAATTACTTCATATCGTACTGCCTGGAGTGGTTTTGAAACTTGTTCAAGTGTTAAATCTCTCCTTGAAAAAAGCTTAAATAGCTAAGGAGAAAAGGTTTTTATTTTCCTTTGTAAAACTGCTGTTGCCCACTCTCGTACTGAAGTACCTTGTAATGCCTAGTGTAGTCTGGAACTGGAAATACACTTGGGGAATCAAATTACACCTGGGAAAGTGAAAACCCAAGTGCTATCTACTCTTCTGGATCTGTATAAAGAAAATCCTGTCTGTCAAGAAAATGTCAGCTGCATGTAGAGTAGAAATTACATTTATTATTATATTCACTATTTAAAAAGTGGGTCTGTGAGAGGAAGCAAAATTTTGAGTAGGAAAATAATACAAAAATTAAGAGCATAGGAATGTAAAATTCTGCTACAACATTCTCTTTTATAATCTAAGGCATATGAATATTTAAATTGTTTATATGGAAGGCTTCTAAACAATAGAAGTACCTTTCCTATTGCTCTTTCCTTTAGTTGAAAATGGTAATTATTACCCATGTCAATGCAGCTTCCATTTATATTCATTAAAGGTTTCTTTCTGCTCATGCCTACTTATGCCCAGTGATATCACAGCAGTTTTCTCATCCCTGGTATTTGTCCTTGACTGACAGCTTTCCTGCCCAGTGTTGGTGGCTTTTTCTTCCTCCTTACCTGCAGATATCATCCCAGTTATTGTGACTTCATTGCTAATAATTCTCTGAGTATCTCCTTTTTACCTTCCTTTGCCTTCAGCTACCTATGTTACCTTCAGCAGCAGCCTCTTTTCGTTTCCAGGTAATTGGAATACCAGGTAATTTCGTTCCTCTTTTCTCAAGAGCTTTTTCATTAAGAGCTGTAGGCATCACTTCTCAGTTTCATGTTCTGGTGTTAGGGGTGTGAAAAAAATTGAACGATCCACCGGGAACACAGTATGTCCAAGCTGCACCAGGATGCTAGTGATTAGTATACACACACACACATATATATATTTCTATGAATGATTTTCCATTTTGATTAGAGATCTACTTTCCTCCTCCGACCTTTCTGACACACAGACTGTTCACTCTAATTCATAAGGCTACTGAGATCACCTTCCATATTTGCTGATGTAGAAACCCTAGATTTCACTTTGAATCCTCTGTCTGGTTTCCATTATTTGTTTTAAATTTCTTGGGTTTTGGAAAGCTTTGCTGATTTTTATTTATCCCCCTTTCTGCTATGTTTCATGCTGTTCTCTGCACAGCTTACCTAGGATTTTTTAGAGATAGGGAAATCCACTTAGTGTGGTCCTCTTGTTGTTAGGTAGTGAAAAAATCCTTCCAGATTATTATTTCTTTTAAATATCCCAGTGTCTGCTTAAGGCAACAGCAATGTTCATCCGTGGTCCAAACTGGCAAGTAGAGTGTTTTGTGAACAAAGCTCCATCGATAGGCAAATCTCAGTAAGTAAAAAAGACTACCACCAATAGTAGTTGTCTGTCATTGAAAAATATATGGATATTTGGAATATAGGGAATTCTTATGAAGTAGACTAGGAAGTCTACTCTTTATGTGCTTACATTGTCTCACAGACCATAGGTGAAGCGCTCCTCACTGAAGAGAACTGTGTTGTAGTTTAAATTATTTTAAAGAGAATATATATTTCTTGAACTTAGACAAGAAGAATTGTAAATATTGTTTGAATTACTTCATGTTAATCATGAGAAAAATATGTAGTTTTATCTTCTAGCCTACCGGATGTTATTATCCAAGAAAAACAAAGTAATTTGCAGGCACCAAGTTTACACTGTTTGTCTCACTTTGTGAATAGAGACCACTTCTGGGAAACAGTTTCTAGTACATCAAATGTTGAAAACTGCTGGAATAGGTGCTTGCGCATGAATTAAACACAAGTGACCTGGTATTTGACAACTATTCTATTTAATTTTCTGTAACTGTGATTGAAGCTACAGCTAGCAGTCTGTCAGAAATACATTTCCTAGTTTGTTGAAGCATTCTGACACAATCCAGTCATAAAACTTGTTGAAACTCTCCAACGTGAAATTATTTATTATTTTAAAATGTATTGGTTAGTTTGAAAACAAATCATATGAGCATAGGCAAGGATCTGCTATAGACATCTTAGGTGGTAACATCCAGTTATGTGCTGTTTGTTGCTACCAACCACGTTTGTGAAAGGACTTAGAGAAATGAAGGCTCTGCCTCTCCAAGTTAGATTTCTTAGCCTTGCTAACTGTATTTGAAGTTTATGTTGGAATTTTCCCCCTGTTGCTGGTGCCAGAAATCTCTTCCCAACTTCTTTCAAAATTTTAGTAATGAATATTTGATAGCCATTGCAGTTTTTATCATATCTTTGTCTTTCTCTTACTAGCATTTGATTTATTCAATTATTTTAGAAACAGTAATTATAAGGATTCTTCCTTTTTTTCTTTGTGTTATGTGTACTAAGCACATCGGTTCTTCTCTGGTAAGACAGACTTTCTGTTTCCCTGCTTCTTCTATTTTCTATATACCACTTTCATGTTTTAGGGTTATAAAGATGAATTGCCCGTATAATGAACAGGGAAGTTTTCCGATGCCTCATAAAATGGTATTAATATTTACTGATTTGTGTTGGAGAAAAAAACCCCTGAAACATATGAAGATCAAGTTTATATTTTCTATTGCAATATAGCAGGGACTCAGCAATATGTACCTGTACTGCATAGAACAGAACAAGAACAATTTAAACTTGGCTGTAATTAATCAGATGAAAGACCCCTCTATTGTGTCTCTGATATTTTTCATAAAGAAATGCCTGGGGGAAAAAAATTGGTGGGAATATGTATAATGCTTCCATGTAAAATGCTTCTGTCTTCTAATTAGTTTCAGCTCAAAGACTTCTTGAGTCACGTGTGGTATTGTGTTTTTAGTAACCCCCAGTGGATCCTTTCCTATGTGCTTTTGCAGTTTCCATTATTAATCCCTCACAGGCCTAGAGTACCCACGAGTTTTGTGGCAATAAATTTTATAAGTTGTTGTCCCTTTACTGAGTTTCATTTTTTTTAATGTTTTGAACCTACATTCATTTGATGTCCAGTTTATCTTTAGCCACAAAGAGAGTGTTGATCCCTCTTATGCTCTCTCCACATTCCTTGTGATTTTGTAGACCTTCTTCATATTCCAATGAAGTAATTTATTTTCCAAATCAAAGGCATCCATATTATTTAGTTGTTCCTCATAGAGAAGTTTCAGTTCCTATCTCTTTTATATCCTTTTTGAGATGAGGATTTATGTTTAAACTGTAGATGGACGATTGTTTCCAGTGGCCTGACTGTATTTTCTGTACTCCTGTACTAGCATTTAATTTCCTTCTTAACTGCTACTGAGCATTGATTTCAGTGTTTCTTGGAACTACCCATTATAATCCTAAGGTCTGTCTTCTGAATAGTAATGGTTAGCTCAGAGCTCATCATTTTTATGCGAAATTAGGATATTCTTTTCCCCATGTGGCACTTTACATTTATCTACACTTAATTTCAGTCATTCAGCCTCATAAGACATATTCTACTGCAGTTCTTCACAGTGCTCTCTCACCCTTACCACTCACTCTAAATAATTTAGTACCATCAGCAAACTTTCTCATCTCTCTCCTCACCATCCTTTCCATATAGTTTATGAATATGCTGAACACTGCAGATATCAACAAAATTCCTTTGGAGATTTCCCCTGTTAGAATTCAGCATTGTCTAATGCTTCTCTTTTAACCATTTAAGGACTTTCCTCATACTATAACTGCTTCATCACCTGAAAAGTCTTCGATGAGGGATGATTTCCAGTCTTATGGAAAGCTCAATTGATTACATTAATCGGAACTCTTTTATCCATATGCATATTTGCTCTTTCAGTGGGTTGGTCATGAAGGATTTTTTTGCAAAAGCCAGGCTTACTCTTCTCAAGCAGGTCATAATTACTCAGGTGTCTGCAGTAATTCTATTCTTTATTCTAGTTTATAAGACTTTTCCTGACACAGTGACAAGGTTACTGATCTGTTTTTAGCCTGACTCTCCCGGGGATGATTTTTCAGAATTGTCACCCTCCTATGGTGAGGCACCACAGCAGTTTTACGTGAGAAATTATTCACCATTGTTAATAGTTTAGCTGTTTCATCCCCAAGTTGCTTTAGAACCCATGACTGAATACTGTCTGACCTCTGTGATTTGTTACTTTTCATTTTAACTGTTGTTCCGAAACTGCTTCAAACTGAATCTATGACAAAATCCCTTATAAAGAAGAAATGCACGAGGGCGATCACCCCAGTTTTATCCACAGAATGCAAAGAATGCATTTAACTTCTCTGCTGTAGATTTCCTTTTATATTCTGTTTATATCTACTTATCTGTTGGTATTGCAAAGTGCCTGGCAGTCTGTATTCTTTTGACATGTCTGAAGAAGTATTTATTACTCATTTTGGTATCTGATAATAGAGTCCATATAGCTCACTTTTCTGTGTTCCAATTAAGTATGATCAGCCCTGCTGCTTAAGAAGAGGATAATTTGGCCTTTATTGAGATATAAGCAAGGAATGTAGGATTGTACAGATTTTCACTAACAGAGGAACTTTTTGTTATTGTTAGAACCATTCTATTTAGGAAAATGCTTGTGAAATCCTTTTAAAAATTCACACAAAAATCGAATATTTATTGTTTTCTTTTTAAAAACTCCATTCTTTCTAATAATTAAAGTAAAAGAATTTTTGAAAATGTACTATTTCTTCACTATACAAACTTAAGAAAATTCTGGATGAAGCACGCAAGGTTTCACTGATAAAAAGCACTACTGTGCATTCTGAAAGTGTCTTATCCTATTGAGCAGGCAGCACTTAAAGTTTCTGCTGTTTCTGAAACATGAAGTCAACTTGAAATAAACTAGAGACTCAATCAGACCCAGCAACTACTCAATATATCCACTAATTTCCAGATTTCTGCTGTTCTCAGGCCTTTGTCAGCAGAAGTTGACAGAAATGTGGGTGTATTTGATGGCTCTATAATTGCAAATTACAATTATTTTATTTTTGCTGTTCTTTCTTCTTCCCTTCCCCACTGAGTTCTGTTTCCTGTTTTTAGCTTTTGAGAGCTCAATACTATCATCACCACAGTGATTGAGTCTTTCTACTTCTATAATTTCTATGATCTTTTAAAATGGATCAGTACACTTACAGTCTGAGAAGAAACGTTTATTTTAAATTCATAATTTAGGTAGAAATATAAATAGTGTAGATGCCTGTAGATGTCTAAATTGACAAACTTTCCCCTGAATAGAAATGCAGTGCCTCACTTGGGCCTTGAACAGGCCAGGTCAGTTGTTAAAATATTTCAATCCCTATGTCAAGATATATGTCAAAGGCAAGTAAGTAGTTACTGCTCCACACAACAATTTTCCAGCATAGCCCTAAGGGTTTAATGCTACTTTCAGGGATACAGCATTGTATAGCTGTGATTAGAAACAACTTCTTATATATTCTCATCATTTACTGCTATAGTTCTTTTTCCCTTAACGCAAAAGAATATGTGAGAAGTCAGCCCTCAGCATTCTGATTTACAGATGATCTGCAAAGAAAGCAGAGCTGACTTACTGATTGACCTGTTGGAGCAAAAGATAAAATACTCAGTATTCTTGCTGAGAAAAGTTCTAAAATCCTTTCTCCTAGGAGCACCTCTCACGAGTGAGCAAATCACCTTCCTAAACACAGACAGTGACTTAGATGTCTAGGTATTCTACTGAGATACACTGGGGTTATTTGGAAGTAGAGTCAAAAACCTGAGCTACAGTTGTAAAATATAAATGAACATTCAGAAACTTTTCTTTATATTCTTACGCTGACACCCGACTTAGATATATTTTGATTTTATAACCATCTTTTATCCCGTATGAAAAAGTAGTATAAAGATGCACTGTTTTAAAACTAGGTTTTGTTAGCTATGGATTTAATGAAGAATAATAAGTGTGTGGTATGTGGCGGTTCTGGATTTCATAAACATAGAACTCCAGTAACAGTCTTTAAAAAAAAAAATCAAACCGTCTCATCTGTATTATTTGTATTAATTTCAAAAGTGCAATTTTTTCATTTTTCTCTTTACAGTACCACTCCATAGATCCAGGTTAACACTTGAAAGTGAAGGCCTTTGTGCTAGATTTTGGAATCATGAATTGAATGCAAAGTGATTTGAGCCATATTATTTCACTCAATTATGGAGTCTAAACATGGTAATGAATTTGCTGACCCAGACAAATGATGCCAGCATAAATGCAATCTAATAGGATTTTCGTATTTTTTATTCCCAAGCATTAGTCTTCTGAAATAACTGAACCCAAAGGCAAAACTACTGATCAGTGTAACTGAAGAAATATATATGAATTTGCATACAAACCTTCTACTCTATATATTTCTATGGCATAGAATGCCTAGAATACATCTATTTGTACAAGTAATCCTTACCAAAACAGGTAGACCTTTATCTAAAATTCTTGTCTGAACTAATATTCTAGTACTAGAAGATAAGTAGAGAGCTCTAGGGTAGGATTAATCTCATACACATTCATTTACTTAATCTAGGTACCCAGTACCAGCTGAGACACCTCAGGCGTGCTATCTGGCCCCAAGCTGTTGACTAGTATCAGATCTGCTGTGTCACATCTGCTGAGTTGGTGGGGATGTCTTGGTATTCTAGCATGTCTGTCACTAGACACTTGAATTTAGGACCTAAATTAAACTCTTGAATCATAGAATGTTAGGGGGTTGGAATGGACCTTAAAGATCATCCAGTCCCAACCCCCTCTGCCATGTGTAGGGACATCTCCCACTAGACCACGTTGCTCCACACCTTATCCAACCTGGCCTTGAACACTGCCAGGGTTGGGGCATCTACCTCCCTGTAGGGTAGACACTGTTCCAGTGTCTAACCACCCTCACCGTAAAAATTTCTTCCTCATATCTGACCAAAATTTCTCCTCTTTCAATTTGTACCCATTACTCTCTGTCCTATCACTACTGTTCCTGACAAAGAGTCCCTCTCCGGCTTCTCTATAGGACCCCTTCAGATACTGGAAGGTTGCTGTGAGGTCTCCATGCAATCTTTTCTTCTCCAGGCTGAATAGTCACAACTTTCTCATCATCTCTTCATAGGGGAGGTGCTCTAGTCCTCTTATTATTTTGTGGCCGTTCTCTGGACTTGCTCCAACTTTTCCACATCCTTCGTATGTTAGGAACACCAAAACTGTACTTAGTACTCCAGGTAGGGTCTCACAAGAGCAGAGCAGAGGGGCAGAATCACCTCCTTTGACCTCCTGGCCATGCTGTTTTTGATGCAGCCCAAGATTTGGTTGGCTTTATGGACTGCAACTGCACACTGCCAGCTCACGGTGAGTTTTTCATCAACCATCACCCTCAAGTCTCTCTTCTCAGGGCTGCTGTCAGTCGCTTCTCCACTCAACCTGTAGATGTGCTTGGGATTGCTGGGACCCAGGTGTAGGACCTTGCACTTCACTTTGTTGAACTTAATGAGGTTTGCATTGGCCCACCTCTCAAGCCTATCTAGGTCCGTCTGGATGGCATCCCTTCCTTCCAGCATGTTGGGATGCATTTCTCCTGAGCCTGGAGGAGGTGATCTAGCATTCAACTGGCATTCTTGGGCCCCTTTGCCTTCCAGGGCTCTATCCCATGGGTCTCTACTTGAAGAGGCCAACATCTGGCCTCATGAAGTCCAGGACAGTGAGCTTGCTGCATACCCTCCTCACTGCCCTGAGGATCTCAAACTCTCCCATTTTGTGGTAACTGCAGCTATGGCTGCCTTGGAGCATTACTTACCGCACCAGTTCCTCTCTGTTGGGGAGCACAAGGCCCAGTATGGAATCTCTTCTTGTTGGCTCTTCAAGCCAACATACACAACTTGTGTATGGATGTTCTTGTTGATACATTCAAGGAAGCTCCAGGACTGCTTGTGCCCTGCTGTGTTGTCCCTCCAACAGATATCAGGGTCATTTAAATCCCCCATGGGGACCAGGTCTTGTGAACATGGGGCCACTCCTATCTGCCTATAGAAGGTTTAATCCACAACATCCTCTTGATCAGGTGGCCTGTAACAGACCCCCACTATAACACCCCCTATCCATGCCCTCCCTTAATCTTCACCCACAAGCTCTCAGCTGGCTCCTCATCCTTCCCCAGGCAGAGTTCCACACTCTCCAGCTGGTTATTGACATAGAAGTCTACACCCTCTCCTCATCTCCCTAGTCTGTCTTTCCTAAAAAGCATAAGACCTTCCATTCCAATGTTCCAGTCATAGGAGCCATCCCACCAGGTCTCTGTGATGCCAATGATATCATAACCATGCAGGTGTGCACACATCTCTAGTTCCTCTTGTTTGTTTCCCGTACTATGTATGTTCGTGTAGAGGTATCTGAGCTGGGCCCCAGATAAAGCCAACTCACTGGCTGGAGTATCTGGAATGGAATGCCTTTGCACTGTTCCAGGCATCCGTTGCAGATATTGGCACTTGACTGGCAGGATTGTGATGGCTAGGGGCCTCCCTCCCTCAAAAAGTCCAGTTTAAAGCCCCCTTCACTAGTCTGGCAAGTCCCTAACCAAAGATACTTTTCCCCTTCTTTACCAGATGGACCCCACAGCCCCCATTAAATCAGGCTTGGCAAAGCAAGTCTTTTGACTGAGTTGAAACCATAGCTGGTTCTCTTCTGGTTTTATGGGTGATGACTCACTCTCTGAGTTCTGTGTCCTACCTGCCTGCGTGAACTGCCACGCAAACTACTGTGCCATGCCCTTCTGACATGCCATGTCCTGTTTGCCCACACTTTTTGCCATCCTCCTGGTCGTTTGCAGACCCTGGAGCTGCTTAAATCTCCCTCGGATGCTCCTGACAATGCCCCCTCCTCGCCTGATTGGCTCTCAGGTCCTGGCAGGGCTTTGGGTTGCTGATCAGGTGTCCCTGAGCTCTGGAACTGCTCTGTACAGCACAATCCAACAGCCACACTTTGATTTACCTCAGTTGCCGCTGCTGTCGCCTCACCAATGGACTCTTGAAGTTGAACACCTTTACCCCAACTCAGAGGAATATCTCATTTCAGGATGGTATTTATATTTTAACCATTTAAGCATTTAACCGAATTCTACATAACATCCCATCTTCAAGGGCTAGTTCTTATTACTCAGACCCAGACCTGTGAGGGAAAGATATACCACTCTTTCTGTACTGGCAGGGAGATATTTTAGCTCTGCTATGAAATGCTCTCTACTCTCCTTCTAAACACTTAACACTGTTTGCCTTTGCAGTGTGGCTCAAAACACATATTATGCCAGGACTGTACCAAGCTATTGTGAGAAAGAAGCTATTGGGCTATGTACTTGCCTTCAGCCCCCTCTCTGTCTTCTTACATTAGCAGTTGTTTTCCTGTGTTGCTATGACAGAGAGCAAAAGTAAGGCTTCCTCAAGTGTTATAATTCCGAAAAGAACATCAGTACTTTAGATATACAATATAAAGCTGTTTAAAAGCCCAGCATAGTCATCTGCTGCTTGAGATAGATAGCTTGCAAAATATAAATTCACTAGCGTCTCTAAACATGTTCTGTAATTTTTCACTCTCTACGTTTCTTAGGGATGGAGGATGTAAATCATTTTGCATACATCAATGCAAATGCAATTCAACTTAGGACTGGCATGTAGTCTAATTGGCTTTAAAATGGAATTTTGTTTTTTGAGTGCTAATTTTCAGGTAATGACTTTCTAATTGATTTTCTTTTTATGAAGGACCATTGATTCACTCCCTTCAATGAAATTCAGTTGGCTTCCCAAGGGAATTTATGAAAAGCTGCTGAAAACAAGGATCTATCGGTGCTGCTTACTTTCCACCTTGCTTTGCTCTCCATTCTGTCTAAAGTATACACTTTATTTTTTTCCATGAGCAGGCTTAGACAAGGCTAGACACTCATATTTTGTATAGATATGAGTGTGAAACAGTCTCTTTAAAACACCAAACATTTTTAATCAATGATTAATTGAATTTTTGTGACATTCTTCCTAAAAACTATATGTTAACCATGGTCTCATATATTAATATGAAAGATATTTAATATTTTTATCAGTTATACCAAGAAAACATTCTGGATCACACAGAAGTTATCTGAACAAAAAGAAGATTGACAATTTTTAGATGGAAGTATGAGCTATTGTTACCATATTGCTTATATCATTGGCATCAGTGAGAGATGACTTTGTATGAAGCACACTGGAGATTGCCTGCAAGTTTTCTGGTACAGTACAATATAGCAATCCCAGCTAGATGATAATGCATAATGTTAGTGATAACTGGAAATCTTTCGGTGATCCTGTTTTAGAAGGGTTTTGAACCCTGGTGTTTAAAACAGTGAAACAACTGTGAATCAATTCCACAAAAAAGTGAATGGAAACCCATGCTGTTATTTTACTCTGATTTTACACATCCACTGTGGGAAGAGGGAGGGAGGAGGGAGGCTAGTGTCTTCAAAAAAAAGCCTGTAAAGGTTTTGCAAGCCAGATCATATTATCATTTTGCAAGCTGTTCCAGACAAGTTAATTTTGCTTAATTATCTATTATTTTAAGGTTATAGAAGCTTAGTCAGTGTTTTCCCGTCCTAGTTTGCCACATTCTTACAAAGGAGAAGAAATCCATGATAGTAAACCATTCTTGAATACAGAGCAAAATATGTAATGAGATCCTGTGACTGGATGAACAAATCAAGTAGAAATAATGCGTATTTTTAGCACTGAATATAAGTAGCACTGGAAGAGCTTCCATAGGGGTGTGCTAAATTTGATTTTCCATCACTTTCAGTTTTGAAATCAAGACTGAATAACTTTATGAATGCTGCACTATAGCCCAGACTGAGAACTCATTACCTAAACTATTGTGTGGGGGTTGACATTGTGGCTACTGAATTCCAGACTAGATTATTATCATAATGCTCCCTTCTAGCCACAAAAATCAATGAATCTTTGTCATTTGAATTTTATTTTTTTTTCTTAAGAGAGCAGGGATGTAAAAACAGTGTATGGATTCATTTTGTTTTTAAAGGATCAGTGCATAAATAATAGCTAATTAATTCTCAACAAACACTTCTGAGAGTATTATCTCTGTTTCACAGACAGAATGAGTTTCAGAGACTTTGGGATGTTAGTCTTGGTTCACATAGTAAGTAAGCAACAAAACGCAAATGCCAGCAGTCGTTCCTGACTGCTGTGCTTGTGGTATTACAAGTATTTACAGAGTTTTATCAAATGGCTGTAAAGACATTTCCTGCAGAAGCTTCCTGTGATCCTGTAGAGAAACATTATGATAGCCTCTTCCACCTGAAGAACTCCGAATTTGTTTTGAGCACTTGCAAGCATGTTTTCAAAATACTCTCAAGCGATATCCTAATAAGTCTAGAAGTCAGGGAAAGGGAAATATAGGGAAATCCCGTTTCCTTTGTCTTTCCACTCCTCCTTCATAAAGATAACCACAAAGAATGTTTTTTTGTTTCTCTCATATCGGTTTTAGGGAAAGGAATATAGCAGACTAATAAACAGCAACAAGATAATGGTGTCTTCACTACAAAAGCCAGTGATGCTAAGAATGCCTACCACTACTGGAAAACAGCAGTGTTTGTGTGATGTAGCTTTGGAAAAAAGAATATGTGAAAAGATTCACTGTGTATCTGCCAGCCTTTTCCAGGTAAATTAGGACCTTTGCATAGGAACAGAACTGCAACCACCTTTTCTGTGCTGCAGCAAGTCCTTGTCACAGGAAAATTAAATCATGTAGGACAAATACTAGACCTCAGTAATAAAGATCTTTGTACATCAGAATTTCCACCTTCTCATTCCACATGAGTAGTAAAACACACGATTCTGTTAGTGGCATAGGTATTGCTCTGTTGACATCCATATCTCCTTTTCATTCAGTGGCTATAGAGACCCTCAGCCCTGATCAGTGATAGACTCAAGACACTGCAATAAAGTCATGCTAAACTCAAAATATTGCTACCTCCTTGGCCAGGGAAGCATGTATCCTGGCTGCCAAAGATAAATAAACCAGAAATATCTGAGTCAGATAAAATTGCCCTTGCTGTGTGAGGAAAAACTTGCACACAACTAGTGATCAATTGACTCTAAATGTTCAGTCCCCTAAGACTGAACAAATTTAGGAAGTTTCTATTAGGAGAAAATTGGGCTGTTACATCACTGTATTACTCATGTAATGAATTATAAAGAAAAGAAGTGAACAGGTGATCAAAATTTTAAAATTCTTCCCTCTTCCAATTATTGTTGTCAAACTAGATTCACCTTTGTTGATCATTCAACAAGGTTTTTGATTTATGGAAGTCCTCCTATTTCAGATGCTAACAGCTATTTGAGAGCATTTCACTTAAAAGATGAGTGGCTATACAGTCACTTTCAGAGTAGTAGTTGATGTGAACCTGAACAAAACAATATCATAGGGAGATTACAGATGCATATTATCTCTGTCAAAGGGAAAAAAATACAACTTCTAAGGCATACACTTGCAAAAGAAGTAATGGGATGAAATCAGATTATGTACTTTAAAGCAAAAATAGGACCTTCAGTATTTCTTATTCTATTATTGTCTGTTTTAATTAAGGCATCTAACAGTATACTGAATCCACAGAGGTTTCCAACCAAAGGTTACTCAGTCTAAATTTCTGATATGGATACCAGGCACTTTTAGCATGAAGGCTGAGAATGGACTTCAACAGAAACACAAGTATTCTGCATTCTTTCTGTCATTCTCATGACAGAAAAAAAAAAAAAAAGTAAAAAACCCACAGATATTCCTTTACACATTCCTTTGTAAAGTATTCTTGTGTCTTCTTGGTATCACTTTTAAAAAGCTAAGTGGTTAAAACTATCCTTATTTCTCTAGAAAGATGAGCAGCTATAGAATGCAAGTCAAAGGGCAAGCGGGCATGTTTGAAGACTGTCACATACTGTAACTCTGCCTTTGGGGATTTCTTAGTAATATTCCTCTGAACAGTTTGAAAGGATTATTCTGAAGAGTCCTACTCCAGGTATTCTTCCTGAAATAGGAATTTAGTGTTTGCTTGCATGAAATTTTGCTTATGATTCTCTGCATTTTGAGCCCTTTTAGCCTATACTGAGTTTTAGAAAGGACCCACATGTTTTTCATTGAAGTTTCCCATATTTATATTTTGATTAGATTTCTTTTTTTGCTGATATCATGGGTCACAGACCAAAAGATTCTAAACCTGTGAAACTTTGTCAAGAAGATCTTGACTTCAGGTGGTGATTTTCAGAGTATGGAGTCTGCCTAGGGTGAATAGGAGAAAAGGAAAGAGAAATGGTTAATGAGTTCCTGTATCATAGTTAACTTTTGTAACTGCATCAGTCTTTGGAGTTCTTGGTTTTAGAGTATGTGAAGTATTTTGGATAAGTTACTTTTATTTTTTTTTCCTCTTGACATGTTCAGAAAGTACTGCACCTACAGCCAGAAACTGAGATGTGTTAGTGTTAGGTGGCAATAGCACTAATTTTCTTTCTTTTTTCTTTTTTTTTTCCTGTAGTCATTGTTTGGAAAATTTTGACTTAATATTGTACATGTATTTTCTGTCTTTTATAAATATCATAACTTGGAAACATGCAAAAACAAGCGAACAGATTCAAAATTATTTTTAATGCCTACTTCTTGTTTCTATAATTTTAAATTAATTATGTAATGTTTTAATATGACTTAAGGAGAGTTAAGACAGGTTTAAAGACAGCTTTTTTTTCTTTATTATCCAGTCTTTCTTCCCGTTATTGGGAAGCTTATCTGAATTGTGGAGAACACAAGTACTATTTGCAATTAACTATAATCCCAGCATTAAAAAGATACAGAAAGTATACTAGAAAAACACCTGACTATTTAATTTTTGTCTTCAAAGTTTTTTTATTTTATCTCAATATGCAATATTAACTTTATACTTGAAGCAAGTAGTATACAATAGCAGACATTATTTCCCACAGCTTGATTTACAGTTGTATTCTTGTAAGTAACCATTTCAGATATGACACATGTTTTGGTTCACAGTTATTTTGTGCATGCTAATAGTCGAGGTAGAATTGCAATGATATAAAAGGCAGTCTCTGGACTTTTCTGTGATTTCACATAGGAATGAAAACTACTTATAATTAAGAAAATTTAACTTGAAAATTGACTATCCTGATTTAGTCACGACTCAAAAGAATATGAAAAGTGTAGTAATTTTGATTAATAATTATAAATTGAAGACACAAATCAGTATTTTTTATCATGGGCCAAGAATGTTGTTTAGATTAATATGTAACCAGTAGGAGCTCAAAAGCTTTATTTATATAGTTGCTATACCCTTACTGAGTACAGATGATTCTCAAGTGTATTTAAAATAGGTTGTGCATTTGTGCTTTTTCCTGTAGAGAGTTTGAGTCTTATAATCCAATGCACTAAGTGCAGAGAGTGTGGAATGACATTTGTGATTTTATATTTGCCTCTCATAAGTGCACTCTCTAGGAACGGCCTCAACTGTTTGGGTTGCACAGTAACCCTGTAGAGTAGTGGAGATGTGTAGAAGAAACACAAGAAACTTTGAGTCGAGGGTGCCTAAGGAGTAGATACTGTTCTGAAAATTACTAAAAAGCTACTTTAAAAGCATCAAAGTGTGAAAAAATTTCCAAGTACATCAGTATTAGAGAGAAAAAGAAACCAAGGACCGCTCTGGGTTCCTCTGTGTTTGCCTTTCTTCTCCAGGTGAGAACTCCTCTTACTGCTGAGCTCTGTAGCCCAGTAGCCAGTGATCAGAGCTGTTGCTGTTATTATTTCAGTAATGATTGCAATTGTGCTTAGTTATTTTGGAAACACATTCTTCCTGTCTCCCTTCCATTCTACAGAAGATGTAGCAGAAATAATTTGTGTTCTATATTAATGAATAAAATCTCACAACTCCCATGCAGAAAAGCAGGTTTTATTCTGTCTGTGTAAACATTTCACACTGATTTTTGTATTCTTTTTCTTTTAACATGAATCAGTCACTGGACAACTTTTGAAACTAAATTGTTGATCATATTCTCTAATTTGTAGAATACGTTTACATTGTATCCAAGAAAATTTATATTTTACTGTGCAACCACTGAAGAGTGGCAAGCTTTTAATTTAGTTTCTATCTCCCACTTTGCTTGACTGACCACAAAAGGCTCAGATTTCTAATTTAGGCACCCATGTTAATGTTTGACTAAGTGCTTAGTAGATATTATTTTATTTTTCAACCCCATAAAATAAATTAATTTTTACTCCATATTTTATGTGTGGAATTGAGATGGTGAAAGACTAAGTCAAAACTACCTAATCATTCTGTGTCCCCAGAAACTATACTAAGTGCCCCTCAAAACATTTTTGCAACTTACTTGTCTAGCATCACATGGGAACTGTCACAGAGAAAATCCAGCATATATGCTAAAAGCACACCCTATAAGTTACCTTCACCCTATATGTTACCCCCTTTGCCACAGGCTTGGACACTACACATATTTCAGTTTCTCATGCAAATAAAGGAGCTACCTAAAAAGTGTCAGTCTTCCTCATTATGAAAACCCAAGTTGCCCATGGAATGGGTCCTGTGATGCCTAAGAGTTAAAATCTGTCTAGTTTATTTAAGACTACGAGTAAGATAATTATTACTCCCCAATGTGTTAAAAAAATTTTACTAATAATGCAATCAGTTGATCTTGACAACAAAGGTGTAAGTTTATTCAGTGTCTGGAAGGTTGTATTTTCTCAATTAAAATCAAAGTGTTAATACTGGATCTTAAATCTTGGGAACAGATTTCATCAGCAGATTTGCCAAATCAAAATCATCTGTATTTCTTCTTAAAATTAGATATGGTTAAAAATGAAGAAAAAAACAACACCTTGGAGCCTCAAGGTACTGCAACCTCAGTCATTTAGTGTATCAGGATGAATAATCACAGTTTTCTCTCTAGGTATTGAATGAATCTCCGGAGAATAAATAGCAGGTAATTATGGAAATAAATGGATATCATAATGATATTCAGGAATTCATTAAGACTCTGCAGGAAACATTATTTCTACTAGCAGTGTTGACTTTACAACCCTAATGATATTTTAATATTTTTGGTGTATAGCTTAGGTTTTAAAAAATTTTAGATTTTCACTATTTTATGTCATGCTGAACAAAACCTGCATGGTTCAGCACAGAGGTTGAAATTTCTCGTTCATTATGCAGACCTTAAAATAATCTATTAGCTTTGTGAATAGGTGTAGTAGAATTTTTTCCTATTATGTTTGGTACCTGCACCAAAAGAGAAGAATATGTTTGCTGATGAGATATTTGGCACATCTCTGGAATGTTATGTTCAATTTCAGGATGTAGAGAAGTGTGACACTGTTGGTAACTTTGCTGTGATGCCATCTGTGATGTCCCATAAAGTAAAATTTAACAATATCCGTATGTCTGTGTCCTCTTGCTCATGAGTAAAGGTTAGGGGAATGGGGTTATTAAGTGGATTTCTGGGGAAAAAACAAACAAACAAAAAAAAATCTCCAGTCTATACCCATGTGCACTCTCAGATGTCCTCCTGCAAATATTCCAGTAATATAAAGTTAACAAGGGATTGCTACCCTGTCCTGGAAAGCAGTCAGTTTCCCTAGAAAATCCACAGATAAGTTGGTAATATTTCTACGCATAAATAACATATGAGCAATTAATATGCAGAAGTATGATAAAAGGAATTAATTCTTGGGTTTGGGGTTTACGAACAGGATGGAGAGGTAGTTCTTCATTATGAATTTTGGCTTAAGGCTTCATTACTTAAAGTAGATTACACAAAGATAATATCCTACAGTAGTGTCGGAAGAGAAAAGAAAGTTTTGCTTGCATCCAGTTCACTGAGTCACGTCCTGGAAGCAGTAGCTGTGATGGTGTGGGGATTTTTTTTGTTTGTTTTGTTTTTTTTTATTTTATTTTATTTTATTTTTAGGCTTTGTTTGTTTCTATATATGAGTTTAATTTGTTTCTTTTTAAAAAGAAAAACTACGAACATCAATACACCATGTTAAAACTCAGTGACAGATTTGATAATGAAGCTCATATTTTTAATTTTTCTTTCAGGTATCTGAAATTATACCAAGGGTATCTTATCTTGCTCTATGATTCCTCCAATTCTGTTTTCAAATTTTAAAAACATTTTCTAGGAATCACTGTACAAAACAAATCTATGAGCTATCTGTGAACAGAAGTAGAAAAAAATATTTCTTGAAATGTACAGATTTCTTGAGGTTCCTGTTAAAATAATAAAAAATAAATGTTCCTGTAGGTGAAATCGAGTTCTTTTTAAGTACAGCAATAGTTAGCGGGCTATAAAATGTTAGCATATTTTGTTACAAAGATCAATAATGTTATGTTACTGAATCATTAAGTTTTGCTTGGAGATGTGAAAGGGTAAAAGACAACAAATACAGCTTTTGGCATTATTCTTTGCATGTAGTGATAATTGCATTACATTATACATTAAATTATGATGCATACGGGGTTAATATATGTTTTCAGCATACAAAACCAGAATTTGAACTTGAAAGTAAACTCCTTAGGAATCAATAGAGAATATGAGGATATCACGTGAACAAAATGATGGGTCTGCTTAAAAAATACTAGGAAACATTTTTAACATAGAAAAAATAGATTTTGAAAGATGTATTCTTTTATAGTAAAAACCTGTTAGTAGATGTTCCTTACTCTAAGTATGTGAGTAGTTTTCCAGAAATTGTTGTTGCTACACATATAGCGTTGATTTTATTTATATAAAACAGAGGTGTGTCGCTGAGGGAAGTATATGGATAAATACTGAAATTGGGAACTTGCTGTTAGTTCGTATGAGCACACCAACATCAGCATTATAATGATCCACTTGTTAACTCTGAGCTCTTAGGAATTCTGGTCATTTTATAATCAAGATTATCAAAGATGAGATTCAGCACCTGATGAAGGTGCATCATTTGAGGATTTCATCATTTGAGGATAAGGGAAATACCTACTATAGTTTTTAAGTGCTTTCAGATACTGTTTTTCTATTCAGGTGCATTTCTGTGTGAGATGATTATGAAGAATGCTGTAGAAATACTGTTTTGCTTTCAACATGTGTGGTTTTAGGGAAAGAGTAGAGTATGCAAGCTGTAGTGTTACTGATTGTGCTGTTCAATGAAGAGAATGAAGAAATGTTTCTAGAGATTACTGCTTCCTATCACCTATTCTTATTCCACACAGCGCTAGCATGTGAAAGTACAGAAACATGACAAAACCAAGCTAAAATGGAGCCAACCCAAATCTGTTCCGTTCTGATGTGTTAATTTTTTCTCTTTATTTGCTATTATTCTTTCCTTCTGCAACCAGTTTTCCTACCACATGTTGGTTTTATCTCTTTTTTTTCCTCCCTTCTCCTTGAAGTTAATCTCCTAACATTTTCCTTTATCCGGTGTTTTTATTCCAACTGTTTGAGTTTACATGATACATTTGGGCTGGATTTTCATAGATATAGAGCAATGTTTCACCAGCAAGAAGGTACTTATGAAGTTCATTTTTTGGTTTTTTTTTTTGGGTTTTTTTTTTTTTTTTTTGTTTAATGTCCATGTGGTAAAATAGGAGCACCTTTTTGAAACGTTGTCTCCTCTGAAATCTGCATTTCAGTCAGCTTGTGCAGAACCAGTAAGTGATGTGAATTTTTCCAGGGCCCTGGATTTGAACTGCTCTGCTATGTGAAACACCATTCCACTGCACTGCTGGCCAAGAACTTCCAGTACCTAGCCTGTCCTGCTCCTCTCCTTGATAGTGCAGAGTCTTGAGAACTCAAGTGAAGAAAGCTTCTAGATTTTCTTTGCTGTGCAGGCAGAGTGCTGACAGCCATAACCATAGCTGTCAATTTCTCAAGTTTGTGGTCCTTTTAGTTTTTGGAAAAGTATTTGTTTTGGAATTTGGGGGTTTTTCTATAACATAAGTCTTTAGGGTTTAGTCGGCTTCATACTTAACTCACCTTGGAGTCCTTAAGAAAAACCTAGTTAATTTTGCCACAGACGTATTCTACCTGCCTGTGGATGTTTCCATACTTTATAATGTGATACTTCTATTAATTTACATGCAAATACTGTTTCTGCTGTTTATAGAGCTATAGTACCATGGAACATAGACTCTGTAGAGTTTTCACTATTGCATCGTCAAAATAAAGCTAGAAGCATAGATTTTTTTTCAGAAATTCAGAGCCATAAATTATTCTTTGCTTAAAATGCCAATGGGAAAATGGAACTATCAAGAAGATAATAGTAAGTGTATATTTAATGTAGTGACAAAAATTACTAGTAATTAAAGAAAATTTAAAAAATTGGTAGTTATTCCTCTATTTACAGGAAATGTCATTTTACTATTCCATACATTGCCCAATTTTTACATCACCGTAGAAGGAGCCTACATTGAAGTAATTTAATACTTGTCTCTGAATAGGTCATTAATTCGGATGGAGAATTCTTCACCTGAATTAAGTCAGGTGAAGAATCAATTTTCCCTTAAAGTAACTTAGGTTCTCTGGTATATATGTGATTATATTCTTGGGTGAAGTGCAGGTTTTTTTCTCTGCTTCACAAATTACTGAAAGATTGCAAATATCTTTTTGTTTATTTAGTTGATGATCTGACAAACATTCTTTCATTATTTTACTCTTTGGTTAAAGTATGAAAACTTCCGTTTTTGTTCAGTTAATAACATTTCATTCATTTTTTGCACCTTCTTACTTCAGAGATAAATTTTTTAATGCTGAATTTCTTTTTAATCCTTTGTTGTAAAATGTGCTCAAAGCATTTTCCCAAACTGAGATCTTAAAATGCATTTGCTGTATCCATACAGCTGAGTAGAGTAAAACTGTTGCAAAATGTTCCTTTACAGGAAACTAAAACCATTTTGATCAGTTTTATTTAACTATTATTGTTAAGCTGCATGTAATTTCACTACAATAGTACTATGAATTTATCATTTAGCTTTAACCTTTATAATTATTGAGTAGAATATCATTTTTCTGGAAATACAGGAAAAAAATTGAGTCTGAATCTTAACTTTCCCTAACTTTTCTTCTAAATTTCCCAAATCCTTACCTTCACTTTTCTCAGGTTCTTTATTTACGAAACGAAAATTATATTGAATGTCTCTACCGTGTCTCTATGTATGGTGGTGTGGCTGAAGAGTATTGATAAAGCCAGAGTGAATTTCAAAGATCATACAGCTCTTTTTGCTGCTGATGATGTTAAAGAAGACTACTGAGCCAAACATTTATGCGTTTGTTTATTTATTTATTTAAAAACTTGATTAGTTGGCTGGTTAAAATAAATTATCTGTCCTACAAACCTGCCCTGTTAATTTTTGAAAATTAGTTGGAGCTAAACAAATTTTGCTCTTAAGGATTACAGTCACGAAAATCTCAGTGAATACTTTTGAAAACTCCATTCAATGTGTGTTCAAAAGCACTGTTTAGAAAATATCTGGGGACTTATTCTCTTACCTGTCTTTGTCCTTATTACATTGCTGTCCTGTGGAGAACTGCCTTTGAGAAAAGTGGTTGTTGCTCATCACATTCCCAGTCTTTTCATT
This sequence comes from Pipra filicauda, assembly GCF_003945595.2. Lineage (NCBI taxonomy): Eukaryota > Metazoa > Chordata > Aves > Passeriformes > Pipridae > Pipra > Pipra filicauda. The sequence continues at coordinate 877,894 of NW_024103851.1, read as the reverse complement.
GCAATGTGAGCTGTAACATAAAGCAACTTACAGAAGTCAGTATCCAGTACAAGAAGAGAAATGATTTATGGAACAGAGGATTTTGGAGTTGGACTTATGAGACAGTCCTCTCTGTTTTACAGAAAAGTGAACCATTTTGTTCATTTTCCCAGTTTGGGTTAAAGAAAAACTGTGAAAAGCAGACCTCTGGCAGTAATACTTAAGCCAGCTGAGATTAATAATCTGAAAAACTTGTTTAATTTATATAGGTATTTCTACCTTTTTCTGAAAAAATAATTTTGCAATTTCAATTTATTTTTTTTTTAGCCCTGTTAAAAAGAAAATCTCCTGTTAGAGATGTGGCTCTAAATTATACTTTTAAATCTACTGGTCAGAAAAGGAGATTTTGCAACAGTAGCGCATAATTCCCAAGCTCCTGTAAATTGATTTTTCAGCCTTGCAATCATGGATTTGAACCTGATATTTGCATTATCCACAAAGCACATATTACTGTACCCCATTTATTTAATTGAAGGTTGCATTTAAAAGATATTGTTCTGCTGGAGACTAAATGGAATGCATTTTACTAATCGGGGAAACTAATGGGAGGCTGTCTTGTTCTGTATTGGCTATGTTTATGCATTCACCAGAGGTCACTAGATCATATACCAAAAGGAACTCTCAAAATACCAAATGCATGCTGGTTTCAGCTTTAAGTCTTTCTGACAAAGGACTGGGAAAGCACAAGTCAGGGTGCAAGTTTGGTGAGCTACAGAATATATTTTTGATTTTGAGAATAATTTTTCATCAATAATCTATCAAATTATATAGAAAATATCTTGTCCTCCTATACTCAGCTTCCTTTGACCCTAATACTTCTAATTAGAAAAAAAAACCAAACAACTAAACAAGACCTAAACCAAAACAACCAGTAAACCTCTACACCAGTAGAGTTTTGATAAGATTATACCAAGCAACACAAAATTAAGACATGCCCCAAAGCAATTTGCTCTTGAAATATGGTGCACTACTTTGCATGCCCACTAAAATACATATTTTTAAAGGAATCAAAGTTTTTATTCCCTCCATGAACTTCTGTGATTCCTAGAACAAGACTAAAAAAACAGACAGCTTCTCAATAGGATTTTTGTCTTTGTTCAGTGTGTACTTTCCTTTGTTGGTTATTGCCTTCTCAGAAGACAGAACTGTTCATTTCCTTATACTACTCAAATATATGTGTTTCACAGACACTAATTAACATCTCTTACAAACTCATCTGAGGAGTGCCATCATCATAATTTAGTACATTAATAGCTGCAGCACAGAAAAATTAAGGTGAATGCAATTGTTAGTATATGTTATAATTTTTTGAGTCCACCAAGGAAGGGATCCTGTGCATCTTCTTTACATCTACCCAGATCTACTGTGCATGGTACAAAATAATTATTCTTCTAAGATATATTTTTTGGAATAAGTAGTATCTGGGCATATAATTAGCTATTGCTATAGCTGTATGCAAAGGACCAACTTAAATTTTCCCTCTTTCAATATTTTGATGACTATAGTTTGCAATTGTACTACTTATTCTTTGGGGTTTTTTGTTCCACTATAGGTATTTATTATATATAGGTTTTATATATATTTATTCAGATGATAACTGTGTAGATAATACTGCTGAATATTTTTCTCTGAAGCAAAAATATCTTTTTAATGAGGATGCAAAAAAATTCTTGTTTTCATAGTCTCTCTCTATTAATGTATCACCTTTCTGATGTTCTTTATGACTACTCCATTCATTGTTAAAAGAAATGTATTTCTATTTAAAATTAACTATGAGGAGCTGTGAAATTTCCCCTGAAAATGTTGAGATTAACATTTACCATCACTGCATGAATGGACTGTAAATGGACAAGACAAAAAAAATATATATTCTATTGAATTAACTAATAGGCAGCTTCATGCTATGAAATATTTTACCAGTAGGTACAGAACTACAAATAGAGACCTAAATATTAATTAATTGATTTTCAATCTCCCTTGAATGCTCTTGTGTCCTTTCCTGACCTTCACAGTTTCATTAACCAAAAATGGGCAGTGCTGTGGGAGACAGTTATGGTTAGGAAAGAACCTGGTCACTTACTTTTCAGCAAGTAGTGCATCAAAAGTAAATGAGGATTATTAAGTTCTTAGAAATTTGAGAAGTCGCAGTAGTAAACAAGTTCTTTCAATATTCATATTTACAGAAGGATGGCTGCTGTGTATAATCTTACTGATGGAGGGTAGGTAGCTTCTTCCCCAGACCAACCGCTCTGGCCAGACACTTTTATTAACATGTTAATAACTGAGTAAAAGATTAGTGATGGAAAATGGATTGCCCTCTTATCTAGCAGCAGGAGTTCCATGATTTCAACATATCTGTGGTGGATGAAGACGTCTCAATGCTACTGTTTTAGTACTCTTATGCAACTTGGTAAATCAACTGTTCATTTTTTCACTATCCAAGAAACATTTAAAACAAACTTCAATGTATCCTAGACATTCAGAAGACTTCACTACCTAATGTTTTCCTTCAGAAAAAAATCTTTACAGCATGTGAGATAGATTTAATACAATAATTTCCTCTTTTTTTTTCTTATTTCACTTAGGCATTTCCTGGAAATACAAACTCTGACAGTGTGGTCCGGCACGATTTACAGCATCCCGTTATTGCTCGCTATGTAAGGATAGTTCCTTTGGACTGGAATGAAGAGGGCCAAATTGGGTTAAGAATTGAAGTCTATGGCTGCTCCTATTGTAAGTTTTTCTATGATGATCCTTTTTTTTCCCCCTAAATACAAACTGGTTTTGGATCTCAGATTAAAGCTGAATCTCAAATACTTTTACCTTAGACAGATTAAAATGGGATTGCTGGTTGTATTACTCAGGGTTTCAGGAAATATTTATTGGAACCTTAACTCTGAGTTGCTAGTTTGTTCTTCTCTGGAAGATGCAACCTTGGAATTCGTGGTAGTACTTTGAAGTTACTTCTTTTTATCTTCATGGTTTCTTTAGCAGAAGGCTTTGACTATTGTAAAAGCTTGAATGGGGCAGTTAAGGAAAATATAGTATTCAAACAAATGTCATGTTGGGTCCTGAGGGGAAAAATGGAAACAAGACACCAGTTATTGCCTGGTGCTAGAGATAAAATTAAAGTGATAAATAAGAATTCTATCAGAGTAGCTCAGATTGTCTAAATATGTGATGTGTTTTTCAAAGGTATTGCCTTGAGTATTTGAATATGTCTTTGGAATTTCATTTGAAATCTGGATGAGCAGTGGTACAAACGCTCCTGTAGTTAAGAGCAGAACTGATAATGTTTTATGAAAAGCAAGGGTAATTTCTAAATGCCCTTCCTTCAGTGCTTAAAGAAAATCTGCAAACCTGCAGAAAATGGAGTGTATGATGCCCTATTTCCAAGTATCTATTTTTATCCTGGCTTTACTGGTATTTTAGCTGGAAAATACTATTTGAGATTTGTCTTTTAACAACCAGACATTAGAATAAAGTGGGGAACACACATCTACAAGTCTCATCCATTCACTTCACTGAGAGACATAAAACATATGGGAGCCCTCTGATATTCTAACAAAAAAGAAAAACTGATTTCACTTGTTGTTTTGAATTGATTAGATAGTCAAAAGACTACATACTTTCATTCAACAAGAACAATGAAGTATAGATTTTTGGGTTTATTTTTCTTATTTTTATATCATGAATTAAAGCCCTGTTATAAAAGTGTATATTAAACCACAGAGAGTTTCACAGTAGCTGCAGGAACTTAGTTGAGAAATAAAATCAAACTTTGTGATGTTGGTGCTGCAGTGCTGAGGGCATGCATGGATGAATATATTTTTAAAACAACAACAGGAGGACCTGTTGCAATAAGACAAAGGGCAATGGTTTTAAATTAATAGAGGGTCAGTTTAGATTAGATATAAGAAGGATATTTTTTACAATGAGGGTAGTAAAACACTGGAACAAGTTGCCCAGAGAGGTGGTGGATGCTCCATCCCTGGAAACATTGAAGGTCAGGTTGGATGGGGCTCTAAGCAACCCAATCTAGTTGAAGATGTTCCTGCTCATTGCAGAGGGATTGGAGTAGATGGCCTTTAAAGGTCCCTTCCAACCCATACTATTCTATAAATCTAGAATTCTACAAAACCTAAGGAACTGTGGGTTACTCCAAAGTTAATTCTTACTCAAAGATAAACTGAGCTTCTGAAGTTTTAAGTATAACTGATTATTCAGTACATGGCTCTTAACAAACTAGTGTTTACCATCATAATGCTAAAATGTTTTATGTGCTGTTTGAAGTGTACCAAACACTATAGCATGGTTGATTTTCCAGCATAATAAATGCTCATTTTTAAGTATACCTCCTTACTTGTATATTAAATGCAAATTCAGGTGTTTTATACAAGAAACCAGCATCTAGTTTACTGTCAAATATAACTCTCTTTAAATTAAAAACGGTAGCAGAATCAAACAATAAACATCATGATATTTGCTGCAATATTTACAGGTAAAAAATGGTTGCTTTTTTTTGAAATAGATAGAAAAAATACTGTAGGTACATAACAAGATGCTTTAGAGGCTAGAAGTAAATATGAGAAAAAAATAAAACGGCTTGATGACAAAACTATTTTTGTTCTTTGATGATAAGTTGTTTGTTTGATGAACTTTTAGAGGAGAATAAAAAGCATCTGGCAAGGACAGAATGTAAGGAACTATAAAAGTACTGATAAAATATGTCTTCACAGAAGAATTAAGGTGACTCAACATAATTTTGTAATTTTGCTGAATGAGTATTGCTGGTCTGTTTGTACTAGAAGGGATTTCAATAATTGTTGGTGTTTTTTCAAGATAAGATTAATTACAATATATTACAGTTTTATGTGTATGGGGACTTTTCTTTTGACAACCCTCCTAAAATACCTGTGTGGTTTTTACGTGCAGAATTGGGCTGCTCCCAAAGTGGTATCAGTAGAGAGCAGCAGAGCAGTTCAGAAGAAAAACTAAAAAATCACTATATAAAAAGAGAAGAAGGCAGCCCTTTGGTATGACTACTGGAACAAGGGATTACTATGTACAAATTCCCAGCTTGTCCTCAAATGAATTATTTGGAGCCAGGTGTATAATGCTACACCTTTCTATGTAGATGTGTCCTTTGGCAGAGGCCAAGTTTTTAACCTTATGATTAGAAGTGCATATATTTGCATATAAATATCAGCACTGTCATTAAACAGTGTTATTTGCAGATTAATTCTGCTGTCATGTAAGGAGCTGGCCATTTTGATAATCACCAATTTTAAAAACCTGATTAAAAGACAGGCTTCTAGTCAAATCCGCACCAAATTTTGGAACTGCTACCTAAATAAAAAGGCTGCCCAATATATTGCAATTGTAATTTTTTTTAAGTTAATAGATTCATAATTAATATATTCTTTTTTAAAATATTTTAGAGGGCACATTTTCAGATACAAAAATAAGATATTTTCTCACATTGCAAGCAAGATTTAATTGGGAAGCCATACACTTAGTGACTATAAAAGCTCTTTTCTTGCAACTTATCATCAGGCTATTAAGAAAAATGCTTCCTTGTATTAAACTGCTTATTCAAAGGTCAGGTCATTAATTGCCATAATTTCTGGTTCCCATTTGTTTGAATATACACGTAAGATACACATTTAATTTTTCTGTGCAAAAAGTGAAATCCACGTGTTTTCTTGCCCAGCAAATTAAGTTAAAAAAGTGTGTTTTCCAGGGAGGCATTAGAGCTCACATCTGTTCCCTAGAGAATTTAATAGCATTACCAAAACTTCTTTTTTTTAGTGTTGTTTTGCTTAAAGTTTGAAACTTCATCTATGTATTTTGTGTAGATGAGATCTCTAAGGTTGTCTTCTGACAGAAGAGTTCATAGAAGTTACCAAAAAAGAATTAAGGCCTCGTTCTACACCAAGATTCAGAATGAAATTTGTATTTTTTTCTGTGAATAAATGGTGATATCATATTTAGAAATTTAGAAAATATTTTCATTCTCTATAGGGCAAAACTGACTATGTCTTATTTAAAAAGATAATGAAATTGGGTAAAGGATTTGCTTCATAGCTATATTAATGGAGGAGTTGCATAAACAAAGTAAGCTTGAAAAATCACAACAAATCGACTATAACATAACATTGTTTAGTCAATGGGACTTTTAGCCTGTATTTTAAAATTATCTATTTCATACTCCATAAAGGGAAAAAGGGTCTTTACACTTTCAGTGACATCATATATCAAAAAGCAAGTCACAAAGAAGAGAGTATAACCAAAGGCAAAATATCCAGTGAAATCAGTTAAGTGAAAACTGATGGCAAAATTTTATTCGTGCTCTTTTGGAGGCAGGGAGCAATGACACATAACATGTATCTTCCACCATGTTCACTGTTATGAATTTTTGAGACAGGAAGCAAAGACATGGCATCTGGAGGCTATGACAAGTACAATACAGTACATTTTACTACTGATTTGTGAAGATCATAATAAGCTCCTGCAGGATCACAGCCATATGAATAGTTCCCTTAATCTCCATCCTGTGGAAGATGAATGCCTACAAAAAAAGGCAAGAGGCATATTATAGCATAGGCTTTGGCTATGCTTTTCAAGACAACTGTATGAGGCCTTCTGGGTCCTAAAACCCTTTGAGGGGAAAACACTCCCTGATACCTTTATTCACAGAGGGTTTTTTATATGGCTGTGCTGATTTTCTGGATCTAAACCATACATCTGCACTGTTTTTGATGCAATTGCACATCTGACAGTAAGAATTTTCAAATTCCAGATGACTCTGAAATTCCAGATCCTCTGAAGTGTAGGATATACTTGAAAAAAAATCACTTGGAGATGGCAGAAAGCCATGCAAATACTCAATATACTCAAGGCAAATAAGTGGCAGGAACAATTATAAAGCTTCATGAATAATGGCTGCAAGTTGAGCTCTTTCCATTCACTGACCAGCTCTATTTGCTAATCCTTAGAAAGCAGTGGGACTGAACAAATGTCACCTGAGTTACACTGGCAGAAATGTTCTTTTCAGATATTGTACTGATCTATGTCAAATGTTACTGTTTCGATTTCCTGATGGGTGACAGGTTTTGTTTGTTTGTTCGTTTGCCTGGTTTTGTTTAAGGTTTTTTTGAGGGGGAAGGAAAAGAAGGAAAAATAGTAACAACAGTCTTGTGGTTATTCATGAAATAATGAATATTTGTATGGTGAGCATATATACAGATAGTAAAGTGAACAAAACTTTGGTCATGTAAACACGTTACAAGAACAAAAATAAGGTTTGGAAATGCAGTTAAGGGGTGAGCCAAGTGAATGTTTGCAAGAGCTGATTAGGAAGTACTGAAGTGCTAAAACCTGTGGGCTGAACGGATCTTTTGGTTGTTGTAGTTAATCCTGTCTGCCTGCAGTGACTTTGACTTAAGACATTGTTTCCTTTGGCAGCTAATTCCGCATTCAGCTATACTTACTGCTAGGAAATTTACTTATTAGAAATCTCTTTTGCTTGGTTTCATGCTCTTGGCACTAACTAACTATCCATGTCTCACTTGCTGTCTCAAATGGTTGCCATGCACACTTAGAGAACCCCGTACTGTACAGAATAATCTATTGCATCCAAATGTCAAAGTGACTATTCAATGCAGATGAGAAAGCCACTATTACTTCCCTTTTGTTGAATCTTACTAAGTTTCACTTGGCCAGATTCAATATTATACCCTGGACATTTTATTTCACCCGCATATAGCATAAAAAAAGTATGAGCTAAAGACCCTTGAAGCGTCATGATTGCTATTGAAACACCCTGGGATAAATAAAATACAGCTCTATATAAATATAAATGTATGTATTCATATTTCTACTCTTACACTTTTGGTACCTGTGTGAATATACACCTAAATAGAGAAAATATTACTGTAGTCCAGTAATCTGCATAAAATTTCCTACTTCTTCTTATGATATTTTATTGCTTACAGTAAGTGTGCCACTAAGCTTCCTGGTCAGACTTTTCTGTCCACCTAAGCGGTGAAACTGCATAAAAATACTAATTAGCAGAACAGAGGAATCATTTTTAAATGTTTATTTTGTAAAATCGTAAGTTATCATATTTCTAACAATTTTCCTAACTTGCTGTAGGTGACAGTGCTTTGAATATGCAGGGATTTTAATGTGGGGAAAAACACAGAACTGAAACAATCATGTATCAGAGGTTGCTGTGAGCTGCACAAGCTTTCCTTGTGTCAGTGGAATGGACAGTTAATAGTTCTGCTAAGCATCCAACTGTTTTTCCCCTTTTCTCTTCAATTTCAGTATTCCTGTACTGGGAATTTCTCTACCTATCTGGGCCTATGTGTTTGATTTTTAGTCATCATCTTCACAGCTCATTTGTTGCAAACATAGCCTGATATTCTCTTTCTGACATTAAAGGCACATGGCTGGATACTCACATCTAAACTATGGAAAGGGAGGGAAATGAACTGTGAACTTTTTCTTTTCAAACTTTTAAAGATCTGTTTGAATATGTGCTCTGTTGGTAAGCTTCCTCCCTTCTTAGTGTATTTTTTCTACCTTTTTGCCATGCAAGAGAATTGGGTTTTTCCTAAAGGTCATGCAAATGGATACATTTTATCCTCCGGATATTTGAGATGATTGTGACTGTTCCTATCTACGTGTTCATATATTTTGGCATGAAAAATAAGTAAGAATGGGCTTGAATCCATTTCTTACTTTTGATTGTTACCACTAACCAACATGGGTCTCTTTTAGTAGTAGGTACCACTTATATGTTAAAATATCTATCTCCTACATTTGTGAAGTATTTTGAAAAATAAGGGTTTGTTGTAGTGTATTAAGAAATACATTTCTAGAATGAGAAGATTCAGGCTGAAACAGAAAAGAAAATATTTCCAAATACTTAATTGTTCTAAATTAAATATTTCAGAAAGATTTGACATAAAATGAATTTGAAAATATGTTTATCTTTTATTCTTCATCTTTACATTAATCTGATACAATATGGTTGTTTCTTCCTGTCAATTTTTTACAACTAGTAGCAAAATGAAAAATTCATTACTTTTCACTTCCAGTTGTAATGAGGTTACTGGTGGATATTCTCAAGCACCACAGCTTTGAGAACTGCAACAACTGTGTGTATTCTTTACAGGTTCCTTTGTTATCTGGCAATGAAAGTACAATCAATCAGAGAAAAAGTAGTATATGTTGTATGAATATATTGCCCACCAGCTTGTTCAGTTGTATTCTCAGGCAGTTTTCGATTACACTTGAATATTTTTTTAATCATTCAGCATTTCCTTTAGAAGGATGTAGGCAACTGGCTTGTTTGAAAAGGCTTTGTGTGTGTGTGTGTGTGTGTGTGTGTGTGTGTGTGTGTGTGTGTGTGTGTGTAATTAAGTAAAATTTGTCCCTGCTAAATAAACTGAATGTATCACAAAATATGATAAAATCTTGCAGATTTTGATGAAGGTTTATTAAAGTCAGCTCTGTCTCTTCTCTTGTGGAAAAAAGCAGTATAAATTTTTCCAATAGGTTTTCCAGTAACTGCCCACACATCCTACAGAAGGGATCTTCCATACAGTGGTCTGTAATCAGTTAATAGGAGGATGGAGATTTAAAAAAATATCCCTCAATTAACAGCTGAAAAAGTAAAACATGAGAGTAAAGTTAGAGTATGCTTTTCCACAAAGTAGGGATGGTAGTATTCAGGTAAATGCAGTCAAAAACTTCAGTCTAATCACAGTAGTCTTGCCTTTAATCTTTTTTTTTGCCTGAATGAACATTCATGATGGTTTTGCCCAGTATTATTTTCTTCCATTCCTGTAAGTTGTGATTGATCCATTTGTCCATGATGACTTACTCACTAGAGAAATCAGATGGGTTTTTTCTCATTAAACAATAAACTTCAGCAGATTTCAAACTATAGGTCTTGGTTCTGTGCCATTGATTTGGAACCTGAAGAGCCTCACTGGTATTTGTTTTCTTGAATGTCTGGAAAAAAATATATTAAGGATGCAGTTACTTCCAGACTCAGTTCAATTTATTCTGCTCTTTCCCTAAAGTTTGGATGAAGATGATGCATTTTGTATTTTTTATTTTAAGCATGGCAAATGGAGTCTTGCTATGAGTAAATTCTTATTTCCTCTCTCCCAAAGGTTAGTGTTCTCTGATAAGAAACTGCATATATCAAAAGGTCAACATTGTTGTCAGGAAATAAGAAGATTTAACTCTTCATAGGAATGCTTTTGTAAGGTAAAAATGAGCCTTGGCATTTACATGCAGTATATCCCTATACAGAGTTATATTTCTGGATGAAGTACTGTATTAAAGGTGGAGTCTCATGTTCATTAGCATACTTTTGGAAAATTAGGTCACTCTGATTCCAACTTTTCTCTGAATCCTCTAAAACAGGGAAAAAGTTCAGGTTTTTCCACCTCATAAGGGTGACACAGTATGGTCCTTCTCTAGTGGCCAATAAGGGTCCTCTTACCCTTCACTCACTGCTGCCATTACCCTTAAAGAGAAGATAATAGTACAGCTGGAAGGGACCTTTAACAGTCCAATTGCTTGACCACTTCAGGGCTGACTAGAAGTTAAATTATTGTGTTAAATAAATTGTCCAAATAGCTCTTAAGCACTGTAGCTCTATAAATTGCCTTCACCAGACTGCGAGGGATGCTTTTCCAAGGTAAACTGAAGAACGCATCAGCCTGCTCCTGGCTACATCTGTACCGTGTATTAATGCTTGTGAGCATCAGCTCTGAAACAGAGTTAGAAAAATAAAATTAAATTCTGTTTCCAGCTGTAACCTTTGTGTTATATATCCCTGAAAGACTGCTGGCATTTCAAGCAAATAGTCTCTTTGTTATTTGTCTCATGGTGAGCACGGGGAATGGAAAAGAGTGAAATAGAACGGAATGGAATAGAACAGAATGGAATAGAACACAACCGAACAGTTATGCCATGTTACACTTTGAGTTCTGTATGAGAAGCTACAACCTAGTAGATAGGTAATCTTTGAGTGTATTTTCCTGGCAAATTGAATTCTGAGATCTACATTTACTAAGAACAAAAAGTTGTTATATGGACGATAATTATATACATATATACCTATTTCGTGTACTTAATCTGAGTACATAAAATAGTATTTTTTTCTAAATAAACAGCTGTCCTTCCTATACAATCTAGAAACTCAGAAAACCAACCTCTTCAAAAAAGTGTTTAGAAATTTTATAGTTTAAAAATATATCTTTAAATAATGAAGAAATCTATAGAAATTTTGAAAAGCCTGTAAGTTATTTGAAAAGGGAGAAAAATAAGTAATTTTTTATACCTTCTTAATTCTGTATATTCATTAGATTTTATCAGCCAGGATTTTATAGTTTCATATTGATTATTGTTAAAAAAAAAAAAAAAATGAGTAGCTTAATATGGAATGGAATCCAATCCCACAAATCCTCTGGGAACTTTCCTGCATAGTTGTGTTTCTATCTTTTTCCAGATTGATAAGGTAATTGGAATTTAATTCTTTCAGTATGGACATGTTCTTTATTGCTTTTTCATTCCTTAAGACGATATGTATTTAATTGTCTTCTTGGCTTTAAATAAATTGAAGATCTTGGGAAACCAGTGTTCCAAAACCATAGGTATAAGAGAAAAAATCCTTGGAGCATCAATAATTTCCTTACCTAAAAAATCCCCTATAAATTGATTAGGAATAACTGCAATTCATGTACCAAACCTACATACAAGCTTGGTGATGCTGTTTTTGTAGTGATTTGTTTTGGTAATTCACTTTGATTACACCAAGTCAGACCTAAGGTATTTTGTTAAGTGGTAGTAAATTAGTAAAGAGAAGCAAACTTTCAGTAAACGTGTACTGGTCAGAGAAGTAATTGCTCATTTACTCCAAGGTAGCTGTAGCAGAGGATGTTGGCAATAGCGTGATATGAAAATAGCCTGTTGAGCTGCAGCACATGCTAAAAGAGAAACAGATAGTGTGGGTTTACAGTCATACATTCAGCTGAGTTCTCTTGCCTTTCTGGTGAGTCGTGACTTGTATTAATTCAGCTTATTGATGGCTTACAGTAAATGGTTGTTAAACTGAGGCAACAGTTTTAATAAACATCTTCAGTACTGCCCTTTTATTGACTGCTGTTCTAGGAGAGTCAAAAAGAACCTAGTTAAGTCTGTGTTTCAGCTGTTTATCATTGCAACCTTTCTCTCACTGATCAAATTTTTCTCTTCCCTCTGTTTTTAGTTCTTTTCTCCAAAAGCTTCCATTATGACTCCTGTCTCATTGCTTTAATTGTATGTAGTTTCCTGATTCCAGTCCTTTCTTGTCTGACTTTTCATAAATATAGTGTGAAAAATGAGGGAACATTCAGGGTTTTTTTCTGAATTTTGAATGATAGAAGAAATGCACAGTCCCTTTCATGCATTTAGATAATGAATTTGTGGCCAACTTGTGAGTAAAAGTTAATTGTCTGGCAGTTCTCACCTGTGGAAAAATGTTAGCATAATTTCAGTTGAACTGTTTTATACTTCAGGAACTTTGTAATTCTTTTTAAAATATGGATATGTGGTAGTGAGCGTAACTAAATTTGAGGTGATTTTTGGAAATGTGAGGTTCAGGATATTTAATAAATTTCAATTTGATAAATTTGATAAATTTCAAACTCACTTGAGAGATACATCTTTCACCACAGTCAAATTCAACAAAGGACTTCTGTTAATTTAGAAATAAGATTACTTGTAGAAGCTTTAGGGGTAGCTGTTTGTTATCATTAGATGTAGTGTAATTAATCACAAGTATTAATTGTATACAACATTGATTTTAAAAGCAAACCAGCAAGATAATTGCCCAGGCACTGAGTATGCCTCTGAAAACCTAAGCTAGGTGGTAGTAGAAATCACCTAATATGAATATTGGAAGACAGTACCATACCCTACATTCTGCTGAAGGTTCCTTCTGATTTGTCGTAAATTTTGGAGGCAGCAGAGGAGAAAGAAGACTGTTGTTTTTCCACTGCAAACTTATAATAAGGCCTGGTGTCATCATACCACAGGCTTTGTGGTAACTGTATATTAAATGCTTACAACCATTTTCATGCAATTTGTGCCGGCGAGACTTCAACTTGAGCACATCTGAGTTATTTGGCAATTCTACTGAAAAGCTCTAATTTTCCATTACTCCACCTTAATTCTGACCCTAGTTTTAACAGCTATGTCTTAGAACAGCTGCAGACACAGTGAAAGAAATACCACTTTATGGCACTGTATTTTCCACAGATGAGTGGGAAAATTAGGACAACTGATCTTCTTTCATAATGCAGACATTAAATACTCATTGTGAATAAACCAACTTCTTCCTTTTATTACATCCTGCTGTAAAGAGAAACTTTATCAAGCTAGGCAAGCACATACTCCCAGATTATTTTACCCAAGAGAGATCTTAGCTATCTTTTCCATTCACTTTGAATTTTGTTTATGTTAGTAGATAGATAAAGTGAGTATTATTCTTGTATTTGGGTGTACAAATTTCTATGTTACCAATAGAATCCTTAGTTTGAGCTGAAGGAAAAATACTTTGACCAGTTCAAATCCCATTGAACCTCGGAAAATCATCACTCCAAAATTACATTAGGATAGGCTGAAAGATTTATTCCTTTTCTAATAATTTCTGATAATTTTGAAAAGTTTCCTGCTCAGCTGTGTGAGAAAACCCAACTAGACATTTAATACCCAATTTTTAACTTGTTTTACTTTCTTACGCCTTAAAAGTTGAAAACACTTAGCATAACTAAGTGTTAATTTGTAAAAGAATGAAGCTAGAATATCTCAACAATTTATCTTTTTCTGTAAAATAAGAAATCTTTTTTTTGTTGTTACACACTTTACAAACAGCTTTTCATGAAGTTTATATTTGGATTTTCTTTATTTTTCCATTTAAAGTTTTAAGTCAAAGAATCATTGGGTTCTACTGAAAAACATGCTGCTACAAAATTTTCATCCATCAGTACTAAAACCAATAGCAACAAAATACTTTTAAATTTGTACCTTAGTTTCTTTCAAAGAAACTTTCCTTGTTCTTATTGAGGGCCATTTCCCTTGACTTTAGGGGAATTATAGCAAAGCTGTATTTCACAGCTTGAAGAAAACATAGTATTTAAAATCACAAACAAAATAACTTAGGACATTTAAAGAAAATTGGAATAGTTCATTTTTTTTTAATTTTATACATGTTTTCCCTAGGTTGCATAGCTCAAGAGTAGAGCTTATATTATTCAGCTATATAAGAGTGTTGGCATAGAATATATTTTTATTCACTTTTTTTTTGTATCTGCTGTTTCAAAGGGTGTCAGTCTGTTACTGTCAGCTTTCAGGCATTACCTTTTTCTTGACTTAGTTTTCTGAAATCAAACATTACTTGACTATGCAATCAGCATTGTGTGATGATAAACTGCATTGACTCTCAGGAATTTCTGTTCAGGTACTACCAGAAGAGACTCATGCTGAATCTGCTCTACCTGAAGACTGATTGTCGTTTTTAGTGAACTTTTACAATTAGATACTATAAACAAAGAAGAGTCAGTTTAATAAAATAATGCAAACCAAAGCATAGGATCAGCATAATGCTACAAGTGGTTCCACCATAGGTGACTTTGTAAAGTAAATACACTACCTGCACCTACATATGGTTGGTCCTGTCAAATGTTTTGCTGACCAAGCAAACCTACACAAGCACTTTATATCCTACTGTCTTGCAAATTACGTGGTCAATTCCAGATATAAGAATTTATTTCTTTTTAAACAAAGTGTAAAAGAGTAAAAAAAAAAAAAAAAATAGAAAAAGAAAGGGGCAATAAGCTGGAAAAAGGAGCAAGTTGAATACAGGAGAGAAAGCTGTGAGCCTCTCATTGTAAGGTCTGTCCAAACACAGCTAAAGGTGATAGTAGTGACAGGAGCAACAAGATCCTTTCTCTGACTCACTGTGGCCATGTGGTCTATACCTAGTTCAGGATCAGGACTGTGCAACCGGTGGGGATAAAGCAGGGGGCTTGGACTAGGGAATTAGATTTTTTGGGGATCTCAAACCATGACACCCCCATCTGTCTGAAGTTGCTACATTCTGTGTTTTCTGTAATTCCTTCTTTAAAGCTTTATATATAACAGTGCCTTGTTTCTCCTCTCTCTGTCTTTTTTTTATTTTGCACAAAATTTCATTTATCCAGCATGACTTTTCATGTTACTGTAAAAGGTGTCGTGATGTGTTTTGACCATGAACCCAGAAGTGGCAGTCACACTGTCTTTGTGTCAGTGAAACAGAAGTGCCAATGCATTAACAGTACCTAGTAGGTATCTGGTTTTCAGTGTCATCAGCTCTTCCTCAAGAAGGCCAAATGATAAGCTTGTCTCCTGCAAGGGTACCATTCCAACATGTGTAAAGCACAAAATACTGAAAACACTTCGTACTTTATCAGTGTAAATAAAAAAATATTGGAACTCTTGCAAATAAAAAACATATATAAAAAAAATTACTGGTGGCTCTATACAAGATACCACTAAGGGATAAAAATTTAATACTTAGCCTTCCAAATATTTTCTTTACAAAAATATAAATAACATAAACCAGATCAGATTTAAGTACTGTGCTAGTTAAAATTGTGCTGTTAAGAAGTATTTAAAACTTTATTTTTTGATGACTTTGGAGTTTCTGTTTCTTTGTCTCTGACTGTCTCATACAGTTCATTAGGTACTCATATCAGTTGGTTTTCATCTTGGATGAACTGCAATTTCATGACAGAAGGTTAAATTTAGAGCAACTTTATTTTCTTCTCTGTTTTCTTGAATCTGTGTATCTAATAATATTCTTCCATATTTCTATTCAGGAACTATGGATTTGATGTTAATGAAGAGACTTGATTTCTTAGAAAATCAAAATTCCCATTTATTTCCCCTACATAAAGACAAACACTAGAATTCATATAAAGTAGTTTCTTTCACAGGAGGCATTGTTGGCAGAAATTGTATTGGATAAGCTAAAGAGTCTTTGGTCCCTTTACATCTAGCTACAACAACTTGCTTATAATAATAACTAAGCATTTACCACCTGACCATACCATTCTGGATGATAGAAATGTTTCAGAGAAGTAAAACTGTTCCATGTGTTTTATTGCACTTCCTTGGTACCTTTCTTACTTTTCTAGTACAATTTTTCAGTGCAATCAAGTTTTTTAAATATATTACTGGGGATGTAGATAAGTAAATAGAAGAAACATAAACATACCAAATAACATTCCGAATAGCAACATTTAGGCAAATAAACACTATATTCTCTGAAAAATCAGAAGTAGTTTCTAGCATTGCTAGCAAAATATGTTACTAAATTAGATCACAATTCCCATATTGTACTTTTTTATTGTCCTCAGGCTGTACAAAGTTAATAATTCATCTCTGTCATGGAATATGACATTTCTTAAAATGCAGAAAAACATTCTGATTCCTCTAGAGGATTTTTCTCAGATTTTGTGTTTATTTTACAGAAACAGCTCTGTTTTTCAGAATTTTTTTTTATTGAATATAACTTTAAGGGAATGCCCTTTTTTTTTTGTGGTTCTCCCAAAACACTTTCCTTCAATATTTCAACATTCAGATTTTTCAAAACACTCAAATTTTGTAAAACTCCTAGTAATTTTCTAATTGCAGCAACATGCAGATTTCTATAGACTCAAATGCAGTGCTGTGCTCAGATGAAACAGGCAATTCAGGGGCATAGTCTGGAAATATTACTTATCTAAAATATGTATGACATTAACTAGGAAAAAACGATCATTTTAAGATTGTGTTTTATACCTTTGTTCTGACCAGATGCCTGAACTTCACCAGTTACACATGCACTCCCCCCAAAAAAGTGAATTAAATATTTATAAATCCTTGAATTTTGTCACCAAGTAGAAATTAAAATTCCAATATGTTGTCACATTACTAGGTACTGCATAGTGAAAAGGAACTATTTTTAAAATATTCCTTTTTATTTTTATGAATGAAGTGTCAAAGCACAAAGAAACTCTGATAATATCCAGAGATTTGTTTTCTTGAAATCCATACTAATTTAATTCAATTCAACTACTTATTAAAAATCATTGATTTGTCTTTTTTTATGGTTGATAAGAAGAAAAGAGAAATATTTTTTTAAAAGTCCAAAAATAACACGTTACAGTTCAACGAGCATGAGATATTCAGTGTTCACCTTTGTTATAAGAATAACATCATCCATCAACTGTGTGCACTGTATATTCAGAAATCAAAAAATCCTATTTATACAAAGGATTACATCTTTTCTAGCAGCTCAGTAGTGGTCATACCAGGTTTCATATGAGATTTATTATAGTATGTTCATTGGTAATAACAATATCCACACTTCAGATATTTTGTTACTGAAATACTGGTGCAGTCATTTGGAAGTTGTCCAAAAATAATATGGATTTTACAAAGAAAATGAAATTATATACATCTAATGCAGGAAGGCATGTAAGGAGAACTGAGGTACTCATAAGAAAATTGCGCTATTAACATACATCAGAAAACACTAGTCAGTTAAACCTGTTTTTAACTATACTGACACAGAGAGGCAGAGGCTCTGACCCTCTGACAGAGGAACTTAGGTACACAATGAAACTACCCTCTGAGAAAAGGCCATGAGAGGTGCGTTCTACAAGTACCTGAAAGGAGGTTGTAGTGAGGTGACATTCAATTTCTTCGCCCAAATAATAAGTGATAGACTAAGAGGAAATGGCCTCAAGTAACACCAAGGGAGGGTTTCAATTAGGTATTGGAAAAATATATAGGAATATACATAGGAAAAATTTCTTCACCAAGAAAACTACAGAGCATTGGAACAGGCTGCCCAGGGAAGTTTTTGAGTCACCATCCCCGGAAGCATTTAAAATAATAGTGAATAGGGGCATGGCTTAGTGATGAAGATGGCAGTGTAAGCTGAATGGTTGGACCCGATGATCTTAGAGATCTTCCTCATCCTAAATGCTTCTATGATGATTCTTGATTTAAAAAACATAATAGTTTTAGAATGTATTTGTCTCTTTGCATCCATATAGCAAACACAGCCACAGCCAAACTTTCTTTCGCTGGTAACATAACATGGGTGTTCCCTGGTGATGAAGACCTGCCACCCACCAGGTAAAGTACATCTGCAGTTTCTCAAGAACTACATTCTCCTTCCTGTAGCAGCAGTCCAGTGTTTCATATATTTAGTGTACTGTATTTTGTTTTCATTTATATTTTCATGAACATTTATATTGTGGACTGTCAAACACTGTGTGGTCATAAAAGCCTGAGAAAGAGACAAGCGGGAAAAATCTCTTCTGCTATTCAATTTGTAAATATAGTTGAATGCTTCTGATACAAAATATTAGTGTTAGATACTGACTTTGCTAAAGAAAGTCATGCATATAATAAATCAGCAAGCTATAAAAAGATTCATGTTGTCAGGCCCCAGGTATTATCAGCTGGAGTCAGAACGACTATCAGCATGTTCTCTCATGGCTCAAGAGCAAGAAAATAATAAGATTTTGAACTATAAGGCTAAGGACATAATTTATAAACTATAGATTCAGCCAGAAAGTGTTGTACTGGGATCAATATATTCAAAGAAGGATATATAAATTATATGATTTAATCTTGTTTAGTAGCTTAGTGGTGGTAGTGGCAGTTATTTTCCTGGGGATAAGAATTTTGTTTGAGTGTAGCCTAAAGTACACAAAGGAGGAGCTTAAAATTAGAAACAGAGCAAGGCAAGGTGATTTTCTTTTCAAGCAAGATAAATTTCTTTCCATATTTAAATTACGAACTTATCATCTACTACTTGTATTAAGAATCCTTTGATGGTCATTAGAAAAGTGAAGAGAAGTCCTGTAGTACCAGGCTCTTTCTGAAGCATGATAAAAAAGGCATTTAAGACATGATGAATACCTCCTCTTCTCTCATCTGTTTTCCTGAGCGTTAATCTATGTCCAAATGAATATGTACATATTTATGTATTCCTAATGCAGACAGTAGAACAAAATGCACATTTTTTAAATTCCTTATAGTTACCGTAATACTGTTTCTTTCTGTTCCCAGGTGAGTAGATAAATTTTTAAACAATATATTTATGCAGAGAATTTTGAGTACAGATTTTCCCCCGTTTGTACCTCTTTGCCAGCCTATATTAGGTGTTCTTCTCTTTTAGTTCATCTTGTTAAGGTTGCAAATTATCTACCTAGGGTATAAATTTGACAGACAGGTAAGTACATGGAATCACTAGTGGAGATTATGTGGTATGAACCACTTTAAATTTGCACTATGGGCCATAATGAAATATGAGCCCATCATAGGTCAGAGCCTTAGATAGACTGTCGGGAATAGATCTGGAAAGGAATAAAGAAAAGTAGATAGTATTAAAAATGGTGAATGCACTTCACAATATGGAATGCTCCCTCCTTGGGAGGAAGAATTCTGCTCTGTTGTAGGGCCAGACTTCTGGATGAGCGTCGAAGTAGGTATTCTTTTTCTTGTGTTTATTCTTTACTGCTGTGCAATCAGTTTCTAATCAAGTCTAATTCTAGGAGAAGTACTTTCCCCTGACTGTCTATTTTCTTTTGAATTTTGCCTTCAATCCTCCAAAAAGATAATTATTGGATTGCTAATATCTGATAGCATATAAGGCTTTCCCAGAAGAAATATTTGCAGTATAAAGCTGAAGGTTGTTGGTAGGCTGTGGTTGGTGCACCTACCCTGCTTTTTGCTGAATTCCCTCTCCTAGGAGATGGGTAGAAAAATGTAAGGATAGTGAAACCCTCATGTATTGAGATGGTGATGTTTACTAAGAAAAGCAAAATCTGCACACACAAGCAAAGCAGAAAGAGGAATTCATTCACTGCTTCCCATCGGCAGGCAGATGTCCAGCCAAATCCTAGAAAACAGGGTTTCAGAATGCCTTAAGGTTACTTGGGATGCCACAACTACAGATGTCCACCCCTTCCTTCTGCTTTCCCAGAGCTTTCATTGCTTAGCATGATGTCATTTGATATGGAATATCCCTCTGGTCAGTTTGGGTCAGCTGTCTTGGCTATGTCCCCTTTCAACCTTTTGTCCACTCACAACCCACTGACATTATGGGGTGGCAGGTATGTGGATACAGAGACTTGTTGCCATGCAAACCCCACCCAGTAGCTGCCAAAACACTGGTCTGTTTAACACATGGCACCTCATGGGCTGCTCTCAAGAAGGTTAAATTTCTAACTTCATCCTTTCCAGACCTTATACAGAGATAAAGCAAGAAAATTTTCACTTCAACCATCCTAATGTTTATAACTCACTTTATCCACCTCTCAAGAAGTGAAGAGGAAGCTGGAAGCTGTTTTTGAAACAGGCCAGCTTCAGCCTCACCAGCTGGAACATGAAATCTGTCATATGCATTGTGATAGCTTTGGAAGATTTTAAAGTTGCAGGAGGTTCTTTCTGTCTAAAGTTTTTTCTAAGTTCCTTTCTTATATTAACCCTCAACTGATAATCAATGTAGTATGTAATCAAGTAGTAGGATGGATAAATCCATCATACTGTGATGGATAAATGTAAGCTATGTAAGTCAGAATAAATTTATAATGCATTTATTACTTTGCAATCTAATAGTATAGGCTATTCTAATAATGAATATCTTGTTTGTCAGTCATCTATTTTGAATGGTGTTATAGGTTAGAATTTTTTTCAGTGTTGTCAGAAAATATTTATATAACACTGTGGAGTACATGCTGGCTTGTGAATCTAGCAGCATCAGAGTACTCTGTGAACCCAAATGCAAGTTTTCCATTAAGATGGATTTTTTGGGTTTTTTTAAAGAGGAATCCGCACATTTAATAGAGATAGTTTAATAATGTTATAAAATAAAACTTTTCAGCAAAGCGTCATTTCCATTGAATGTTACAAGCATTTTGAAAAAATATTACAGGGCCTCCAGTCTTGGTTCATTCATTTCTGAAAAGTAATCAGAGGTGGTAATTTTTACTATTGTGATAGAAGTTTTTAAATGCATAAATGGATTCACATTGATTACCTTTGCAAGGATATAGCATACTGAGTTGGAGGAGTTAGAGGGGTACTCAAATCATCCTCTCACTGTATATTTCATTGTGGGTTTTGAAACAAATTGAGATATGTTCAACAATTTGAGCAGCCAACTTTGTCTCTGATTGTGGAATGTCTCAGTGACCCATATTTCTGCCTTTAAGGTATGTCCTAAGGTGCATACCAAATTTGCACAGAATGAGTTTGCCTGACAACAAGAAAACTTCCATGTAATACCTATGGAGAAGTTATTTCAGAACAATATTTATATGATAAGCATAAATAGGATAACTGTCTTAGGTAAAATGACAGGAAGAGATATGCAGAAGAAGGTTTGTAATTTTTCTGTTTGTTAATGTGCTACGCCCATGGTGAGCCCAGCTGTTAATAACCTCATCAGACTGCAAAGCACATGTTTTTCCTCTAGAATTTGAAGCAGTGTACTTGATCTGACGATTGGAGAAATTTTCTGGTTTTTGGAGGAGTTGTTGAGATCATTGTTTTTGCTAGCAATATTTATTTTAGACTGTTATGATAAACTGTTCTTTACAATTCTTGGAATTATTTACATCAGAGTACTTAGGGATATATCTACAAGGCATATAGATGTCTAGAGGTTCATGTTTTCTCAGACTTATAGATGGGAGTATGTCTTCATAATTTTGAAAATCCTTCTAGCTGTTGTTCTGAATCCTCGGGATTTGCAGTACTACTATAAATCTGGTCTTCAAATGATGAATAAAAAGATGTGTCTCTCCCCAGACCACTGTTAATTAGAACAACCTAGATCAGAATATATTTTCTTCCAAGCTTCAGAAACCTTAGATTTCAGATACTTTGAGGAGTCATTTTTATCTCTTACTTGTATTGGTGTTTTAAATATTTTGCCATAATAAGCTGCATGCCACCTGTGAAGATAGAAATTATGCTCAGTGAAGTATATAATTTTCAGTTATGCAAGAAACACTTTTATTTCTGTAATCAGAACATGAGATGTGAGATGAGTTAAAGCTGATTTTACAAGCCCACATTTTTATCAGAGTAAAAATTAAAAATAAATTCTTCCATATGTAGTTACAAAATAAAATTTATAAAAATTACATTTTTCCTTTTTTTTTTAATTATGTCAGCTAGTATATTTGGTATAATATTTTAGATTTTACAGGGGGATAGAGATTACTTACTTTTTATGATTTTTCATTATTTTGCCTAAAATTTTTTAACATTTCTGTAAAAAAATTGTGCTTTCCTGTTGAACTATTAGAAATTTGATGTAATTAATTAGCCAACTCTTCAAAAATAATTAAAATAATATATAATCACTCTTGAGAAGTATTTGTACTTTCCATACGACTGGTAACAAAGGCTCATTGCAATCATAAAATTATATTTTAGGACACGTTCTAGGTTCTTCAGTATTATTATGGCCTAAAAATTCAAGGTATGAGGTCAGAAAGGAGATATCTTTTTTTACATGAAATAGAATCTGTTTAAGATAGCAGAAAAGCCACCTCTGAGTGATGGAGAATAAAGAAGCATCATTAAACACTGTAGTTTCCAGTAAGTCAAGATGTACTGGTACCTCGTTTCCCGCCTCATCATGATATTTGCAATGTATAGTCTGACATAAGAAATGCTTTAGTAATTACAAGACTTATTCTAAACTGTATAAACTGCTTTTGCAAGTTGTACTGTATTTTGTTGATCCCAATGAATTTTTGTGGTTTTGGTGGTTATTTAAGGTGAAAAAAGTAATATACCCCTTAGTTTCAGACATTTCATAACTTTTGATATCAGAAGGAACCCATAGATATTATTATATTTCCTGCATAAGAATATTAAAAAGGTCCAAAATTGCTATTTGTGATATATAAAACAGCTTAAAAGAAGAATTAAAAATTAATTAAGTGGTTGTTGTTACTACTTAAAACCAGTACAAATAGATTTATTTCATTTTAAAAGAAAAAATACTATTTTTTAATATATAAATATAGAAATGAAAATTATGTGATCAGATGCGTCCTGAGTATCTTCTAGTTAGTACAACACAAAATCTGCTGGTCATAGTAATTTTAATTTGCAGGAATTTCTAGGGTAATATCACTTGTTTCCAGAGAAACTGCCAAATGGTTCCTTAAAGATGTGAGCAGTACTGATCAGTAGGACCTTATTTCCCACAACCACCATCCTCTCAGCTGTCTTGGTTCCTAGGAGTAACTGGTTAAAGGGCAACCTTTAAGTGAATGCTAAATTCTGAAGAAGAGGAGCTTGGTTTGGGCAGTTTCTTTATCGTACTTGTATAGTGCTGTAAGTGAAAGACAAGACTACAACTTCAGTTCTTGTGAGGTACATGCACTCTGGCCCTTTTGAAGGGTATCTTCTAAGTGCCTTCTTTATATGACTTCACAAAAGTTATAAATGAACTTTAAGGTGCTTAACTGTGAAATGCAAACACATAAAAAGAGAGAGCCTTGGTATTAAAACTGAGGAAGAAGCAGGAAAAGAAATAGAAGGGACGTGACAGAGATAGAGAAGGACCTCACTGGCAGGAATAAGAATTATTTATGGGAAATGAACTACATTCTTGACAAAGGCTTTATAAGGTTGTGGGCATGGGCGAAAGATGAGACAGTAACAAATACATGAACATCACACGTAAGTAATTCTAACAATAAATATTTCTGAGCCTCCCACAAACCTCCTCCTCCTGTATTTCTTTGTAATGATTTCACTGACTTATCTTCTCAGTAAAAAATCTAATTAGATTGCAAAGAGTAGCACATTAATTAACAGATAAACTAACAGTATTAAACAGCAATACTCTAGAAGCTGACTCTGGTCTTCCTAATTAGTCAGCTCTCTCAGCGTGAAGCAGGAAATGCAGCTAACACAACAATATAACATAAAGGGCAAGAGGGCCCATTAGGCTGGCAGACAGTGGAAAAAAAAAGAGAGGAGAAAAGAAAATCTGAAACACCACTTATGTTCGGTGATCTATAACTTCTCCAAGAGTTGCACTAAGATTATAACAGATTTATATTCAGCATATTTGATCAGTTTTAATATCATCCAGTTTTCTTAGGAAAAGAGTCTCAAAGAGTCAAATAACAGGGATCAAAATATTGTCTTTATGTTGTCTTAATTAATATGAGAGCTATGTAGTTGTTTATTTAGGCAGTTAGGCAAAATGTTTCTTCCTATTCACTTGGTAGAACTGAACTGGGCCTGGTAGAACAGTAGATTTCTTTTTGTTTCAAGGTATTTCAAGTTTCTCTTTCAAGCTGTGTATTTATTTTTTTTTATGTTTTACTGTTTCATTTTTATGTTTTACTGCTTAAAGTTCAATGAAAAAGGGTTGTGACTGGAAGCCTTTATGTGCATGAAGGACATACACTAGATGAGAAATGCCCATTGAGTTCAGTGAGATTTTTGCCATTAGTACCTTAGGCAACGAGATATTAGTATTACAAATATTAACTCAAAAGCTGGATACCCACACTTTCACACATCCCTTGAGCAAAAACAGACTACAAAACTGACTTGTGCATCATGGTCTGAAGATATGTGGAATACCTAGAAGAAGCAAAAAGAGATTTGTTTTCGCTCATTGAGATTAAAAAGAACCTGGAGAATCCTGTATTTAAAATAAAATTTAATTTATTGTGCAGCTGTTACAGTACGAACCAAGCCTAAATATGTTGCTGAATCAGTTGTATACAAAGCCTGTGAAAGAAAGGATAGGTAATTTGGACAATACTCGCCTTTGTCAATGAGACAGTGTATTTACTGTCTCTTTGTAAAGGTCAATTTAAATATTAGTATTGTTAAATGGTTTGTTTCATCTGTTTATTTCATCTGAAGAAAGGCAGAGCTGTTCCTTAAGAGAAGAGAAGACCGAATAAAGGTTGCCCATAGGATTTGGAGAGACTAAGAATTGTTGTTTATGCTAAGCATATTTTGCATTAAAATAAAGTTTGCCATAACATGGATACAAACATAGGAGAGCAGCTGATACACTTGAAAGTACTGCTGTTGCAGAGTGATCTACTCTAAAATTCAAAGCAATACTGATGCTACTGAAGCTGAAATAGCTTTGGTAGTGATGGGATTTTCTTGTAATAATGCTTCAGTGTGGACAAGGTCATCTGAAGCAGTTTAAGCACCTTTAAATGAAAAGAGTGTACAGTCCATTTGATCTCCCCTTGGCTTTAATTACATCTGCCTGCACAGTAGTGCCCCATGGGATCAAGGGTTTTTGGAAGAAAACAGTTCTGAGGACTCAAAAGGTTACTGTCAGAAGGATCTACATTTAAATTAGTGGATAAGATATGGGTTGGGGTTTTTTTGATTGTTTTTGGTTTTATCGTTTTAACTTTTATTATGTCTTTTCTTTAAAAGTGAAATGCTGGAAATAAATTTCCTTAAATATGTTAGAAAATTCAATGAGGAATTTTTTTTTTCCTGTGGAAAAAGATTAAGAATTAAAAGGCAATAGGAACTGGAGGTCTCCTAATTTTCAATATAGCTAAAGATTTTTTTCCCCCAGTATCTCTCCATTACCTGGAGAGATACTCTACATATATTTCACTATTGTATCTTCTTCCTACTTTTTTCAGTAAATAGAAGATAGCTTTATAACTATGCTTTGAAAGCATACCTCTTTGAAGAAGTTTCACTCCCCAGAACTGTCCGAGTAGTAGTTTGGTATCTGTCAAGCAGGAAGAAATTTTGGTTCAGTTCCACGTGATATGATATCTCTGATTGAGCAGAGCTTCAGCAGAATGGCAGTCATTTGCAAACTCCTTAATTAACTGGGACTGACAGTGCATGTCCGTGGGTTTTTATCTATGCAGAATTCTTTCCATACTATCGTAAGCATCTTGCAAAATCCTTAAAGCATCCTGAAAAAAAAAACAAACCACAAACATTCATACCTTTTATCTTCTGTGCTCCCTGTGTTTATTCCTTGTTGCAAGTAAGCCTGACTTTCCACAGGAGCTAAATTCTGTGGAGAGGGAAATATTGCTTTGATGCAAGGATGAGAGTAGCGTCTAATTTCACTGGGAGTTTACATACGTTCATCAAAAAAACAAAAGCTACCAATATAAGCAGTTCTGTATCTTTATTTCCTTCTCTTCCACCAAAAAATCAAGATTGCTTGACAAGCAGTTTTAGGTTATGTAGCTTGGGTGTCCTTTCTCCTTGGTCTTTGATTTCTAACTAGATATATCTCCTATAAAACACTATGAAAAGTCTATATATTATTTAATGCAGTGGCTCAGAGAAGCAGAAGAGCACAGAAGGAAACATTATCCTGGCAAAGAACCCCACAGGCTGAAAAAATAAAAAGATAAGCAGTGGTATACAGAGTGGCATACAGATCATATCTGCTAGGAGGCACTGAATTTACACTTTCCAATCAAGTTTAGCGATTATAAGAGAGTGTTATTTTTCTGCTCAAAAATCATTTCCCTTGCAGTCTAGTAATGTGCACCACTCTGCTCAGTTACAGGATGCTAACGATACAAAGCTATTATCTAAAGCAATAATGTTGGACCAGATTAACAATTTACCTATATGCAAACACAGACATTAGTACCTACACCAGGACAGCATTGCAGGTACACTTTTCACTGTGAATACAAAGTATGCCATTTGTTGGCACTGTTTGAGTGTGTTTGCTTGTTTCACTTGAAAATGGAAATTAAAGATGCAGATAGCGTAAAACTATTGTTCACCTGAGCAAGTAGCTTTTGGGTTTGTTAGGAAAACCAGTGCGAGTTATTTGTTACACGAAGTAGAGCAGAATTAATTCTCAGGGATTTTTTCACCATGTTTGTAAGTATGCAAATGGTAGCTCTTCCTCACTCGCTACACATTAAATATTTTTTGCGTTTCTTGTCCGTATACTACTGCCTTGTTGATCTTAATTTTACATTAACAATTCTTACATTTTGATGAAACTCTCCAGAAATTAATGGACTGTAAGCCATAAGTAAAAATTAAAGATTAACAATAATTCAGATTATTATAGAAGATTAGCTTCTATAAAAGTTAAGAGTATGATATTTTTTGCAAATTCTTATACTTAGTGGCATGCGAAGAGAATTTGTAAATTTTTTTTTTTAATTTTTGTATTTCAATTGAATAGTGATCAATGAGTTTATTCAAGACTAGGATTTTGTAAGAAGAAAAAAGCAGTGGAGATAGTCTTGGAGGGGTATTTTTTTAAGTGCATGAGTCCTCCATTGATTGAGAATATGACTCTTTGTTAGTAACTGTAATGTGTTTGTTATGAAAATGTCTGCTTAGATAGCAGTAATTACTCAGTAGTTTTCAAATTGATGCAAATACATAGGAACCTGATTGCAATTTTAAATATTTACATAAAATGGCTTATTTTGCTCCCATTGATTTCTGACAGAGTAGATTGTTCTTACTGGTTTTGATCATCAAAGACACATTTACGTAAGTATTTATACATTGATCCCCTAACCACTATTTCAGAATTTATTTTGCCTCATCAAAGGAAAAAAAGTCAAATGCATGTTTAGATTTTTTTTCCCTTAAAAAAGAATTCATGCATAGAGCAGGAGTTAGACAGATGTCTTTGTTAAATAAATGGAAGTCTAATCCTTCACTGGTATAAGTCTAGTGATTAAAAAACTAGTTTCTGATAGAACATCTTAAGAAAGTCAGGAGTCTGGAAACTGATTTGAGATATTCTGTTGCTTCAGCAGTACTTTCATTAGGGAAAATTGCTGGACAAGGAGAGCAACAGCATTGACTAGACAAAGAGCTATTACATACGCAAACTAAACATGAATTTTCAGGTTAGTAACCTCTGTAACCCTGGTTTTCACCTACTGAAGACTCATATTTTAAAACATACTGACAATATATTTATATTTGACGCTGATTTTTTTTGTTTTAGGGTGCTGCCATGTGGACAGAAAAAAGCTTGTGTCCATTATTTGTTACCTTAGATAGGCTTTTTCTGCTTATATAGTGTTCTTCCATATCTATAAATTCTTTCTCCCATACACATGTAACAGAAACTTTCTGACGCAAAAGTAAGCAATTTTCCTTTATACAAACCATGTATGCAATACATGGCTATCACATTACATGCCGTGTTGTATTCCAGTGTGGTAAACCAAGAGATACATGTCTGCTCTGCACTTTACTTATTTGATTTGTTCTAAACGATGTTGCCTGGATAAAGGGTGAAAAAAGGTGTTCAAACACCGAATCTATCACAGCCCAATCCAGAAGAAAAATTTCTCTGAATACCTTGTTCCAGCACAAAGGAAAAACAGTTTTGAAGAATGTAATGTGGCATTTTTAAGCAATAAAATTTACTTTTCCACATTTGAGTTTTAAGAAAGCATCATCCCCTTTTATTCATGTGCAGCATTCATTGCTTCATGATTGAATAGTAGCATCTTATGAACCTGGAGTAAGTTATCTATACACACTTGCATGCATTTTTTACCCAACTGCAACAATCTTGAGTGTTATTCTCCCTTTTAAACATAATTAAACATAGTCTTATTAAACATAATTGATTATAGCCTAAGTAGGGGCTATGAAATTTCATCCATTGTGTGAACAAGAATATTTGCGGTTGTGAGAGTCAATAATGTACAGAGCTGTTTGAATCATTTTTAAAAAGCAGATACAGCCATTAGCAAGTTTTTTTAATTTAACTGTTGATGAATGTATTTCATTATTTTCCATCAATGCTTCTGGATTCTTAAGTAACTCTCTAGAAGTAAAGCTACCTGACTGCTTGGTCTTAAGATTATATATGACTGTCTCTTGCACCTTACAAGCTCTGTCAGGAGCCTGTAACTTAAGAGAAAAACACTATGAAAATGTTTGAGGAAACAAAGCAATAGTTTTAGTTTCTAGTGTTGGTATTTACTTTAGATCTTGAAAAGTTAAACAAAATTAACCCATTAGGACTGAGAAAGCAAATCAGTAGTTGAGGATGAAGAATTGAAATTATAACAATAATGTACTTCAACATCTGTGACTGTAAGTATTGCACCTGCTGCATATTAATCCATGTTCACTGGAGCTGAGCAGGTTCCTTATACTCTTCCTGAGAAGATCTTCTCATCTTTCTTCTTTTTTTAGCTGTTAGTGATGGAGAATAATCCAGTTGAGGAGACTGAATTGCTGGCACTGACTGTGCAGGGAAGCCTGAAATACATGGTGCAATTCACAGAGGAGGAACAGCCAGTCACATAGCTGAGATACCATAAGCAAACTCATGCTGAAGAGACTGTTCTAGCAAATGGGGAGTTTGAAGGTCTTAAACTCTGCAATACCAGCAAATCTTGAACAGTAAAGCCTGCTAGAAGTTATAGATAAGTCATGTCTGGCAGTAGGGAGGGGAACACAATATATCGCTGCCCTGGGAAAGTGCAGCCTGATAAGCACAAAGAAGGAAAATCTCTTGCCAGTAAAAGCAAATCTCCTGTTTCCTGTTTCAGGTCAGAAAAAAGGTGAAAACCCAGTTAACTGAAACTCAGTGCTTCTGGCAGAATAAAATGTGCAAATAGGCTTTGAGCAGGTGGGTTGTAGTAGGTGATTTCTAGAGATCCCTTTGAACCTTCATGACTTTGTGATTATGTGCTCTTACCTGCTGTACTTCTTGTTATGGAGAACATTTCTGCAAACAAAAAGTTTTTTGCCTCTCAGGGAACTATTTCACTCCATACATGTGATATAATGCAAGGTAAGCATTTCATATTGTTGTATATTGAATCATTCAGGGATTTTATTTCTATGGAGTGTAAACAGTGTTGCAAGTTAAGCTGATGCAGTACCAGGTCCTTAAATTTTTGCTAATTGTTATTCAAATACAGCACTCATTCACTTAAAATTGGTAACTGTATGCCCTGTTGCAATAGCACTTTAGTCACTGGGGGCTGTTTCCATGTTAAATTATTAGACTTTCACTTGACCAAAGCAGAACTTAATCAATGTAGATCATCTGAAAATAAAACTTTGACTCATAACCTTGAATATGAGTGGGGCTTTTTCATTATACACACTGAAATACAAACAGAGGATAGAAAACCACTGGATTCAGCCATCATTAAGTTCACATTTGATCCATGCACAATAGAGTTTGGGGCTCAGATTTGATAGCTTCCAAATTTGAAACCCATACCTCTTCTGTCATCACATTGTGCAATATGACACTGAGTAAAGAATATGTTAGAAGTATTGTGACTCCTGGGGATGGTCCCGTGCAGAGTTGGACTCAATGATCCTTGTGGGTCGCTTCCAACTCAGCATATTCTGTGATTCTGTTGGATATTAGGCAGGAGAAAAATATATTTGACTGAATTATTTATCTTGACTTATCTGCCCAATATGAAGTTCCAGTGGTCTACTTTCCCTATGCTGTGCTAAACACAAGGTATTTGTCTCTGATTAATTTGGAATTACAGCAAAGAAAATGAACTCTATAAATGTGCAAATTTACTCTGCTATCATTTATGCTAAAGAATTTTCCTGTATTAACTCATCCTTTTGAATTGAAATACAGTAACTGAATATAGCAATATGCTCCATTTCAGTGTCTGTTTCCCTAAAATAAATTGCTGCAGAAAGATGGAATTAGTAGCAGCAGCAAACTGACAGAAAAAAGGGAAGACAATACATCTATTAGAAATTGCTTTCAGTGACACACAATTTTGTGCCTTAGACAATAGTGAGGTTACTCACTAGAATAAATGTGAGTGTACCCTGGCCAAAAGTGAGATTCAGTCTTGCACCTCTTGCTCTTTAGAGTCAACTGCAGAAGTCTGAATCACAATTGTGAGATTTTTACTGTATGAGATTTAACTGAGCACAGGAGCTTGAAAATGTCCATCTCCATGTCCCTTAATCGTTGTGTATGCAGCTGTCATGGTTTGAGATCTCCAAAATTCTAATTTCCTAGTCTAAGCCCTCCCACACACCTCAACCTAATGTGAGATGGGTTTTTCCAGGCAAAACACACCAGACTCCAAATGGGGGAAAGGGAGTATATTACAATGACTGTACAAATAAATACTATAACACATTATACACACGATCACAACTATCTCTACCATGACATATAGTATTTACAATGGATCAGATCTCTTCTCCCCTCCAAATAAAAGTCCAGGAGGGAAAAAAGGACAGATCCCTTCCAGTCTCTAAGCAGGAGTATCTTCTACAGCAGCAATCTGTCTTCTTCAGCATGGCAGCAGCTGATAGCTGGATTTCTGCCAGCACTCACGAGGGAGTATCCAAGCTCCCTCGACCCCTTGACGCAGGTAAAAGGGTCTTCCATGGACTACGTCACCCCAGACGAAGGTCGTTCCACCACGGTCATATCACGAGACGCAGGGGGTCTTTGTGACAGTCTGGTATCTCCAGGAGATTCAAGCTCCTTGCAGGGCCTCTGTGCCCTGTCTCAGGCTGCGAGCTTCTTTGTAGCTTGCAGCAAGGGAGGACCCCCAAGGCCAACCTCCCACACCGTCCTGGCTGAGCTCTCAGGACGACTGAGCTTCTCAGCTCCTCTCTCTCTCCGGTGCTTCATGTCCAAAACTCTTCTCCATAATAGGAGTCCATGTCCCTTCTTTCCCGGAGGTCTCAAAGGAGGTTGGGGGGGGTCTGGTTCAGTTCTTACCCCCAAAAACTCTGTAGCTCTGCTGCTGACACTCCTTCTTGGCTCTCCGAGACAACTCGGTGTCTTCCTTACTCAGTTGCATACCGTTTGCTGTTGCTTCTCCGGTTCACTTCTTATCTGTCCTGGCTCTCAGCCAGAGTCTCTGGACGCTGCGTCTGCCGTTGCTGTCTCTGCTCACCCACAGTGGAGAAAACATCTCCCGGCATAACTACAGGCACCTAGCCCAGCTTTATGATGTTCCAGGTCCCCGCAGGCCCCCACTGGGGGCTGGGGGCCAAAGCCTCCCTGAGGGGCTCCGAGCCCCTTCCTCGTGGCTCTACAACATGACTACTTCTCCTACAACAACCCAACTACAACTCGTCTTTTCCAGTCAGCTTGTGGAATGTTTACATTTTGCAGGAGTGCCCATTGGACAAAACTTCAAAACTTCCAGGGGTTTCCACCCCTTGGGGTTTTACCATTTTTCTTAGCCTCTGGGGGAAAACAAGGTTCAAACCACCACAGCAGCTCACTTTGAAAGTTCAATTTAAATATGAGTTTCATGGTTGGAAGTGAAGAATATGTGTTTGAGAGTGTTTATGTGAATAAAGCCTATAGAATGTGAGTTAGAAAGAAGAATTTGGCCTTGAGTAATAAGTATTCTGAGAGCATCCAGACATTAAAAGACGTGGAAAGATTATATAACATGGGATGATTGAATTGGGTGGCTTAAGCTTAAAAAGAAATCATAAAGACAAATTCTAAATCAGTATTTTGTAGGTCAGCTGTGTGTCTTCCTGTTTTCTTGCGGCTGTAATCATTAAAACCAGGGCTCCGGCTACTCATCCATTTCCTTAATGTTTTAATAGATTGTCTTGTCCATTTTGTAGCTTATTTATTTACTGAGTAAATTGACTGTAAATGTTGGAGGACACGACACAACTTCTTTCTGTGCTGTAGGTTTTTCTTTTCTTTTTCCACTAAGTAATGAGCGAGCTCAGCAGTTTAATGAGGATTGAGACCTGTTTTGGCCATTTGCTGTGTGAGAGTCAGAATTGTCCTTTTTTATTGACCCGGAGCTCTTGTGATTTACTTTTTTAATAAACAGTGAAAACATTACTAGAGGTTAGCTGTTTTCAAGTAAATTAAGTTCTATACTGTACCTGGTTTCAGAGTTTAATTATATGCCTTAATGTTTCCATTGAGATCCAATATCAAATGATGGGTTTCAAAATGAAGAGGCGAACTGTGTATTTATGGCTGCAAGGAACGCTTCTGACTTGTAAGTCAGCATGATAAAATACAAAAAGCAGAATTTCTTTAGAGTATTTGAATTATACATGTATTTTTACCAAATTTATTTCAGAGTTCCATAACTAGAGAATAGTAAATCATAGAGAACATTTTGCTGCTTCCAGTGCATAGCTGCAAGGTGTCTGAATTTTAATTTTCATGATCATAAATGAACCTTGCAATGCTATACATATGAAAACTTTTCAAATAATAAAAACTCATATATTAAACTTCTGTCTTGTCCATTCAGTGAATATTATTGTACTATAACCCTGTTTGTTACCACCAGAAACACTGCCTTTGGTAAAAGGGAATGATTTTGGGACTTACTGCACCTCACTTTATCAGTGATGAATGCAGATGATGTTCATGCTAGTATAATTTTGACACAAAGGCTAAATAGTTTAATTTGCACCTTATAGTTCAAAGGTAGTTAAAAATACTCAGCTCTTCAACCTCAAGATTCAGCAGGTCTTCATAACAGCCCTCCATTTTGTTTCTTAATTTGAATTTTAACTATTTAATAAAATTACTTTAAAGAGAAGTGAGCATCAACAGTAAGATCAGTTACATTTTCAGGACAAAATATTCACGTTAAAAAGCCTTGTTTATAAAATATCACTACAATATACAGGTAAAATCAGAGGTTTTCTGATTGACAAAAACCCAAACCAACCTCCTTGTTCAAGCAGTTAAATCATTGAAATTAGGCAGAGAAACAAATTGCCATGAAAGCTGTTTTTTGTGATCCTCAGTCTCTTATCTTCGCTAGGAATAGACTTCTCCAAATAGAAATCTCATTGCATGCAGTGTAATTGACTTTCTGGAGTCACAAGGCAGAGTAGATTATGGAAGGAATAGTTTTTCTCTGAAGTGAAGATAATCTTAGATTGCAGTCTTACCTCAGTTCTCTCTGGCACTGTTAGTAGTCCACTATGGGAACACAGAATTCAATATGATCTGTTTTGTCGAATGTGGTTAGGATGTGTAAGCTTAAAAATGAATTGTAAAATACACTATAAATGTGTTCATTTTGTCATTTATCCAATTTCTAGTACAATCATAGCGTATTTAAAGATGTTCCTATTTGTTTTTTAAATGAAGTTGTCTTTTTGAAATTTGAAGAATTAATGAAAGATTGACTTGAAATTCTTATGTTCCATTAGATCTGGAAAAAAAATATCATCAACTATAGTGCTAAGTGGTCAAAAAATCATCCTAATTACATACACCCTTAATACAATAATTTTGTGGCATATTTGGAGGCTTAATCTAAGTTTATACATCTGTCTTTCGAATGTTTTAATGTTTTCTTCCGTGTATGCTGTAACTAATGCAGAAGTTAGTTGTAACTGCAGAGCACTGCACTGATGTGTACACTCATCAAAAAATTATTATCTTAAACAACAATTAGCTTATGTAAAAATTTGGTTTAATAGCTATGTCTTCTAGTTCTTTTTCATTTTACTTTTTGCATTTGTTTCTTGTTAGAAAATTATAACAGACAAAGAACTACATGTTTACAGACATTTGCACAAGAACTAGCAAAATGAGTAGTAGTATGCCAGCATTATAATAACAATTGTGATGATAATAATAATAGGAAAAAATGTCTGTGCTTTGAAATTCAGAAAAAAAATTGAAAAGTACTGAGTGCTTTTGGTATATCTTCAGTGGATATTATACTCAGAACTTGGCAAAGCATTCTCATCACCTTAGGGAATACTACCTCACAGATTTATTTTCAGTTTTTGGCAGGGAAATAAAATACAAGACTGAAGTTTTTGTCTTTTATCCAAGAAATGAGTTAAAAATAGACTTTGACAAAACACGCTTTGCTACTTTGATACTGCATTGCTACATATGCATAATACCGAACATAAAGAAAAGCAAGGAATCAGTTCCACACCTCCTAGTAAAGGTATTTTTTTCTCTTTCAAGCATTGACATTACCTGACAGATAATGACAGGATTCAGATTCAGTGCGGTGTAAGCTAAGCAGGCAAAGAAACTTAAGATTCATTTTCCTTCACCATATCCCTCTAGAATATGAAGTAGTATACGTTATTGTATATGCAAGATACATTTGTATCTGCATTAGGCTGAGGGTTTTTCACCTTTGTGGCAGATGCATTGCCTTTTGAAAAAGAGAGTAAAGGCAATGTCAGTGTTGCTGTAGCAAACTTCAATCCACTGGGTTGCCCATGCCCTTACAGCTGGGCTGTAGCGCCTGAAGGCTGTGTTCAGACATGGTACCTTTGGCTCTCTGCCTCATTGTAAGAAAACATAAAAGAGGAGACAATCTTTTGACTGCTGTACTGGGCCATGGCTTCCCCGGTTTTTTTGGTGCAATGAAATGTATCAGTGCATCTCTAACATGAACTCGGCTAACTTGGTTCCGCTGAGGCTTAAGCTGCAAAGACTCCAGTGGCAAATTCAGCATACTATCATGTTGACAGTATACTGGAAAACTGATTGGAGTTTTCTGAAGTAATATCTGTATATATATCATTTTTTCTTGTGTAATTACAAAATAAGCTTTGTTTTTGGTATGATTTTGAGCCTTATCCCTTGCTTTGTTAGAAGAAAACATTTTTTTTTGCTGTTAAAATATGTAAGTAATATATTGTTTATGTGCTTATATTTCTCAAAATGATATTTTAGTACCTGTGACTAATAGCTACAACAAGTAAAACTACAGATGTGTAAAACTTTGGCCCAACCAGAGGTGCTTTGATACATCCCTGATGTTTTCAGATGGTAGACGCTCAGACGGTTAATGCCATCTATTAGTATACTACTAGTACATCAGATGAAAGGTTCACATTTTGGACTAAGAAAAGTCCATCTTTTCCCTAAAACTCATTTGATCTAAACAGAAGCTTTAAGCAGATGCAATAATGGAGGAGAGAGAACGGATTGAGAATTTCACCAAAGGTCGCTGTGTGTCAGTACTACAGAAGTTTTGTATCTTGAATCTCACTGAAATATTCTGTACAGTCTTTGAAGAATCAATCATTCAGAGATCAGTAGCAGTTTAAAAATATATGTACATGTTAAATTTGCAATTTAAGTGGAGAAACATATTGCCATGGTTTTTGTTCTCTGTACGGTAAACCTTTTTCTGGACAGCACTTTACTGTTCTGCTTTGTTCTGATCACTGTTATTTTACTGTGTCAGGTAGCAGGGATTTTTAGAAACTCCAGGCAGTACCTTGATCAAAGTAGCTAACTAGCTTTGAGGAAGTCTCAGTACTGAGTCATTGTGAATGAACACTTCTCTATTCACATGCTGACATTGAGGACTGTTATGAGAGGAAATAGAGAAGTTCTGGAGCTTGAGTCTGATTTGAGGGGTTTTATTTATAATTATTCAATAAATTATTTTGAAGCATCAAATAAAACATCTTCAAACAGATTTGATGCCCTTCTCAAATTTTACCAAATCCTGCATGGATTAGGTAAAAAGTATTAGCCAAAAGTACAGGACAAAAGCATAGGTATGAAGACCTGGGACCGGTGATTTATTTTTCTTTGAGATTTGGGAATAGGGTCACATTTGTCATCCAGTTCCATCCCAATCTTTGCAAGGCCTTCTGACTTGATTATTTTTTAGAGGAAAATTGATGATGCCATTAACTAATGAAATGTTTTTAATGTGGCGTCTCAGACATATAGTGGGGTAAGGCCTAACATATCTCCCTAGCCAATTGAAAGTGGTGTTATATTTTTACTGTGTCAGCAGTGTTTTCTAATCCACCCATATAATAGCAAACCTAGCAGGGCAGAAAACAAATTGAAAGTAATCAGATCCGTACTTCCTATTTACATATAATTAAAACCCAAATTCTCAGTTTTTCTTCCCCCATCTTTCTGTATTTTCTTCTTTTTCTTTCTCTTTTTTTCACTTTATCTTTTCTTAAAAATGACTTCTCCATTGCAGCAGTATCATCTGAGAACAGTCATATGTCACTGAATGCAGGTAAATGTACTTTGTGATGGCTTTGGTCTCTTTCCTATGAATGCTGATGGATGAGTGGCTAAGGATGAGAAAAAATATACATTCACACTGCAGTGACAGGAATTATATGATTTACTGTCTGAGTACCATTCTGCACCATGGTAATTGTCATGATATTAAATAGCTGAGTGTCATCATAGAAGGAACACAAGTCATTAACACACTCTACATATGATAACTTAAACATAATTGCTATGTAATATTTCAGTGATTGAATTAGCATGCAGACCTGTTTGCATGCTGCCAGCAAAGCTATGCAAAAAAAAAAAAAAAAAAAAAAAGTAGCTACTTAATCAGAGATTACTGCTGTTTCTGTCTTTAATTGAATGCTTTTCAAAACATGGCAATTCAGGGACAAGTTTTGGAAAAATGTGCCACTTGTCCTCGGCTTTGTTAAGGTGTGTAATTTGCTTCGATGAATGACGGGAAGAACACATATGTATAACGGCAACTATGGCATAGGTACAAAAGTGATACTTGCCTTTTCATGGGCATCGTGTTGTGAGTCCACAAACCCACAGAAGTCAGGTTAACGTCCTGATCAGCTCTTGATCAGGTGCCTGACTGTTAAAGTAACTTTTGCAGATGTTACAAGATAGTACTAACTGGCCTTAGGGGAAAGATGATATACCCCCTATAACCATCAGAAAGTAAATGTAACAAATTTCAATGTTAGACAAACTCTGACAATGTAAGAGAAATCACGTTTTTATGATGTATATTTGGTATGAAGATTGCTTAAGCTGTAATGTCCATCAATTTTCTTTCACTTGGAGCATTTTTGCAAGGCAGTAGTATGTAGAGTCAAAAGAATATGATCTCTATAGCAAATTTGCTTTACATAAAAGCAAATATTTTTGTGATAAAAGAGTGATTTTAATGTAACTATTTTTTCTATAGACAGATTTCATTATTTTCTAAAAGTTGTTTTCCAAAAACTACATACAAAAATCTCAAGAATTAATGTCTTGCATCTCTTGACAGCTTGTAAGACAAACAAAACCAACAGGTTGATGTAATCTTTGTTACAATATTTTTCTAACCATTTTCTTTATTTCTTCAAAAAAGTAATAATTCCAGAAGTAATGGATTACCTGAATCATGAGCAAATACAAGATAACTGCACCTCTGAAGTCCTGTAATGTTGCTTCTGAATGCATCTGCATCTATGCCTGAAAAAATGTCCCGATAACTTTTAAATGGATTTATTGCACTACAAATTCAACATATTAATTTAATTTTGAGCTGATTCACATTACTGGAATTTATCATTCAGAATAACCAGATCAGACTGAGAGTTTTAGTTGCACTTAGAGCTTAATACATATTTATTATGGAAATGTGTATTGTAAGATATATTTTATAAAGAAAAGTGATATTTCTAATATATATGACTGCATTCTGACAAAAATTATATATATATTAAATATTAATAATTATGGGCTATTTCAGTCAGTTCGTAATGCTCATGGTTTTTGTTCTGAATAAAATTCCACCATTTAGTTGCCGTAAACAGTAAGGGGATCAAAATATATTATTTCATCAGAAGTCTTTGCAGATTTAGGGAGATTTGGCCATATAAATTCAAATTGAAATACATGCAGTTAGGCATAGTATACATAGTGTTTAAATGGAGTTTTAAAAGATACTTCTGTGTTAAGTAAACAACAAAAATGTATTTGTATCTGTTTTTGAAAGAAACTGAAAGATTTAAGTTAGGAATTTTAAAAAGTTGCAAACAGTCACTGAAGAGTAGCCCACAGAAGTAGGCAAAAATCAAATGTGGTTGAATTTTTGTTAATTCCTTTTTAAGAATTTTACTTAATGACTATTGTTGTTAGTTACTAACAATAAAGATTGTTAGTTGTGAACAGTGAGGATAAAATACTCATACAAATAGTAGCTAAGACAGTGGTGATTGATTATTACTTAGCAGTTTACAAAGCAGTTATTACTAAGTTATTATTAAGTTCTTATTAAGTTATTATTACTTAAGCATTTCTTAAATTTGTATAAATTTTTAGAGACAAGTATCTCTTTGAAATCTTTTACCAAGTTCAACTTAAATTACAAGATTCAATGCTCAGCAGAAGTACGTCTGTTGAATGGAGTCAAGTTCTGCAGCTATTTTTACTGTTGGATTCAGCATCCAGAAAAACCTGGAAAATAGGTGTTCATTCTTTAAAGTAGAGCTTAAGTCATGAAAATAAGACAACATGAAATTTTGTAGTGTCATTATGCAATGTTTATATCAATATTGGATTGACCTTAAATGATTGCATCCCTCAACTTTTTTCACATATTTTGAATAAAACCAAACCTAGAACAAAATTTAGCTCAAAGGACAGATTTTTTTTTTTCTTCTCACAATTACTTATGGCTCAACCTATCCGCAATTTCCTGAGTTAGCCAAGGCTTATGTCTATGTTTTACACACAGTCTAAAATTGCCAGACAATTTCTTTGCGCTCATGTTTTACTGTTCGTAATCCTTACAAATACCCATACTGAACTTGAAAGAGGTATCAAATGAATTATTAATGACCACTCCAAAATTTGTCTTTCATTTTCAACTATAATTAGGAAAACGTACATGACAGCAACCAAAAATATTTGAGTACAGC
Organism: Pipra filicauda; assembly: GCF_003945595.2. NCBI lineage: Eukaryota > Metazoa > Chordata > Aves > Passeriformes > Pipridae > Pipra > Pipra filicauda. The sequence continues at coordinate 838,102 of NW_024103851.1, read as the reverse complement.
TGTAGTATTTGTCCTCCCAAATCTGCCTTTTTTTACATTCTGTGGGTTAAATTTATATTCTGCCAGGTTCCTAGTTTTTATAGTATTAAATTATGATTGATAAAATGTATTTACAATGCATATCACACTTGCACATTTTTTATTCTCTTCAGGTACAATCTGCATATGTCATGTCTGTTTTTCCAGTGGCCTCAGGAATATATAATCACTCATCGGCAATGTTATTTGCTTTTTCCTTTAGGGGCTGATGTTATCAATTTTGATGGCCATGTAGTGTTACCATACAGATTCAGGAACAAGAAAATGAAAACACTGAAAGATGTCATCTCTCTGAAATTTAAGACCTCTGAAAGCGAAGGTGTAATCTTCCATGGAGAAGGACAGCAAGGAGACTATATCACCTTGGAACTGAAGAAAGCCAAACTTGTTCTAAATTTAAATTTAGGTATGGTTTGATTGCTTAGTTTTGTGGTAGTTTTTAACTCTTCCACAAAAATTTTAGGTCAAATATTTCATCTTCTTTCTCACAGTAATATGATAAGCCACATCATTTAATAAAATAATTTGGTGAAAATATTGTTAATTCCCTTTCTACATGTTGAGGGTTTTTTTCTCTCCTTTTTTATTTTGTGTGACATACTCTGAAAATAAGATCATATAGAAAAGCAAGTTCCGCAATATATTGCCTTTACGCAAACAAAAAAAAAAGCTTGCTAGAATTATATTTGGTCTCAGCTGTGGCTTTGTGTGAGAGGACACTGTCATCACTTCTAGAAGAATAAAGGTCACCTTTAGGAACCTCGTAGAAAAAAAAAGTACCAATCTAGGAAGCTACAGGCCACATGATGTTCAGCAGCCTTTCTAGAGTGTGCGAAGTAGGAATAAGAAAGGAAAAGAGAAAGATTGCTTTATCAGGCAATCTTATGATGAAATCTTGTATATGTTACTCTAATTCCAGCATCCTTTTTGCCTCCCAACTAAAGACTACAGTCTCATGAGTCACTGGATTTATAAAGTACATTTATTATGAAAAAAATCCACATTTATCTGGTTTCAGGTATTTTTTCCCTTAAAACAGAAGAACCCTAGAAAAAAATTTCATGCAACTTTCCTTAGTTCTCTTGCAGACATGTGAAGAGGAAATTGTTCCATTCATTATTTACATTGAATAGTACTTATTTCCACTAGCATTTTCTCCTACTCTCCTTATAACAATCAACATGAACAGATGATGAGGAGGAAAGCACATATTCCTATAGTAGTTATGTATTCTTAACAATTTTAATTGCAGTAGTAACCCATTCATTTCAAGTTCCTCTGTATTCTTTAGTTCAGTCTGTCTTTATAAGCTATGATAACTTCTATATATGTGCTTCGTGAGGATGTTCTTAAATCACTAGGCTGATAAATAGGACTAGACCAATAAATGGGACTAGGCCCTGTGACACACACTCACTCAATAAACAGAAGAAATACTTCATAGTATTATTCTTCCTCTACCTGAGAGTATTGTCTTTGCACCAGAGACAGTAAAAAAGGATGTTCACCTTGGCTGGTGAGATCAAGTGACTTAGTTACAAAAATCAGGGGGCAAGGGGAAGGATGAGGAGACAGAGGTGGACTTAGGTTTCACTTTGCACTGGATTTGACTTTGCATTGAAGAAACTGAGGCTCAACGACATGCATGAAATTTTATTTTATCTTTTAACCAACAGGATCAGTGGCCTTCAGCATAAAGGCCGTATGGTCATTTGTAGGCAAGTAATGTCTTAAGCCATGGTGATTTACCAGAACGTATTATCAACATACATAAACCTTAATGTCTGAGTTGCAAGTATACTTGGTGGTAAGAAATTCACAGTCTCAGAAATGCTTTAGGTCCTCATGCATTCAGAACATGGAAGATTGCACTGAGTTATTGGGCAGTGCAGCAATTTTTTACACTTACTGCTGAATTAGTCATTTGCTGCTTCAGTTGAGATCCATGCTATAAACCTTTGCTGGCTTAGCTATGTCAGTCAGATGGCAATGAGATGTGATCTCTGACTAGCACAGCTGCACTGGCAACCCCCCCGGAAAACAAAACTGTGCTCTTGCTGGTAGTTTGACTTCCAGAATAGGGAGATTGCTGCAGGAGGAGAGATTGAAATAAGCTGTATTAGCAGAAGATGTTTTTTGCAGCTGTTAGCTCAGTCTGCATTGAGCCTTTCCCTGTCTGCTTGCTGGTATACTGTACTGGCAGAGGCCACAAAGCATAGAACTCAGACTGAAAAGGCTTGTTGTTGCCAAAGACTCTTATCAGACTCCATGTCCTCCTCAATAGTCATAAATCAGTACAGTTCCAATGCAGCTCAGGACATGGCCCAGAGGTGACAGCTTTTCATTTCTGTAGTGTAGGATTTAAAACACAGAAACCCCTTAGTTGAAAACAACTTTACAACTAGAAGTTGATATTGCTTCTCTGATTTGCCTCCAAATAACTACTATTATGAATTCATACATATGATATATTTATACAATACAATGATCAGATACTTGCTGTATTTGGTCTGGTTATTTGTATTTATGGCAGCAACTCACCACTGGGCAGAACTCAACTTCATAGCAAACTGACTTTCTCCAGTTTATCGTATATCTGTATATCCAGTTTATTGTATATCATGTGAAATATTGACAGAGCAAGGGGAAAATGTTTGTCTAACTGGTATGAGGTGAGAATTGCTATTGTTTCTGTTCTCAGGCAGCAACCAGCTTGGGTCCATTTATGGTCACACATCTGTGATGACAGGCAGCCTCTTGGATGATCACCACTGGCACTCCATCGTCATAGAGCGCCACGGGAGAAACATCAATCTCACCCTGGACAGACACATGCAGCACTTCAGAACCAATGGAGAATTTGATTACCTGGACCTGGATTATGAGGTAGATAGTGAAACTTCTTTATTTTCATTCAAATTGGCTTTATAAACATAAGTCAACTAAGAAAAAAAAGCTAACACAATTTAAGATGTTTTGGTACTTTTTTGTACCTGTGTTTTAAGTATTTCTTCCCTTACATTTCCTGAAATTTTCTTTCCAATGGTGTTCTCTTCTAAGTGTAAATTATGTTTCTGTTCATTAGCCTACCAAATCCCATCTGGAGTAACAGTCATCCTAGGCCTTTTTTTTAAAGTGTGAGATCTGTGCTATTCAGCAAGCTAAGCATATATGACTTTTAAAATCTCTAAAACCAGCTGCTCTAACAAGAAAGTAGATTTTTAAAAAGAATGGTACAATCTGTTATTGCACTCAGGTGATAATTTTGCACTTGAATCAGAAAGCATTATTCTGTGGTGACAATATTTATTTTAAGCAAATGAAGCAGATTAGAACTTTTTACTAATATGGATCTTGATCTGTCTTAGGTAGATGCTTCCTTGTATTTTCACGAATGTGGCATCAGTAACTTCTTTTTATAAAGAAGTAATAAAGAGTTAGGAAAGTTGTAAGAAAACTTATTTAATCATCCAGGTTAAAGCACACAACTGTGGATAATAATTAAATGTGGATTTGTTTGATTACACTTTGCCTTGTACAATTATGAACTTGTTCAGTTGCTCAAAATTGTTACATGAAGTTCAGCATGTTGGTTATTGCAAACTTTGTATAATATTAACTTGCACTCTTTGCTTTCTAATGATAATTAATGTGGTTGGCCTAGCCAAATATGTAATTTCTACTCTTACAACTTATTAAGCAGTGAGAAGGAATCAAAATGATGTAACAGAAAAAAGTTTGATTTAACTTCTGTACTGAAATTTTTACAATCTTCTGATCAAGAACATATGAATGTTTGAGAAAGTTACTTATGATTGTGCTACTGATTCAAATATTTACTTATATTCCAATAAATCTTTACGAATACATTCTTTTCTAGCATTTATAATGAGAAAATAATGAGCAAATGTGCTTGTACCTCTATTACTTACTGAGCACTGGAGATCTGAATTGAGCTTCTGAAAACTCACATAAATAGACATTCAAGTGAGTGAGCTACAGAAAATGTTAGGCTGAATGCAATATACCAGATTTGGGCAATTTTTTACATATATATGTATGTGTATATATACAGATATACACACGCACACATATATACACATATACATGGAGCATGTTTACATAACAAATATATTCCATACAATAAATTTATCCATAGTAACAGTAGAATTCAGTTAAATCACCTTCCCATCCTCTCTGACCTTGAGAGACCTCACTGGCAGTTCTCAAAGGTACATTTCATTCTCTGTATACATGGATCCCCTTGCGTTAAAGGAATTTATTTGTATGTGTATATGTTTCTGTGGTTCATATAAACTCAAGAGCCTTAACCTCTTCTCTTTTCTTTCCTCTCAATTATCTCACTGGTTTTGGAGTCAGTCATCAGAATAAATTTATGTGTGTTTCCATTGTGATTAACAGTGGATTAACCTGAAAGAATCAAAACAACTTATCATAGACAAAATATTTTCTAGGTTAATCTCTTTCAGAAAAGTTTACACAAAAGAGGAATAAACATTAGTTCTGATTGCATTTTCAAAGTCAAAAAATAATCCTATAAGTTGCTCTTAACTCACTGTCATGGTATGTGTTTTTTGCTATTTTTCTTCTTTTCTACAAAATTCTTTCTTTTCTATTTTGTCTCATCCAAGTCTTTGAGTGGTTGTCTTCATCTTTATGTAGCTGATTTGGCCTGCTAAATCATGTGGTAACTCCTCATTGACTATAACTGCATCATAAAAGCATGTTCTCCATAGTAGAAGATCCTTCTGTCTAACAGAGGATAACATCTTTATGTGATTCTGTAAATTCTTCTAGATGAAGCAGATATATAAGAATTAAGGGAAAATAATGTACCGTATTGTAGCCCACCATTGCTGTGCTGTAGTCTGAGCTCTGGCACATGGTTAGAGCTGAATTAATCATTTGAATCAGATTATCTGGCTAATTTCATGTCTACTTTTGTTTAGAAAAAATACTGGGATGGACATTTATGCCAATTTCTTTGTTTGAAATGCATATTGTCCGGTAGCAATCAGAAGAGTAGTTCATATATGAACAACTGTGATGTATGTCTGTCCACAATTTGGACAATTGTAATAATACTTGGGATTTCCTACCATAAATATTTGCAATCACAAATTCATTACAGATATTTTTAGGCTTTTGCAGTGCTTATCTAATACACCCTTTTTCTTTTAACAGTGTAGCCAGCTCTCTCATTTTCCATGTTTGAGTATTCAAAGAAAACAAATGCATCTACAGTAAATGGATTGAAAAGTCTTTGCCTTCTAGTAACTATATGCCATTTTCTATTTCATTCATAGATAACCTTTGGAGGCATGCCTTTTTCTGGGAAGCCAAGTTCTAACAGCAGAAAAAATTTCAAAGGCTGCATGGAGAGCATCAACTACAATGGCAATAATATCACTGACCTTGCCAAGAGGAAGAAATTGGAACCTTCAAATGTGGTAAGAGCATAATTTAATGGTCATCTGCACCTCTGCTTCTCCTTCTAAAGAATAGTAGAAGGTTTATGAGTGTGTGTAGCTGATATCCTTGTGGTATACTGGAATAATACAGAACACAAAACAAATTTTACCACAAACCCAAAGATCTTATTGTATGTACATTTGTGAATTATTATTGTTATTATTATTATTATCATCCTCATCATTATCACATCTGAGCATTTTACTTCTGGGGTCTTGTTTCATATTTCCAAAATTAGCATCAGATAACTACTGTTATCTGATACTAAATTAGTATCAGATAACTGCTTTTTAAAAGAATATCAACTGAACAAGTAAGTACTTCTTTCTTTTCCTCTCAAATTATAGTAGTCCAAAACCAGTGCAGACAAATTTATTATTAAATTCATTGCAGCTTTCTTGTGGCTTTTAATCCTGGTATATTCCATTCCTTCTGAGCTAGCTGGATTGCTGGAGTGCAAAAGTCTTTGTAAGGGAATGCTTCTACAGGTTTTTCTGGTAGGTCTGAAAAACCTCAGGATATTAGACTTGAAAATCATTGTTTTACTTATTAACATTGCAGAACTTATTATTAGCATTTTATTCTATTTTTGATCTTGCTTAAGTGTTCATAGTTACTTTCATGTTCAGACTTGTGGCTTTATGGTCAGGGTGATTAAGAAAGAATGTACTTTAATTATTGTGGTTTTAAGGCTTTAAAACTCTGTTCCTGAAACTGCTTGCTGGCATATAAGGCAATATGGGTAAGAAATAAATGTATTATTGCCATGAGTTTGAGATGGTTTGAATAACTTTTCAAGGCTTTCTTCAGTACAAGCTTACAGCCTTCACTAAGTCCTGCTAAAAATATGCAGGTTTCCGCTCTTGCTTTTCTCTTGATGTAATAAATAGTGAAGTTATACATACACAGTGATGATGTCATGTAAAGGATTGACTAACATGTAATTGCTCCTTGGATAGTAAAACTGAAGTTCCATCTGATTCTATAAACGCTAGGGCTAAATGGTCCAGAATAATCTTGAATATGTGTTGTTTGCCAATACAAACTCAGTAATACAGCCTGATATCTAGAACAGTTTCTGTATATGAATTTCTTCAGTGTTGTCAAAGGCATGATATTTATACCATGCAGTAAGACTCCAGTTTTAGAATTTTTTTGACCCATTCTCATGAACTCCTGTATCTCTGATGACTTTTTTGGATTTTTTTTCTTCAAAATTGCCTGTGCTTTTCTTCCTGCAGGGCATTTTCAGCTGTAATGTAAACATGATTTCAAAGATTGATGCCTGATTTAGGAAAAGATCTTTGTATGTCTTTGCATTTTGCACGGTCGAACCCATTGCAAGGTAGCGGGACATAATCTTTCTGAGCAGAAGTGCTACTTAAGAGGTTTCTGTATTGCAAATCCTATCCTTTAAAATCCTAGCCACAACTAGCAGACCTGTAAAGTCTCTGAAAAATCATCATTCTTGATTTTATTTGTTTCTTTGTTTCTTTGCTTTTAAAATTCCATTACCTGTAATATGAAAGTAAAATCCTCAAAAAAAAAGCCTTGACAATATTAGTGCTACATCAAGAGGTTATGGAATGCTAGTTTAATTTGATGATTCTGTTGATTTCCAATTCTGAGAATGGCTATAAAAATAGAAGTGACCTTTGTTTTCAGTAGAATTACTTTAATTGCTTCAACCCTTCAAAAGCAAAATCAATTTTACTCTAAATCAAGATGAATTTTTATGATTTTTACGAAACCTTTTTCCCTCCTAGTTTTTAGCCTGATTTAGCATGCAAAAGAAGACTTGTTTGAAACTGCTGTTGTTGCTAAGCATTATTATGATGGTGGTACTTAAGCAATCCAACAGGGTTTAAAGCTGCATTGTAGGAGATATACAAACTCATAACAGTAGTCACACCCTGTCCCAAAGAGGGCCAAGACATAAAAAAGCGTAATGAGGGTGAACACAAACAAAGTAAGCTGTGTGGTGATGAGAATATCATAAGGGAGGGAAAAAATTCAGAGGAAAGAAGGATTTTAAAGAGGTGTGAGACAGAAGAAAATAATATTCTTAGACGAAGATATTTGAATTTCAGATGTCACACAGTGAAAGAGACTTGACAAGTTAATTTTACAGAATGAGGAGGGCCAGAAAATCAGAGATGATGATCATTTGTCTCTGAAAAAAAATTAAATTAAATAATTATGTCTCATATACATGCGTATTATGAGTAAAAAAACACCTCCATGCATCTTTTAAATTTATTGAAGAGTAAGAGTGAAAAGACAAATTAAAAGTATTTTAAATCTAAAATACAGTCAAACAGTGACTTGAGTAATATATTTGTTTTAGATTTAGAGGGTAATAATAAGGGGTAAAAAGTTTGTGAGTCTTTTGTTATGTTTAAAATGGTAACAGCTCTTAAGGAAGACCAAGACAAAGGGATGGTCTTGAGCAGTTACTGTTCTTATTGGTGGAGCCTGATTTGTTCTCACCAATGAGTCAGAAGAGAGTAATGGAGAAAAGGCCAGCTGAGACAGAGAATATCAGGTATCTGCTTTTCTCCTGAATCAAGTTGTAAACAAGAGTTGGCAGTGGCTGACTACGCAGTAGATGCTAACGTCTGTATGCAACTCGACTCAGGACTAAAACAGAAACAGGGAACATGCTAGTAAACTATCTTCCAGTCCATCTTTTCCATGTTTTTAGTAAAATATAACAAGCTTTCTAGGACTTTCATTACCTCGCATAAATGAATAATATAGACCCTTGTACCAATACTGAGAAAAGACCAGGATATGCAGTTAACAAGAAGTAGTACAGAGAAATTCAAGTTTAGGAATTTAGTCATTTTATCAGATTTTCCTACCTAGAGGTATATTAAGGGCAAACAATGTGAGTGCTAATTGTATTTAGTTTCCACAGAACAGTCTCTCCAGTTTTAAAGTCTGTAACTGAAAAATGCAGAGGAGAATCATATTTACTATTCTCCATCCTTACATTCAGTAGGTCTATGCTTCACCCAATTCTGCCTCTCCTATGCCATGTAGTATTGAGTGGAATCATATGCAAATTTAAGCTGAGTGTTTTATTTAAATTATTTTTATTAACCAAACATCGTGTTAAGCTCAAAAATATGTAATAAGCTATTTTAAGAAAAATACAGAAATAACACAAAAAACATTAGCATACAGCACATTATCTGTACTTTATGAACCATCCTGATTTAGCAGGCAGCATAGTCTTAATAAACTCATTGCTTCTCTTTTGGGAACTGCCTATTCGGCCAGCAGGTTTCTTAATTGGGAAAAGTTTTAAGACCCAGTAGTATTTATGCAAGGGATAATATTTGAATTTGGATAAGCAAAATTGATTTATAAGAAGTAAACACGAATCTAATTTGCCGTACAGATTAGAGATTATGATACAAGGCTCAAACTACACAAAATCAGTTATTTTTACCTTTTCCCTATCAATGTATTTTGAAAAGTTCTCTGATAAGACCAACAGTTTCAATATTAATGCACAGTATATATTTGACTTCCAGATGTCATTGTCCAGAGAACTATTCAGCAAGTCACTCTGAATCTACAGAAGAGGATCTCATTCTCTTTGAAAAATGGGGAGGCTATTGTAGAGACAAGCTGCAGATTAATTTGAACTCTTGACCTAGAACTAGTGAGCAATCTATATAAGATGGACTGTACTTAAAAGAGGAGTCATCTCGTGAACTCCAATCATAGAAGAAATCAATAATCCAGTTCATATTAATCTGAATAGCTCAGTAGGGAAAATACTAACTATCAAAGAAATTAGAATTATGTGTTACTTCTTCAAGAAACTTTTTATGCAGCTAGGCTGTCCATGGGAAATGAATTCACTGATGTGAAAAAGGATTTGAATCCATTCAGTACCATTAACATTAATAGGTGTTGTACATGCAAGTATCCAAAACATCAGCATGACAGGAGAGTATCAATTGGGTATAAAAGCCTTCTTGTAACAAGGAAATTGTTAGTTCCTCTCGGTAACAAGGCAGCAAAAGAAACTCAAAATGTCTAACAGAATGCTCTCTGAGCACCTCTTAATTGGTATCTGTGACTGAACCATGAGATATCATCTCTTAAAAAATGCTGTTGCCTTCTCAGTCTACACAGCACTGCCTTAACTATGTAACAGAAGTTGTTTCTAATTGAGGGTGACATTACACTGAGAATGATAGCCAAGGGTTACAGACAGTCTCCACCTTTTTTTTAATGTAAGTTAAATTTGTGGTTTAACCAAATGTATTCTGTAGCACACTTTGAAATGTTCAGATTAAAACTATTCACCACGAGCAAGTTAACTATTTTGAGTTAATGCTTAGTTGGCTGAAAATGTAAAATTAAAATCTCCAGGCAACTTTTAAATAACATCTCCCCACTCCCCCAAAAAGAAACACAAAAAAAACCAAAAAAAACCCAACCAAACAACCCCCCAAAGCAAAACAAAAAAACCAACCAAACAAAAAACAACTAAACAAAAACAAACAAAGAAACGAACCTAATCAGAAAGCGAGTCAAAACCACAAAAAATACCCAGAATAGCCAAGCAGCTTAGCAAGGAAGTTTTTTTGCCTTTACTCATAAAGTACCTGCAATTTCTCTCATCACACAGTTATTTAAAAGGTTTTTTTGTTGTTTTAGCTAATTATTTTCCTAATTCCTTGGATATTTTTTTTTCTATCCATGGAACTTGGGTGCATTAAAAGAACATGAGGTTCTGTCATGAAGAACATATCAAAGAAATCAATTTAAAGAAGTCTCTAGTTTCAGATTACTGGAAACATTAGTGTTCCTTAATTGATCATGGAAGCTGCCAACCTGATAGTATAGTTACTACTAATTCTACTGGCCTTTATAGGTAGACTATAATTTCTGTATAATTTCTGAGGTTCTGTAGGAAATAGAGTCTGTTATGCAGAATAATCAAAGCATCTATCTGAGTGCTCAAGAAAAAATATTATTTTTAATCTTTTTTTTTTTTTTTACATGAGAATTCTGTATAAGAAGCTGAATCAGCCATATGGGTTATATCTTGTTATGACACAGATCAATTGTTTTCTGATGTGATGTTCTTTTAAAAAATGATGAGTTTGGACATCATCAAATGAGTGCTTAAGCTTGCATATTGACATCATCTAGCCCACCTCCAATTGAAAATATTTACTTCTTAAAAAGATTTACCTAGGTCTTTTCTCCCACACATTTTCAAACACAAAGTTCCTACCTTGCTTCCAAATTCTCTTCCTTCCCTCAGATGCATTTATACACTATGAATACAGTATAAAATGTGACATTTTATACTGTATCAGGAAGCTTATATCAGGAAGTCAGTAACATAGCATTTAAAAATAGCTATGCAATGAAGATGTTGAGTGACTCCTGTTGGGACTCTGAACCCTGCTCAAGTGGGTCTCATCTCTAAACACCTATGTACCTCTAAAAATGTTGTTCAAACCTTAATATTTTTCTCAATATACAAATAAATATCAAAGGAATTGCTATCTTGATCATAGAAATAATTTCCATACTGCATCAGATATAATTCTTCCTTCCCAAATAGAACTAAAATTGCCGCATAATATTCACCTGCAACAGGGTAGCAGAAAACCTAACCACAAGAGAGGAACCACTTTGTCACATAGTCTAGGAATTTTTCAGCAGAGGAAGTTTTTCTTTTATATCGCATTAATGCACTTAAAATTAATTCTGGACATAGATTTCTACAAACTATTTACGATTTCTAAGGAAAAGGAATATTAATACATCCTACCATTGTGGTCTTTTGTGAGAAATGGCGTGAGAAGCAGAATGAAAAATTTACATCCCTAATTCTAGTCTTGTTTACAGATACATTTTAAAGCCTTGTAAATCAATAAAGTTGACTGGATTTTTGCCAATTTTCCAAGGAGTAAAATTTTACACTATGAAAACTACACTGTAGTTTATTTTACTGACTACAAATATTAGACATTGTTCATGATCAGCTACTCCAAATCCTTTTGCTTCATGAAATGAAGTATTAGCTTATGTAGTATTATCCAGTAGAAAACATAACAGAGAGGCTGGCTCTTCATGAGGTATTACATACCCTTCTTTCCCAACCTTATGTATTGTATTGATTGACACATGATGTAAGGGTATTTGGAAAGCTGGACTTGTTTTTAGCTGTTCTGTTCTAAGTTTCTATGATGACCATGGACAACCCAAGTTTATCTGTGATTCATTTATTTGTCTTTGAAGTGGAAACATTGAAGTTTTCATTCCAGTCTTAGATTACAACTCTTCAGGCCAAAGTCTACCTTTTATTTTGCATATGTACAGTACAAAATACTGCCAGAAAAAACATTAGAAAAACACTGCTAGAAAAAACAGAAAATCAGCAACAACATTATAATAGTAACAATAACAATAATATTAATAGCACATCTTTATATGCAATATGCATTGATTATAGTAGTCTCTAGGCTGAAAAAATCTGGAATACTTTTCTAAGGTACTATGAATTTAGTGGAATCTTACAATTTTGCTTATATTTTTGCTTCTTTCTTTGTGTTTTATTTAGGGAAATTTAAGCTTTTCTTGTGTGGAGCCACATACAGTGCCTGTCTTTTTCAATGCCACCAGTTACCTTGAGGTTCCTGGTCGTCCAAGCCAGGATCTGTTTTCGGTCAGCTTCCTTTTCCGAACCTGGAATCCAAATGGACTTCTTGTCTTCAGCAACTTTGCGGATGACCTGGGAAATGTTGAAATTGATATAAACGAAGGCAAAGTCAGTGTCCACATCAATGTCACCCAAGTGAAGAAGAACCGGATAGACATCTCGTCAGGTAAGTGTGAGGGTTTTTTTTTTTAAGTTTGGTATAATTTTTGTTGGTGTTGTTCAAAAGCATCATGTACCTAAAACTTAAAACAATAATTTTACAAAATTTAAAATTTATATTGCAACTGCATTAAATCCTTTATTGTATGTTTCGCTGAGTAAGAGATATAAGAATATGAAACAGTTATTAGATTAAAAAAGAAGATATAAATATTCTTATTCTGTCAAGAAACCCAGAAAATATATCACCCATTATGTATAAGGCAGTGTTGCTTCTTTTTGCTTTCTTCCACCTGTCTTGGAGTTTTCTCTGCAAAAATATTTCGTTTCAAAAGGGGAGTGTACTCAATTTTTTGAGAGTAGCCTAAAAATTAGGCTGCTTCTATTACTTCCCAATAATTAAGAAACTCTCATTAAAAGAAAAATTATCCATTTTTACCATAAATATTTGTATGGACTTTTTAGATTTGCATAGTTATCCTGGGAAAATGTTGATTTAGTTTAATACTTTGTTGTTAATTGTGTTGCAACAGGCGTTTCAGTGCCTGTGAAATGAATTTTGTGTCTGAACATAGGAAAGCAAGATATGGCATCTGCCAGGGAAGGCTGGAGAAGGATCTCTGCTGTTGTACAGCAAATATCACAGCAATCTTCTTGTTCTCTTATGCAGGGAATTAACAGATGCATCATATAAAACTACTGAGCTTACTAGAAGTCAAAATGGTCTGCCTTTGACACAAAGACCTTTGACCACTCTGGTCCTATAGATACAAGATGCACACTTTTTTAATTGATTATTTTTAAAAGCTGACAAAGCAGGATTTTGCATAGTCAAATATGCAGCCTTCTATGTTATTACATATGTAGAGTATGAATAATTCTATAGGGTATGAATAGACTTCTGTCTACTAGAAGGAATGAAGCCAGGTTACCACAGAGAACTAGACTAACTAAAACAGCATCCTATATGCAAATGTGTTTTCTGTTTCATAGCTTTGCTGTACTTACACCTGCCACTTGTAATATCACATTTTCGCAGCAGGAAGTTAAAGTCTCTCTTAGTCCTTATTCTGTGCACCTCTCATAATTTACTAACTAGCTAAGTAGCTTTTAGTGTCAGCTTTCCACATTAACATGGGGACATCAGTACTTCATTCTGGGCAGTCTAGTGCTGGCTATCGAAACAGTAGTTGAACTGGCTGGCAGGAATTATGAGAGAACTGTAAGCTGATGTGCAGGTGGCAGAATTTGTTCCTGCATATCTCTGCAGTAAAGATGCTGATATGGAACAGAGTTCTGGTTTGCCTGGTTTTATTTTTCGTAGTTCTCCTTAAATACCTTAAAGTTGCATACACTGACTCAGGGAGCTCTAACTTAGCATGAGCAGAGTTCATATAAACAGGAGAACCTAGCCTTCCCATTTGTCACATATAGTTAAATTCCCACCTTTCTCACTGGTAACTGGGCACGGCAAACCTCCTTACTAAACTACTTTATGAAGTGCTTCTTGATGACTAAGAGGGATCAGACAGTAGATGAAAAAGATTTTCTTGTTGACTTGACAGAACTTTCATATCTAATTCATTTTAATATTTTGTTTAAGGAGAGAAAGGCAGCTGCAAATTTATATATTTGATGACACTTTACAGAAGTAAAAATTAAATAATGCATAGAAAGCACAGTTAAAGCAACTGCGCTTCTAGCCTCCACAGTAGTACATGGACCTGTGTTTACTACTTAGCAATAGAATCAGCAAGGTGAATAGTCTATAGGACAGTGTAAAAAGTTTTGTAGACAGCGGTAAGGTTTAGAGGCAAGAACATCAAATAATCAGCAAGCAGAATCTATTAAGCAGACTGTTAAGAAGGCTGTGAGCTACTACTAATCTGAGAAACCAGAAATAGGTTTGTACTTCATTTTTTATGCAAATTACTTCTACTTATTCTGTTATATACAGTGAATGGAGGGATACAATACTCTACGGTGATCAAATAGCACGAATGAAAAAGTTTTACTTCTGTGTAAATACAGTGATTAAGAGAAGTTACATAGAATGCTGTGGAAAAACATTTGGATCAATTGTAAGTGATTCACTGGAATCATGAAGCAGACATTGCTCTGCATTTAAAATCACAGAAATTGAGAGCTGCCATCAGATAGTCTGTTCTTAGCAGTTTTCTTTGTCTCCCATAGATCCTTCCCTGCTGTCTGTTCTGTATTTGTCAGGGATCATTTTTTCACAGTGCTAGCAGATCACAGCAAGAGTGCTTATGTCCTATTGAATGTTCTCCTTTGGTCTTCCAATAGACTCTTAATTGTTCTTTCATTTATTTAACTGCACATCCTGCCTGCTGAAGATTTCACTGTATTCAATTTTTCATTAAATTCTCTGTTTCCTGATCAATCTTCTTCATCTTTATTGACAGGATAAGTCATCTCAAGACTTTATTCTTGGACTATGTAATATAAAAATTATATTGTTAAAATTATGAAAATGGTTTTGTGTATCTGAAGCTTCTGCACTTATTGTTTGGAGGTCAAAATTATCTTTAGCCTAAGTATGAGATATTCCTGTCTGTCATGCCTTAGTTCCCTCTCTTATTCTATTGTTGCTGCTTTTAAAATGCCACAGGTAGTTGATGTTAGCATTAGCAATGTCTAGATAACTTTCTATAGATCACTTCTTTTTTTTTCCAACATACATTTTATTTTCTTCTTTAAAGATACTAGATACTGTTTAACTTGTGCTCTGTTTGTGCCTTCAGTTACTTTCAAACCACAACCTCAGTTCTATGCATTTGATTAAAGCAGTTAAATCTATCCATATTATGAAAATTTAGTATTCATTTTATGTGTGCTGAAACAAATCAGGGATGAATACATATCTTATAGTCTAATATGTCTGAATTCTGTGTTACAAATGAAAAACAACAGACTTGTGCTGAACTGGCAAACCAGAATCTCAGATTTTACTTGACGTGTCTGTAACTTGTTTAACAGTGACCAAACAACTAGTCCATGCCCTGTCCTGGACTTCAGACAGGTGAATGGTAGAGACAATAAAGAGAAGGTAGAAAACAGTAATAAATTTTTTACATCAGTAAGATGTACACTCTGATGTCCATAACAAAATGCTGAGTGAAACAGAATATTTTATGTTAATGTGCAGTTGAGCCTTCAGTTTGTAGTACATATGAAAGGGACAAAAGAGATTAGTCCTTGTAGTTAGAATTACTGTCTGATTTTGCTTACTGAGCAAATTATTTCCTTTTTTTTCATGGTCTTGCCAATTGGACCTTCAAAACAGGTCTCTAAACAGTAAAAAATTCCTTCCCTACCCTACCCTGCCCAGCATTCTGTTAAGCATTCAGTAAGCACTGTTTACCTGTGAACAGACTGGTAAAACTGTTTTACAAAGTCAACGACTTTGATTTTATTTTTTCCTACATCACTCTCATTAAGACACTACTGCCATTTGATTGATGAGAGTTATGTTAATAAACTTGCTGTTAGTAAGGGGAAAATCAGGTCCGCTGAGACCCGAAATAAAGTTTTAATTAGAAAAATAAGCTACTGACTGTGCAGAATTACATAGGTGAAATACTTAAAGCTTGTGTATAAATCAAGAGTTAAACATGTTATTGACTTTTTCTCTGCAGAGTAAACTGTGATTAATATCTTCACAATTGTATATGTCCCAGAATAGGCATTAATAATAGGAGAGAATCTCAGAAAACTGTCAAGAGATTTATCTTTACTGCTCCATATGGTTTTGACTAAATTCTGCTTTTGTCACTATGAGATTCACACAAACTCCCTATAACTTGTTGGATTTACCCAAGGGATTGATGGAAACAATGCCAGGCTGAGAAGATGGAAGAAAGAAGTGTTCTTGCTTTTAGGACTTTTTAGAAGAATATTTCCAATATAGTTTTGCATACTAAAGGATTGTGATATTCTGCTACAGTTTAAAAGTAATTTAGTTTAATATAAACTACCTGTTTACCCTAAGAACCTACTTAATATTTGTGATCTTGCAAGAATAAGTTGCTGTTGAAGTTGTATTTATTTATAAGCTTTAACAAGCTAGTGTCTTCTTTCTTGAGCACAGAAAAACCAGCAACTGTAAAATGTCATACTCCTAAATCCCTCTTAGCTATAAAAACTTCTATGAAACTTTTCCCAAAGCCACATGCAAATGCTGTTCAGAGCAGGGTTAAGCCACAGCCTGTGTCCCAATCGCCTCCTTTTGTTCCGCTTAGTTTTACCTACCTGCTTCAGCAACTTAACCCAAATACCTTCCTAATGAAACCGAACTTTTCTGAGGCTTTCAACATGGGAAAAAATTGGTAACTCATTAACAAACACACAGAGTATTGCTTTGCTCAAAGAAACAATAGTAACATTCAAAAAAATACTCATGAGGAATCATTTAATTGCTTTACAATGTTTTTTTTAAAGCAACCTCCAAATTCCTGTTTGAATATAGAATAGAACTTCTCTGCCTCTGGAGAAAAGGTGAAGTTTCCATGGTGGCAGATTCAAAAATAATTTTGATTTATGCTTTGCTTACTTTCTCACTTGTCTTTTCATAGCCAGCTTTGACCTTTCATATTTAAACATTCTCTGCTCAACTTAAATACTATGAGGATCTATGAAGCTCCCTTGGATTTTACCACACAATACAAATGATGAGTCATTGAAAAAGGACATAATCTCCCTTGGACCATAATATCTTAACAGAAAAATTTTCAATGTCGAAAATCTCCTGCCTTTAACTTGAATTTATCTGCTTGCAGCTCCTTTTTTTCCTGTTCCAACTCTATTAGTTAACATCTTGTATTAGCTGCTACTCAAGACTGCCTTCAGTTCCTCCTGTCAAGCATAAACTTATTAGAACTTTGGGTATGAACATCTTTTTGTCATATTTATCTGTATTAAATAAATCAGACTTCTCCCTGTGGAATCTCTGGGAAGCTTTCCACCCTTCTGTCTTTCTGCTAGATCTCAAGTCATCTGAATTGCAGTTCATTTATATTTTAGACCTTGGGTTAAGATAGCATCCTTCAGGCAATAAAATGTCTCTCTATGACAGATCTAAAGTGGTACTCTTCCAGTGACAATTCCCAGGGGCACTTTATGTGGGGATCGAGAAGTATTTTTGCCTGAGTTGCTAAATGAAGGCTTAAATAGGGAATGTGTATACACAGAGCAAAAGTGCACTTCTGGTGGGAAGATAACATTTCCCACCAGGTCTTTCTCATATTCCTGATAGTGAGTTATACACTGAACGTTAGTAAGTAGAAGCAGATACCCGTGAGGCACTTGTCAGCATGATCGAGATGAGAGACAGAAATTCTGTCCATGAAAGGCACATGATGACTTAACATCAGAAGAGTCTGAATGTTAGAAAATTAAATTCTTCAAGCCAATTTTGTCTCTCTGTTTCTCTCTGTATGTTTATTTTTGGCTATTGATCTTAAGCAGTGAATGCAACTGCATGAATAAGTATTTGCATTTTTGAATTCCACAGAACTGAGACACAGGTATGCTTATAGTAGTTATTATAATTTTTACGGCACATTTTTCTTGTAGTCTGTTTTAGCATCCTGGTACAGTAGACTCAAACCAATCAGAGCAAGAAATAGAGTTCTTGATTGCAGACTCTATTTTGCCTAAGAAAACTCATGAGTTTAGTTCAGGTTTTTGTGAATTCCACTTCATCAGTCACTGATTTTTGCTGGAGAGTTGCCTACCAAGCACAAGCTATGCATTCTAAAACACAGATGTACCGTTTTCAGATATGTCCCTGAGAGTAATTTAGCTGTTTGTTGGTTGTACTGGCTCCTTGCAAACATGGAGGAACCCCAGAATCAAGAAAGTAGGGTGCTCCCCTGGACAAGTTTCCTAAATTTATCCAGGAGACTGAAGTTCAGTTTACGTGTTTTGACCTCATTTCCTCTGGGCTGTAGGACAGAGGTTAGAGAGAACCTCTGCTAGTCACTCTCTATATTAGCAGCTGAAGATGAAACAAGTCTTTTTACAACTACTGTTTAAGCATTGAATTTTCCTCAGGGGAAAAAAAAAACAAAAACAACTGGAAAATTATTAGTTAAATGATAATTTTAACTTACTGCTCAAATGAGTGTAATTTATGTGAGAGGATCTGGATGATACTAGTTGGAAACTTACCCTTCTAATTTTTTTTTTTTTCATTCACTATGGTTTACAGGAAGTGGAATCATTTTAGTTGCTTTCTATGTTGCCTTTTCCTACTGCGACCACATCAGTTATTGCTAGTCTGGTTCTAGTCAAGTCTGAAAATTTTGATTTTGACTGATGAATGAAAGATAAACCCCTTAGCACTGAATGCTACAGAGGTACCTAGTATTTTGAAGTTACTTTAGTAAGAACATAGATTTTTACTTCAGTGGATTCTATCTGCATGTTTTTGTGGCACACCAGAGAGCATGAAGAGACATGTCTTTAACACTTGGTTTAGCAAGCCAAGGATGTTTAGTTAAAACAAGCACTGCCTCTTGGATCAGAAAGATGGTGATGTTGGAAAGGACATTGCAAAATACACTTTTGTTTGCATTTTAAACTCTTCCAGGTCTTGTATGTTCTGATTGACATGAATTTGTTTTTTTTTCCATTATTACTTTCCTTTTAGATTAGTTATAAAGAACTAAAAAAAGGATATGATAGAGGCAGGAGCCATAGTTATATTTGTTGTGTTTATGCACAACCTGACAGCAGTATCCCCAGGACAACCCTGAGTATTCATATAATATAAAGGAAATTAAAGGAATGTTTTCTAATATCCGAAAGACTGAATATGAGAAATGTTACATTCTTTCCCCCAGTATAGTAGTTTGCCATCTCTACCTCCTCTCCCATAAAGGTGTTTTTTTGAGAAAGCCTTTTTCCAGAATTCACACACCTGTGCAGAACAAGGCTTGTCATAGATTGCAACAGGTGGCAGCTGCACCATAATGTCAGCCAGTTCTTTCAGCAATGGCATGAGTGCCTTCCAGAACCATTGGCTTAAACTTACTAATTTTGTGAAAGCCTGGTTTGCAGTTAATGACAGGATGTGGTGGTTCCTATAAACTTTTCCGTAGATGTCAGTACTACTTGAGAAATTCGATTGGACTTCGTGTTGTGCTAGCTTTTTAATTCACCATGTAGATTTATTTTTCCTTCAAACTAGTGAGAAAATGTAGGAAATCTATTAGAAGTCTGGTTTTGCTTCTATTTCAGAGAGAAGTAGTTGACTGAGCACATCTAACCCTGTAATGGTCCAATAAAGTTAACATGATCCCAGATATAGAGGCAAAACCTGGAATGATTTATTGAACACACGAGTGCTACTTAAGGGTCTCGGGGGCTTACATGCTAATGAGGAGGCAGGGGTATTCTAAACAGGGGTTTCCACAATCTATTAGCATTTTCAGTAACAGGGGTGATAGAAGGGGAAAAATGATTTTACATTTCTCAGATACAGTATTTACAATTTGGGGAAAAAGGTTTGATATTTCCAGTAAGGAGGGTTACATTGGGGAAAGGTGGTCAGCTTTACCCAAAAGAAGGATTTACACAGGGAGGGAGAAAACAATGGGATATCTGATAGCATCAAGCAAACTCTCTCTACATCTTGCTGGGGGAGATCAGGGCAATGGATCTTGTCTGGTCTTTTAGATGGTGTTTTTTTCCCCAGCCTCTGTGGACCAACACTTCCTGTTTAATCCTAGCAATTCTTTTTCTGCTGATATTCGAATTTCGGACTGCAACATAAGCCAGCGTATGATTAATCATTTGTCAGAACTTAAAGATATACTGCAACTGCCTATTTAGTCTGGCAGTTCTGATAGTCTGTAAATGGCAATGAGTAAGTGGAGTAGTAGAGAGTAAAAAGAATGCACTCACTTTTTAATTGATAGTATAAGTTATAGCCAGTGTATGTGTGTATATGTACCATTGTGCATATAGCTATGTATCAGTAGGAGAATTTACTCAGCTAATTTGCCAGCTATGCACAAACTTCACAGACCATCGGTATTTGGTCAAATAATAAAACCATTTGAATGAGTTGAGAAGACCCTTGGAGATCCTTGTTTCATCTCAAGGTCCTGTTGCTATGGCTGTCCTCTTTGGAAACAGGCTGCATCACTTCTAATATCATCTTTCAACTGCATCAATAGTTTCTCTGCCATCAGCACCACGATCCAGGAATAGTTCATTGAATAGACTGGTCTGGAGTCTATTACAATAGACAGTATGAACAAAGGAGATCTTAACTCTGCCAGACTGGCTTGTCCTCCAGTACTTCTGTGCAAGAGTCTGTCCCCTTACAGGCTCTCGTGCTCTTTCCTTCCCCCCTGCTCCACCTCCTACCCCTTTCTGTAGACACAACATATTTTGGGTGTCATGGCTTAAAAAGTGCAAATATCACAGAGTATGGGGTGAACTTATTATTCACCACTTCATGAAGAGATATCCATTTTTAGAACCAAAGCATTCACAATGTGTCTCAGACCCAAAGAAGGACATGCAGGGTCAAGGGCAGAGCCTGAACTGTTATGGCAAGACTGCTGTAACTGTGATCATGTAATGCTAATCACATGACAGGCATGAAGCAGTTAGTGTTGTGCGTGGCTTACACAGGGTGGGCACATGGGACAATAAGATGAGACCCCAGAGAGTGGCTACTGTTCCAGAGACACCTCCACATGCTGCATGGTGGGGACAGAAATGGAGGGACCAGCCATGAGCACTGCAGATGTGAGTTGTGTTGGGTGAACTGTCCAGGGGAACATGGATCATTCCTTGGGCCTGATTGTAAAGACAGCAGAGACACAACCTGTGTTGTTTCAGAAGAAAAAACCACAGCAGAGAGTGTGCAGACTAGAAGGTGGCTTACAGATGTAGAAGCGAAGGGAAAGTTTGCAGCTTTGGAAAAGTATCCTCCTTTACTTCAAAGTTCATTGTTTTAGAAAAAACTTTCGTAGGCATAAAACCTTATTGGGACAGGAAAATGGTTGTTAGGGTTTTAAAAGAAATTAGAAGAGGGGAAAAGAAAAAATACTGGAGACCCAGTCTCCGCTTAAAACATAAGACAATTATTTTCTGTACACTTAAAAAAGGTGTTTAGGGACAGACTGGGAAATCAAACGTCATGAACGTGTACTATGTAATAGTGTTTTTAAAAAAAGGGTACAGAATTTCAGGCAGGGGGCTACATAACAGTGTGCAGAACCACTGTGGTATGAAGCTATCAGCTATGTAAATTAAACCTGCCTGTGCTCTTTTCACCTCTTTATCTTCTCCAAATGCAAGGGAAAAGAATTTTCTTTACTTTTAAAGTCTACATTTGCTGCATTTGCACTTTGAGTAAAAGCATGAATAATCTGTGTAGTGCAAATGTCCTTGCAAGTCATTTGAGTTTACCAGGATTTTTGCAATTTTTAATTCTTAATCTTATTTATCACTAATCCTTGGGTAGGTGTCCCACAACATCTCTAGCCAATTACTTACAGGAAAAAAATTAAAAATCATTGTAATATCAAATGCCATTTTGGGGGAGGAGGGGGGAACATGTCAGGCATGGAACTTAAATTTGTGTGCTGGGAACTGACACTCAATATCTTCTTTTTCATTGCTATTCAGGAACCTGGGAAAAATAGATTATTATCTGTGACAGGTTTCTGGCAGTCCCTCTTGGTTTGACAGTGTTATTTTAGAGAGAAGAGAGAGTCACTTTTGTATATAATGAAAGGAAGAGTTGTCAAGCATCCATGCATATTTTATGTTGCATAAAACTTAAGTGCTAGAGGAAAGATTCTGTTTTCAGTCATACCATTGTAAATTCATAGTGCTTCTGCTGACCTCCTGGTTTGCATCAATGACATCTAGCTCAAAGGATGAATTTCATCTTTTACACAAGCAATGCAGCTCTTCTAAGTCAGCTTGGCCTTTGCTGTTTTTTTTGGTTAGCACAGTCATGCACAACTGTTATGTGTATCGTGGCACTTTGGCATTTTCTACTGACATTGACAGAAGTAAAAGCAGTTTCTATCAAAGTGCTTCCTTCAAATGGCATCATGCACCGTGTGCACTGTCTATTTTTTTTTGCAGCTTGGTTGACAGAAGTGGTTATTCTTTGCTAAAAAAATAGATTTGGGGAAAAAAAACCATTTTCTAGTTCTATGTTGCTTGCTCTGCCTTTACTTTGGTCTTGTAAAAGATGGTGAATCCCTTCAGGCATTTTTGTACATTACTTCTTTTCATTTCCAAATGTTGCTGAAGCAGCATCACATGAGCACTGAGGTGAAACAGAGCAACCAAAGTACTTTGGTTTCTATAAGCTGAACAGCAGATGATATTGTCTTTAAAAAGCTTACTCATTAAGTTTATATGTTTGATTGGGGAAAAAAATCTCAATTCTCTTAGTGTGAGGCAGCCACTATAAAATACATAATTTTAGCACTACCCAATTTCTACTCAGACACTGTTCCACGGAGGACAAATACTAAAAATTCTACACATATCCTTTGTAGAATATTTACTTAGTAAAGAAAAACGTGTTTAAAGGCATGACTTCCCCTATGTCTTTTCCACGAAACATATGTATGTACAACATTTTAAGGATCTATTCTTTTAAAATGCAAAAAATTGCTTTCTTTTCTTTTTTTCAGATTTCAAATAGTGGGATGTTATATTGCATGCTCTCAAGAATAAAGGTTTCATTGATTAACCTTTTGTAGCTCTTTTAACAGCTCATTTTATGCATATTAGCACACGCATTAAAACCAACTGCCAAGTGGAATCAGCTTTTCCACAGCACTAGCACAGGATTTCTAGCAGAGGAAAATAGCATTCTTAACGTTTTCGTAATAGCAGATCCCATGTCTCTCAGTTCTGGAATTTGCAACACAAAGCTGATATTCTTGACACTACAGAATTTGGGAAAGAATAACGTGGTGCAGAGTAATCTATAGGAGGGTTAGACAGGTTTCCATGGTGTTGGCAACAAGTGATGTTTCATCAAATTTGCTGTGTGATAAAGCTTTGTCATATGCTATAAAACACTATCTGGTCCCGGGGGGATGACCTTCATGTTCTGAAGCATCCTCCAAAGGTACAGAACTAGGCAGAAAACAGCTCTGCATTCTTTACCTTCCCAGGCACCTGTGAAACACACAGACACACACACACACACACACATACACATATATATATACCTATGTATATATATATATAAATAAAATAAGCAGAATGTTGTTTTACTGGGAGACCACTGTAAAAAACAACAACAAAAGCAACCCTCCCCAAAAAACCACCACCAACAAACAACAAAACCCCCAAGAAATTACTAAAACATTTTGTTTTCCTTTGGCAGGATGACACTGAGTTATATTTCTCTTGAACAAACTTGGAGCACAAAGAATACACTTACCTCTTCTCCCTTCTTATTTCTGGCTTTGAGCAATCCAATGCAAAGTGTTCTTTTCTGATTTTGTTTGCAGGAAAATGCTGTTATGAATGTGATGTTTGATTCATCTTTCTTTTAATATATTTCCTGAGGCAGGCCTTTATCTTTGGGAACTTTTGTTTGTGGAATTATACAGTTCCATTTTTTACTATAAATAATGATTATAATAAAACTATATTAATACTATTAACAAACTTTTATACTAATAATACTAATGTTACTTTTATTTTAGTAGTACTTTGGTTAGCTCTTTCTCGTATCATATTTTACATGCACAAGAGGAAGTTTTTCCTTTCATTTTAATTATCTATGGAAAGTGCATTTGTCTGTTCAGTTATGTCACCCAAATGTTGCAAAGTAGAATTATTTTCTAATACTATTAATAACTTTTGTCAAATTAATTTTCTATTTAAAAAAATGGATGAGTATTGTCATAAAAGTGAGGAGCAAATTGTAGTAGGTGTAAAATTAAAGAACGTACTCTTTTGGGGGATCATTGACATCATTACAACAGAGCTGAATAGAATGAAATCATTGCATTCAATAGCTGAATTTCAGCTACTGGATCAAAACTTTAAACTCAGGTCTGGTTTTGTCATTTTTAAGTTTAACCAGGATTTTAAATATCCATAGTCATAAGCAAATATGAAATCTTGTTAACTTAAAGTTCTGATTACAGTGACACACAGAAGTAGTAACAGGTTATGAAACAGTGCAGTAGATCAATGTTTTGCCCATTGTGTTTAGTGATTCACATATAACATACAGGAGTCTGAAGCAGCCATTTGTCTCCACTCAAAACCAGTATAGTCTCTTAGGAAACCTGATATTATGTTGAGTTGTTGAGCACCTTGATAGCTGCCATGTATCCTCAGTTCACATTGGAAATGGCAGAAGTTTCCAATGGTACATAGTAGTGGAGAGCCCAGAAAAACTATGATGCTGACACAGCCCTGAAGTCCAAGTCTTGGGCCAAGTTAAATCAAATGAGAATTTGAATCTGAGAAAAGCTTTGCAATACAGATTTTTTTAAAACCTAGTTGTTTGAAAGTTACTCTGCAGATTATCTAAGTGCAGCAGCAAGAGGTCCAAGAATGTGCAAGGTCCTTTCCTCTGAGTATTCATGGCAGCTCACACCATGTCAATGATGCCTGTCTGGTGCTTGTCAGTACTGTCAGTACTCAATGCCTGCCTCTGGAAGTTCTATTTTCAGTTTATTCCATATTCATTTAATGTAAAAGGCAGGTAGGGGAGTGACAACAGGGATCAGAAGGCCTTTTTCAAGAACCTCACTGGTTATCATTTGATCCTTTGAGATTTAGCCTGTCAATTTAAAAACTTTATGTCACAACATTTGAAGGTTTTGCATTGCAAAGAACTGGTTGGGGATATAAAAACTGACTAAGACCTACAGTTCCATACTCTTAACAATCTGATTATTTTTAGTTTGAAAGTTAATTTGAATCTGGAAATATTGCTACCTCAAAAAGGAATATAGCACATGTATTTTTTCCACATATAAATTAGTAATATTCAGTAGAAAAATACTCTGATTGGTCTTATGAATGTTCTTTTGATCAAGCAGCAAAAATAAAAACTGTTATTCATTTCAGATTAAACAGGAGTTCAAAATATTATGTCTTTCTATTTAGTGTGTCACAGATTCATCAAAATAATAAAAAATTTTGTTGTGACATTTTCTTCAAATAGGACATTTTAAAAGATTGTCACTGCACAGGGTAGAGGACTGGTAGAGGAAATCTAGTAGGGTTCTACCACCTTTACTCTTGAGAGACTGTCTGACAGGTTACAAGGAAATGCCACTTGTCACTCATTATCATGTGTCAGGACTCACCTGTTCCACTCTGAAAGGGAAGGGGAATGATATTTTAAGACTCTCAGGAAAAGATGCCATTGACACTAAACTGTCAAACTTGCAAGGGCCATTGAGGACAGTACACAAGGTAAAAACTTACTAAAATAAAACTCTTGGCTTCTACAGATATAAGCTCTCATGTTAAAAGAAAGCTCTGCAGTATTCACTCATTTCCAGTCTGTTTAAGCACAGAGGAGTTACATCTCTATGAATGTACCCATGAACATACACAGACACCAGTCCTTACCTTGTGCATCACACTAACTTTAAAATCAGTGTCAAAGCAGGCAGGATCCTAGAGAATAAACACGGAGATTTTTCTTTATACTTTTCTTTGTCATTCAAGAAGTTCCTGAAACACAAAGTGGGAAAGAGTTGTAGCTCTGCAGAAGGTATATAAGAATATCAGTCTGTACCTCTTTTCCTTCCTCCTCTTGTTTCAGGTGAGAAAAAACAATTAAAACTCAAGAGATTTGTCTATTTTACTCCTTATTGCTCAGTGAATAGATAACTTTAAATTCTGTTGCACTAATAAAATTACTGTGGGAATAATGCATGATACACCATACTACTTAGGAATGGGACATGGTTCTGGGTAAATGTTTAGCTCATCCTTATGTATTTCAGTATTTGTAAAATGTTTTGTGTTGTAGAAGGACATTAAAAAGATGTGCTGAGTGTGTTGGTTTTGATATTTTTTTTTAAATTAGGAATGACCATAATCAAATTTTAATGTTGTAAAATCAAACATAAAGAAGTTGTTTTCTCATTGAAAATATGCTGAGTTACATTTCTTGTCCTGTACCACCATAATCACTCTTTGAAATTATTTTCAGAATAGTAGCTATGATGGAAAAATCCACATAAAATATGTATAAGGTAGCCAAATTTCATGTGGTTGCTATATATATCTCTTCATGCAGACAGAATATTTTTAAGATTTTACTAAATTTTGTCCCTGTAGAATCAAATAATTAGTATAAATAAATGAATTAAACACAGCACTTCTTCATTATTATTTATCATTATGAGAAACATATTGCACTTTGAAAAATAACTCTAAGAGAATACTTAATTTGCTTTGCATAAACTGATCATTGTTATATTGGATTGTGTTATAATTAACTAATATATCAAAAAGGGCTAGTATAATCAAATGCTTCTTCTTTTGCTTTTGACATGCAAACTCTTGCAATGTACAAACACCCAGACAGATGGGAAATGCATCAATTGAAAACCTGTCCTATGAAAGTGAATATTTAAAAAATCTTTCGGATTTTAGTGGGCTTTAACAGAATATTTACTCTATAGCATCTTTTTCTGCATTTCTACTTCATCCATCATCTGAAGCCTGACATAGTGTCAGTCTTCTGAGTCATTTTGGCAACAAATCAGGAAAACCCAAGTCATTACTCAAGGAAAGCATATGTAGAAGGTGGGGGAAGATGAAAGCAGCCAAACCAAAGTCTAATAAATTGTGTTTAAAACTTCATCTCTCTCTTACTTAGGTTTTGAAGGTACCAGAGAAGTTTATCCACAAGTTGGTAACCCTCAGGCTCAATATTCCTACTACCTGTGTGGTAGAGGAATTATCTAGATTGTCAGAATTTTTATGAAGCTGGCAGGAAGGAAAAGTCACAGAATTTTTAGGTGCAGACATCACAAACGTAAAGACATTAGGAGAATATATTATCCGAGGATAAAAATCTGGCCTTGTAACTGAGTATAAAACAAAATTAACAGGAGTAGTACAAAAAGACAAGTTTTAAAAAATCACAAGCCTAGTCCTTGCACATTGTGAAATGGCCTTTTAAGTTCAAACTGTGGTTTTACTTCCTGTTAGTTTCAGTTTCTGAGAACTCAAGAGTTTATCATGATGATTTTTTCAGTGCATTTTGTTTTAGTGGTAGCCGAGATCCTCTTGTAACCACTTTTCTCCAGGAATTCTGTCATTTAGTAAAGCCTAAGATACATTAAAATGTGATAAAAGCACAAGAAGCTAGTGGCATGAATTGCTGTCTGTTGTGATGGCTGGGAGCAATAGGTGCTACCTGTCTCTGCTGTTAAGTTTTGAGAGAAATCTACCTTTTCCGCTACTGGTTCTTTATTCTTCAAAAGGCAAAGTGAGAAGAAGCTTATGCTTCAGAAAACACTAAGAGAGGGATCATATGGGCAACTAGCTATGGACAGCTAAGGCTGGATTCTGTACCCATCCATTTCCAGCATTCTGCGAGAGCTGTATATAACAGACCTGATATATCAGGTGGCAGGTAAAGCTGAAAGGAAGCTTATTTTCTTCAACAGGGAACAGGATGAAAAAAAATATGTGGAGAGAGAGGGAGGAAGGTGGAATAAAGAGAATGAGAGGATCTTTTTATAGACAAACATGAAGTTGTGTGTTCTTACAAATAGGCTGAGGAGAAACATTTTATTTCCGTTAGCTGCAACTTGATAGAGGCAGCTCTCCTTACCCAAGTAGCTCTAGATTAATCATTATTACTTGTATGTTGCTATCAGTGTATTATGGGTATGCTAGAGTGAGTATAGGAATGTGAGATTAAGTATAGGCAAATGGCCTGACTGCATTCCTTACCAAGTTGGAGGGATAACTTTCATAGCCAACACTGAGCTTCATGATATGTTACACACATGTGTGATAAATAGTACCCTAGTAGGTTCATATAATTTATGTATGAATGTATGACATACAAAAGTACCTTTGGCTGAAATATAGACATGCCTCCAGTGACTAAAGTAAGTACTTGTCCAGAAGTGCTAAATTTTCTCATATGTTTGATGCAAACGTATTATAGAATAGCAAATTGTCTATAATCTTTATGAAACTATGAGGAGGGAAAGAGCTTACAATTCTCAGACAGAGATGTCCAAAGATTGAAAAGAAAAATTAGTTTTATCCAATTATAGGAAGCCTGTTCTTCTAAAGACATGAATGCAGTAGATAACATTCCATAAACTTACAGTCTTGCAGTACATGTCTATTATCACAGTTTTCTTTGTCATACTTCCTGCAGATTCAGATGCTAGAATAGATGGAGTATCCTTGGTTCAGTATGTGGTCTGTAGTAGTCACAGAATTTTTTTTGTAGTTTGTCTTTAGTACGGGTACTTGAGCTGACAACACAACATTCAGCATTGTTATGACTGATACCTAGTGCAATGGTTTTAATACATCACTGAGAGTGGGTATACTTATAAAATTTTCGATTTCCATGCCATAAAAATCTTAGACAATCATCTTTAACATTATATCTTTAATGGAGTGATTTTGATGATTCATGATTGCTCACTCTCAAAAAGTATCTCTCTGCATCATTATTTGTATCTAATTCTTTATTTACTCAGATCTATCTTTGAATCCATTTGTGGACCCCACCCTGTAGTAACATTCAGTTTTCCATATTTTCCATTAATAATATTTTTCTTTGCATCTTCTTTATTTTATATAAATAAATATATATTTGATATATGTATAATAATATATATTTATATTATAATATATATTTACATCTATATAAGTAAAAACAATCAAAATAGTATTATGAGAACTAAGAGAGAAGAGGGTCTGAAAAGTATAAAAAAATACTTATTTAAAAACATGGGTTGTTTCACAAGCATAACTAAATTTGGAAGAATATATGAATATTTTCTGAAAACATTTCAGTAGTATAGACATCAGGGAGGTATAACAGCTTTTTAAGAGAAAGAATAATTAATGGCATAATAATAAGTGGATATAAACCGGCCATGAATTACTTCAGACTATAATTCTGAAGAACAGAACAAGTAGAACAACAATGTTTTGGTGGGTCCAGATTGTAACAGCAAGAGCGAGTCCCATCTAGCCCTGAATTCAAAAATGTGTATTCCTGGAGAACAATTTCACAACTGCAATATAAAGAAAATTATGCTGGTTATTAGCATCCTTTCTCTTCTTGGCAAACTCATCTGGCAGAATAACTGTCTGGATTTATTTTTACAGTGCAAAGTTAAACTTAGAGTTAAATTCTGTCAAGTTTTTCCACTTGCTCAAAGTACACTAGTGTCTTGGTTTTTATTCACAGATGATTTGTACTTGCAGAAAAAAAAAAAAAAAAAGCAAAACTTACAATAAAAAACCCAACAAAACAACCCCAAACACAAAGGAAGCCTACTAAAATTATTTAAGCACATCGCCCCAGAAATAATACTACTGCCAGCTCAGTAAGCTATATACTACTATGTACTGCTTACAGACCTTTTCACTAGCCTTAATTTTCTTGCCAGGCTGGCTCCCTATCTTTTGGGCCAGATTTTCCAACCCTTGCATAAATTCTTTTATCTCTTCCACCCTATGCACTTAGCAAGCTCTTAAAATATGAACACCCATTGATCTTTTGTCACATACTGTATCTTTTTGCTTCTGTGGACATATGGGTCATTAAAATCCATATTTTTACCTACTCCATGTATTTAGGTTTTTTACCATTACTAGTTTTATTTTCTGCCCAGCAAAAGTTGTTCTTCCCTGTCTGTAATTTTCAGTCTGTTCTTCCTTCTTTACTCCTTTTGATTTCCTTTTTATTTGTAACAAGGGTAATTGAAAACACTAAAACTGATATTTGTCAAGTATATATTCGGGTTTTTTTGAGTTTTTAACAATCAACATGTTGAGTTAAAAGTATAGTAGGATTTCTTTTTGGTAACTCAGCACTATAAATTAATCTGGGTTTTAAGTAAGAAATAAAACAGTGGATTTTTTTCATCCAGATTTGCTACATTGGTTTGGTATTTATTATCTGGAATGTACTGACGAGTAGAGATGGGACTGAAATTCTCATAGGTACTACAGATAGCAGAAGAACAGCTACATAGGTTAACCTCTGCTGGTTTGCAAATACCAGAAATAGATATATAATCCTTCCATAAATAGTGATGTCTGTTTAATGTTATTAACATCACATATTTTTTAATGTCAAATCATCATAAAAAAGTAAGAGGCAGCTTTTCCTTTGGGAGCAGCAGGTCCATTCCACAGAATAGTGCACCCAACTGCTAGATAACAGTGTTATCATGGAGAGGGAGAGGTGACTCATGATTCATATTGATTCTAAATTTTCCAGTACACACAGTGTCTATAGGCAAATTAATATTTTTTTTAATTTATGTTTAGCTGTCTTTGTATATCTCACAGCATGGTTTCTCTTCAGAAACTCTTTGTAATTACCTTTGAATTTGATGTTCAGTGTTTCTGAAAAATATTTCTGCTCTAATGAATCAGTAGGCTGGTTCACTAGATTAGACTTCCCTTACCAGACACAATACAGCATATACTTTCATATGTCCTGTCTGAAAAGAACAGGTGTGAACAAGCATGGGCTTGCACAAACTCCTATGAGGTTTAGCAAGATCAAATGGAAATTTTTCCATTACCTCAGACTTGCTTCACTTCTTTTTAACTACAAAATACTTGTTAGGGATTACTATCTCACGCAACATATTCCTAAGGGTAAACATCTCAAATATAAGTGTACTAGTTCTCAACAACTCATTAAAAACTAATCCATTAACATATTTTTACATGCATCTTTACAATATAAATTATTTATATATTCTAGAAAAAAGTTTAAGCATAAAGAAATGTAAATCCACTGCTGGGTAAAATCAGGGGTTTATATTTTTTGTCTAAACACATTGTAATTTCCTGCTCTTACCATTATTCAGAGTTACAATAAAACTTTTAGATGGTTTTTCATGTAGCAATGATTTTTTTTTTATTTAAAAAAACAGATATTATTATTCTAACATCTTAATGTATAGAAAATGTAACATTGTCCATATAATATTTAATTCTTATTCTCTGCTGAAGTCCAATTACAGATGTCCTTTTTGTAAAGAAAAAATTAGAAACCTGCAGCCAAATAGCCAACAATTTCATCATACTTCTGTGAAAATCAAATAATATTTGTCATCTGAATGAATATTGGCCTTATTGAATTGTATAATTTATGTTGAGTATACTAATAAGGATACATTAACAAGCAAAAAGCCTATGTATTTAAGTGACGCAACAACTCTACTTTTCTAAACTCTGAACTCCACACTTCTATATGCTCTGCTAGAAAATAATGAGGTCTGAATGAACTTTGGATGGAACTGTATTGTGGATTTGGGGAAAATCTGTCTCTGGATGTGTAGAAACTCCACTGCATCAGCTAAATAAATATTCCTATTCAATTAGATATCTCATCGCATCAGGCTTAGAGAGTAGTTTTCAAGCAGAGAAACACAGCCCAGCTGGTGACAGAGAACAGATCAGAGATTGTGTGCTTGATCTGCAGTTCTCTCCTTCAGG
The DNA here is from genome assembly GCF_003945595.2 of Pipra filicauda. Taxonomy (NCBI): domain Eukaryota; kingdom Metazoa; phylum Chordata; class Aves; order Passeriformes; family Pipridae; genus Pipra; species Pipra filicauda. The sequence goes on along the minus strand of NW_024103851.1, from coordinate 805,989 downwards.
AGACTCATGAGGAATAGGAACTCTAGCGTTATTACCAGGGATTTGCTGTGGTTATACCAGAAAGAGACTGCTTGACAAAGCAGGAACATTCCTCTCTTTACTTTTTTATATGTGTTTATTTGATTAGATATTCTAGTTCATTGGGGAAAAAACAAACAAACAAACAAGAAATACAAAACTTCCAGATGAGTCCATTCTTCAAGCTCTAAGCCTGAAACTGTCAAATTCTCCAATTTTATCACTTTATGAAAGTTATTACTTTTGTGCATGGATTTTATTGTCCTTATGTCCTTTAATTACCACAGCTGTTCCACTGCTTATACTTACATTTTTGTCAGCCAGGTACAGTCTGTATTCGTATATTTTTTCATGTTACACTCCTATCCTTCAGTGTTGTACTACTCCATGGTAGCAGATGTGTAGCAATGTTCCTGCTAGAATATAAAAACAACTACTGTGTGTTTTGCAAGTGCATCATGTATGTACAGATATTTCCTTATATGCTGCGTTTTTCCTGTGTTTAGCTGATAAATTTTGCAAGTTATCTCTTGCAACCTGTTCTACAGCACTGAGGATCTTCTTCCAGATTTTGTATAACTAAAAATAGTTCAGTAGGACTCTCTGCTTTTAGTTATTTCTTTGTGATTTTTAATCCTTTTGTTTTTCTTGAATCTAGAAGATGAACCTCTTGTTTTGGTTTATATCTGCTTTTTAGAAAAATAGACAATATCTGCATTTGTTACCAAATAATTATTAGCAGATTAAGCAGTGTCTAAAGCAGTAAGCAATTCCCCTGCCAGAAGAGAAGCACATCTCTAAATGCAATCATATCCCACCATTATCTTTGTATTGCTGTATATACCAGTATGCTAGCAGTTCTCTTCTGAACTTGTAGTTTTGAAAATAAATAGCTTGGCTTTCAAGAGTCCCTTTGCATTGAGCTTGGCCAACTGATCCTTGATCCACAAACTAAGGCTTTTGAAAAAGTAGGAAAAAAAATCCTAAGCACTAATTTAACTAATTCTAAGGTTTGTGCTTAGAGGAAGAAGAAACTCAGAAGTGTTGCTGATTAAAAGTGGGATTTGAGAAACTGGACAAACTGCCCCTGGAAACTGGGATTTAATTGCTCCTAATACTGGCAAAAGATAGAATATACTTTGGAAGCTGCAGTACTGTTAGTATATTTTTTTGAGAGAGACATTGCAGTTTCTGCATCATATGTTGTAATCATAGATTCACCTCCATCTTCTGTTCTAAAAGGAAAATATCATTACTGGTTTAGAGAAAAGCATATCTAAATCATGTCCATCTAGTGGAAGGGACAGATGCTAATATGATTATGTTACATATCAATGTAGGGTTACCTCACTTCCATCCTTTGCTGCACAGTTATGAAATCATCATAACTGAGGAGATGAATCGACTTTTGGTTAATGTAGCCATACTAATACCTTTGTTCTGCATTCTATGTTGTGCCCTTAAAAACTACAGGTTTTAGATCTAGAAGAAATTCCCTGAGTTTAATGTGAAGATGTTTGATTTGGAGGCCGTTAATTTTATTCCATGCAGGTGTGAAATCTAATCATCCTAATGTTCATCTATAAATTATTATTTTATGCAAGTTCGGTAACCATTTTATTATACCTATCATGAGCAGAACAAAGTTAAGAAGACTTATCTGTAATGAAAGTTTTACTTTCATGTATTTTTTTCTTGTTTTGATTTCCTTTACACATAATTTAAAGATTATATTATGTACATTTGGAGGAAAAAAGGAAGATGCACTCCATTCTTGGGAAATTAAATGTTTCAATTCACCTAAATCAAAGCAGCAGTAGCAAAGTCACCTCATAATCTTACTGATGTGTGAACTTCAAATATTATGTTGGATGATTTAAATGCTGTGTGAAGGACTACAGTGTCTTTTTTTTCCAGGATTTTATTAAAAAAAAAGAGAATCAATAAAATTTAAACCAAAGAAAGCTTATTTTCTCAGTGGACTATTAAATTAAAAGCAAGTCATGAAATGTACCCCTGCAATAGAAATGAATGATAAAACTTTGTTTGCAGTACCCACACAGTTTTTCTAATCACGTCACTTAAATATTATTGTCTGTTGTATATAAGTGGCTAATAATGGTGTTAAAAATGTGAAAAAAACCCACACCAGGATGACTGTCCTGGTGCTTGGTTGAAACCTACAGGCTTACAGTCTGTTTACATTCAAAGCAGAGATGGTAGCTGCACTTTACTGACTCAGGCTGGTGTTCCATCAGCGCAGTTCTCTTTGTTCGCACTGAATGGTGAGAGTCCCGTTGCCCTGAGACGACTGGGAGACAGCCAAGAGAGACGGTTTCTTTTCTTACATTTTCAAGTTTCTTTCAGTTGGAATCGTAACAAAAGCTTGCTTTCCTTTGATTTTTTATCACCATCATCTTAAAAATGTTCTCTGACTGCCTCAATGTGATCTTCTGTGTCTTTTTAGTGTATTTCTACCACTTTTACCAAGCACACAAAAACACATTTGTTCAACTGAACTATGCCCATCTCTACTAGGCTTAATCTCGTGTATGGAAGAAGCTGGACTACAGGCATCATAGCTTGCATGCTGTCTGATTCCCCGCTGGCATTATCGTCATTAAATAAGCAAATATCTGTGTGTTTCCTTATGTTATTTGGAGATATATCTTGCAATTTTTATGATGGCAAAGGCCTCCAATTCAGTTCCAATCATGTCCACCATTTTGACAATGGAGCTGTTTGTAGACTCATCTATGTGGGCTCTCAGACATGACTGATAATTTGGATTCTTTTAGCCTGCTGTTGTTCATCTGATTTAGAGAACATCTTCATGAGTAATTTCAAGGACCTCACTGAAAGAGCATTAATCATAGCAGTAACAAATATGAGGATGAGGGGAGAAAGCTACCATGTTAACCACATGTGTTGACGGATGAATAGTAAACTATGATTCCAGTGTGAAAAGAGCTTTCCATGAGACTGAAAATTTTCTGGCTCATTAGTGAAAGAGCATTCTGCATTTTTATGACCATTGTGGCAGGAAGATTCAGTCCATGATTTTACACTGAAAAAATCTGTAGCAGTTTTGATGTATTCAAATTGAAGATTCAGAAACAATCTGTGAAAATATTCTTTTATTCTTAAACTCTTCTATGATCAGGTTCACATCTGTGGTTCCTGAAGCAGACGTTTCAGCCCAATTGACAAGTCGGTATTTTGCAGTACAGTGGAAAAAAATGAGAGGCAAGAAGGAAGACTATAATAATAGCCTTGATTGATATGGATTTTTAAACACTTTGTCATTGAATCATGGCTTAGAAGTTCATTATAATGAACTAAAACAATAATCATACCTCAATAATTACAATTATAAAACTAAAATAAAAATTGAAGACAACCTTTCAGACTTAGTTTGCTGCACACTGAATATCACAAAAGGCCAATTTGCTCTAAGTTCTCTGAGTGTGTTTTGAGAAAGATAATTGTCCTTAGCTAAATCACTGATTCCTACTTTTTAAAATAAAAAATTCTTCATCATCATCTTTTAGATCAAGTGAGTGGGAGGGATTTCCTTTCTAGAAAGAATAACATTCACTAGAGAAATAAAAACATTTTTTTAAAAAATCCCCTTGAGAGATAAAAGGTCCATTATTGTCTTATGTGTCAGTATCACAATATAAATAAATATTGTTTTTTAGACCATAGTCCTTTGTGTGTGTATGTGTGTGTGTTCTTTGGCTTCCTGCTGTGCATTATTCATTTCAGGATATTCAGCAAAGCAGTTTAAACTGCTCCTGCTCTGAAATATCACATACTTATTGGTCGAAATAATAGTCCTTAGGGTATCACAGAAAGCTTGTATTTTGCAAAGTAACTAATATTCTCTCCTTTGCAGTGATCTAAAGTCAGTACAAGAGGTTATTATATGTATTTTTATTACTTTTGCTTTTAAAGGGACCCCTTTTTTTTAGTTAGGAATTTGCTGTGGTTTGACTGAAGTCTGTCTGGAGAAAACTTCGTTCTTTTGTAGCCCAAAATCTGTTGAAATCATTTGTTTGTGTCTCTTGAACAAATGGTAGATTCAAAATTACTTTCTCAAGCAGCAGCGGAAGACCTCAGTCCAGCAAAAAAAAAAACCTCACTGAGTCTGTACTCTCTGATATGGCTATAAGCACAATGCACGGCCACTGTTATATTTCAAGTCATGATCACATTTTATGTTTTTATTAGACATGTAAAATCCTCCAATGATTCCAAAGACAAAGAGTAGGAAATCTAAGGCATAAGACTGCTTTTGCAACCTAAGTTTGGCACCATTTAATGTATGCAGTAAGAAGCTGTCTAATTATATAACTGTTCTCCTTTCCCACATGCCCTGTAAGAATCCATTTAATGTGCAAAATGGTTTATGCATACTTAATAAGTGGTTACTCAATGTTTTGTTTTTTTCTTCATTTCTCAGAAATGTAGCCATAAGCCTAATTGATTGCTGTAAGTACAGAATTACCCATTTACATGGGGCCTTCCGTATGGTACGGATGAGAATGCCTTAAGAAGATTTCTTTATTTCTTTTCACATCTGCAATCCCCTTCATCTGCTTCTGCACATGGTGTGTTGAAGCACATAAGTAAAAGGTAAAAATGTCCAGTAATATGATTTACCTTGGTTGTGATGTGGCATTTTAGATCTTGACTTGCATCTCTTGGTACTGTTTTATATTAAATCCCTGGCCTATCACGTCTCTCTGAAAATAAGGACTGGAATATGTTTGTTTTCTGTTACTAGCTATCATTGAATAGAAAATCTGTGGTAGAAGTAAAAGGAAAAGTATCCATTTATCTAGGGCAGCATTTTTTCACTACCTGTGTTTAATTTTCCTGTTTACTACCTTCCTACACACGCCCTCACACTTCTGTAACAAATGAGGTGGAAAATTCTATGTGCAACAGTTACATGACTTGAGGCTGTGCCATGACATCATTCTGGACACGCATGGGAAAACCTGTGAAATGGAATCGCTTTGACAACCCTTTGGAAGGGTCCATAAGCAGAATTAGAAATTTTGCATCGAACCTACAGACCAAAATTGAGCCAATTTTATACCTCTTCAGTTTGTGCACAGGCAAAGCTCAGAGAGAAATCAGAAGTCATAGGTTATTCTAGGATTCTGGTAGTATATCCTATTTTAGTCAGCTATTTTAGTTGTTCCCTTATTTGACTTGTCAAGCTATGTTTGTTGTTGCCTGAGTTAATTTCTGCTGCCCCATTTGCTAAACAGATCTGTAATTCATCTTTTTACCTGTTTGACTGTAGCTTCCTGCCTAGCCAGGCTGAGTCCTTTCCTAGACTGCTGTTTCTCCTTTCCTTATCTAGTTCTTTGACTCTTCCTGTGCACATTATCTACCTACCACTTATTCTTCTCCATGGCTTTACAGTTCCTTCCTACATCTGTTGTTGTTACTACATGCAATTCATTCTTCTCAACATGTGTCTCCCCTGAGGTTTTACCTTCGGGGTTTTTTACCTGAATTCATTTTTCTGACACTATAGATTATTTTCTGATATTTCTTGCATCCATCCCCCTCACCTTCAGTCCTTGTATGGCTTCATCAAGATAGTTTTTCCAAAATTTCAGCCTTTGCTTGACTAGATGCTCAGGTTTTTCCCTTTTCCAACACCCTGGCATTTTGTCCTCCCATGATGTCCCTAGCTCTCACATTTAGTCTATTTTTGTCCGTTCTGTCTCTCCTTCCAGACTCCCACTTCTGCTCTTACCATCAACAAGTTCAATGTAATCATGGTTTAGTCTTATGCTACTTTTTTCATTCTCCTCCAAAAGCGATTGTCCAATGCCTTCCTCTCTATGCATGATTCAGTGGGTTCTCTTTTCTGGAAGAAAGTAGACAGCAAAGGAGACATGGACTCCCTGCCTTGCAGCAGCCAAAAAAAAAAATAAAAATAAAAATAGTCTTCATTCCTTTAAATTGATGTCATCATCAGTTTGCCTTCTGGGGATGGGTTTGTTCTTTCTAATTTTAGTGAGTTCTGGGTTTAGCATATATACTAGCACAAATTTTTCTGAAATCTTAGCAATAATATTGATCAAGTCTTGTTGATCATGCACAAATTCTGTTTTTTCTGAAGATAGTTTACAGGTAAAAATAGAAAAAAAATGTTGAAACTTAAAGAACAAAATGTATATAGGTATTATTAAAGTAATACCCTACCTAATTTCAATTTTATTCAGAAGTTTCTGAATTACTGTAACACCCCTACCCTACCCCAGATTGTAGCAGACAAACTCTATTTATTTTTGTCATTCCTAAACATCTTCATTGTTTGCCTTGAAAACTTTTTAGAGAAAAATAGTAATTTGAAGCAAATAATTATCACAGAGCATTTTTGAAAAAATAATTATAATTTGGGAATGGTCTAAGCAACTGAAAATGGAATTTTATTACAACCAGGACTATAAATCTTAATTGATCTTCTGTTTGAAGTCCTCATATGTCAAAATACAGGACCTTACTGAAGTAACAGCTGATAAAGAACTTGTCTCCTTATCATATACCTAAAATTGAAAGTAAATAGTATTTTCGATAAAACACCCAATGTGCATGCCAAATGTGTCAGTGTAGCCCTTCTGCAGAATACCAAACAGATATAGTCCTTAGGGCATGCTAACTTTCAAAAATGAGAACAGGCAAAATTTTAATAGGTAGTCTTAAGAGAAAGGACAGTTCTTTCTTCCTGCAGAAAGACTATAGTGGAAATGCTTCCCATAATCATTTGACCTCTTTAAATACGAACTGCATAGAATTGTTCTTTTTTCATAGGTAGTATGCTAGCGTGTAAGAAACTGAGTAACACTGGGAAAACACAGAAGTCTTCCTACTTCTAATAAAAAAAAAATTGTGATTGGATTTGCATATCTGCACAAAGGAGAAGCTTGGAAAATGTAGACCATAGGGCAAATAGTAAAGTTAGTAGCCTTAGTCTCACAGCAACCAGTTTTTGCCTTTCCCCAGACACATGATTAGTGAATGGGAACAGGCATGTTTCAGCATCCCAGTGAATCCCCAGTTATCACTGTACCAGTAAATAACCATTCTTATTTGTAATATTCTGAGGAAAGGAGAAAACAGTGTCAACTGTTGTTATAGTTGCTTCACTAACCAGCTTCTAACCATCTTAGCTCTCTTATTCCCTGCCTTGTGTTAGAAGCAGTTCAACATTTAAGTCATCCGAGCTTTTCTGCATGTCCTAATCACAGTAATAAATGCTCAGGTTATAGGGTACAGCTTTGAGAAATGACAAGAGCATCAATTTTATATTTAATTCTTCATTATATATTTTTCTGCTAAATGGTGAAAGAAGGTAGGACTATAAAAAGGTGCAAGATGTACAGTGAATGGTATCTTAAATGCGTTTATTCTAATGCTTTCCAAATTGTTATTCATTAATGCAGTGGAAAGTTAGGTGTTTAGATGACACAAGCCCTTCTTGATAGCTGTAAATTAAAGAAAGTAAAAATATATACATAGTCTTTTGATGTCCTTTCTATGATCTGGTTGCTAATGTGATTTTATGCACATTGCATAATGCAGTGAAAGAGAAGTTGTCTTTTTTAAAACTAATGAGATACCTTTGTCAAGGTACAATCTGTTTTCAGGAAAAATGCTGTTTAAAGCAGTACCAGTGTTCTGAATAATGACATTATTGAGCTGTTGACAAAGAAAGAATAATAGATTGTGCAAGAATAACCTCTGGAATTACAGAAGTTATACACTAATTTTAAAATTATTTGTGTAAATGAAATGTCTGTCTGATTTATTCACCTTTTTATATATTTATATACTGATTTACCTTATGGTTTCATTAACAGTCATTTCCAAGTCTTAACTCTGCCTTTATACACCATGCCAAAATTAATTTTCATGTACATGGTCTCAGTCTTGTCCATAATGAGTTTCTGCTTCAAAAAGGCATAAATTAATTTTAAAAATTAGCGAGTGATTCCGTTCGGTCCTCTCTCTTTTGCTAGAAACCTATCTACGTGAGGTGTAGTATTAGTATCCCACTATCTGCTTCTGCTATTGTTTTTATCCCATTATGGTCTCATAGACAACTAATATCCTAACCAAAAGATTTGAAGAAGGCTATTATAGTTCCATTTAACAGGCTGTTGCCTAAAGTACTGCTTCTTTACTTTGAAATTAACCTGTATTTACACAGGTTTTGTTTTTTTCTTTGGTTGGTTTTTTTATCAGGGGAATTTTTGGGGTTAGTGTTTGTTGTTGGTTTGGATTTTTTTTGTTTGTTTTCTTTCTTCTGTTGGGGTCATATTGGAACCAATGGATATTTATGTATTTCACTTACTTAGATGACATTTGTCTTACACTGTGAATACAGAGATGGCATTTTGAAATGCAGTGTGTCTCATTATAAGTCATTAGTCTATTCAATTCAGTTGGAAGCTGACTGTAAATGAAGAGTAGTTAAAATAGCTGTCCACTTGTGTTTATAATTAGATACTCAATTTCTCTTTATTTCTCTCTCCTAAACCGTGTATTTAGTTCCTCTGCTAAATGCTTTCTCAGTTTCTTCTCTGGCATTACAAAGCATACAGAATTTGTTACAGAGCAACAACAAAAACTATCCTGAAGAGACCCCATGCACTTTTTCATCACAGACTTTAAAGGTTGCATGTAAGTGAATGGGTGGCAGATACAGCGTCTAGGTATGGGTGGTAATGAACCTTTTTCTCTGTAGAACAGTGACTTTTGCAGATTTTGGAGATGACCTGTGCATTTAAGGCACATTAAGGAACATATAGTAAGGAAGAAAAAAAGTAATTTCACTGTATATGTCTGTATATGTCTGAACTTACTAAGGCTGTTACATTTGGCTTCCTACTGACTCAGAAAGAAATGGTCCTACTGAAAATGTTATGGTAATGAGGTGCTTTGGATTTTTTTCTTTGGACAAAGATTTCCCTGTACTTCAAAAGCTTTCTGTATTTCCATTTCCTTGCAAATAGTTAGGCTTCTTAAACCTTGAAGGATAAGTATCTGGTGCTTATCCTTCCTGGAGCTGGGAAATGGATAACAGATTCAAATGAGGAAATACTTCAGTAAGTGTTGTGAAACATCATGTCCCAGGACAGGAATGCTGCTCTATGACATTATATGTAACGCTGCTGTGTAGCAATCCTGTTGCTAACCAAACCTCATAATACAGTCCTTGAAAGCATCAGAAATACTCTGATGCCCAAAATTTTGTTGGGACTCCGTAGATGTTAGGAAGCAATGGGGCAAGTTCTGATGCTACGAGGCCTGCCAGAGGCACCACCAGCAACACCAGTATGTTCCAGCATGTACCCCTAAACAGCACATGGTTTGCTTTTCTAATTACTCTTTTTCCTGACTCTCTTTTTGCCACCTTTGTACCTGCCTTATCTGCTCTGCTCTCCTCTCAGGTTAACAACAACTTTTTAGTAACTACTTTCTCCCCATTCTTCCCTGTTTTGCTACATCTGTACACATATTTGGTATTTCTGATATTGTTACCTAGATGATTTTCACTTATGTAGTATTACTGGAAGAGTTATCAAGAATCTGCTGAGCTTTCAAGACTTCACTCCCCATATGCACCCAGTGCTTCCCATCAGTGGCCTGTGAAGCCAGACCCTTTCTCACTTTAGTCTGCTTAAGCACTGGAGAAATCCTACTATCCCTCATGGCACTAACTGTAGGTTTTTTCAGCTTCTCATTTTGTAATCCAACATGTCAGACAATTTCTTATATCACATCTGACACTTTTCTGTGTCCTTTAGCATAACCTCGGCGGGAACCCAGTTGGCCTTTTCATTTGCTTAAACCCCTAAGGTGCAATCAAGTCTCAGGGCTGTTCCAAAACTTAAAAGGTATTCTAACTTGCCTGAATAGCCACTTCAACCTGAACTGCAAAAAGAGACATACCAGTAAGTCTAGAGCTTCTCTTTGACACTGCTAGTCAGTTGTGTATGTTTTGTGGTGTTCATTTAAAATTTAACATAGGAATTGTACCTAGCAGACACAGAATTAAAATTATTTAGCAACTGTCTACTAATATTGAACAAGTTGCAAACAATGGTAAATTATGTTTTTCATTGTATTTATTCTTGATTCTGCATATTGAAGACTTATGTCAGCTGAAATTGAATAGATGAAAAAATGAAGTCTAATACTCTTAAGTTTTTATATAGCAATGCAGAATGCATGCAAGAGAATAAGTTTCAAGAGCTCAAAGAGAATTTATACAGGCCTATAGTCTTGTGAAAATTGTAGTAGGATTTTGTAATCATGGTGAGGGATTTAGACCTGCTCTGTATTTCTTAAAACAGTTCTTCTAGAAGTACTATTTGCCTTTATATTTTTGCGAAGTGCTATTTCAGTAGTTACTCTGGGGGAAGAATGGCATCTCCTGGGTCATACGCCTTCAGTAATGAATGTAAGAAGTAGAACTGAAGTAGGCAAACACTAGTGCACTCAGGAGACACTCAGTCCCTGCCCACCCAACACTTAGAGCCTAGGAAAAGTAATTCTAACACAGAGGGAAAAACCTTAAGAAAGGGTCATATAGGTCGTGATGGTCTAAAAGGTGCAGCATTTTGCAATTATGTAAGAATAATAATTTCAACATGTCCTTTTGTTTGAACATCAGTTTCTTGGGTTAACGTTGTGAATATAATAGTAACTACAAGAACGCCTCAGAAATGTAAGTAGAAAATAAAATATTTGTTTGTCTTTTGTTACCTAGGAAAGTTTAGTTTAGAAGGTCCCTTTTCTCAAAATTTTTTAATGCCATTTTAACTGATAGACTACTTTGTTATACTATATTTTCTTCTTAAAAGTAATCATAATGAGGGTTCTTTGATTATACTCTGAGATTATCTTTCTTTTGTTTCTACAAATCTATGTTAAGAAGAGTTCTCAATGCACGAGAATGAGTCATTGTTAGTGTTATGTGGCTCATACCTTAGAATTATATGTCATTCATTTGAAATTGCAACACAGTCCTGATGGATTATTTTCTTAGAGATATGTAGGTGTGATCAGTGATCGGATTTTAAACTGTATGAAACCATTATCTCAATATAGAACACTTTCTTGAATTGCTCTCCTATTGTTCTTCTGGTGTATACCTAGATAGCAGTGGATGGTGGATGGCTTCTAGTTGCTCAGATTTCATGGTGATGTTTTGATTTGAGAAATCATATGAGAAGGAATATAATATATGTAACAGGCCAACAGTGAGCTGAAAATTTATGCACAAAGAGACAGGTAATGTAGATCTAAATTTGTCCTTCTAATGTTGGAAAGAGAGCCTACCAGCTCTATACAAATAAAACACTTGAAAGCAAGCTGAATGCTAAGGCTGAAGTGGAATCTTTGGTATTTCAGAGATAGTTAAAACCTGTTTTCCTATTGGTTGCATCAAAATAAAACATTCTTTTTCCTTACTTGGCATTACCAAGGAACTGGAGATAAGCGACTCTGTGGAAGAAAAAAAATGGAGCAAAGAGTGAGGATTTAGAGAATCCAAAAAGTATTTGTCTTGACTTAGAGAAAAAATGGACATCCTTGGATGTTCATCTTTAAAAAAGATCCTTGGATCTTTTTAAAAGAGAAAAAAATGTAATGGAAAGGAGGGCATAGGAGAAGGATGCTTAGGAAACGGATTCAATGCTGCACGTTAACTGAGATATATTGATGTATATATGTTGATTTCAAATTTATAATGATTTGATCTGGGGGAGCCAGAGATTATAATGCATGAGATAGCTTTCTGTGACAGTGGGGAGTTAGACTTAATACTGAGGGAGATTATTTCACTCCTGTGTAGCCTATTTCAGTTCCTCCTGCACCACAGGTTTTTGAAGGTGTGACAATACTGTGATCCATACTGAAACAGAAGACATCATGAGATAAAACACATAGTCTACATTTACAAATAAAAGTTTATTTAGTAGTATGTTTTCAATAAAGAGAAACATCTACAATTCTGTTTTTCTTGAAATCCTCCTGCTTTTGTGTGTTTATCTAGAATTCTCTTCAACATTAAAAAAAAAGGGATAAATTTTGCCATCGACCTGTGGGTTTATGGAAACAAGAATACAGGTGCCCAACATTTAATCACTTGTGGTTTGGTAGGTTCATAATCTCAGTCTGGAATTTATGTAGAAATAACGATTACCCACACATTTTTTTCGTTCATAAAACAGGGAAAGCAAATACAATGGTTTACATTGTTCAAAGATAAAAAAATAGACTTCCTTTATTCTATATTCATACAATGGATTTTATACCCTTGAGTGTGTCATTAGCAGTTTATATACAAAAACCCATGCATGTTGAGTCACAAACATGCAGTTTTCCACTGAAAAATAATTTTCATTCCTTCCCTGTCACTTTCATAAAGTGTACAGTAGGCTGAATATTAATCTTTTCTACATATGTGTGTTAATTGCCAACTTTTTTCTAAATATAGTACTGTATTAAAAATAACTAAAGATTAATATTATCAAAAAGAGAAAAAAATATAAAAACATTCCTAGCAATTTCCTGGTTTGTAATGTCCTTCTCACAGAATATTTTTCCTTCATGAAAGAAACTCAAAAACACTAAAAAAAAGTTACAAAAAAAATACAAAAGCATTACAATATAGGCCACATGGATATCAAAATAATTCTCTTTTTTTTTTTTTTCATTTTTCTCTGAATTCTTAAAAATCTTGAAAGGACCTATTCCAAAAAGGGAGATTTATATGTTATATATTTACAGTCATATTTGAAACAAACTTTAATGCTGCGTGTGCAAATGAAAATTATGCTGTCCCTTTGTGAAACAACAGAAATGTATCTATAACATCCAAAAGAACTGAAATGGAAATTTGAGTATAAAGAACAAACTTTACTTAATTTGACAGTGCTTTGAAAATTTTGGAATACTTGATTTTCCTGACTGTTTATCTACTGAAAATTGATGTCCAAAATGTCTGTCTCAGATTAAGTCTTTCTTGAATCTTCAAATGCTTTAGTATCCTTTAAGAAAGGCTTTTTAATTAATATGTAAATATATGGATAGTATGCAAGGTACACTCTATACTCTTATTATTCACCTTTTTTTTAACAGAGCATAAAATTAAAAAAAAAAAATGACTGTAACAGATTTTTAAAAGAAATGTGACTTTTTGCTTCTTTGGATTACATAGCCAGCTTTTTTATTTCTTTGTATGTCTTTGTTACATTTACCTGAGATTGTCCAGCATGAAAGGGAGTAGAAAAAAATCCAGGATTTTTAAAAAACTTCTGTAGAATAGAAAAACACCCCAATGAAGATGGAGTGGAAAAAACAAAGTCAAGGCTTTTTGTGCTACTTGGTATGCCATATCAGTACTCTAAAGATACATTTGAAAATTTGCACAGATAACCAAGTTGCTCATCCTTCTATTATTTTTCCCCTCTACCTTACTGTGGAATGAGAAATAGGGTTTTAAGGAAATTAAGCAAATACAGATTGTGATCCTAAAACTCCTGTAATTTGCTCTGTTGTTGTGATAGATATTTTAGTGTATCTGCTAATGTTTGGCAGGTTGCCCACATAGAAAGTTAGCATGCTGTTCAGTCTTATACCTCTTTAATTACACTATTACTATCCAGCTTTTTTTAAGGTCTCATTGTGAAGCATATGTGAAAGAAACAAAAATTGCATAATTAATATTTCAGGCTATTAATAATAAATAAACTAGCTATAGTTACAAAAAAATAACTAAGGTTCTGGAAATTAAATCACCTTAAAATTCTTGTTTGCCACTTGCATCTCTTGAAAATTCCCCCAGATTGGATTTAGTACACCTGTGTGAAAACAGCAATCTTCCCAGATCTCCAGGTTTTGCTTTTCGTTGCAGCTATTGGGCAATGCTGGACAGGTCCACTACTTTGAGGCACTTATGTTAAAGTACTGATATAGAATAGAGTCATAGAATGGTTTGGGACTGAAGGCACCTTAAAGATCATCTAATTCCAACTCCCCTGCCATGACACCTTCTAGTAGACTAGGTTGCTTCAAGACCTGTCCAGCATGGTCTTGAACACTGACAGGGATGGGTCATCCACAACTTCTCTGGACAAACTGTTCAAATGCCTTACCATGTTCACAGTGAAGAACTTTTTAGATACTGTCTAATCTAAACCTGCTCTCTTTCAGTTAGAAGTTTGAAGACATTCCCCCTTGTCCTGTCACTGCATGTCCTTCAGAAGAGTCCCTCTCCAGCTTTCTTGGAAGTCCCCTCTAGGTACTGGAAGGTTCTCTTAAGGTTTCCCCAGAGCCTTCTCTTCTCCAGGCTGTACAGCCCCAACTCTCTCAGCCTGGGTTCATAAAAGAGATGCTCCAGCCCCCAGTCATCTTCATGGCCCTCCTCTGGACCCACTCGAGTAGAACCATATCTTTCTTATGCTGGCAAACTCAGAGCAGAATGTATACAAGCCCAGATAAAAAATAAAGTTCTGGAGGCTGTATGTTTCAGTCATGGCTTCTTTCAGTCTCCCGAAATTCAGAATTCTGAAGGCTGTAAATAAGAATTGTACAAGTTCAATGCAGCAGAAAACTATTAGGAAAACAAAGCCCCTTTCCTTCATGGTGCTAAGATTAAAACGTGTTTTCTTTTCATTTTTTTACACCAGTAAACAGGTGTATCTTTAAAATTGCTATTTCATGTGGGATTTGATCTGCCTTAAGGTTGTGTCATATGAATGAGGATTTATATTCAGTTTCTAAAAGTTTATATATATATATATATTTTATACATTCCTCAGTTAATTTCAAGTCATCTGGAATGCCTATAAATTGAAAGATTGCTATAATCGCCCATTAATCTTTTATTAGTTAAGAGTAGACCTTTGAACTCAGAAGCAAACTGAAGCCTGTGGAGGTCACAAAACAAGTTTGTATGTCTTTTGCAGTTAATCCTGTTTATAGGTTCCAATTTCTGAAGCTTAAATTTGTTTTCCAGTCCATTGGAAGGGGATTTATTTTGTGCTGTTCTGAGGTGATCAGAACGGTGAGTCATATCTCTGAGAGATCCTTTAGTATGGCCAGAAGATGAGTGAACCACAGGTCTCCTGATCTCTGCTGTTGATAGCAGAAGGTAAAAAAAAAATCCTCCTCCAGCACTGCAGAACTGCTTAGTGGTCACAGCTGATTACAATGCAGATTTACATTACTTAGGAGTAAGATGGATTCTGCATGCTCCCTCAATATGTCATATAGTTTCTGGGAACAGGACTCGCCAATGAGCAGAGTGGTGAGATGAGCAAGAGATAGGCAATGTCTCTGCAGATTCCAGTGTTCTTGGAATTATTTCCGCAGAGCAGAACTTTCCCGCATCCCTGATGTATATGTCCTTTATAGAAGTATAGACATGGAGGGAAATGCTTTGTCTCCTAGTAATAGAGAACACTGTGCTCTTTTGATTCTTATTTTACCAAATTCTGGCTGAAAAAGCATGCTCTATAACATTTCTGTTACTTCATATTCTTTTTTTCCCCCTTACATATAATAAAGATTAATTCTCTGGAGGGTATTTTTCACCCCTGAGGACAAGAAGCTGTGTTCTTATATCATGGTGAATTTACACGTAAATGTAGTCAGAATTAAATTAAAGTCTCCAAGTAAAGAATAAATTTGGTGCTTGTAGACTGTTTTAATTCCATTCCTTGCAAATAATATTTTTCTTCTGTTTTTAATGTTCATAAAATACTCGAATGTTTAAAAGCCCTTAAGAAAACAGCACTAATAGTTTGTTGTACAAGAAGCCAGAATGCATTTGCTAAGGCAGAGTCAGGGAAAATGCTGTTTCTTTTCTCTATATGAGCCCATAAATTATGTTGTCATCAGCAAGGATTACACAGAAAGAAGTCGGAGAGCACAGATTCTTCCATAACAGAACAGATTTCTGTGCGACAGTGTGGCTGGAGATGTGTGTGCAAGTAGCTTCAGAGCTTACTGCTAAGTCCTGTCAACACTGTCAGTCTTCATGTTTTTTGCTTTAGTTCAGTAAAAGGAATGGAGACTGGGTTTCCTTATTTCTTTGCTTTAACAAAGAGGGAGCTTCAGAGCCCAGAGTGGAAACATGGGCCTTTGAGTTTATAAACAATTGTTTTTACAAATACTAAACTCACTACTATGCATGGTGATGTGTACCAGAGTGCATAGATACAGGGCACACAAATGTTAAATTCATCAATCCACTGCTCCACTGACTAAAAAGTCACCTTGGAGTTCAACCATGTCTCAGGGGTGTATCAGATTTCATGCCTCATTTTTATCTTGGGCTAGTACTTACAAAAATCATACATACTCATGCTTTCCATTAGGAGTTCTAGCTTGGGAAGAATTACTGAATTTAATCCTCTGCTTTTGAAGATCATAATGGAATACAGGACACCGTTTCTAAAGTTCCCTAAAAATGAATCTATATGAATCTGTGGCATATGGCATACATATGTTCACTAATCTCTGACTTTTTGACTGTTAATGCTTTATCCTTGTAGAGAAATCCTCTGAAATGTAATTTACAATTATAGTATTATACAATCATAGATTACATTGGTTGAACTGCACTCCATCTAGCAAACTAAATTACAGCAGTCAGATCTTTACGGATTAGTATACCATCAACTTCTGTAGATGAAGAGAGACCCTCTTAGTATTTATAGAGATATTTTTTCGGTCATACTAAGTCCTTGGGTTGCAGAATAAACAGGATTTTGGGACACAACATAACCAGGCTGCGTGACACTAAAGATTGTTAGGATATCCAGCACCATTGCTCAGCATTGAGGTTTTGCTGTTGCTATCCTTTATATAATATTTAGAAGATTCAACTGAGCTAATACTTTCAGGAGGGAGGAAGAATTTTCTTTCTTTTTCTTTTTTTTTTAACCCTTGGGTGTAAATCATGTTGGGCCTGGCAATTGTCTGATAGTCAGAAATGCAGGCCCACATGTAAACAAGAAATGAAAAGTAAAAGCTTCTGTTGGAGTATTCCAATATCATTCTGAAGGTGGAATAACAGCCACTTTCAGGCGGAGAAGAAGGAGTCTGAATGTGAGGGAGGTGTAAGGAGCAAAACTCATTTTGTAGTTCCCCTTTCACCTAAATGAGGACTAAATTTATTTGGGCATGCTGCTCTGTGAGGGCTTT
Organism: Pipra filicauda; assembly: GCF_003945595.2. Lineage (NCBI taxonomy): Eukaryota > Metazoa > Chordata > Aves > Passeriformes > Pipridae > Pipra > Pipra filicauda. Next base: position 788,721 of record NW_024103851.1, on the reverse strand, counting down.
GGTGTTGATTTGTTTTATTTCCATAACAAAAATCTAATTTTAGAAATCCATGAGCAAATATCTCTTTTTGTTGTGGAAACACTAGGACTTGGTTTCTGTTTATAATGGGTTATTGTTTTGGAGTGCAGATTGCATTTGTTTTACATGTTTTGAGCTAAATAAAATCCCTCCTTTCATTTGTTACAAACAAACAAAAAACCCAACAAACAAACAAAAGCAAAAAAACCCCTTTTCTTCTGCCATACTTAAAAACCCTACAGATCACATACAGATCATGGCTGGGACTATTTTACCATGCTTTTTGTAGTACTTGTGAATAGTATATGTTTCCCAAAAAATGTTGTTTGGTCCACAGTGGTGCAGAGTTTTGACAATAGTATGAATTTTTCATATCTTTTTCTAAGGGAAAGAGGAAAAAAAAACCTTCTACATCTTTCAGATATGTTATTAACTGTACCTGAAGTTGTACCAAGATATGCAAAAATAGGTATAGAAAGAAATATGAACTGACACTTCCATGCAATGCTGTTTCTACTTCATATATGAAAGCGCAGTACCATAACGCTTCTGTCATCTCTAAAATACAACTCAGTTGAAGTTTGTTAAAAGTGGCTCAGTTCTCAGTATTTCTCAGGTCTTATAACTATTCATTCCATTTATGCATTTATCTTTTTTTCAGTGTAATTTACATAGCATCTTGTTTCATTTCATGTGCTAAAGACTGTCAACTGCTAAGAAAGTCTTCTTAGAAATTTGCCAGGAAGAATAAAATAATCCTATGGACAAACAAGCTCACATAAAATGGTACGGGGTTTATTTGCTGGGCTATTTAATCTATAGGGCACTTTCCAAACAGTATGGTAGTATGATAACAGAGTTAAGTGATTTTCCACAATATCCCAGTGAGATCATTAGTCTTCAAAGCTGTCTGCACACAGAAGCTGTAGAAACTCCATCCTTGGAGATTTTTAAAATTTGACTGGTCAAGACCCAGAGCAACTTGATTCAAATTTAAAATTGTGGAGGAGGTAGTTGCTGTAAGAGGTCAACTGCAACCTAAGTTACTCTGTGTTTCTGTGATAGGTAATCAGGGTTTAGGTGGCAGCCTTATGGCTTGTCAGTTTATTTTTCGGTAGAGTGCCGAGAGGAAAGTGTGTGTTTTTGAATAAATCAAATAAAACAGAAAAGCAAATTTCTGTTAAAGCAATTTCTATTGAAAAGCAGATTTACACCTTTACATATTTTATTTTATTTTTCTTAAATAGTTGAAATGCGTGCTTAACACTGCTCGGTGGGTTTGGAGGATCTCTTTCTCCCCCTCCCTACCCCTCTTTCTCTCCTATTTTAATCCTATGAAACATGAAAAAAGACAGAAGGGATTTTTTATTCATGCAGATCGGACTGGCTGTTTCAAAAACTTAGCTCTGGACATGTGAGGAGTTTTTGAAAATTCACCACTCTAGTCTTTACTTGTAGCTTCTGTAACCATTCGTGTTGTGCATTTTAACTACTGGATTGTCTTTTTAACCAAGATTTGACCTTTTGAACTGCTCATAATTCTTTCTCATCACTGTATTATGGTAGAAAATAGAAGCCTTATCAGGGACTTAGTGTTCTGTCAGAGGCTCTCAAATTAATAAATTCTTCATATCTTTATGAAGGTATCACTTAACAACATGGTGTTTCTAACATATCAATATGTTAAAATTATTTGGGTGGATTGCACAGCTTCACTATCTTGAGGACTGAGAGAGGTGAAGAAAGCTAATTAAATATCTAGCTGATCTAATATCCCTGAGAGTTTTCTTTCTGGAAACTCTACTTTTAGCATTTGTTTTAAAATCAAGCCCCTCCTCATTTGATTTTTTTTCGAGCCCCACTATATCAACAGAAAAATTTTGGTAGAGATAGTTGAGTACAGCATAGTGTCTTTATATAGTACTTCAAATTTCAGCTGAGTTACAGCAAGAAGCAACTTTCTATCAAAGTAAGCAAAGTTTGTCTATAAGATGGAAAACTGCTGTCAACTAAAAGTCCGTTTTAGCAAAAAGAAAAAAAAAGCAAACTGTGATTTAAAAACATCTCTTTATCTGAGTTTCTTACAAGGGCCTCAGCTAGCAGTCATAGCAAAGACTGTCTGCCATTGTATTGTTCAAAGATCACCTTTTCAGATAAGAAGCCTCTAGTCCCACACTCACCTTTGCTAAAATAAATGCTTGGAAATGAAATAAGGAGACAAGTATTAATAATATATTGATATAAAGCATCAAGGAAACTGGCCTAAATTCTGTTTAATTTCTATAAATTTTCAATCTGTTTACTTGGGTTCAAAGAGCAGACAAATGATAGTGAATATGCTTCATATCTAAATTTCAATGTGCAAGAGTGTTGTAAAAGATTTGTGAATGTCAGTAGGATATTGCATGTCTGATAAGAAAATATCAGGCATTAGGATTTCTATGATTGTAATAAGTACCTCTCAACCTATTTAAACCTGTAATTACATATAACACTTGATGAACCTTCTTTATTACTTCTATGAAACCTTTCTAAATCCTACATGAATTCTTATTTTGTCTCCAAAATATTAATATATTGATATCAGTTTAATTGCAATTGTTTTTATATATGAACAAATATAGTTCTTGTTGACATATAAAACAGCCTGCTTAATAATATTTTAATCTTAAAAATGTTATAATAAAGAAATGGACTTTGTCTTAAATTAAAATTATGGTGGAGGTTCTTTTTGCTTTTGGCAATGGAATTTTTTATTTTATTATTCCAGCATCTAGACCTATGTCCTTTAGACAGAAATCTGCCTTTGTTTGCCACCTGTTTGATTTTTTTAGTGAAGTGAAACTCCTGTTATTGTTACAGAACAGGCAACATATGAGCTGTGGCTGCTCACAGAGATAGAAAATCAGGACAGCATTATGGACTTCACTCCAGGTCAGAGAAAGGCTTCCTGGGACAATGAATTGCCAATAACTTGCGGCAGCAAGCAGACAATATGCACTTTGAACATAAAGCTTTTGCCCAAGGGACATCCCCTTTTTTCTTTTCTATTCCTTTTATACCTTCCTAGAGTTTCAGGTCCCATAGTTAACATAACAAAATTGGTTGTAAGAATTTCGACCCACGGTGTAAAGCAGAATTTAGTATTTACTTTTGCTTCTTTGGACTCTCAACACATACTGTATGTTGCCTGTTATTGTGTCAATAGAAAGATAAAATAAAAATAGTATAGCTCTGAAGCTTGAGGGTTGATGGCGTGTTGCTATGCGTGATGGTCATGGAGCACACTAAAAGAAAGGAATTCAATTACAAACCTTTAGCATAAATCATCCTGAGCAACGATGTACAGATCACCTTGTCAGATGAGCTTCTATGTGCGGTTGTCTGGCAAACTGGAGAATTTATGAAGCACTAAACTGTGTCACTGTCAGCTGGATTTAACATACAGTAACACTATGCTCACATAAAGCTCTTAGTGAATGAGATTTGAAAAATGTTAACTGCACTAATCTCAAAGGATCAATGCAATGAATATGATAGTGTATCTGTGCTGAATATTTCCACTTACCTAATCTAAACCTATTAGAGTAACTAAAAGACTAAATTCAAATGAAGAAAAGGAGCTTGAGGTAGTATTAGAGCATAAAACTCCCTGGACAAATTCAGTGCCATTTAATTATATATATATATATCTAAAGAGAATTTGTTTTAATACATAGATAATGCTCTGGTGTAGGAAGTATGGATTTCTGAATTCTAGGGTTTTTTGTCTTTTTTCTTTAAATGGGTAAAACTTTTAATTTGTAATGAAACATTAAGTTTTAACAAGATGCATTACCTTATATTATCAGATTCATGTAAGCAAGCATTAGCATGCATGCAGCCTATTTGTCAGAGAAGCAGAGCCTGTGGTCTCTGAAGCCATGCCTTGTATGCCCCCTTTTAGTTCAGGACAGCAACTGATCACCTTCATATTAGTAAGAGAAGACCAGTTAAGAAGAATAATAGGAACTCACTATTGCTCTAAATAGATACATTAACCTTCACAGTTTAGCTTTCTCTTAGCCCAATTTATTTAATCTACATTCATGTGCATCTTACTTACCCAAATAGGATAATGAAAATGAATAAGTCATTAAACGTATTTGTGTCTCTGTGCAAACTTACTCCCTATAGAATATTGCCTCCATATAGTCTGCTACCTCTTCTGCTGAGCACTCTAATACTTCCTCTAGTCAAGATGGATCTCCTGCCACTTGCTTTTCCTTTGTCATATATTACCCATTATCAGTCCCATGGAGGAATGCAGTCTTACTGAATAATATGAAATATGAGGACTCAGACTTACTTAGCTGCCTCTGGGAGACAGTTGAGGGCCTATCACAATTACAGACTGTGCAGTCTTAAGCTTTGAGGGGTAGCAAAAACCTCAGAAGCTGAGGCCACAGTGAAGTGGTTCAAGAAACCATAAGGCTAGTGAGATCTGTAGAGCAACAAATTTGATATGTTGTTAAAGTACTCCCCTCCATTCATGCCTCTGGTATTTTCTCAGAGTTTGTTTTTCTCAGGTCACATTAGGAATTTGACCATATATTCATAAAAATCCTTGTGAATTATTGCCACATTGTTTATTTTTCATGGGCTTATGGCTTTATATCTTCATGATTAAGTCAATCAAAAAATTATTAGTGTTTTTTGGCAGCTGGCTACCAATGTTTAAAAATGTTGTGTCTGGTCAATTTAAGTGGCTTGATCTTAATCATCACCTGGTGTGCTTCCAGTGCCTATTTACAAGGTATTGATTTTTTTTCTAAACCACAGCACAGCCCAAGTTGCTTAAGGGAGAAACACGTATTGCCTGCTGATAACCAAAGCCTTAGTGTTCAATACTGAGATGGGCAGTGTACTCTCAGCTACACTAAACATATACCCTGGTGTATTAGATAAAAAAAAAAAAATCATAAATAGTCAAGTACACTTTTTTAGTTCAAAAGGTTTGGTTCTGTGTGCATGTCAGTAGTGGAAGACAGGGTGGTTCCCACATAGTGTATTGAAGTGCCATCTTTAATGGGGCCTAATAGCAGATTGTCAAGAAGAGGTGCTAAACTGGAGACGTTTATGAACTTACATGTACAGTGTCCTAAAACACACTTGAGCGGCTACTTCTTCTGAAATAAATACATTATATGTGTCTCTTTTTAATTCATGTCTTACTCTGGGATGCAGACACTAAACTCAGTGAGGCCAACTAGTAGATGATAATATCTTATCTTTCCAGTGCAATTACCTTTTAAAATGAGGAGAACCTTTCACTGAAAAGATGAACCTGTCCATAGCAGGGCTTTAAAATCTTGAAAGATGATGTGCACGGACAGGTCATTGACTAAGACTAATATGAGACTAAGAGTAAGCTATCTCTTAGCTTTTGTAATAAATCTAAAGTAAGGTTATAGCATCCTTAGGAAACAGTACCTTAATTAGAGGTTATTCTTCAAGGCACACACCATGTCTTATCAGTGCTTCTTTTATCTTAAAGATGGTTTTGATAGTAGTTCAGTGCTGTGAGCAAGCCATCTATTTGATAATTAACATCCATTTTCCAGTCTTCCTGTTCCTACTTTGAAGATGTTCTTCCTTTTCAATCGATAATTATATTTTTAAATAGAGGATTATGTGATTAAAAGAAAATCGGTGTTAATTTTAAAGACAGTATACCGAAATTCAATTGTTTTCTTATGTGAGGTGACTTTTCCTACGGGAAGTGATCTTCCCCCTCTAGTCTGCCCTTACCAGACCCCATCTGGAGTGCTCTGTCCAACTGTGGTGCCCCCACACAAGAAAGACATTGATCTATTGGAGCAAGTCCAGAGGAGAGCCACTAAGTTGATCAGAGGCCTGGAGCACCTTTGCTTCGAAGACAGGCTGAGAGAGTTGGGGCTGCTCAGCCTGGAGAAAAGAAGGCTCCAGGGAGACCTCATTGTGGTTAGATCATTTAGATTAGATATTAGGAAAAAATTCTTAAGGCTGAAATTACATAAAGGTGGTGGGGCACTGGACCAGATTGCCCAGAGGGGTTGTGTTCTCCCTATCCCTGGAAGTGTTCAAGGCCAGGTAGGAAGGGGCTCTGAGTAACCTAACCTGTTGGAAGGTGTTCCTGTCCATGGCAGGGAAGGTGAGACTACATGATTTTGAAGGTCTCTTCCAACCCTGACCTTTCTAAGATTCTATGTAGCTTGCCTTTTTTGATAACCTAAAGTATATATAGTGGGGATCTTATGGCTTATGTGCTACTTCATTGTTAGTTTTATTTTGATTATTTTATCAGGTCAGAAATACATTTGTATTTACTATGAATTCAGCCTTGAAATTTCTTTTTAGTCCCCCAAACCCTTCTCTTTTTCCATGCCCCCACTTCACAGATGTATTGTCATGATTTTGATCCATTGTACAATTCAATCTTTAGTGACAACTCAGAATTAACCTTCTTATTGGCTGCTTGTCAGCATAATGAAATAATTTCAGAGCTGTCTGTTTGCCTTCACTGATGTTTTCTATTAAGACTTAGGAAGATCTTATCTTTGTTCGTATTACAAAGAGAAATTGTCTTCAGCTTTGAACAAATTTCTAGCATTGCCCAACTCCATCCTTTACACTTCAGGTCTAATAGTGGTCACTGTAAGTGGTTTGTTATCCTTCCTCCAGCATTTTTTTATTTTAATAATAAAACTACTCTATATTTCCATTAAACTGTGTTAACTGTAGTAGCATTATCTAACAATGAGCTATCCTAGTTGACTTTTCCTGAAGCAGGTTGGTGTTCTGGGTTCAGTTCCAAAACCTATTACAAAACTCAGAGTTTGCCTTTTAAAAGCTTAACTATCAGCTAATAAACTTTTCTTCAGCCTTTTACAGTAAATAACTTCTGCCTCATATCTTCTACAGACATTCTCTCTGTAGAGAGTGTTGAAGAAACACCTTTTTCCCCTGAATTATTTATAATATGATTTCAAGCGTAAAGTTGAAAGCACACATTGTTTCTAAATCCATAATGAAGTTGTTATACCTTTTTCATTTTTAAAGTTCTTTTTCTATGAAGATTTAAATCCCTTTTTTCCATCCTTACATAGGACTCTGATAAAAAACATGCATAACTTTTTATTCTCATTAATAAGAGTTTGCCCTGGACCACAACTATCTATGTCTAACCAGAAGGTAAAAGAATTTTGTTATTAAAATTTACCTAGGCAAATATGTTATTTTTGATTGTATTATTGAATCATTGGTGGTAATGTACTATGCATGAATGTCTACTTCTACAGGATACAAAATTAGCAATAGTAAGTATGTTGTAAACATGGGATAATATTTCCCTGATCTGGATACATTTTTCTTTCCCAGTTTTATATGTGTTACTTCTGTCTACAAAGTGGAATAACAATGCCTCAAGATTTTGACTAAATTGTCAGTGAGTAGCTGGCATTATACAAATGAAGACTAATATGTAAAGAAATAGTTAATGATGTTTGTGGATAGTAAAATTTGTGTTTAATGAATAATCCCCAAGGAAATGAAAATTTAAGTAGTGCAAGTCCTAACTTATAACTGCTGAAAATTTTCAGTGAGCAAAGAGGTTGAGCAGACTAAGTGAAACATGTGAAATTGTTGTCATCTAAGGTCCATCATAAATACCAAAATACATATTCCTAGCCTATGTTTATGTATGTTTGTGAACACTAATAAAACACAAGACTGGCCATTCAAGGGTAGTATGGGACTCTGAAATGTCTGTAAAGGAGTGACTTTGCTTAGTGCCTTGGTGTCACAGAGCTTGGGAAACCCGGCTTTTTAAACGGGAACACTTTTCCTTACTTCAAGGTTAGTGACTGAGTTTTTAAAACATATGCTCTCTGTACCCTTTTCGGAGATCCATAGTCTCTAACAAGTCCGTATCAATATCTAATCTGATCTAAAGGTGTATCATCTAACTGCATTTGAAAATGCAATTTGAAAAAGAGATTAAGATAAATGCTATTAAAAGATAAAAGATAGATTCATGCACATTCTAATATTTGACTCAAGGTTGTTTTTTTTTTTTTACATTTGTTTCATCTTGTAGTTCAAAACCATTTTCCTGAATACTAAACATAATTTTTGCACAAATGATCAAGGCAATCCATAACTCTGTCTTCCAGAACACATTTACAAAGCTTTCATGTTTATGTATGATTCCTGTAAAGGGGTTTGAACAGGAGGAGAAAGGAATTTTCAAAAATTGGTGAGCTTCAAATAAATGATTTCATTGATTTACTTGTTCATATAGCAAATTATTAAAATGGTCTTTGAACAAAATTGATATTTATCTCCCTGTATTTAATTTAATAGATAAATGTAGTCAACATCAGCAAAAAACTGCTGTCTTTCTTAAACTTTTTCACAGACATGTTTTATTCAAGAGGATAATTCCGTATTTATTGATTATATTAAATGGTATTTTTATTTATTTTCAAGATTTCAGTAATTCCTTACAGTAATGTGGGATAAACAGAAGTCAAGAAATTGAAATGGATTGCAGGAAGAGTACATCAATTTCAAACTTTTTTTTACTGTCCAATTCTTTAATGACATGTTTAATAAAAAAAAAAAAAAAGAATAGGCTATTTTTTTAATGGGTATTAACTCTTCCTCTGATGTTTAACGTGTAAGGTGACTAATTTCAGCTGCCCCAAAATCTATTAGTCCTTGTATCATTGTCCACATGATAACAATACTTGCAAATATTCCTGTAGCTTGAGAATTCACACTTCAGCTGGGCTACCAGGCAACTGGAAATCCTCGGTAAACACAGAGAAGCCTCAAACACTGCCTAGTCAGTATTTCTTTTGGAAAAATAGGAGTTGTCTGGGAAAACCTGGCATACCTCTGTGTAGTCTTTTGTGGTCTGCACGTCAGGTCAGCATACATAAATATTACTACATCGGGATAGAAAGTATGTTAGAAAATCAATCTGTCTTCTTCTTAGTAGTTCTGATTATGCCCTCCTACTTTAATAGCTGGATTTATAGTGCTAGGGTATGACACAAAGAAATAACCCCCACACACACACCCCCCTTTAAAAAGTATGAGCTGGAATTGTGAAGTTTTACATGTGAACAGTGAGAATTCTGTGAATATTTTAGATACAAAGTCATTTAAAAGAGTTACAAGCAAATTATTCAATCACCTTTGAGATATCTAAGAAATTTACAAATGGGTTGAAATCTGAGGGATGCGCTATTTTGGTTTCTACTCAATAGATACTAGAAAATAATTCTGAATTAAGATAATTCAACGCATGAAAGATTTCCTATGTCATGGAACATATAGGGTAGGGTAAGGCAAATACAGCTATGGTTAAAATCAGGAGTCATGCCCAAGGAATAGGTAGTTGTGGACTAACATTCCAACTTCATAATATTCTCTAAAGTAATTGCAAGAAATGATGGAGTTTTCTTTTTTCTTGGAGTACGTGGAGATTGGAAGGCTGAAGTTTTCTTCTTTTACCAAGCTTAATACTTAATTTATTTATCACCTCTATTTGTTGTCTGAATCTGTCAAATCATATATGTTCACAGAATCATTAAGGTTGGAAAAGACTTCCAAGACCATCAAGTTTAACCTTTGACTGAGCACTACCATGTCAACTAAACCATAACACTAAGTGCTGCATCCAGTAATTTTTTCAACACCTCCAGGGACCACTTCCTTGGGCACCCTGTTCCAATGCTTGACAACCTTTTCAGTGAAGAAATTCTTCCTGATGTTCAGTATGAACCTTCCCTTGTTCAGCTCAAGGCCATTTCCTCTCATCCTGTCACTAGCTGCCTAGGAGAAGAGACTGATCCCCACCTTGCTACCACCTCCTTTCAGGTAGTTGTAGAGAGTGATAAGGTCACTCCTGAACCTCCTTTTCTCCAGGCTAAACAACCACATCTCCCTCAGTTGCTCCTCATATGACTTACTCTCTAGACCCTCCCCAGCTTTGTTGCCCTTCTCTGGACACACTCCAGCTACTCAATGTCTTTCTCAAAGTGAGGGGCCCAGAACTGGACACAGTACTTGAGGTGTGGCCTCACCAGTGCTGAGTACAGAAGGACAATCACTGCTGTGGTCCTGCTGGCAGGATACAAGCTAGGATGTATTCCTGATACAAGCTAGGATGACATTGGCCTTCTTGGCCACCTGGGCACACTGCTGGCTCATGTTCAGCTGGCTGTTGACTAGCACTCCCAGGTCCTTTTCCACTGGGCCACTTTCCAATCACTCTTTTCCCAGCCTGTAGTACTGCATGAGGTTGTTGTGACCCAAGTGCAGGACCCGACAACTCACCTTGCTGGACCTCATGCTATTGGCCTCAGACCATTGATCCAGCCTGCCCAGATCCATCTGCAGAGCCTTCCTACTCCCCAGCAAACCAACACTCCCATCCAACTTAGTGTCATTTGCAAACTTATTGGGGACATACTCAATCCCCTCCTCCAGATCATAGATAAAAATATTAAACAGAACTTGCCCCAGTGCTGAGTCCTGGGGAACCCCACTAATCACCAGCCACCATCTGGATGCGGCACCATTCACCACAATGCTCTGGGTCTGGCTGTCAAGCCAGTTTTTATCCCATTGAAGAGTGTAGATGTCCAAGCCATGAACTACCAGCTTCTCCAAGAGTATGCCATGGGAAACAGTAATAAAGGTTTGCTGACATTTGCTGACGTGGACAGCATCCACAGCCTTTCCCTCATCCACTAGTGGGTCACCTGGCCATAGGAGATCAGGTTGGTCAAGCAGGATCTACCTTTCTTAAACCTGTGCTGCCTGGGCCTGATCCTCTGTTTGACCTGTATGTGCCACATGCTCACACTCAAGATAATCTGTTCCATAACCTTCCTGGGCACCAAGGTCAGGTTGACAGGCCTGTAGTTCCCCAGATCCTCCTTCCAATCCTTCTTGTGTATGGGCATCACAGTGGCCAACCTCCAGTCATCCAGGACCTCCCAAGTGAGCCAGGACTGATGATAAGTGATGGAGAATGGCTTGGAGAACTCTTCTACTGGCTCCCTCAATCCACTCGGGGAAATCCCATCCAACCCCATAGACTTGTGAATGTCTAAGTGGCACAGCAGGTCACCAACTACATCCTCCTGGATTACAGGGGTTCTATTCTGCTCCCTGTGCCTGTCTACCAGCTCAGGGGGTATGCCCTCAGGACAAATGGTCTTTGTCATTAAGTAGCTCAGCCTTTTCCTCATCCAATAAAGGATGGAGATTTTCCTTGGCCCTACTTTTGTTGTTAATGTATTTATAAAAACACTTATCTTTCACAGCAGTGGCCAGATTGAGTTTTCACTGAGCTTTTGCCTTTCTAATTTTCTCTCTACATGACCTAAGGACATTCTTGTACTTTTGCAAAGTTGCCTGCCCCTTGTTCGAAAGGTCATAAACTCTTTTTGCCCTGAATTCCAGCAAAAGCTCCCTGTTCAGCCAGGCTGGTCTTCTTCCCTGACAGTTCGTCTTTCAGAACATAGGGACAGCCTGTTCCTGCTCCTTTAAGATATCCTCCTTAAATTATGTTCAGCCTTTCTGGACCCCCTCCTTATTAAGGGCTATTTCCCAGGGAACTCTCTCAACCAGTGTCCTGAACAGGCCAAAGTACACCCACAAGAAGTCCAAGGCAGAGGTTTTGTTGACCCCTTCCTTACTTCACCAGGAGTCAAAAACTATCATTTCATGGTCACTGTACCCAAGACAGCCTTGGACCACCACGTCTCCCACCAGTCCCTCTCTGCTCGTACTAACTGTGTCTGGAAGTTATCTTCCACACACTCCAGGAACCTCCCAGACTGCCTCCTCTCCACTGCATTGAATTTCCAGCAGACATGAGGCAGGTAAAAGTCTCCCACAAGAGCAAGGGCTAGGTAAAAGAAGTAGGCAATGTGATTATAAAAAGTCAGGAAGCCATAAAGTCTTTGAGAATAATTGAGTTATGTGTTGATAAAAGAATTCTTGCAGGATGGTTAGAGACAGAAGGTACTTTACACTATTAATTCATGTCTGCTGTTTCATAATGATTGAACTAACTGGATTTACTTTTAAGAGATCAGTGTCGTGTATAGATATTGTTGCATTTGTAGATCATTATGTACAGGACAAGTCACGAATACCTTTTGTTACTGGAATAAATCCAAAACACAATTCTGATATCCTTTTAAATTATTGAAAATACCAAAATTTTGAAGAGCCATTGTATGCATACAAAATCTGGGAAAATAAAATAACTGTCATCTCTCTGGTTCCAGTGCTAGGTGACTTGCATTTGAGGATCCTTCTGATATATGCCTTAGTTACAGTATCATCAGTAAAAGAGGAATACATATATGAAATCCCTCCTCAAGTAGAATAGGATTTCTCATCAGGTACTTTCCAGAAAATCCCATGACAATATGAAATTCAATCTTGAAAATTAAGATTTCATTATATAATCTAACACCTAAACCACCTAAATGAAATGAAGAAACTTTAAAAAACCTACTAAAATTATCAAAAATATGTCCTAGAATGCAAAGAGGAATAATTAAGGATCTATTTGGCTTCTCAGGATATGTGTCTATATGAAAATATGGCCTGTTTGTAATCACTGACACACTTGCTACTGGGTAGATGCCTGAAACAAAATTGTTAAGCAACAGAGACTCTGTTAAGATGCTGATAGCCTGTAAATGCGTGCAGAAGAGCTGCTATGATCGGATAGTAGAATTGATCCTCTTGCTGAATTCTTATGACGTGGAACAAATGGAGATTTTCTCCAGTGTTACCCACAAAAAAGTGATCTGTTCCTGGTTTTCCTAGATTTGTTGGATAGTTTTGGAAGGTTGATCACTCATAAGATCAATGGGTATTGGCCTATTTCCTGGTTAATGTAACTTTAAAACAGAGCCACAGATTCTATGATTACTTCTTATTTCAAAATCATTTTAACTGTTGCTGTAAAATGTTAACTTAAGGGGATTTTTCAAGACCAGAGCTTGTATATGTTTGGGTTTTTTGAAAGGCTGAGAACTGTAATGAAAAAGAAAAAGATACATTAATATACAGGATAGCGGACTTACAAAGATATTAAATGATATGTTGTCATAAACCCATGCAAACTACAATATAAAAGGTCTATTATTTTGCAGTTAGCTGAATTCCCTATTTATGGCAGCATTGTTCCCCATAGTGTATTTTTCTGAGCTTTGTTACAAGCCATTTTAAATGACCTCTTCAACTAGTCTTTTACAGCTGCCCTGGGAGATTTCAAAGGTCATGTGAAGGGAAATTTTAGGGCACTGTGTTTACCTATAACAACGTTAATGGAACTAATAATGTATTCGGTACATTCTTTAAGGCTAGTTACTGATTGTTAGCATGCTCTTAAGAACTGAAGTAGGCAGTTATTCTGGATTCACTTGAGATTTATACAAGAGAAGGGCAAAAAATCAAGAGATTCATGGGATCTTGCATTCCTTCTAATTTTTCGTAATACTTGTAATTTCCTCATCTTTTAGAAAATCTGGTCTTTGTAATATATCCACCATAGGGAAAATATTAGCATAATACTTTTTTTTTTTGCCCAGGAAAAATTATGATTCTGCCCAGTGAATACAGAAATAAAATAGGCTGTGTCAATAGTTAGTAGCTGAGGATAATAGATTTAAATATCTCAGATTTCTGGTATTATTTTAGCAAATTACTTTTCTCCCCTACCCATTAATTTCCCAGCTGTGTTCTAAACTGATGGAAAAGTTAGATGAACACCTTGGCTGGACTATTCCTGTTAAGCTACTCTCATTTATCTAACAGCCTATCAACAACCTGATTGGAGAAGTCAGAAGCTCTTCAGACAGAATGCCCTGACATCCAACATCCTTATTCATGGCAACTGAGAGCAAATTGTTTAACCTTGTGCCACAGTGCTTCTTTGTATCACAGGGATAAGGTGTCATTCTTCTTGTTTCTTTATTTCCTTGTTTTTTCATCTGATACATTTGTATTATAAACTCCTCGAGACACCAGTTATCACTTGTTTTTTATTGGTGGATTAAGAACTGGAAAAAAAAAAAGGGCTGATTTTGTCTGGGGTAAGTGGGCCCTAATTACTATTGAAAAGCAAAGGCAAATTCATTACTCTGCAAATAGATTTTGTATATGAGACACTGGATGTACAAGGAAAAAATCTGCATGAAACCCTCAAAAATAGTTTTAAAGAAAAAGCCCTTATCCTTCTTTGTTAGGTTTCTTCTTGAGATGGTGTCTTTGAAACAAAGTAGTATTTTTCACAGTGATGATTTTATTTCACTGAGCTTCATGTACAGTTGAAATAATTCTACTTTTGTTTTATTAAGAGCAATTTCATTTATGTTATACCTGATCTTCAAACATCTGTGTTTGTGCAACAGAATTTTCAAAGATACAATGTTAGTTTTGGAAGTAACTAACATTTATGTGGTACATCACATTGTCTTTTACAGAACCAATTATGAAGTTGGTTTTTTTTTTAATACTCAGTGACAGTGCTGGAAATCTTATTTTTTTTTCATCCTGATTTGCTTGGGATTTGATTATTTTCTGAAACGGGAAGTATTTCTGCATAAATACTTGAGACTAAGTTTCTCAAATGAATCAAGTGTTTACTAAAAGATAAAATATTGATCTTAGCTTACGCTTATACAGAACTGTAGGAGGGGTGAATGTGAGGTGAGGGAAAAACAGATAGCTATGATTTCTTATGAGAGCTTTGCCTTTCCATGTATTTTAGTTTAATGATAGCTCTTGTACACACATACACACTCCTTCTCTGCATTGTCTTTTATTTGTTCTGTTTGTTTAATTGAATCAATTAATTATTCAGAATTTACTAAGACGTGCTACTGAAATGGCAGGTTAGATGATATTGTAACATACTGTAAGACTAACACATGCCCAGGTCTAGCAAAATGAGGAGAGGGGCCTTCCTGATAATTGTGGTTTCCCCACAACCTAAATACAGGGTTAGGAGATTGCTAAGTCTCTCCATCAGCCAGGTCATCCTTGACAATTTTTAATTATTTGAATAAGGAACACTTACTGTGATCTTCATTTCAAATTTTGAATTACCAAATTATTCTGGTCACATTGAAACACCATAACTCTCCCTGGAGCTGATTTGTATTTATTCTTTGTTCCATGAACCAATATTTGGTAAAGGAAAGAGGAGACTGAAAATGTAAAGAATGTGGCAATTTCAATTCTTCAAAAATTCCATTTTCTTGATCACAGCAGAGAAAAAAAAAGCAAACTGCCAGTAATTTAAATATGATAATTTCTGTCATAACTTGACAGCAGATGTGAACAAAAGAGACATAAAATAGATGAAGACAGGCAAATTGAGAGCACAGAAAATAGCGTATGCAGAGCTGGATAATGTCTGTTGAAACAACGTGACTATACTTGGCTTCTATAAATGCTCTGCAGCTAAATTAATGTAAGTCAGATTTTTTTGGCAGGCAATGTTCTCTTTAACTTGTTTCATAAATGAACATAGGATCAAAGATTTTTTTTTTACCTCATGGCAAATCTGTTTAATCGTTTTTTCCTTAAACTGATCATACACATTTCTAGAAACGTGCTACAAAATCTGGTTACAGAGGGGAAGGCACAGCCATATAAAGAGAGAAGGTGTTGTGAGAAATTGCAATACTAAGCTTCCTAGACTGAGTATGCTTTGTTTCCTACTTCAGATACCTGCTATAAAGTAGGAGTACTTTATAGTACTTTATAGCCCATGTACCGTGGGCTATAACCACTGTACATCTCTAAATGGATGTGTGTCTTCATATCCTTGCAGTATGCAGTTAAGTTCCTAAAAAAACCCAGTGTGTTTTAATGAAGACAATTTTTAAACCCTATTATATAAGCAAAAAGAAGCAAGGGGAGCTGAGAGGTTTTCATTGTTATACTTGTTAAATATTGTCATTATTTTGTAGCAAAGTGGCGGGGGAGAGCTGTAGTTATAACCAGTACTTGTTTATTAAAACATTTATCAGAAACAAATTACTCCTTCTGTCCTTAAGTCCTGGCTGAAATTCTTATTTTAAAATAGTTTGTGGTAAAGGCTTGGTATATTCTCCTCTCTCTGAAAATCTAGATGTTCATTTTTAAACAAGTTGCCATAGGAGTTACACCTACAGAGCAAATTATGTTTATATTTGGGAGGAAGAGAGGAAAAGGAAAGGATATGGCCCCAGCTTCACAGAGCGTTAATGCATGTTATATATGTCTAGTAGTTTTCTCCTGCTCTTTCACTCCCTACAGTTCCATGACCTGTTCCTCTCATCTCCAGGCCACACTGGTCTTAGCAGCCTGTTTCTACTGCTGCTGTCAATAGCAGTCCATGTCAGCCAAGTGTCACCTCTTGGTGCCTGTGGAGAGGAGTTTAGGAAAGAAACAACCTCCACAGCCTCTTGGCCACTGTCTGATCAGCAAAGAAGACAACAGAGAAAAGACAGCAAAAGTAGCATCTCATGCCCTTTCCATAACTGACATGAAATTTGAGAAAGTAATTTGAGAAATGGCCCAACATATGGAATATATGGCTACTCTGCTCTCTGCACTGCCATTAATCTAGGCCTTTACTGTCAGAAAATTTCCATGGATCATACGTATGTACCTGTCGTGATTTAACCTCAGCCAGCAACCAAGCTCCACACAGCTGCTTGCACACTCCCCTGTCAGAGGGATCAGTAAGGGTAAAAGCTGGAAAACTCATGGGTTGAGGTAAAGACATTAATAGAGAAAGGAAAAGCTGTGCGCACAAGCAAAGCAAAACAAGAAATTAATTCACTACTTCCCATGGGCAGGCAGGTGCTCAACCATCTCCAGGAAAGTAGGTTTCCATCATGTGTAACAGTGGCTTGGGAAGAAAAAAACCCCATCACTCCAAATGTCCCTGTCTTCCCTCCTTCTCCCTCTCTGTATATCCTGAGCATGATGTCATAGGGTCTGGAATATCCCTTTGGTCAGGTTGGGTCACCTGTCCCAGCTGTGTCTCCTTCCAGCTTCCTTGCCAGTGTGGCAGTACAAAAAGCAGAAAAGGCCTTGGCTCTGTGCAAGTACTGCTCGGGAATAACAAAAACATCCCTATATTATCAACCCTGTGTTCAGCACAAATCCAAAACGTAGCCCGACACTAGCCACTCTGAAGAAAATGAACTCTACTCCAGGCAAAACCAGCACAGTTTCTAAATAATAATTTGAACCCGTTAACTGTGATTGATCATTTTATGGTGTGCTTAGTCCCATAACGTTCCATCCTTTGAATATCCTCACAGTTTAAACCAAAGTATCTTAAAGTCTACCCCACTATCTGCATAATCTCTTTGCACAATATCTTTGGATTCATGGTAGGAAAAGCCAATAAAAAAAATACCACTGGCATGAAAGTTAGCCCATGGGCATAAGCCAGCTGGGAAGTTCTTAAGGAGTGGTCCTGTAGGAGCATACTTCATCTACACATAAGGACATGTCTCACTGGAGATTTTGTTTCAACATGTTTCTGATGACAATGAATATTGGAACAGGCTTACAAGAACACTTAACCTTCAACAAAAAGTAGATTCAAAGTAAGCTATTTGAACTGTATATGCTTTGCATCTGCCTAGGCCCCAGCAAGTGAAAATTTTTTATGGATATCGATGGGTCTTATGTTAAAAATACACTCTGCAGATTATTTCCTTACATCTCCTATAGCCTGCTTACTTTTCTATAGTCCTGTGTAATAGTGTGGTATTTAGGGTGGAGGAAAAGGGGATGTTTGCTATTTAAGATGTGCTTATTTTGACCCAGTAATAATTAATATCTGTAGTCCTGTCATTTCACGACCATCCAGACCTAAGATTTCCAGATGACTGACTTCCCTCTATTTTTGCCTTATAGTTCCCAAGCTTACTTATAGCATACTTCCCTGGACCTACAGAACATTTGTATATTTTATATACTTTCTATTCCCCTACCCTTCCCTTTATATGTATATAGAGCCAGCAGAGCTATCCACTCTTTGCATTATAGTCACAACTGTTATTAATGTTTAAAAACAGACAGTTACACATTATAATGAATAGGCCTTGTCCTTCATGTTTTATAAAAGTAAATTTTGTATATTTTTAAATGTAATTCCAAGTACCCATTTTGTGCCAGGATAGTCCCACTTAGATGCCAGATATACAAGTGCAAAACCATTCCACATAGGAGAAATAAAATCCAGAATTCTCCCAATATTGCTGTGTGATACTCAACCTATTTAAAACTGGTATAACAGGGGCCAAGAACTGTTGCATCATAGGTAAATAAACCATCATTCTCACTGTTAACATGGATTCTCTATTTTTAACTCAGAAGCCTACTCTTTCATTTTAGATTTGAAAACTCACAGGGGAGGAAAGGTTTGAAGTTGAATCAAGATCTGCAAATTGCCTGACAGGAGATTATCTCCCATATTCACATTAAGGAATTGCAAATTCTTTTGACTTTGAAGTTTAATGGCTCAGGATGTTTAATTTGCTATCAGCAGGACTAACAGTGCTTGTGCTTGTTCCATACGGCTGCAGTCGGAAAAAGAAGAGCATCAGAATTCAAACTGTTATCCAGATAAAATTCTTTTTACTTTTCATTTGAGTCAACTTCCAGATTTTCCATCAAAATGCAAGCTTCATTGCACTTTCTCAATGCTAGACTTGAATAGCTTTATCATATCCAACTTCATTAATTCAGCAGGAGCAACTTCTCTCAAAGCATGACATTTCTATGGAAACCCAGAGAAAGCTCCTCCTTGGGCTTAGGAGCGCTTTTTTATTTGAATGAACTGGAGATTTCTAGGGCATAGTAACAATAAGAACAAATGTAACATTACAAAGACTTAAACTATATGAAGAGTGAGCTTGATCCAAATTGTAAGCCTGACATTAATATGTGAAACTGAAATTGCTTTCCTGTTGCCACGTCTTAAAAGAATGAAATTAAACACTAAGGACTTTGTGTGTTTCCTGATTTTCTATAGTGCAAAGTAAATCATAAGTCCTTAGCAAATGAGCTACAATAATTACCAGCCTTCTCTAATAAATCAACATTTAATTACCTGTTTGACAGGTCATAGAAGTTTAAAAAGAAGCTGAGAAATACAGAACAAGAAGGTTTATCAAGTTACCCTTATTTCTATCTTGTTTAACCCAATCCTAAGCAAAGTAACATGGAAAAGATTTTATAA
The DNA here is from genome assembly GCF_003945595.2 of Pipra filicauda. Lineage (NCBI taxonomy): Eukaryota > Metazoa > Chordata > Aves > Passeriformes > Pipridae > Pipra > Pipra filicauda. The sequence goes on along the minus strand of NW_024103851.1, from coordinate 769,391 downwards.
ACAGCTGGCTAAATTATTTTGCACTGAACAACTTAAAAAGCAACTTAGAGACAAATTATTTTGATAAAAGTGTCATTTGAAGTTTTTGATTTTTACCAATATTCCTGCTGGTAAGGGATAAGAAACAATCTGATTAAATTTGATTCCTATTTACATGCTTTGGAATCTAATGTGACTTCATTACGTTTTCTTCATCAAACTAAAACAACATTAGTTACACCACCAAATTTTCAGAGAAGTTTTTTTTAAAAATCCATTTCCAAATATCTCCGTGTATGAAGTCAGTCATCCATGAAACAACAGATTTACTATGGTAAATATGTTTATTTACTTATTTATTTACCGTAGATTTTTAGGAGAGTTGCAAAGCTGTTGTTGTTTTATAGCATATATTATTGTTGAAGTTGCTTTGTGTCAGTGATAAACAAATAAAATAGGCAGATAAATTTATGTAAAATTAAATAGGTAAGGTTTTAGGTGTGCAACATGTTCTGTAAGCATGAATTTAAGCAAGAAAATCATCATGTTCACATTTTCAGTAGTTCAGAAGATAAATTTATGTAACACTGCCTATTTTAAAGGGATGTTTTAGAGAATTTTGAAAAGCACAGTAAGTCCTCAATAGAATTAATTTCATATTCAAATTACTTGGTTTTTTATTTACTAATTTTTGTAGCAAATTTCTTATGGTAGTTATATTAAAAATATCTTCATTTTAGATCATAATATAAATTTTGGGGTTTGATTTCCTTGTTTCTCACTAGAACATCAAATGATAGTTCTATAGTATACTATTTTTCAAAAGTGGCATCCATTCACAGAAGCGTTTCTTGCCCTGCTGGCTTTTTAAGAATGACAGCAAAGCAAATAGTAACTTCTCTGTAAGGTTCTATATAAGGGCTCAAATTAAAAAAAAAATATATTCTTTTTTGTTGTTGTTTTTGGAGAGAGAAGGGGTTGGTCAGCAGGTCTCAAATAGCTCAATGAACTTATGGATAAGCTTTTTAAGATTATTTGGCCCCAGCAGTCCCTCACCAGTCTCCAGGCCACCAGCATGGGTACAGCTGTCAGCAGCTGTATTCCTTTTACAATCAAAAAGTTGTGCTCAGCCATGTTTAACAGACAGTGTCACAAGGCCTTTAACAATACTGAGCTGAATGATTTATCACAATTCAGCTTATGAATTGCTTATTTTAATGATTTATCTTCATAAAATGCTAGTGACAGCCTCTGCTGTGCATCAGAATATAGTTAACCCAAGTAAGGTATGATGCAAAGATAATATGTTTTCATGATTTATTGACTGGGTTCTATAATTACTAATTATGCATATGAAAGATCACCTAATGCATAAAGTGCAACAGAAAATCTGCAATGAAAAATTATTATAGCGGTGCAGTTCAAGTTCCTATTGAAAAGAAATTTTACAGTAAAGAGAGAGATTATATTTTTTTTCCCTTTTCTGCAGCTTTTATTAAAAATTACTAATGTAAATATATTTTTTTAGGGTCAGAAAATTTCAAGACCTACCAGGTTTTAACCGCTCTATTTTCCATTGTGGTCTCACTTTTGATCTAAAAACTAATGAAATTATTAAAAGGTGAGTGGAATGAAAAAAATAATGGAAAAAGACACCTTAATTATTGATAGTTCCTGCAGTAGCACCTTTTCCTTAGGTATTGGATAATGATTACTCATAAACACTTAAACTAAGCTAAACAATCAATTTCCTCATCTTTTTCAGATTTAACAAAATTTCTGTCATCTGATATAATTTATTTCTACTCTTACCTACTAGAACAAAGAAAGAATTAAATAAAATATAAAGATATTTGTGAAGTAAAAAGCAATAATCAAGTGGCTATTACAATTGTATAGTCAGCAAAGAGGTTAAGAAAAATTTTGAACTATGTATTAGTACTGCATTTCATTGTAATAAACTATTCAACACTGTTAACTATTAGAATCTATTATTATTCCCCTTAAGAAAATGCCTGAAGGAAACAGAACAAGAAAAAAACTTGTTATCTATGAACAACATTCATACTTGGAATAGAATCTTTGCCTTGAGTGTCTTCTATAAAAATTTAGATTAAAAAAAATTCTATGAGAATTCACTTACTCTACAAATTTTCCATCCTTTAACTCACCAAAGATCAATGCAGATCCAAGACTGGAGCTGCATTTCAAGGTGGATATTTGTTCTAAGAATGGCTGTGTCATAATTATTGACTTCAGAGATGGTTTCATCAGTTTCTCATAAACTCAATGTTCAGTTTTTACTTCCAAGACTAAGTTAATTCTGGAGACCTTGCAAACCTGAGCCATATTCTTACCTTATAGGAGCAACATATACATGCAACTTTCATTAACTGTAAGAGTATCTGGACCTGTATAGCTATTTGATGTCTTTTTTTGAGTGTGTATGCTGTGCAACGGAGCCCTAATTACTGATCAGTATTTAGTAGATACAATTTATAATGTACTATATTTTTATGAAGAAATAATATTTTTAAAATAAGTTTTATTATGTGCATTCCATGTGCAAACTATAAAGCAGTAAACCTTGATCTTATAAAGAGATATTCTCTTATGTTGTAATTGTAGTAATAGATGCATTTCTTTCTCACTAGTGAATCTTAGTCTCTTTGTTTTACACAGATCCCTGGTTTTAGTTTAGCTGCACATAGAACACAATTGGACAAATTCAATGCTGGTGTTGAAAAATTTGTTTCTCTAAGTCCTGGAACGCCCACTTTAAGACAAAGGCTTATTTGCCTGCGTTTACTGTCCCATCACACATTTAAACCTGTAAAATATGATAAATGATGTCAATAAATATTATTTCAGATAATTTTTCAAAATATTTCTATTTCTGAAAAAAATACATCTTTGTAAGTGTACGTTTAAATCCAAAGCAAAAAATTCTCTTCAATGACATAGATATCTATGCTTTATACATATGTATAGGAAGACTTCTGCAAAATATCTGCTATGTAAACTATTTCTGTGCCATAGGAGGTGGTATTAGTATGCTGCTTTGGGTTTGACAATGATTATGTTGAGGTAAGCATTAGAAATTAGTGATTAAGGGATAACAGTTTGAGTTGGGATGACCACAAAGTGACAAAATAGGCACTTGATAGGTAAAAACAAGGTAATTTTAGGTCCAAGATAAAGAATGCAGTATTTATAATTTTCCTAGCTATGTCTTTATTGTTTTAAAATGTTTTATGTCCATCATACACTTTTCCATTATGCAATGTTTTAAGGGGATGGTACTGTGAATAAAATTTAGAACACCTTATAAAAATACATGGGTTTTTCTGCATATAAAGGGGGAGGCAAACACTGAACACTGAACAAAGATCAAAATTTCAAAGTAAAAGAGTGAACAGTTCAGTTAAACAAATTTACTTCAAGCTCAGGAGGTATTAATTTAATGCAGGTTGATTCCCTCACTGTCAGAACAGAATCAGTAATTATGAGTGGGTTCAGTATATATAAACTGAGTTGGAAGCAAATTCTTTTATAATGAAATCTAGCAGCAGTTGTAACTGGGAAAAGCTACTGCCTTTCCATTACAATGATTTGGGTTCTCACAGGCTGGTAGGTGTGAGGGAAAGCCAACTCCTTGAAAATTTAGGGGTTTTCCATATGCTGACCTAAATTCTCAGCTGGTACTGAACCTGTAGGTTCAGGACTTCAGCAGACTGGTTTTACTTAGATAACTGCTGGTATTACCTCTCCAGTGGCATTAACCCCAGCTAAAGTCCCTGTAGCTTAAGGACAAAGATATATTTTCATGGATCTTTAATAATTTTTATTATTATTATTATTTTGGAGAAATAAGATTTTAGAGTTGTATTGATAACATCACAATTCCAGATCTCTTAATCTCTCTGTTACTAACTAGCAGATACAGATATCACCTGCACGTGAGGTACATATCGCTGCGCTTCTCCCACGTCAGCTCTCCCAGTGTTCTATCAGTCATATTGACAGGGCTGTTCTATTCCTGGCTCTCTGGTACAGGATTCAGTCTGGATTTCAAAGGTAGCACTTCTAGGGCCCAGCACTGCAGAAGTGCTCAGCTTTGATCTCTCTGCTGTGCTGAACGATCCACTACTGTGCAGCTGTACTAGAAAGAGCTGCCTTTCCTCTCTCATTGGGCATGAGGAAGTCATTCCTCATTTTCTGAGGGTCTGGGTAAACTTTACTGAAATGCATCTAATGCTGTGGTAAGAAGCAGCAAAATCGGCACTGTATATCTGAAGAATGGATAGTCTGATACCTTTTCAAGAGTGTGAGGTTTAGTCATTTAGAGTACATACTCCTCTTTGGTAGGCCCTAGAGAAAGATGTAGGTGAGGGGGAATGCTGCCATATTGAACTGGCAGGGAAACAGAAGGGCTGGAGGCACTTCAAGTTTCTTTACTTCTTAGAACTTTTCTGATGAAAGGCTGCTTTCATTAGATACTTGCTTACAAATGAACACATGAAACATGCTTTTAAAACCTAGGACAGAGTTAATGGACAGAATCAGAGTACACGTTTTCTTGAGTTTGAGGTGTAACCTGCATTGTCCAACAGCAGTCTGTGAAAGGTAATATTCAGTAAAATGCAAAGCAGTCCTGCATTTTATGTTTTTATGGTTTTCTTAGCAAATCACTGCCAAATATTTTAATTGTGGCTCCCTTTGAGACAGAATATATTTTATTTTATGGATACCTGCTACTGTTCCCTTAACATAGAAAACATAACATGTAACAATAATATTGTCCTGTACTGACAGGACAAGAGGACATAGCCTCAAGCTGTGCTGGGGGAGGTTCAGATTGGACATCAGGGAGAATGTTCTGACTGAAAGCGTGGTTAAACATTGGAATGGGCTACCCAGGGAGGAGGTGAAGTCACCATCCCTTGAAGTGTTCAAGAAACAACTGGACATGGCACTTAGTGTTATGGTTTAGTTGGCATGGTAGTGTTCAGTCAAAGATTGGACTTGATCTTGGAGGTCTTTTCTATCATTCTTAGTGATTCTATGATTTTATTAAAAAATATTTTTAGTTAATAAAGTGAATCAATTGAAGTTATCATTACATTAAGACGGTACTATGGTACAGTAAAAACTTCATTTTTTTTTTCTCTCAACTTTCTGGTTTTGAAAAGCATACAGCTACTTAAATGAAATATTAATCTGTGCCAGCAAATACATGCAAATGCTGGGCCAAATATATTCTTCTTGGGGCTTTTGAACTTCTTCCTTGCAGAATAGTATGGCAGGGTGGTGATTTATCACTTTTTCTTTAAGGCTTTTGATAAAAGAGAACAGGCTGTTTTCTTTCCAAATCAAGATCACAATGTCCACAGCAAATGCTTTCAACATTTTAGAACTGGCAATATCTGCAGTAGTAAGCAGCACAGCACAATAGGAGTGGCTCTGCAGAGCAGAACAGGTCATGCTGAGAACTGAAAGTCTGTACAATGTCATTTGCACACCAGACTGGAGTTTGGGCTTAGTTTGTTCTGAAGAAAATACTGTCCTCGGGCACTGAGACTTTTACTAATACAAAGCAAGGTCCACTACGTAGGACAACTGCGAGATTTGCTTTATTCACACACAACAAACGAAAACCAAAATGTAGTTTACACGTAAAGCTCTACCTCCAACTCTACAGGAGTCTGGTTTATGCACAAAACTGCCTTCTGCTCTGCAGAACTCTATGCTTTTGTTTTGGCTACAGTCTGTTGTAAGGTTAAGTACAGCCTCAATTTGCCATTAACAGAGTCTCAACCACTGCATGGACATTCATTCAAAGAAAATCAGTCTTCTCAAGTAAGTTTGGTTCTGGCAGTGGAGTATTCCAGGTTGAAAAAATAAATAGTGTAATGTAGTATGAATGTAATGAAAAATAGATCACGAAACAGTATTAATCAATTGGTCATTGGTATTTGCTAGATAAGGTCCACATTTAGTAGTTTTTTCTAGTGGGGAGCAGTGAGTTTGATTTTTCTGCAGTTCATGCCTCTGCAACAGTCACAGGTTCAGCTAAATACTTGTAAAAAGTGCTGTATTGCTTTTAGAAGAAAAAGTGCAAGGTTTCTCCTCTTTATTGTGTGAGGTCTATGTACAACGAAGATAAAATTATAAACAGAATTTTTTGTATAATAGGCTTAAGACACGAAAAGTGCTGCTATGTGATTTTCCTTTCGGAAAATCTTATGCCTAGAGCTTTGTATTTCTGCTAAACAGGAACATAATGGAAGTGTTACAGGTGCTGATTTAAAAGTATTGCCAAATGAGCAACATAAAGCTATTTTAGTGTACCACTAGTAAGGTGATAAAGCTCGATCACCTCTTCTCCCATCATATGCTTCAAACTCTCAATCATGCATTGATGACTGCTAGAAAATGTTCATTGAAAGAACTCTTTGGATGTCTGAGACAGTTTGGCAGAGTACTTAAAGATGTGCACAGCTTTTATACCCTTATTTCCTACTAAAGCATGTTCTTAAATATTCTTGTTGATTCAGAGCCAAGGCTGGGAAGGTTTTCTCAAATATCAAAACAAAGTTACATTTGGTTTTTGCTCTTGGTCAGAAAATGCCAATTTACTTTCAGTTCAAAGGAGTTTTTTTCTGCTTTTTGTACCTGCTTTTTCTTAGCAACATAACCCTCCACACCAAGTTCTGTTTTGTTTGCAATTAAGTATGCTGTTTACACCAAAGTGAAAGTGTTCAAGTTGGACACCAGCGAGAAAATGTAGGGAACTTGAATTAGTCTATGCTTCTTTCACTGAATACGTTATGAAATTGAAAGTTACAGGTTCACTTTCCTCCCCTGACTGCAACATCTAGTTATTTTATTTTTATATATTATTTAACCATCATGAATGTGCAAAGAATAAGCACTATCTCTTTTATGGTTTTATGGATATCTGAATTTGACTAGTCCAAAGATAAGACAAAGTACTGTAGTTTGTCTGCACTATTCTTTTCAAATTTATCCATCTAAATAATAAAGATATAGTAAATGTTATAAATAATTGTAGTGATATAAAAGTGTTTTAAATTCAGAAAGCCTTTCTTAAAAAAGTGAAAATATGTGGATAAATATGACAGAATAATATCCATAAAACAAGTATCTTTAAGTTCCATAATATGGAAAAGAAAGTACTTGTTAGCCCACCTAAATCTAAAGATACTGAGCATATAGAAATAATAATAATTCAGTACAGAGTGAGATCTGACAGGTGTAAAAACTATAAAATGTCATATATTTATGAGTATAATGCTGTTTCTAGAATTTCTTAGAATTTACAAGAAAAAAATTATAACATTTTCTGGAAAAAAAATCCAAGGATTTCTTCTATGAAGTGTGTATGTAGGTTAAAGAGAAGTTAAATTACCAGATTTGATAAGGATTATCAAAATCAGTATAAATAAAATATCACCAAGGGGCAAAATTGTGGCATGTTTCCAACTACTCACCTTAAAAAAGAACCCTGAGCTTAAATATGAAAGCAAAATTTGTCATAATGTTTTGGTTTTGTTGGAGAACAAGGTTTTCCATCATTAAAATATCTTTGAGAACTGCATTTGCCACTGTCTTAGCTTATTGATCATTGAGATAGCTAAAAATGAATAAAATTTAAAATGGAAATGACTTTTCTGAATCATAACTCCCAAGCAGATTGTATACTTAACTTATTGCATAAATCTAAATATCTAAAATTTTACTATAGAAAAGCTGTGATTTTGCTTTTCCAGTCTAAAAACATGATTAACTAAACACAGAAAAGCATGGCTCTTGTAATTACATCCTGGTGATTTTATTATTTTTCTGATTGAATATTAATGACATATTGCTGTATATTTGAACACAGCTGAATGTTTCAAACAAAATATTGTTGGTTTGTTTTCTTATAGTCAGAAATATTAGTGCAAAGTTGTACTGAAATAATGAGGGATTAGGCAGGAACAGTGCTTACCACACCATCCCGAAACATGGTTCTGGCTGGCTAAAGTCAAAGCAGTGGCAAACCAACCTCTTCTCCCTCTGCCTTCAGCCTGAGTATAGAGGGTTTGATCTTCTAGTAAGAATTGGCAAGAAATTCTAGTACAAAATATTTACTGCAGCAGTAGGTACTAAAGAACCGTATGCAACCCCGTAGCCTTACATTGCTCTGGTGTGTCATGGAGCTAATGCTACTATTCTTTCCCTGTTTTGTTCTTAAACATTTTCACTGAATTTTAGGTTACAGTCCTATATCAAAATTATGACAATGTTCTAATGTAGCAGATGTTATGCTGTTAACTTCAGAAGAATTTTGTGCGTGTATATCAGCGGACGGTATAATCTAGAATTCATTTATAACCACAGCATAGGTCAGTACCTTTCAGTGGAAGATTTGATCACACAAGGTTAACTGTAGAAGAATTTGAGATTTTTGCTACTGTAATTTTCCTCAAGGCAAAACTCAGCTAGATGTTATCTTTCTAAGTTCTCCATTATGTATTAAACTCTTGTACTTTTTTTGTATTAGTTAATCTAGTTCTTCTTCCATGTCTATAAGAAGCAAAACATCTGTTTCTTCTTGTTCGAAGTGCCTAACTCAAGAGTCCTACTTTTAATGTCATTTAAATAGAAATCCTAGATAGAGAGAATACATTTTATTAACATATTTAATTTGCATATGAAACAATCTTTTCCAGAGCTCAGTAGGGAGTTTCTGGTGGCAGCAGTATGTCTTTCTTTTTTTTTCAATTTGTATACCAAAAAGCAAATAAATATATGTATCAGCTCAGATAAGGGAAATAAAACTGCAATGAGAGATCACCATTGTGCATTTGGCATAGTGTCCATGCTAAACTTTCCAGCTGAAAATTCTTTTATTATAAGGAGCCATGTTCTACTCTTAATATTGAGTCTTGGTTTACAGAAAGATATCAGCTAAGCTTGACTTTAAATCCAAGCAAAAATAATCTCTCAACACACATGAGGCATCTAATAAAATATTACAATAAAAACAGCTCATGCAGCTGTACAGAATTATCCCCTATAATATATATATTGAATATATCATGTATCTCGATAATAATTTAAGTCCCTGAAACAAAACGTTATTTCATAAAAAAGAAGGGTTGACAGTACTGCAGCTAAAACTTATAAATAAAAAGCAGTTAAAAACAGTGGCAGACATAAAAGGTTCTCTCAGTTACACTAGTTGGGAACAGTGAGTACTTGCTGAGTGATAGTGGCCAATACTCATTACCATTTATCTTTAAACTCAGCAGGAAAAAAAATGTAGCAGTAAAAAGTTTTCTAAGCAAACACAAAATGACAGAAACATTTTTGTGACAACTTGGAGCCAGAATAGGTGGGAATGTTACTGTCATACTGCAAATTTCCATAAGGATAGTTAATACATGTAGCTAAGAGGAAGACAAACTACTAATTATTTTGTGTGAATATACTGAAGAGTCTGTAATTGTCTAATTGGTGAAGATTCTCAAAAAAAAATTATCAAAGCCAGAACAGCAGTGTATTTGGAAGTTACTGCTGTGAAAACTTTGAGAGACATTTGCCACATAAATACATCACATACAACTGCAATTTCTATCCAGAGGCAAGAGAAAACCAGTGATGTGTGAAATGTTCATAGGAAGTGGACGCATTTGGAAGAATCCCTGGAGATGTGACATGATTTCTCTAGTCACAGTTTGTTAATGTGCAAAACCTTCTCCTTTGATACCATACAAATGGTAGCACAAGGTAGACTGACACCCTCTTGTTTCATATCCTGTTGTGTCTTGGTATCTGCAATATCCCCCTTTCCAGAGAGTTTTTTAGTTCAACCCTCTGTGGTTGAACAACTCATGCCACTGCTTTTGGCCCTTGTGTTTTAATGGCAAATTCTTAATTTTGTCCAGGAGTCTCTAGTCATTGTTGTTCAGTTCACAGCAGTACTGAATACCTTGATAAAAAAAATGAAATAATTTTTTAATATTAGGTCATCTTAGACTGGAAAAGTGGGATTTTAAGTATGTTCTTATAAATTTCAGTTGTAGTAACACATGCTGTAACAATTTTGGTTTGGAAGTCTATACAAAGCTGTGTCTTCTTTTACTTTCTCAGTTTATTATCAATAGAAATTAGTTTTTTCCTGGTTATAATTATGGGTTTTTTTCTGTTTTTTCTTTTTCAAATGTAATGAAAATGAAAGAAAAATAGCTTACAAACAGAAAGAAAACTTCTTTCATGTTTAGTATATTAGGTCTTTCATCTATTCTTACCCTAGGTTGAACCAGGTTTGGTAGAAACATTTCTTACTGATACATTTTTTAAGAGTCTTCTACCACTTTTATTCATAGTAATGAATATTCCAAGAATATTGAGTATAACACCCCATGTTATTTCAGGACTTGGTCTGATATCTTAAACAAAGATGTGAAAACTTCAGGGGAAAAAATATTAATTTAATGTTTATGTGTATCTGTTTGCCATGACTATTATTTTTTTTTCATAGAAGGTAATATTCTTTTGAATATTTTAAAAGTTTATCTTCCATTATGGTTCTCCTGATATTGTACATCCCATTTAATTTTAGAAACAGCTCATTATATTGCATTGTGATTTATTTTAGCAAATGATATTTTGCTAGGGTGACCTAGCACCTTTATGTAGGTGGAGAAAATGTCACTTGTTAGAGGCTCTATAACTTGGAATTTGTTTTTACTAGAGCATTTGCTACTTACTCGTTGACCCAACATGACCTCTCTGCACGGTAATGACTTGAACAAACTAGTACCCTTTTGCGGTTCTTAACTTGCCAGACAAACTGGCTTCCTGCCAGATGCTGGAGACAATATAAGAAGTGAATGAAGTCAGGGGTTTTTTTTAAAAAGATCTGAATGAATGAACAAATCCATCTGCTTTACTGCTGTCAGTATGGGGAGGATGGTGCTCCCCTAAGATTGTAGGGTTTGGCAGAGGTTTCCTGGTTTTGCGGTGCCTCTGTGATAATGTCTTCATCTTCTGTGAGTAGCCCCACATCCCAATTAGCTGAGATTAGGATTAGCTGAGAACTCACCATCTATGTGCATGTTTTCCCCTCCTATTTTTCCTTTCCCTTTTCTTGGAAGTACCTAGCTTGATATATATCTAACATGAGCATAATGTACCCTTTGGGCTTGTTACTCACTATAGTTAAATGGATGAATCAATATATTTTCCTTCTAAACTTGATCATAGAAGCAGTTAAGACATATTCTTTATTAATGAAATGTAGAATATGGCCTTTTGATGGGAAAGGTGAGTGACAACATCTGTGGTTAGATACAATTATGCCTGACAGTATGGACACTTTGGTAGTTACAAGTCTTGTATTTATGATATAATGTGGAGTTTTTGGTAATAGTTACTTTAATAACAATGCTTTGTTATCACAGTAAAATGATTTCATTTCTGCAATAGCCTTTATTAAACCTTATGTAATGAGCCTGGGAGAGACACCCACAAAACACTTAGAGATAAATGCTGGACTAACTAAAATGTTGCAATGTTTTTGTGTTCTTCATAGGCTCTGGTCTCAATGATGGGCAGTGGCATGAAGTTCGATTCCTAGCTAAGGAAAATTTTGCTGTCCTCACCATCGATGGAGATGAAGCTTCAGCTGTTCGAACAAACAGTCCTCTACAAGTTAAGACTGGTGATAAATATTTCTTTGGAGGTAAAAAAAATATTGAAACAAATATGTACTTAAAGTGCTGTGTCTTTTAACCTATATAATAGGTCAAATGGAGCTCAGGATGTAATTTATTCATGTGGATTTTATTATGGGTTAAATGCCTAGGTGCTGCTCATCAAAGAGTAACCTACCAAACGATTTCATTTTTAAGAATCTTTTTATATCTTCTCATCCTTACAAAAGAAACACTGAGAAGTTCTCTACAATGGTCAATCTAACTTGGGATGATTTTTCAAAAAAATCATTGTTCAGGACAAGTATTAACCTTTTGCTGATTTTTAAAATCTATCATGATTGTGGGTAATTAAGAAGCTTGCATAGCTTGAAGTTGAAGCCTTGGATTGTTCAGTATTTCTGCCTTTTGACAGTCCATGTAGTAAAAAGAGATCTTGAAAATTGTACCTTGAATGTTTATTCTTCTTGCTCTTCTATGTTAGAATTTATGAAAATCAAAAAAAGACTTTCAAAACTCTTGGATTTTTTTTAAATTCATATTTAATTTTCTCTATTAAAAAGTGCATTAGCATGCCAAAGATATTTTTGATACACTACTTACTATCTTATAGGGGAAGGTCATTAAGGGTTTTTTAATTCCAATGTAAGTACTACTTTTCATACTGTTAGCCAGTCTTTTTATAAAACATCCAATTAAGCAGTGACCTACAATCTTTGTTCTAGCAGAATTCTCAGCAAGCTCAAATGTTGACATAAAAAAGTTGCAAGTTGCACTTTTGCAGTGTACCACCTGTGAGGTTGTACATGAAGGCTTCAGACAGAAAACACAAATTTTAAAAGTAGAATTTTTCAGTGCTGAAACTCGATCTTTTTTCAAATTTACAAGTTGCATATCTAATAAAAAGAAAATATAAATGTGATACTATAGATAGTCATAACATCACCCAAGGGAAGGAAAATTTAGTGGTATATGAAGTGCCCTAAGTAGAAAAGGAAAAATATTTTCAATGTTATTTTCATTTCATTGTTATCAAACTAAAGTTAGTCTGTCATGATAGTTAAACTTCCTGTTGCTGCAAGATGCATCTTTTCCGATATCCTTAATTCAGCTAATACTGGTTTTTTTTAGCATATTGCCTCAAATAAGAGTTCTGGCATAGCCAGTTGCCACATGCTAAAGCATGAAATTTATTTAGTTGTCAAAACATAGTACCTTCAATTTGTCAAAACAGCCTAGGACATGCTAATTAAATGAAGTTATTAAGCACACATAGGAGAAAATGAAAAGAAATGCCATACATAATACATCCAGTGTTAAATTCTACTAATTTTGATAGGTAAAATCCCCAGATCATTATTACATTTCTGGAGAGAGTGAGATTGATTGATTTCTTCTGAAATGTCTTTTGCCTCTGACTCTTTGGTTGTGAGGGATAGATTGTCTAGTTCCTCCAAGTAGTTTTATACCCTTTCTCAGTCAAAAGTCAGAGTGATTTGTTGTCATTTCAGTTGGACTGTGAAATCTGCTTGAGTTGTGATTGTTGACCTGTACTTTCCAATTCCATTATCCTTCCTTAAAATAAAAAAGGTGTGCACGTAGATATTGTTCTAGGGGGATATGAAAGTCAATCATGAATTCCCTGAAATCTCGTTCTCACATCTGTTCATCCAAATGCATGTTCCTGTTGCATAAACTATGGGGCATTTGTTTTTCTTTATTATCTTTTATCCTCTGGAAGGTCTTCTAAAGGTATATGAAAAGAATAGAGCTGTTCTAACTTTCATGGCCAATTTTATTTCAAAATAAGTCTGCATTTGCAAAGCTATACTTATTGCACTTTAACTGTCTGAAGCTATGAATCTGCAGAAGCTTAATTTATAGAACCCATGTATTTTAGTATGTTCCCACATGAATATTGCTATATACATATTAGTTATTTTGATATATATTTATCTATTAATTAGAGATTGCTTGCAACTTCAACCCTATCTTTTTGATGCATGTTAAAGCCTGATCTTCATATTCATGATCTGCATCTTATAAGGCAAAGGTATTTTTGTTCTGCTCCCTCTGTATTCCTCCTTATTTTTCTCTACAAGCAGTCCAAGTTATGCCTTTTAATAAATAATATTTGCAAGAAGAGTATGTAGAGGTGAGAATAGCGAGGAACCTCAAACATTTGGGCCAGGCAGTCATCGAAGAAAATGTTTTCATTAGTTTCATTAGGAATAAGTTCAGATAAGATAGCATCCAATACTTCTTTTCTGCAAATACCTGTAATATGTCAGGAAACTGCCTCAAATTCAGAGAACAGTATGTTTGGTTTTCTGCATACTGTTAGATGACTTGGAGAAAGAATTATCAATTCCTTGATGTTGATACATTTCATTGTGAAAGTGAATCTAATTGATTTCTTTTCTAGCGAACTGAATGCAATAGTTAGATACTTAGACTATTAAGTCTTTGTATTATGAAAATGTAACAGGTGCAGAAGTTAAATGATGAGTTTTAAAAATGGCAGCTATATTACTTAATCTTTCAAAATACTGAGAAGGCTCGGTCTATTGATTTTGTGTTTGGAGAAGTTGTACAGAACTTCTAGAATGCTATGAACTCTCTTCCAACTGAAATATTCCTATTTTCATCTTTGAAGGAAATACTATATGTATGCAAATGTTCTGTTCTCCAAACTTTCCCTTTCCCTGATTCCAAAAGAAATGTACCGCTTTTTATTCCTGTCTCCTAGTGTCAATATAGCAAATATATACTACAAGCAATGTTGGTTTTTTTGCCGAAGAAAAGATTTAAAAGTTGCATTTCAGCAGTGCAGTACAATATTTTCTCAAAAATATATTGGAAAATGGAAAAAGAAAAATAATTACAGTGAAATGGGTACTGCCTCATACTAGTAAGGAGAACACAAGATATATTTTTTCTGTGAAATTAACTACAGATTTTACTGTAAGAGAAGTAACACATTTAAATCTGAATTTTAGAGACAATATCTGTTTTTTAGAAAAATTATCATTTTCATGTATTTTTTCATGACTTTTCCTGGGCAACATCCCATATTAGTTTCATAATAAAACAGACAATCTATCAAAATTGGGAATGGATTAAAGATTGAGTGGATAAATTGAACATTAGTATGCCTAATGTAACGATAAAATATTATAGGCAAATCACAACTATTAAGCTGATTTATACACAAATAGGTTTGCAGTGATGTCTGTATAAGTCCTTAATTTTACTCACAGTATTTTTATTAGAACTTGATCATGACTCAGTCCATTATAACTGGAATGCAGAGGCATAAGGTGGTTGTGTGTTTATTCCTGGTGTTAAAAATTTTGGCACAGACAGGAACAAACCTGTGAGTCGGAGTGCTCCATCCCTCTGTGCATGCAAACGGGTACAGTAAGGGCCAGCTGAACACTGTGTTCAATGACTGGATGGCATGAACAAAGGAATAGCTTGTTTGGACATCGAGGGGTATACTGGGCCTGGTTGGTCAACCACCCTCTCTAGCAGCAACCTCCAGCTACCATTTTGAGAAAGGCTTTTAGAGAAGGAAAACCTGATGGTCATTCTCTCAGTTTCCCTCGAAACCGGTTCCTAAATTTGTTCTGGTTATTCCTTACTTAGTCATTCATTTGAATACAAATGCTTGTCATTGACCAGCAAACTCAGATTTTTGCAACATGTACAGCAGTATTTGAAAAAGGAGATGTGGGAAACAGAATATTTTGTGTCTTCTACCCATAGAACTAACTTTTCTAGTTTTGAAAAATCATAAGTAAATCATGAGGAAATCATATGAATATTCTTTATTTCTCTGTCAGAGAATATTATGTTCATTATAGTTATAGTCCTTTTTTTCCCCTTGCTTTGTGCCTCTCCAGTGCTGTCTCCCAGTTCTACTCAGATCCTCTGAAGGGGTAGACAGAAGTGATGTTTTATTCAAGCCTAAAATGTTAGGGGAAGCTGTGTTAAGATCAGGCATTTCTGTAGATTGTGTGAATGTGTGCTGGTGTATGTGGGAGGGTGGGTGATAATTGCCTATTACCCTTCTGTATAACTATTCTTCTCTCCCTACTGCTTTTATTTTCCTTCCTTTTCTTGTCTTGAATTTTGGAAACAAGTGAACTTCCCTTCCCTACTAAGCTCTAAAGAATGATGTTTCTTTGTTGTTTCCAATTATCTGCATAAAACAAAAAAGCAGAGCAGAGAAAGTGAATCACAAAGTGAAAATGAGTCCGTTAACCTCATTTGCACTGTTGGAAATAAAGAGCTTTTGTGAGGCATCTTAAGCTTTCACTAAACCACCTAATAGCTGCCTGGTGTCCAGAGGAAATATTTCATCCGAGACGTAATTTTGACTTATTTCTATTTTGTGGCATTTCTTTTTAATTTTGTCTATTTTCCCTCTTCTTTTCACTGGCTCAAGGGTGGGAGAGTTTTTAGTATGAATGTTAAATTTTCATTGAGAAGAAAAGTGTGCAGCAAGCATCTGTCAATCCACTATGTACTGCTTTTTCTGACAAGCAAGATGAATGGAATATGCAGTAAGTTTCCTATGGGACACCAGTCTATGGCATATAGAAAGTCCTCCCTTTCTGTACAAAACACACTCTGTACAGAGTCTGGAGTAGAATTCATTAGTTTTGAGAAGTTGTGTTGGTCTAAAATTCTGTAGAATTAGAGGTGGTGGAAGGAGGAGGGAAGTCAAGCAAAAGAGAAAAAATCTATTCTTTTGTTTTGCATGTGCTGGGCTCTTCTGTGAATCTTCCCTTCTTAAAGGCCATTGGGGGGTGTGACTACATTTTTCATCAAGTTATTCATTGTTATAATTGTGTGAATTAGTAACTAACAGCTGTTATAGTCATGGCCAGACTTTCTAGGTAGTGTCACTGGGAATTCAAAAGCACTTGAACTATCATAATTGCAAGTATGATCAAATAGAAAGAGGTCACATTTTTTTTTTCTGTAGCTCAAATTCAACTCTGTTCAGCTAAACCAAAATTGAGTTGTTAGGTGTCACGTGACAAATAAATTAGACCCAACTAATGGCAACTCGTTATCTATTGCCTAAAAAAATAAAAGATCCTGCTGACATAATTCTTCCAAGCCTGAAGCTTGTTAAGTTATCAATAAGTAACAATGATGTTTGGTTGTTATTTACATTTCTGTATGTTAATCAGATTTTTAGTATGTCAGGGTTTTAATTTTGCTGTTCATTTGTTGTTTGTGGTTTTTCGGGGTTTTCTTTTGCATGTTTGACCACAAGACAGAATGATCAAATTTGCATTTCTTGTGGAAAGTATGTTTTCAGTGCAAATTGAGATCTTTCTTCTCATGGTCTTGTGCAGGGCCAGGAGTTGGACTCGTTGATCTTTGTGGGTCCCTTCCAACTCATCATATTCTGATTCTGTGATTCCCTGCCCACATCAGCTGCCACATTGGACAGCAGTGGCACTATTTCAGGGCTCCCTCATAGCAACCTTCCAGTATCTGAGGGAGTCTATCAGAAAGCCAGAGAGGGATTCATCGTCAGGAACTGTAGTGGTAGGACAGGGTACAATTGGGTACAATTTGAAAGAAGGGAAATTTAGGTTAGATATTAGGAAGACATTTTTTACTGTGAGGGTATTTAGACACCAGAACAGGTTGCCCAGGGTGTCTATGGATGCCCTATCCCTGGCAGTGTTCAAGGTCAGGTTGGATAAGGCCCTGAGCAACCTGATCCAGTGCAAGGCGTCCCTGCCCATGTCAGGGAGGGTTGGGACTAGATGATCTTTAAGGTCCATTCCAACCCTTTAAGACATAATTCCATGATCATAACTTTACTGTAAGGCCCAATACAAATCCATGAGGAGAACATAAAGGAAATTCAATGTAACTCAGAGTATAATATGATTTTTGCGTATCTTCAGCATTTATCTTCCTGTATCATCAGAGGTCAATCCTACAAAATAATGATAAACACATTAAATGGAAATAAGAGAATTTGAACGGGTTGTATATTTATATATTTATATATTTATATATTTATATATTATTTATATATTTATATATTTATATATTTATATATTTAACAACCCTCATGCTTTGGATTGTTAAATCTGGAAAACTTATAAGTCAATAGATGAGGAAAGAATGCAGATATGCAAAATTTATAAACGTGAGCGAAGAAAGGAAGTGGTGCTGTAGCAAGTAAAAAAAAAAGTAGATGGCAGACAATTATAAGCCTCTCTCTAGTATTTAATACATGACTGAAATTCTTTATTATTTCATCTGCTCTCTTCCACTATGAGCACAGAAACACAGCTGAATTCATAATCCCTTTATACAACTGACAGAGTTGAAGGGAGTCAATCAGCATTGCTCATTAACTCTTTGAGGTTTATGCTTTTTTTCGTCATGTTTAAAGTCTTGCTTATTTCATTCAAATAATTTGAATGTCACATAGATGAGACCAGGCAAACTAATGGTGACTTTCTGTGATAATTTTCAGTAATGTCTCTGATGTTATAACGTGCCAATATGCCAGTTCAGCAACACATTTTATACAACAGTACAATACTGGAGATAGATTGATGTCCCAAAGAAAAACAGGTGCAGACCGAAATCTGGTACTATGTGCAAGCAAATAAAACATCAAATGCATGGTAATGTCAGTTTAGGAATGTATATATGGGGGCATGAGTCTTGCTGTAGTAACTTCAGCTTTTGAGTGAGGATCTATTAGATATGACAAATCTCTATCCACAGAAAAAAAAAATGAATGAAGTTTTGAAAAGTGCTTTCCTTTTTGTACAACATAAATCTCTTGTTGAGATGAAGATGTTAGCCACAGAATATGTATCTAGAAGTTTCTCAAAAAATAAAGTGAAGGAGCTTAATCTCTTTACTTTCTTGCAAGCACTAAAGCAAGTGTCTGTGTGCAGCAGAAAAGAGAACATTGAATTTTCCAATACATTTTCTTTACTGTTACTGACATTTAAAACAAAAAAAGAACAAAGAATGAAGAGGAATATGTACCATAGAAGGTAAACCTTAATGGACATGGGAAGGAGTACACTGACTTAAGGGCACTCCATTGTCTGTAATTCTGTGTGCACATGATTTATTTCCTTTTTCATTAAGTATAGGAGTCGTACTGTTGCCTGAGTGTTAGTCAGAAGCAAATTGTATCCAGTTTCAAAATATTACCAAAAATTCAATTAAAAATAGAGGAAATTCACTATGGGGTATAGCTCCTAATTCTGAAGGGAAAGGAAAAGGGCTTGTAAAAATTAGTAACACTTGCTCTAAAAGAAACACATTTGGAGAACGAAATGTCTGTTGAAAACCCAGAAGTAAGCTATTGGAGATGCACTCAAAAGTGGCAATTATACCTGTATTCTCTGTGGTCCTCCTACTGATGCTTTATTAGGTCAAGCTACAAGATCTTTGGTACCAGTAAGAAAAAAAACCCTATCTATAGAAAGAGAAGGGCAGGTATTTCAATAAGCAGTGAAAGTTGGTAGAAATATTAACTAGTACTAATCACTAGACAATAGTAATTAGAGTGGTATGGTTTTAGAACACAGAAAATTAAGTAGTCTATTGATAGCATTAGGAATCATAAATATGTCTCTGTGTGTGTGTTGAATCGTGTTGTGAAAAATAAACACATATGCTTTTCTGATGTGTGAAAATAACCATAATTCTAACAATTAGAGAATGCTAATTAATACTCAAACAGTACTTTAATCAACTTAAACTATTTCTCAAGAGTATCCTGGCTCTGCTTTTAGGTGTATGAATGTGCTTATTGCCCACAGACACAATTCAACATACCTACATGGGGAGCAAAATAGAAATAAGAAAAGAGAAATTCTTGGTGCCATCAAAAAGCTGTACTGTTTTCAGAGGTTTTTCTTGCTTTGGGAAGTGACTTACTGGTGCTTCACAGTGGATTTTCCATAGTGTTATAGTATCCGTGATTTTCCTCTTTAAAATCATAGAATCATAGAATGGAAGAGACCTTAAAGATCAGTCTAGTTCCAACCCATTTGTCATACACAGGGACACTAGATTAGGTTGCTAAGAGCCCAATCCAGCCTGACCTTAAACACTTCCAGGGATGAGGCACCTACAGTTTCTCTCAGGAACCTGTGCCAGTGCCTCACCACCCTCACAGTAAAGATTTTTTTTCCTAATACCTAATCTAAATCTACTCTCTTTCAATTTAAACCCATTCCCCCTTGTCCTGTCACTACATGCCCATGTAAAAGGTCCCTCTCTTTCTTCCTTGTAGAGTCCCTTCAGGTACTGGAAGGCTGCAATTAGGTCACCCTGAAGTCTTCTCTTTTCCAGGCTGAAAAATTCCATTTCTCTCAGCCTTTCCTCATAGGAGAGGTTCTCCAATCCTCTAGTCATGCTGGTGGTCATCCTCTGGACTCGCCCCAGGGCTGAATGCCAGTTACTCCAGGTGGAGTAACAAATGATAGAACCTACCTTTTCCTTTTCCTCTCACCCCTCTAAACGTGAGAGAAATTTTCAATTGCATTTCAATGTTTTAAGTATGTAAATGAGAACCTATTAGTATTGTAAACAACATCAGGCAACAAGATGGGTAGCTGCCATTGATTCTGGTGATAGACAACTGACACACATATCAGAGAATCCTACTTATCTATACAATTGTAAACATGAATAATTTTGGAAATCTGATTTAATGAGTCATAAATGCATGACAAGAGAAAAAAAATCAAGATATGTTCCATAAATCACAAAAATATAATGTTTGTGAAACTGGGAGAAAGAGCAAAAATATAGTCATTTAGAAAGAGATCTGAGCTGAGAATGGTTCTCAGTGCTGATTGTAAATTCTGTCCCATGTATGTAACCTGATTGGAGCTCCAATTATAATTACTGGCTGCTGCTTCCACTGTATAAGTAAACTGCAGGTATCCCTTAGTGTCTAGGGCTGGCTGTCAATTAAATCCTTGCATGCCTGCAGTCCCAGGTTATTATCAGCTTCCACTGAAGACAACAAATTCTGTCGTATAAAAGTGGCAGCCTAGAGCTCTAACAGGAACAGTTATTAGTGATGTTTTTGTAAATCATGAAGCAGATTTTAAATGCTTGTATCTTTCCAAAGAAAGATCGTTATTGAATCTCACAGTCAGTGGCTTAGACCCGATTTATCTGCATAAATTGGAAAAATGGAACTGTGAAGCTGAAAAAGAAGGTTTAAAGCCTTGTTTTTTACTTACCAGCAAAGCACTGATCTTACCTGTATAGTACTTTGAAGTGGGAAGCAACAAGTTGGAGATGCATAAATCTGCAGTGTGGACTGCTCATGGCAACTGGCTTATTGCCCAGTTTAAGGGCAATAAATTACCTTGTCACTGTCTTAGTATGTCTGCTTTGAGTTTAATTTGGGGTGGAGAAGGTCTTGGTAATGCAGCATTGAATATGTAAATATTGATGATCCCTGTAGGAGAGAATTGATAGTTAACCAGAAAACTGCTGGATCATATTGGGTTATTAAATCCTGCCAAAGACACTGCCATTAAGCATATTCACTGAATGGCCACAATTCTTGCTTTTTTTTTTCCTTAAGACAGAGCAACTTATCTGAGATTGAACAATTAGCAAAAATACTAACCATAGAGCTGTTAAAAAATATGTTTATGAATGAAGAGAAGAAATGTGAGACTTTTGAGGGATGGTAGTCACTATCAAGGTTATGTTGGAAACTGAAGAAAAGTGAAACTAGATCTGTTGCCATGGCAATAAGGGATACTCTTAGCCTCTTTGAGGGTGTGCATAACTTGACTGATCCCGAGAAATGATTTTATAGACTTTCTGGTTTTGGACTGAGACCTGCAAGCTCATAATTTGATCTTGTCCAACAAATCCAAGTGAGATTAGATGCTGTGACCAGTAATATGCAATGACTGAAAATCCTTCAGTAAACAGACTTTTATTTGTCAATAAAAACAAGTCAAATAGTGGTGCAGAATAGCAGTGTGTATGATGTTTGTGTATTTGTGTAGGAAGTATCTTGCTGTAATCTATAACAACAAAAGTACTCTCTAGAGCACACTAAGGATATATCCTTGTGAATATTTTTCCAAGCAGATGAGGCCTTAAAAAGAAGCAAGCTCTAATGATGTTCGAAAATGCTTCATCTGCTTCTAACACCTACTTCATTTTTATTATTCTTACTGACCAGACTTCTGAAAACACTTTCTGTACTTGCTTGTCATTTTTTCAGTCATATCTTTTTTCCAACACATTGATGTCAGTTTTTTAAAAATTGCTTCTTATATTTGATTCTGTAAGTCAGAAGCTTTCTGTGGAGCTTTAGAGTAAATGATTTTTTTTGGTAATTAATTAGATCTGTGGTTTCACTGGCATCATAACAAGAATGAGTAGAATTTTGAAAAGAGATTTTCAGAGCCCCACTGTTCCCATGATTTTCATTCATAGGAACAGCTTGCCTGAAGTCTGACTCTCTTGCTTTTTCGAAACTCTCTTATTTATGACTTACAACTAAAAGAAATCACAAGCAAGTACAGAAAGTATTTTGGAAAGTCTGATTAGTAATAATAATAAAAAAGTATTGTCTTTGCAATTCATATTCTCCTTAGACTTCATAAGAGCTTTTCCTCGTATTTTGTTTGATCACATAGTCACTGTGGCTTTTGTTAAGAACTTAGCTGAAGGAGAAGAGAAAACACAACTGGGAAGGAAGAAGAGCTTTTTGTTATTTGAATGTCTTAAAGATCATGGTGTGAGTAAATAGTGCTCATGCTGTTAGTGACAGTTATTCTGTAGATATATGATGAAAAACTTGACATAGCACAAAGAAATGGAATACTGCATGTCCCGATGCATGTTGAAGAAAGGTCACTGAGGAATTATGCAACTGGAATAATAAATGAATCAAATCTTTTTGAGAATAGTAGGACTCTTTTTGTCAGTTATATATTCCTATTTTATTTTTAAAAGGATTTTATTATATTTATGGTCTCAACAAAAGTCAGTTAGGACAAGTCTTTATAAATGCAGTGAGTGATCTTTTCAGGAATCCTACAAATATTAGCAATGAGATTATAGTCATATCTCAAGTTAGTGCCCAGAAATATAAAAATATCACAGCATCATATCCACCTATCATTTGATAAGTGGATTTCTTGTTTGGGTCTATGGCTATATTTTGCTCCATAAAAGTAACAGTTCATGTTTCTACTTTCAAAATGTGTCATAAACCACTGGGATTGCTCCACAAAATTACACAACCACGTATGCACACAGTAAAAATATGTTCAACAGAACTAATTTAATTTTATAAAGAAACCTACACCCTTTTTCCTAAGTGCTTAAACATTTTGAGGTTCAAACAAAGATGAAAACTCCATAGTTGATGCAATCTACTCATTTTGAATGTCATACAGATGTGAAATTTGAAGATGTTTGTGACTGCCTCTGCTTGGACCTGCAGTAGGAAAGTACTTACATTGGAACTATATTATGCCCTAGGCAGGGTCTTTGTAGCTTTTCATTGGTGACTTTCAGACTTACGTTCAGGCACTGTAGCTGACACCCAAAAAATTTACTTGGTTTGCATACATACCTTGTATAATTAATATTCTGACATCTGAAATGACCTTGTAATTTAAAATTAATAAGGACAGATTTTCAAAAACCATCTTTGATTAGCAGAGTAGAAAAGTACTGCAACTAAGGATCTCCATGGCAATTTTGCAGTTAAACTTTCATTAATTGGGTCAAAGAAGTTTCCCATTATTTTAATATCTTTTGAAAGTGTTGTATACATTATAATACTGCTATTGGAAATGTATTTGCAACTGCTGTAGATTCCATTGTATTCATTAAATTAATGTATTTAAGAAAGACTGACTAATGAATGTATTCTCGGTACATCATTACTGCTAGGCAACTGTCCAAGTCTTCGCATTTCATTCTTTAGATTTTTTTTCCCAGAAAAGAACAAATTTGTAAGGACTCTGCTGGACTTTCAGTGCTAACCCAGATTTTACTGTGCTGAAAAAAGTTAAACTTTTGAAGAGGGTGATAACGACATTCAGAGAGAGTATTCTTAAGGAAATTTGTTTCATCCAGCATCTTTTTATTTTTTGGAGTGTGGCATACAGAACATTCCTCCACAATTTTTCATGAAAGTGCTCAGAAAGTAGACTCATTTATACAACTCACTCCATTTTCCGCTTTGCTGCTTTCAGAAAATGCAAGGGAAGGAAGAATCTGACTATTAGCAGTTTTAGAAACAGCCTAAGAGTTTACTGCTCTAAAGATCACGATTGTGACTCACATTTCTAATCCTATTGATCTGCAGTTTCATTAACTTTCAACATCTCAGAAGCTTGCAAACTATATATAAGATGTCCTTGTTTAGTGAAATAAATTACTTAGTGAAATAAATAGCAGTATTTTGCCTTCATCATATGCCTAAGACTGTTTCAAAAGTACTTTGCTTGTAATGAAAATGAAAGAGGAATTCTAAAAAGTGCATGGATCATTTAAAAATAAAATGAATTAGAATTTATATTATTATATGTGTAGGGTTTACACTAGAAATATATATTGAACAAAAAAATCACTGGTATGAATATATGCAACTTAAAAAAAAATACATGAGTGTACCACATTCCCTTTTTCTGCATCATGTTGTTGGGCCTGCCTGAGGTGAATGCTTTAATCTGCATGACCTTTATGATGGTATTTTAGTTTTGTGCTTCAAAGTTTTTGTTCTTCATTGAATGCACCCTGCTACTGTGCAATATGTTAGGTTAGAGTGAAGCACTATTTATAATTTTTAAATTGTTATATTTCATCGCTAAAATTCAAATTTCCTAAAAATACTTCTTTTACATAGTGGAGTCAGTTTGTATTTATTGTCTCTGGTGACTAATTGTTATAAGGGTGCATTTGACTTTTCTGATAACTTGTTTTCTAGCTTAGATTAAAGATTGCAAGATAAAAGAGGATTTCCCTCTTATGCTCCTAAAAGTCTACTCCAGGGGAAATAAAGATAGTGATTTGGAGAGGATTCAACACATTACAGCATGTCTGTATGAGTCTTAACAAGATATTTAATATCTGCTGTTCAGTTCAGCTACCTACAAAATTATGTTACAAGTACTAATTTGAGGGTGACTAATTAAAAAATTACTGTGGACAACTTTACAAATAGCTCTGTTTTCAGTACTTATGTATTACCTTTCCGTGAATATTTAAGTCCTAGTTTTTTATTACGAGAAATATTTATTAAAAGCTCCTTTTAAGCCCCAATGATTGTACATTTACTGACAGCGTTTTATGTTTATTTATCAGTTTTGAAATTGAACTGTTGTAAAAGCAATACTGGATGGAAAAATGAAGAGTTTTAGGAACAAACATACTGTTTGAAATACCAGTTTTGTTTGTTAGCTCTAGAAAGGCATTTAAAATTGTTTGTCCCTATTTTAGAAGGCTAATATGCTTTCCAAACGTCATGAATTGCAAATTCTAAATACATGTATATGTGGTATAAAGATATCACAATTTGATTTCCAGCTGGTGATGAGTTATTAACAAAGAAGACCCAGGTGGGTAACAAGGACAATACTATGTGACTTATGGATAAAACTAAAGCATAATGCACTTGTAGTAGCTAGTATAGTTGCATTTTGTAAAGTAAAAACAAATTATTGATTTACTGATGAAATTCAGAAATAATTTCCTATAATGACTAAGTTCAATAATTTTATCATCTCCTTTTCGAATAATTTGTTGACTTCTTTTCCCAAGGAAAATAGTTGTTACATATATATCTTCTGATAAATTACTTAGGATTCCACTTTTATAAGTCTAAACTGACTCACAAATGCCCTTTAAAGAAGTCTGGTAATAAGGTTTTCAGATTGTAATTTATTAGAGAATGACACAATGCAAATCAAATCTTCTGTTATTGTTATTGATACTAGTGTTATTAAAAATTAATCATCTTATGCATAAGGGATAAAGATGACAAATCTGGGAATATGCTTTGAAGATGCACTGAAATTAATATTCTTGAAAGAGTAATGTGACTGAATCTTCCTGCTTATTAATATATTTTTGACAAGCAGTTAATTTATACAGATTATAGAGAGATTTGTATTCATAAAATATCTAATAATATAAAAAGGATACTGTGTTCTAGAGTGAAATCATTTTAGGTAAACATAAAATAGACTAACAGACAAGGAAAACTTTGTTTTAAACTGAGGCTAATTTTTTAACTCAAGAAGAATAAAATAATAAGATATAAGATAATAAAATAAGATATTTTATAATTTCCTGGGAATGTCTTCTGTCTCCTAGATAGCAGCTGTATAGAGAGAGAAAGATAGGAATGTACTTCAGTATTTCAGGTGCATTATTTCACAACCTATGAAGACAGATATACTTTAAGAAAAACAAACTTTTTTTTTCTAAGGGTTTTTGTGTCATGGAGTTATATATTTGCGTATCTCAAAATCTTTTTTGCAAATTGATTGATGCTGGTAGTAACTGGCATGTAAGACTTCAAATATACTGTATTGTGTATATCAGCAATGAAACAGAATTAATCTTAGAAGTAGCAAAGGGATGCACCATTGTTTTACAGTGAAACTTTGTGATGTACTGATGCTGCTGAATTTTGTAGAATCATTGCCAAAATATGAGTGCTAGATATACATAACGAAGTAGTATTTAGAGGAAGAAAAGAAGCATGTCATACTTAAAATATCACTTCGAATTATATGAAAACATACAGTCTTAAAATGCTCACTCTTGCAGAATAATAGAAATTACATTAAGTTCCTTAAAGCATTACTGAAAAGTGTTTAGCTCTGTGATCAGAACACTATACATTATAAAACAAAATAAATGCTGTGGAGATAAATGATGTTATTTTATGTATTGTCTTGCCAGGTCAGTATGAGCAAATTCTGTGTTTACAGGAACAGAATGATTAAGGGATATACACCAATTTCTACTGTCCCCTAACTTCATGCTAATGACAATACATTTTGTGACAGAGTGATTAGAAGTCCAGATCATTTATTATTTTATTGCGTACTATGTATTTGTATATTTTTTATAAAAATAAGTTACCTTTTGTGGGAGTTGCAAGCTGAAGGATAAAAATTATTCCAATTTTTCATCAGTCAGTGTTTCAATCTGTCTTGAAAGCTGAAGGAAAATTGACTCAAAATAATTTGTGGTACATGAAGGATATTGAACTCTGCAGATGCTAGTACCATTCCTCTGTGCACATCTGACATATAGAGATGGACATATAGATCTGACATATAGAGGGTAGACAGGTCATTTTTAGGTGTAGATAAAATAATCAAAGCTGTAAGTAGCTATTTGTTCATCATTTCCAGTGCAATCAGAAATAACATCCAGGGTACTTTGTTATGGTGCCATATCCTTACTCATTTGACAGCTGTCTAGAGTATAGTCTGAATAATACTGAGTTAAGTGAGTCCTTTCTCAGACTCCTTTTTTAAATCTGAGTTTGGACAGTATGTGCTTATATATCTGCATCTCATAATTTCTTCACTCCTACATACTGATAGTGTATTACTTCTGGCACTAAAACTTAGATCCACAGTGTACTGTCAACACCTTTTTGTTTTAAAAGGGACGGGAATTTTGTACTTATAATCATGAAGACAGCAATTTCAAGGCATGTGTCACATGTCAATATAAATTAAGTTTAAAATGTAAAATATACTAGTGAACATTTCCTTTCTGTTTGGATGAAGGCAAAAAACCTTCACTTTCAAGTAAGCATACCCCATGCACACACCACCTCACTGAATTTTTAAATTACACATTTACCCATGTTTTCTTTAACATGTATTTTTCATGTCATTTTAGTCCCTGCATTTCTCTCTCTGCCTTTATGTAGAACTACTTTTCAATCTAGGCTGATTTTTTACTCCTTCTGAGAATAATGTGCTTTAGCTCCACTTAGGAAAGATGCCTTAAAGATTGAACAACAGTTGACCACTTTGGTACTAGCAAAGTTTTTACTAACTTCACTATAGTGAAAAATCTTGTGCAAAAGTGTAGTGGAAAACATGGGTATTGCTTAGAATCTTGATGGTGTTGTTTCTCCCTATTTCTATTTTT
Source organism: Pipra filicauda (assembly GCF_003945595.2). Lineage (NCBI taxonomy): Eukaryota > Metazoa > Chordata > Aves > Passeriformes > Pipridae > Pipra > Pipra filicauda. Next base: position 741,495 of record NW_024103851.1, on the reverse strand, counting down.
ATGGTACTTCAAAACAAACAGACCCACACTGACAAATAATGAAATGGCTAATTGCACTATTTAATGGCTGAATTACATCTGCAGAAGGGGCTATTCCCCTGGTAAATTCTAGACAGTTCCGAAGACCTCAGAAATAATTTCTGTGCTGTACAATCACATGCCACAGAAGTCCTTTAAGGCAAATGCAGCCTCAGCAATCAGAATAAGAAGAGAGCTAGAGATTTTGCACATGGGAAGAATGTTGAGGGGTAATTTTAATATCTGGATTTCCTGTTTCCAATTCCTTTGTTTTCCTTGGTTTAAAATGTAGCCAGTTTCTGTGACCTATATGTCTGTCCCAGGAATACACAGATGCCAACAAAATGTCAAATGCGAGGATGACGTCTCCTAGAGGTAAAGCTAAAAAATAACTTTGGCTGATTTTTTTGACTTGACAAGGGTGCCATAGAAGGAGGAACTAAACAATCTTTCTATGCTTATGTCTTAATTTGAAATGTTGCCATTGTGAAACTTCATTTTCCTCTCCATATCCTAGGAGTATATATTCTCTAGGATATCCATTCTATGTCTTACTGAGGTAGTCAGTAAATTACTATTATACTTAAGGAGATGTTCCTTCTTCTGTAAGTCATCTGTAAATGAATTGATGAAAATTTTACAGTATGTATCTTATTAGCTCAATATCAGAATGAGAGCTGACAGTTATTCTCTTTCTTAGTGTATACTTCTAGGTATCCACTTTCCTACTTCAGTTTTTACTTAGTGGAGAGTTAGTATGTCACTCCAGTTCCTACCTTAGCTACAGTTAAGTTGTAGAAGATCTGATAGAATTCAGGTTCTTGCAGCTTTTCTCTTTGAGGGTAAAACTAGTGGATTATAAATTACACTATGTGAGGGTTTTTTGTAAAATGAAAGATTATGGAGAAAAAGGAAGGCATTTAAAAAAATGAAAACATGGATGTTTCTTTACTAATGTCATACTACTCTGTTTAGCTAAACTTGTATCTTGAACAAGATGTGGCCACCTCTGAGGATAAAGGAAATTGCCTCTGTTTTTAGAGATCTATCCCATTTCATCCTACCAGTTGTTTCTCTGTGTTCGTGGGCTTTTCATATCCTGTGAAAAAGTTATTTTTTAGGTAGACTGGACAGAAGGTGAAATCACCTAAGCTAATAATTCTGATACTGTTCCTTAATGTCTCTGAAATATTTGGTGAGAAGTGGCTTTTGCCGTTTTATTCTTTCTTGTCTATTCCACAAACAGTTTTCTTTTGCATTAACATCCACAGTTCACAGAATTCTCAATAGCTAGAAAAATAACACCAGTTTTATAAATTCCTGAGAAGTCACTTTAAATTCTTCATCCTCCTGCAAAAGCCCCAAGACATGTAAATGTAGGTCCATTGAAATCCCCCAACCTGCCTCCTTGGGCTCTTTAACTAGGCACACAATTATCAACCATGCTTACATGGCCTGATATTCATGTCTTCAGTAGATGAGCAATAGCTACTTAATGGGAAATACATGTGAAATAAAGAGCAGTGGCTTTTGGTCAAAATAAAAATTCTCTTGGCAAAGCGAATTTCCAGCATTTAATCTTTCTGGAAAGGTTATATTTAATTAATTAGTTGCGTTTTTAGAAAGCTGCTATCTAGGTGATTCGTTGAGATGCAGGTGTATTAGTCTATTGATTTCTTGCTGAATCAACATGGGACAAAACTAGTCTGTAGCCCTAGTAAACCAAATAAGGGAAAGTTCTTCTGGCCCTGAAGAAAATAAGTGATGAAATAAAAGTTGTGATACTAGTGAGGATGAGAAGGTTCATTCTCACATTATTAAATAGTCCAGAGAAGATGGATGAGAGCTCAACTTTTAACAAAATAAGGAAGAAAAACTCCAGTGTGGCATCCAACGAAGTAAGTAATAGAGTTGGGGTCCCGCAGCTATTAAAGTGCTCACCTTCTGGTACACTTTTTCAGTCTGTATTTTACCCTGTTCTCTGTTCTTAATTTCTTTATGAGCTTAAATCTCTTCTTTTTCCTTTGTGTTCTGTTGAGAACATTATCTAGTTTTTTTTTCTTTTGCAGTTAATTTTCTTGAAAATGGATAATATTGATATCCAAACCAGGAAAAGGTCAGACATCTCGGATTCACAAAACTGTTGCTAATGTTTTCTGTTATTCAGAATTTGGAAGTACAGTGCTCTGAAATACTAAATTAATCATTGCTCTTTACTGAGTGGGCTCCTCAGTTCTTGGGTTAAGGCTGATAGAACATTTTCACAACAGTGATCCTAAAATGTTTGCTTTTGTCCTGTCTCCTACACCTCTCAGAAACTAGGGCTGCAAAAGGAGATGTGAAGCGTGAGGCTCCAGGCAGCCTCATGGTAGAGGATGGCACAGGAAACTTAAAATATATTTGATTAATAAAAGGAATTATTCCTAAATGTGCTACCTGCTTAATTGGTATTTGATTAATTTAAATCTTTGTTTATATTATCTTTAATTGTTTTTATGTTCATTTCTCTTGACACATCATCTTTGTGTTCTGACATTAGTCCTTTTCAGTATGTTAGAATTGTCCTTCTTTGAAAAAACCAGAAGATACTATATAAAACTCCAGGAAAGGATCAGATTCCCTGAGCTCTGACGAGGTGTGAAAAAGGTTCTCCCTATGGGTAGCTAACAATAACATAAACCAAGCTTCAGGCTCTTATCAGTCTGTTCCAGGGTGTTTACTTCATTTGAAATCATTGAGAATATATTGCAGTAAAGGTGTTGTCATATCTCTCCTGGCTTATCAAAGGTTAGTCATGCAAAAGGCCATTTTTAGTCATAGTTACAAAAAGATTTTTGTGAAGAGGTTAATGCATTTCTATCTTCTGGTTTGATCTCAACTGGGACCTTGGTCTAATGTTTCCTTAGCTCATGAATGTTAGCCTTTCTTTTGAATAGACCTAAGACATATGGAAAATCATCTCAACTACGTCTCTTGTGGGAAAAGGTCTAAATGTCAAGCAGCAGCATTGAAAGCCTTTAAAATTGGATCATGTTCTGCAAACAAACATGTTTATGAGCACAGCAATGTTTCTTTTCCAAAAGTGTCTACAGCCTACATAGATAAAATAAGTGCATCTTTCACAGTCTGTGCTGGATGTGTTCAGCTACCAGAAACCTGTGAATTGTTTCTTGGATGTCAAATATACTTCCACAAAAAAAACCATGACATTTGGCACCACAATCTGCACTTATGTCAGCTGCACAATTTGACATAGGCATTTTGGTGTTCTTGACCCACTCTTCACTATTTGCCATGCACTAAAACTAGGAATACACGGAGACACCTCAGAGAACTGATGGTTCATCTCATGTAACAGAAAGGCTTAAAAATGCAACCTACAGGAATGCAGCAAAATATTTCCATGCAATAAAGAGAATGTTCTTTTGCTTGTCACTGTCCTGCCTTTCATAAACTTCCACAAATTCTGGGAAGGATCATATGGAAAACCAATGCCCTGTTCCTTTCGGCAAGTAATAGAAAAAAAAAGAAATTCCTTTCATAATGCGTGTGTCCACTTTCACCCAGCACTTGCCCCCAGTCATTGTAGTTTTAGGGTCATTCTATTCACGATCATCTTCTCAGGAATAAAGTGGCAGAAGCATAGCTCCAATATTTGACATTGTAATGAAAGGGATGCAGTGCTCTGCTGAGCCCTGCTCTTGGGCTGCATCAGTCTAAGCTGCATGGCAGGCAGTCAGATGTGCAGAGATCATTTCAAAGAGTTTAGGCTTCTCTTAAGTTACAGTTTCAGTATAATTTTGCTCAGTACCTTACTAGGTATCCATATGTGAAGTAAAGCAGTAGTAGATGACTGAATTAGCCAGGGCATTCACCACAGCAGTAGGAACTCTAAACTACCACTAGCTTGGCACAGTTGTGATAAATTCTGCAGGAAAAAAACAGTGGTAAAATTACTGCTCAACTTTACCTACTTTGATCTACTTTCTCTGTAAGTGAAATTCCTAATTATTATTTTTAGCAATACTTTTGAGCTTCTTTACAGTTGTGTTAAGCAGTTGAATATGAAGGGAAATTTTTCAATAACTTTGAGAGTGAGGTAGGAAGTATGAAGAAAGCACTAAACTCTCAGAATATGTTACTCTGCTCTTATAATTGAAACATTTTTTTTGTTTTTTGTTTGCTTCTTGCTTTTCTGGATAAGATACCTCTTATACTATGGTTGTCCTGTCAAATTAGACCAATCAAATGTGTTTACAATTGCATTTCAGGAACCTATACTGCCCTCCTATGTACATCTCCCTTACAGATCCTGTTGATGTGTTTTTAAAATCTTTTCGTCGAGATCTGTCTCTCTTTTGTATATTTTAGAACTCCATAAGCAGTTTTCAGTCTTCAGTGGAAGGAAGCTTGTAGACAATATCTTTGTATATATTAAAAGTGGTTTTGTATCATCTGAAATGAATAGAAATTCTGCTGATTTACCTTGACATTTCTTCATGTGAAGATTTACTACTAAAGATAAGATCCCAAATGAATGTTTATTTTTGCTGAAGGCAATAACCTTATATCAGGAATAAATTCAAGTAGCATCTGGAAGGTGACATGACAAATAGTCAATCTATGTTAGTTTTATTCAAGAGTTAAATTAAGAAATTAGCTATAGATACTTGTGCATACATGCCATTTAGCTTCATTACTCTGCATTTGCATAAAGGAAAAATATTTACAGATTCTTCTTCCCTGAGCACACTTTCTACTTGCTTATAATCTACACAGTGGGTTTTCAGTAGTCATGACAACTTTCCACCTTTCAGTGAAAGCATTTTGACATTTTTACTTCAATACCTAACAGGACATTTACAATAGGTCTGTTTTGGTGAGTTTTTGCTACTAAACAAAAGAACCAAAATTTGGAGTACAGCTGGTAAAAGAAGAAACATGCCTACTGCTTCTAATCAGGTGTCTCACAGACATGATATAGATACACTGATTTTTGAAAAGAAAAGGTATACCTTCACTGCTAAAAATACAGTGGCTAACATTACATATTTTTCAATGGTATCAAGTTACTAATTTTACTTTCTCCTTCTACTGATGAAGATAGTAATACTTAAAAATCTAGTGCTTTAAAGGCTAAGTACTCGGATGCCAGAGCAGATGGAAAAATGATACTAAAAGCTCTAATTTGGTTGCTTTGTTACTTTGATTGTCTCAGTAATTATGCTTTTAGAAGGTTAAACTGCTGAGCATCTTTGGCATATCAGCCATGTGAAATATTTGCACTAAACCCCAAACCATGTTTACCTAGCTCATTTTCATTAAAACCTTTCATTGAGAGAGCAGCACTCAGTTTAATTTCAAGACTTCTGGATTTCCTTAACACAGATCCTTTTCGCTGGAGAGGTATTGTTCGTATATAGTTTCTCAAGGATTTTTGTGGGGAGGATGAGATGAAGCTCCACCATCTCTATGAATTTCACTCTGAGACAGTAGTTTTCTTTAAGAAGTCATGTACGTGGACATATGCAAACAGGAGCTTAAATAGAGGTACTCATACAGTGCAGTGTAAATTGTTAAATTTTATATATAAGCATCTTGCCCCTTACAAACCTGGATAGGCCTAAAATGTAATGCAAGTAAGAGAGAGTGTTAACTGAATTTATATGATGATGTTTTCGATGTTAGAGTTGAAACAACAGCAGTTTTAGGAATTAAAAGCGAGAAGAAACCAAGTGGAAATTGTGCTTACATTTTGCAAAACTTTGAAGAGGAAAATCTTTTTGTTAATGCATTTACTAGCTTTTCATGACACCAGATGCAGTCCTGCATAAAGTTTGGTGAATTGCACTGTCTTAGTTTCATTTTAGTCTATCACCTTTATTGCCATGTGTATCATCTTCTCTAACATCACAAGGTGTTAAATGATATCTCTTGTACCTGGGAGTGACAATATATACATCTAGGGATCAAAATACTCAAAACATTTAGCACAGCATATGCTGCCTGTGGAAGTTTTCTATGCAAAAATACCCATTTTGCCTCTGAATAGAGCAGCAAAAGAAAAATTCACAGCTGGCAGTCTTCATGTCTGCTGATCCCAAGTGGTAGGCTAAACAAGCAGGGAAAAAAACCAGACCCTTCTGTTCTCTCTTCTCTTGCAGCTCTCCCCTACCCCCACCATTCAGCGTAAGAGTTTCAATAGTGACATTACAAGATGCAGAAATAGAATGCCAACATGTTTTCTTGAACATTCAAGATATCTAGTGATATTGGTGAGTTAGTAGGATGTCCATTAATTCTTACTGTGCTTATATACGATCCAAGAACACCAAAATATTCTCAACTCTGTAGGCATTAGAAGGCTGATATGTAGAAGATTAGGTGGCCTAGCTGAAGGCTTTACAGACCAAATTAACAGATATTTTTCATTTACTGGCTGTGCAGCAAAATCTTCATCATGATAATTTGTGTCTGTGCTTCTGACTTTCCCAGTGATGTTGGTTATACTTTATTTATTTTTTATTTTTCTGGGGACAAGGTGATCTTTAATAGAACGTGCAAGTGTTAGTCTGAGTTCTCGATATGTTCTTTAAGGTATTTTTATTCTTTTGTGAATTTACTGTTAACAAGCACTAATTTATTACTATTAATAATAGGAATAGTATTTAGTGTTTAACAGGATGCTGCCCACCTCTGATGTGTTCTGATGGACACAGCAGCTGGCACAGTGCATGACTGTGTGCCACAGATGCTATCAGCATTGCTTACAAGGAAATAAGTACTAATGTATCTGCCTTGTGCAGGTAGCAGGAGAGACACGGAATATGTGGAATGGTAGGAATTGCTATGGTAGAAGGAGATTACTAATGAAGTCTCAGCAGAATTCTGTACTGAGAATTTTTATATGTTTGCTGAAAAGAAATAAATTGAAAACTTGAGTGAATAATAAGGCCACAAAGTTTACTTTCAGTACTTTCACATTCTAGGCAGTGAAGTCATGCAGAAACTAACAAAGAAGAATTTCATTTCATCATTAAAGACTGATGAAATAGTAAAGTGTTGGGGTTGTTCAGCTTGGAGAAGAGAAGGCTTTGGAGAGACATTTTAGCAGCCTTCCAGTACCTAAAGGGAGCCTACAAGCTAGAGAGGAACTTTTTACAGTAGCATATAGAAATAGGACAAGGGGGAATGGCTTTGAGCTGAAGAAGCATAATTTAGATTAGATATTACGAGGAAATTCTTTCCTGTGAGGAGTGTGGTGAGACACTAGAAAAGGTTCCTCAAGAAGTTGTGGATGCCCCATCCTTGTAAGTATTTAAGACCAGGCTGGATGGGGCTTCAAGCAACCTGGTGTAGTGGAAGGTGTCCCTGCCCATGGCAGGGGGTTGGAAATATATGATCTTTAAGGTGCCTTCCAATCTGAACAATTCTATGATGAAACAGATAAAATTTGATGTAGAGGAAAGTTGAATGATGAACAAAAAAACCCAATCCTAACTATACAAATAAATTCATGGCCTCCAAGCTGACTTCCTACATTGTTCTTGGGGTTACAGTAGAAAATGTCAAATCAGAATTCTTTAGTGGTTAAAAAAGTAGTTGACATGATAAATTAGGAAAAGCATACACAAAAAATTTGAGAACAGCATAAAACTGTTCTATAGCATAAAGCTATAGAATACCTACATCTTCAAAACAGAAGGTGATATGATCAGAGTCGAGATACTTTCTCTACAAGGAGAAACAAATATGGACTAAAGCTGGAAAATGTGACTGATGTGATAGATCCCTTTAAAATCAGAAGTGTCAGGGTGAAAAAGAATTGGTTGTATTTTCTTCAGTATAAGAAATAGGAGACATCACGTGAGATTAGCAGGGTTTTACCTTAAAACTCGGGAGAGGAGGTAATCATTCATATGTTCTGTAGTCAAGCTATGGCAACCCATGGCATGAGATGTTGGGGAAGATAAAATGTGGCCAAAAAAACAATCATTTTTTTTCCTTTTTATTCTCAGTGAGGGCTATTAAAAAATAGACAGCCCTTCTGACTCAAGAATTCTCTGATCAGCAACTTTCTGAAGGTCAAGAGAGTGTTATGGAGAAGTATCGTTGTACAACTAGGCACTGCTGAAGAAAGGACAGAAGAAAGGTGTTTTGGATGGGAAGACCGATATGGGTTTTTTCTTGCCTATGTAAAAATTTCAATGGAAAAATACTTCTATTCTGTGAACTTACTGGAAATTATATGAAGGTGGTGTGTTCACAGTCAGGAATGATCTAGTACGTCCTTCTCAGAGGCAATTCATTAGTCTAAACCATCCTGTGTTCTAAATGTCTTCAGTTTTCATAGAATCATAGAATCAACCGGATTGGAAAAGACCTCCAAGAGCATCAAGTCCAACCCTTGATCCAACACCACCATGATTACTAGACCATGGCACTAAGTGCCACATCCAGTCTCATCTTAAAAACCTCCAGGAACAGTGAATCCACCACCTCCTTGGGAAGCCCATTCCAGTGTTTGATTACTCTCTCTGTAAAAAATATCTTCCTAATATCCAACCTAAACCTCCCCTGGCAGAGCTTAAGATCATACCCTCTTGTCTTACTGATAGTTGTCTGGGAGAAGAGACCAACCTCCACCTGGCTACAACCTCCTTTCAGGGAGTTGTAGAGAGTGATGAGGTCTCCCATGAACCTCCTCTTCTCCAGGCTGAACAACCCCAGCTGTCTCAGCCTCTCCTCGTAGGACTTGTACTCAAGTCCCTTCACCAGCCTTGTTGCTCTTCTCTGGACCCGCTCCAGCACCTCAATATCCTTCCTGAACTGAGGGGCCCAGAACTGGACACAGCACTCCAGGTGTGGCCTCACCAGCGCTGAGTACAGGGGAAGAATCACTTCCCTGGTCCTGCTGGCCACACTGTTCCTGATCCAGGCTAGGATGCCATTGGCCTTCTTGGCCACCTGTGCCCACTGCTGGCTCATGTTCAGCTTCCTGTCAATCCAAACTCCCAGATCCCTTTCTGTCTGGTTGCTCTCCAGCCACTCTGTGCCCAGCCTGTAGCGCTGCAGGGGGTTGTTGTGGCCAAAGTGCAGGACCCGGCACTTGGCCTTGTTGAACCTCATCCCATTGGAATCAGACCAACTGTCCAGCTTGTCCAGGTCCCTCTACAGAGCTCTCCTGCCTTCCAACAGATCAACACTCCCCCCATCTTGGTGTCATCTGCAAATTTGCTAATGGTACACTCAATCCCCTCATCCAGATCATCAATAAAGATATTAACAGAACTGGGCCCAACACTGATCCCTGGGGGACACCACTAATGACCAGCTGCCAACTGGATGCAGCACCGTTCACCACCACTCTCTTGGCCTGGCCCTCTAGACAGTTTTTAACCCAGCACAGAGTGCCCCTGTCCAAGCCATGGGCTGCCAGCTTTTTCAGGAGTATGCTATGGGAGACGATGTCAAAGGCTTTGCTGAAGTCCAGATAGACCACATCCACAGCCTTCCCCTCATCCACAGGTGGGTCACCTGGTCATAAAAGGAGATCAGCTTCGTCAGACAGGACCTGCCCTTCCTAAACCCATGCTGGCTGGTTCTGATCCTCTGTCCGTCCTGTAAGTGCTGTGTGATTAGGATGATGTGCTCCATAACCTTGCCAGGCACTGAGGTCAGGCTGACAGGCCTGTAGTTTCCCAGGTCCTCCTTGTAGCCCTTTTTGTGGATTGACGTGACATTCACCAACTTCCAATCATCTGGACCTTCCCAGTGAGCCAGGACTGTTGGTAGATGATGTAGAGCTGCTTGGCGAGCTCTTCCACCAGCTCCCTCATCATCCCAGGATGGATTTCATCTGGTTCCATAGACTTGTGAGGATCCAAGTGGCTCAGCAGGTCACTAACTCTTTCCTCCTGGATTACAGGGAGTCTATTTGGTTTCCTGTCTCTGTCTACAGCTCTGGAGGCCAGCTGTCCTGAGGACAACCTGTCTTACTGTTGAAAACTGAGGCAAAGGAGGTGTTAAGTACCTCAGCCTTTTCCTCATCTTTGTTGACTATGTTCCCCCCCATGTCCATCAAAGAATAGAGGTTGTCCTTGCCCCTCCTTTTGCTATTGATGTATTTGCAGAAGCGTTTCTTGCTATCCCTAACAGAAGTGGCTAGATTGAGTTCAAACTGTACCTTTATCTCTCTAATTTTCCTTCTACATGACCTAACTATATTCCTAAACTCTTTGTGAGTAGCCAGCCTTTTTTCCATAGCTGGTAAGCTCTCTTTTTTCCCCTAATTCATTCAAAATCTCCCTGTTCAGCCAGGCTGTCCATCTTCCCTACCGGCTCGCCTTTTGGCACACTGGGACAGCCTGCTCCTGCACATTCAAGACTTCTGTCTTGAAACATGTCCATGCCTCCTGGACCCCTTTGTTTTCAAGGGCTGTTTCCCAAGGTACCCTCCAAACCAGTCTTCTGAGTAGGCCAAAATCTGCCCTCCAGAAGCCCAGGGTAGAAGCTTTATTGATGGCACTCTTTGCATCCCTGAGTATTGAAAACTCTATATTTCACTCTGAAACATTAGCAGAGCAAAAATGCATATTTTCAGAGTATTTTAAAAGGAAGTTCATATTTTCTATCAATAAATTAGTTGAGTTTAATAAGATTTTAAACGTGCTTTCAGTCCTTTTTTGTAAGACTCCAAAGGACAATTATTTCCTTCCTTCTTCTAGGGAGAGAATCTAATATACGAGCTCTGTCATGGTTCATTTCTGGTACATCAAAAACTCCAGTTTAAAGTGTTTCATATGACTGAGAAGAAAGTCTGACAAAAGAAAAATAAACATGTCCCCATTGTTTACACTTTGTGGGAATAGCTAATATTTCCACTATTGTCAACAGATTTAAGGATGTCAAGTATTTCATAACCTAAATTGCATGTGATAGACTCTACTTAAAACATATGAATGAAATTTAAAGGTCCTGATCATACCATCTGGTGTATGGCACTTACCCAAGTGAGAAAGTCCCAAATAAATAGGAGATGAGGCCAAATGACTGAAAGTTCTAAAATTATGTTTGCATCTAAATAGCATGTCAAACACTGTATGTTTTGTAGACTTATGGAAATACAGAAGGTGAAGAGAGAATGCACCATTCTGAGGGAACAGCTGTTGTAAAAGTCATGCTATATAAAGACAGGGACTGTAGTCCTGGTATTCCTCCAGGTTTTGTTTTTTTTCCAGGTAAAACTAAATAAAAATATGTAAACATGATCCAGGTATCACAGTTTTTGTTTTCTCCTTCATCAATGTGTGACCCTGTAGAGCCTTGTTTATGTTTTCACTATTGGCCTTGGACGTTCAGTATGGTGGGCACAATGGCTATGTACTGTTTTGGAGTTCGTCAGCTATTTGAGCTTTTCTGTTCATCTGTAAAGGCTACAGACTCCAGGAATAAAATAATTAGATTGGACTGAATAAGGACACTCCAGAATTTCTGTAGTCTCTTGATACTTTACTAGTATCTTGTTGCCTATCTGCCTGCATACTTCTCCTAAGTGAGTGGCCTTTGTACTTCAATAGGCTTTGGGGATTACAAGCAACAGTTTGAGAGTTAAGTGTAACTTTGACATTTATGGAGTCACTTTTTTTACCCACACCATGGGTATCTATACACTGTCTGAAGAAACACAAGTTATTTTCCTTTGATCCTGCCATGTCACCTTTATCTTCACATCCCTTTTTTAGAACAAAAGTACTACAGAGGAATCATTACAAAAGAGTAAGGAATCTGTTTTCACTCTATCTGGCAAGATATTAGCTATCAGCTACGTGGAGTTTGGATTGACACATGTATTTTCCCAGCTTTTATGCTACGTAAGGTTGCTGCTTCAGTTTTAGCACAGCAGCAGATGAGCTACCCTAGAAGTAGTCAGTACTAACAGTAACCTACCTGTGTCAGCACAGAGCTCAGTGTGGTCTAAGCATTTGCATGTTTATGTAAGAGAAAAAGGCAGTGTGGGGGCCTTATTCTGAAGGCACCTGACTTCTATGTTGTTGTAGTTTGGCTGCTACTGTTACAGGAGCTAGATTTTTTTATAGCAGTAATTGCAGTGTAGATTATCTTTGTGTCTCTGAATGCGCTTCAGTGACTCCAGAGGAAGGCCATCTCTTTGAACCTCCTCACTAGTTTTGACAGTTTCTTGCACAAAGAAGCACTTTAAAATGTCCTTGAAGGATTTCTGAGGAAGGATGTCTGTCAGGTCTGTTTACTCAATTTACCCACCTTAGACTCAGACAAACTCACCTCAAGAAGGACAGTTATAACCATTCTTTTGGAACCCTCAAACATACAACAGATGTCAATTTAATTCTTTGCTGTGTCCGTGTTTTTAAAGTCCTGCATTTGTCACACTACTGGAGATGGCTATCGGCTTTAGGTACCAGATGCAAAATATTCTTCTGTAAAAAAATTCTCTTAGTACTGCTATGCTCTCACTGATGTCCTCCTCTGTTCATAGAATTATAAATAAGGAAATACCATGCATATTCTCATGTCGGCTTCCTAGTTTTACTGTGTAGGAAAGCCAGGAGATGCAGGCTGGACAGAGACACTTTGATGTGTACACAACACTTTTCTGCTCTTAAAACTGTTTCTTAGTGCATATTTTGAAGGCAAAATAAAATCCTTGGATTCCCAGCTTTAAAATAAGTCCAAGTGAGTAGAAAATATATACAAATGCTTACTTCTCAATGAAAGAAAGCTTAGTAATGAAGAATGAGCAAATATGGTGTATGTAGTAGTTGTTTTCCTCATAATGAAAAAAATTATGTCTTACATTTTATTTTGGAGAAATCACACTTTTCTCCTTTATATTTTAAATATAAAAATGGGGTACAAAATATCATTAAATCATATGAGGTAGTTTCCTGATAGAAACTGAATCATTTGTAGATATGTAAGTATTTGTAGTTATCTCCAAAATAATTTGGGTCACAGTTAATGTAGTTCCCTGTGCAGACCACTATCCACATGAATACAAAATAACAAACTGAGAAAATTATCTCATTAGTGCCTTTTGGAGATGTGATATGCATTTCCAAAATGTGCAAAATAGATTTCTCTCTCTGAATAACACCCTTCATGGGGGAAAATTAAGGCTTTTATTTCTCCTGGACAGAAAGCCAGAAATATACTAGCATGGATTTCAAAACATCCATTTATAAAAGACAGATAAAAGTCTGGCTAAATTCTGTGTAGTAATGTGTGCAGATGTTAGCACACACATACTTAGGAGCAGTTGACTATTTTTTTTTTTTTAATATGTGATGTGGCAACAAACCACTTAGTGAATAATTTTGAAATAAAATGAAACCCTCAATTGATGGTGACAAAAGTAAGTATATATATAACTAATTATATGAATCCCTAGATATCTATGTCTCTTGTTTCCTTATGGATTGCTGGTTACTGTGTGTTGTTCTGGCCAGCCTTCTATTTGTTAAGACTTGTTCACGTTAGATTATCCTATCACAGCTCTCATTGATATATGAGGGCTCATAATGTCAAGAACCAGTGCATATCTCTATTTTTTCAACTGCCTATTTAAATCATTTTCCATTGCAAAGTTTAAATCAGCTGTGTGGTCTTACCCCAGCTGTGATACCATAGGTCTCTGGATATAAGGACTCATTAGTTAAATCTCTGCATGTGGGATCTAGGTTTCTTGGCAATGATTTTTTTTTTTTTTCCAGAAAGCTGTTTGAAAATGAATGGCTAAAAGGAGCCTACTAATTTGTACTGTAATTTTTTATATATATTTCTGGTTAAATGCCCTGTCAGAGGCATTTTAAAAATCTATGTAACCTTGAACATAACCAGAGCGAAGATGGTCCTATTCTTTTCTGCTTTTCTCAGCAAAGGCATTCACTTCCTTTACTTTGACTTCTTTTTCCCTCTCTTCTCTTACCAGAAGGGGTTTTTATTCTGTCCTTTTATGTGAATTCTGTAATTCTAGGTGAAGAACAAGACTTCAATATCTGTCTGACAGATTTAAAGCATCAGGATCACTTGTATTTATTTTGATTTTAGAGAAAGATAACATTCTTGGCTAGCTCTCATGCAGCAGTACAGTTTTTTGGAATTTAATATTTTGTTTTGAATGCACAGTAGCCTGTTCTTTCAGTTGTTTATTAGGCTTGTAGCACATTCCTATAAGTGAGTGTTACGACATTTAGAGTTCAAGGACAAACTATACACAGTATTTTGTATTGAAATGTGAGTCAGCATCCCTAAACCTGTAAATGTTGTTAAATACCTTCGTTAAACTGGCATCTCTGCAGAGGCCTTAATTGGAAAAGATGCCATCACAGCAATTGTGCTTTTCTGTAATTCATTGAGTAACCAAATTCTGAAGAGTGTAAAAGTCAGGAACTACTTGCACAATAGCAATAAGTCTAAGTGAAGAAGTATATGCTGCCATTTGAGGAATAAGGAAACCTAATACTCAAGTTGAGAGAAAGACATGTTTCATTTAAATTTATTTTAAAAGTTGAATTCTATGAAAGGTTTACTCCGCGTGAATTCCAGAGGATTTTTTAACTTTAAAGTTATGGACTTCTTCACTGCTTTTTTGGTTTAAATTCAATGGTCAATATATCTTCATGCTTTTTGTTTGTTTCCCTTTTTTTTGCAAACAGAAAATAGAAATAAGTTAAACTGTCTTCCAAGCAGTTATTTAGCATTCTAATAATGTGCAGAAATGCAATTGGAAGTCCTGTTGTTTGTAAAACTAAAAATAAAAGAATGATGTTTAATTTGTATTGATAAAATCCATAAAAGGATTGTATAACTGATTGAATACCAGTCTTCAATCCCTAACCAATCAGTTTGGCTTCAATTAAAGTGTAAAAATCAAAAAAGGAAATATAAGTAAACCAAGAGTTCAATTAGGCTAGTATAGGTATGTGCCTACATTGCAGTAGAACAGTAATTTTAGTTCAGTATATTTCTAATACAGTGTAGAACAAAATCCCTATCTAGAGGTAATCTGAAATCTTCCTTTTCTGGGTTATTTCCTTAAAGAAGTTCTGAAGGCTCCAGTAAATTATTCTGATCTTTGCTTGAAGGTAAACCTCTGATCTGCAAACAATTTAGTAGATGTCACTTAAAGTACGGAGGATTCTGCAGCCAAACTCGCTCTAGAATTGTGTCCAACCTTTGTTTGTGTAACTTTGACGCTTACATCATCTTTAATTAGTTAGAAAGTAAAATTTTTAGGTCAAATTGTATCTAGTGGAGATTTTTCAGTCATACTTTTTTTAACATAAATTCACCTTTTTGTAGTTTTATATAGAAGGAAATTTAAGAAAAGTGCTTAATAGTTTTATGTCCCTTTTCAGCAGGGCTTAAGGGCAATCAGCTCACTACACTGAACTACTAAATCAGCTTAATTTTTTAAAATTTTGCAAAAGTACCTTTTGGATATTTTTAATTCAGATAAAGTCCATTATAAGAGAGAAAGTCCATTATAAGAGATAAACTCCATCATGATATATAATTGTATGAGTATTGAATTATCTGTTCCAGCACCTTCTGCAGGATTAAGTTGAGGCTGACCAGCCTGTCATTCCTTAGTTCCTCCTTCTTGCCCTTCCTGTGGATCGGTACAGGAGGGCCAGGTAGGGCCAGGAGGGCCCACTGTGTCCTGGGGAACCATCAGGAAAAGCAGCCAGTTGAGGGAGATGATTGTCCCGCTCTGCTCTGCACTGGGACAGGCTTACCTCAAACATTGTGTGCAGTTTTGGGCACCCTAATATAGGAAAGATATTAAGCTGTTACAGTGTCCAAGGAGGGCAATGAAGATGGTGAAGAGCCTTGAGGGGAAGCCGTATGAGGAGCGGCTGAGGTCGCTTGGTCTGTTCAACCTGGAGGAGACTGAAGGGAGACCTCATTGCAGTCTACAACTTCCTCATGAGGGGAAATGGAGGGGCAGGTACCGATCTCTTTCTTCGTGGTGACCAGTAACAGGACCTAAGGGAATGGCCTAAAGTTGTGTCAGGGGAGGTTTAGGTTGGATATTACAAGAAGGTTCTTCACACAGAGGCACTGAAAGAGGCTCCCCAGGGCTGTGGTCACAGCACCAAGCCTGACAGAGTTCAAGAAATGTTTGCAAGATACTCTCAGACACATGGTGTGACTCTTGGGGATGGTCCTGTGAAGAGCCAGGAGTTGGACTCGATGATCCTTGTGGGTCCCCTCCAATTCAGCATATTCTGTGATTATGTGATTTGATCTTTTGATTCTCAAGAACCTCTCCTGCTCACCATTTTTTTTGAAAGATAACTGGGGACAGGTTTAAGATAACTGACCAAGCCTCCTTGATCTCCACACATGCACTTCTTAAAGACCTTGTATCTATCCAGTGTAGCATTCCAGTTGTATGAGATATGCTACCACAGTTCTGTGATCCCAATGAGATTGTAGCCCTGCAATTATGTATTCACCTCAAATTCCTCATGTTTATTCTCCGTCTCACATGCATTAGTGCACAGGCAATTCAGATGGGCACCCAATCATTCTGATTTTCCAGAAAAAGTGTGAGAGCTCTAGGCATATCAGCCTGAATATCTCATGATTTTTCTGTCAACTGAAAGGCCATTGATTATGGTTTTTTAAGTGATCATTACTGTTAAAGTTATTGATAGTAAGATTCTGAAAGTTTGAATAAATGCTTGAGAATACCAAAGCTTATCTGGATTCATTAAACTACTTTAAATCTGGTCAAAATCTATCCCAGAAAGGGGGTTCATGTTTGATTTCTCACAGTTCCGAAAATGTTTTTCTGTCTGCTTCTAACCAACACAAGAGGGTTTATATGAGTTTGAAGTAAAACCATTAAATACATTTCTGTTAGCACAATATTGATCCTGGGCATACTTTAGAGGGAACTGGACATGAACAGAGTTTATAATGAAATCCATAGAGACAGCCTTGTGGTTTTGAATTTTGCTGGAAATGTTAACACAGTGCTAGCTGGAGTCCCTGTGAAGAGAGCAGATTGTTTCTTTGTTTGTTGTTAGCTTAGTAACAAACTGTAGTGCCAAGACCAAGTAAAATAGTAAAAAAATTGTAACAGTTTTGAACTGCTTGCTAATGGTTGGTATCTTTTAGCTGATTAAAATATTTGTAATAGGAAAATATTTCCTGATGAAATAATGGCAGTGGATTACAAAACAGTGGGATTTTGAGGATTTTGTAACATTATTCTGCTGGTTATTAGTATCTAATTCTGTATCTACTTTAGTTTGACCAAATAACAACCATTTGCAAAGGAGTCAATCGGGGTCTTTGGTCCAGTGTTACAAATTCTTCCCCATTTGCAACAGCTGAAAACAACAGCAAACGCACAAACATTGCGCACCCAACTCACTGGGAGAGTAATGCTTTCTGTTAGGTTCCTTGGCCTGTAAATATAACTCTTCCAAAAGGACAGAGGGAATATCTGTGTGAGAATATAATGTAGATGTGTCCACACATTCTTTCAGATTGAAACCCAAGGTCTGGTGACTTCAATTCGTGTTTAGCATATGTGGGAAAATAAAGGAGGCGGAAAGACCATATTGAAGTAGGATTTTGATCTCTCTCTCTAAGGAGTTAAGAGTAAATTAACATCCTACTTTGGTAATAGGATATTGTTGTCAAACTCCTTGTAATACAATAATACAAACAGTAGCAATGAATGCTGGTACGTATGTCTCAACCAAGGCAGTTTAACTTCAAATACAGAAAACTGGAGTTTGCTTCAAATCTAATGTATGATTGTTCCACTAGCAACAAATCTAGTCTTTAGTATGTATGTGATTAAGTACCCAGGACACAATGAACATAAATCAAAGTATATAGGTAGAATATATAAATAGGTGAATGTGGTCAGACAGAGAAGGTGATAGGTGGTTGAAGTGTATTTTCCAGTTTTTCAAACTCATCCTTGATGCAATCAGAATGTCATTACTCATTTTAAAGTTTGGCTTTCAAGTTATATGTTTTCAGCAAAGACAAAGGAATAGGTAAAATTTTCTTGTCTTTTTGTCATCATTGCTCTCACAAAAGTAATCTGAGGTTTGGGCCTTAGAATTTTATGAGAAGAAACATATTCTGAGACTTCACTCACAGAAGTTGCACCTATTGCTATTTACTAGCGCAACAGGAGATTGAATGAGTAGGAAGGCCCTATTCATGGTAACTGACAGTAGCAGAATCAAACAATTGACATCTGCAGGTTTCCCAAAAGAGCAAAGGTAAAAGCTAAATATTCTTGAAATAATAAATAAGGATATGTAGGCTTTTATAATGAGAAACATTTCAGTAAGCAGTGTTCCTCAGAGGAGACAGAAATAATAGCATAATAATGTTTATTTTTAGAATGTCTTGGTAATTTACAATAAATTCTAATATTCAGTATTTTTTCCACTGCCAAATGTTAGGCTCCAGGTTTCACTTTACTGTTTGTCATTGCTGATTGATGCATTCCATCCCTAGACTATGCTAGATTATATCAGCTGAATCCGCATCGTCTGAGACATTCTCAATTCAGAACTTGTATTATAAAGTTCAAGTCATGCTTAAAATCATAGAATAATTTGGTTGGAAGGGGCATTTGGAGGTCATGTGATCCAGTCCTCCCTGCTCACAGCAGAACCAAATTCAAGTTAAATCACTTGTGGGTTTACTAGTTTATTTATACAGCGTGATGGGTCTAAAGCCAGTGTAAGCCTTGGTTTTAAACATAGGAAATGCTGCTACTGCATTTTTCACCGCTTATCTTATTTTGTGGCTTTTTCCTGCACTGATGCTGCAGAATGAATACTGTAATGACAGTCAAATGCAAATAGTGATGCCCAAGTGATCTGACTGCACTCTCCTTAGAGCATTCCAAAATCAAACCACTCTGTATTTCCAGAAAGGCATTGTTGATATTAAACTGCTATCAACCTGTTTCTTAGGTCCTTAGAGTCAGTAAAACATTTGCTTAATAAAGGACTTCAGGCTTTGACTTCTGTACAAATCTTTGTTGGCAAGATAATTTAAAGACTTCACTGAAAACTGCATATTCACAGTAACATCTCTAGATTTTGCATTTCATTTACTTGAATATGAAATAATTCTACAAAATGAGTGGCTCGGTTTGGTCATTGCAAGAGCAATTCCCTCCTCTGTTTCTGAAGTAAGGAGCATTCCCCTGCAGATTTTCAATTTTCAAAGTAATAGAACTTGTGAAAAAAAACATTATAGATTCAATTAAATAGTATTCAGAAAAATCTCCCTGTTGTATTCAAGAATAATGACAGGGAAGCATATGTTTATAAAAGATAAGGTGGTGGATCAAACTCTTGCATAACTAGTCATTTGAAGCCATGGGTCCAGCCTCTTGTTAAGTCAAATGCTGTTGGACAATTTTAAGTTTTCTTTCCCTTCCACTGCTTCCTCATGCTATCAAGGTCAGAACTGCCAGTAGTAACAATTCCTGCAATTTTTCCTCCTTTGGAACTTTGTCTAAATGCATTTAAAAGATTTGTCTACATTTCCAGGTCACAGTAAGCTCTGTGATTGTGAAGTTTAGGAGTTTTGAGTGGCACGTTGCTACTAAGCTATGTCAATGAGTCTGAAAATTATTTCCATTCTCGGACTCATGCAGCAGATACCTGCATTAGTAAACTGCCTTCCAAAATCAAAGGCTCGTGCAGAAGTACATTTAAGGTAACTATTAAACCTGGATGCTTCTTACAGTTATGAATTAGTAACTGTGAATGGTAGGCTCAGTTTATGTTTTGCTTGTTCTCACTTTATAGAACCTTTTATAAGCCATTATAATAACAGAACAAAATGTAGGCCAGTCAATATTTGAGATGTCCAACCTGGGAAAAAGGACTACCTTCAAGTACCTCCTAATGTATGATAAGGCGTCAACATGAGCATTTTATCTACAAATTATACTGGAAATGAAAATTCAAGCCAATTTTGGTCCCACAGAAGTAGTATAAATGTCAAAGCCTTTTTGCTTTGATCACTGAAAGCAAACTTGAACACATACTGTATAAAATACAGTATGCATACCTTGTATAAAATATGTAGATTTAAAAGGTAATGATCCCACAGTTAAGCAGAAAGTGAAATATGAAATTTTCCCAATATTCTTGTGAGAATGAACTATGTGTTCATTCTCACCTGACTGTGAAATAAATTGCTATGAATTTACAGTAAAATCTAAATGTTTCTGTATTTTTAGGGAAGCAGACTGGAAGCTATTTTCGGGAAGATCTTGAGTTAAAGATTCTTCATTTAATGACAATAGACACTAGTGGAATCTATATTGAAGGGAAATATGGAGAAATAGTAGTAATATAGTTATGATATGTGTCAGTTGTTGGTAGTAAATATCCATTTGTAATGACCTTACTTTTTAAAATTAAGTTCAATTGTCAAGGTTTCTAGATTGATATCCTTGACCATGTCAGTTTTGTTAACTTGAAATCTTCAGCCACAGTTTGGGCCTCCCTCCTAATTTCAGTTCAAAACAGTAGTTGTGATGCTCAGCACTGATGCACATGCATCATGTGGCATAGAGCATACATCTTGCGTTGCAACTGAACAGCCACCTTGGCATTCGCTGGATCTTACTGGTTTTTCCTCCCTCAATGCTTAATAGAAATCTTGTATTCTTTCTTCCCCCCCCTCCTCAAGTCCACACAGATAAATTCCATATAGATTGTTTGCCCAGTCCTTCTCCATCAAATGCTCATTTCTTTCATGCAAGTCAAACGGCAACATTTCATATAATACAGTAACTCCTTGGCAGAACCACAAACAGCTGACCCTGAGAGGAGTCTTGCACTTATATTCTTCTCCTCTTTTGCATTGTTTGGTATATAATTGTGAGTCTTTAGAAACTCGACTTTTCTTGGTTCTGAGTTCTCTTGACTTACAGAGAAACTTTTAAATATATAACTTTGAATAGTTCAAAACATAAAAGAAAAAAAGAGGTTTTTAGCACTAATCTGAACATTAGCATTTTTTGAGGGAGAGAAGTGTTTTCTCAACACTTTCAATGTCAATTCAGTAATTAACACCTTCCTCCTCAAAAAGTCAGTCAAACTAATAGAGATTCCATCTATCCATCTATCTATCTATCTATTTATCAGTGTTTTAGTGGAGGCTATTTGTAACTTCTCTTACTAGAGTTATCGTATTATGAGCACCCACAGCATTAAGAGAAATAAAAGAAATCTGGTTTCTTGCTCTGTTTTAAATATCTGAGTCTCTCATCTCCAGTGCAGAAAAAGAACTGAACCCTAAAATGAGCTGTTGATTTTTGACCGCACCTTATAGATTAATATTATACACCCAAGACACTTCTATTGAGTGCAAGTTTGAGAGAGATTAAAAGGAAATCAAAGGTCTTTGGGGGTACTTTTAAAAAGATATAAATGTTTGCATAACAAAAAAGCTAAAGTAGGTCCTTAGTAAGCTAAGTAATTTTATTCATATTAGGTTTTATTTATCTGTGGTTTTCTTTTTTTCCTTCTCATGCTTGACCTGGAGTTTAAATGAAAAATACTGCTGAAATATAACATTGCAATTTTGTCCATCACTTGTTTTGTCTACTGAAAAGTTGTCTCATTAAAAAAATTTAACAATATTTTAAACACTAAACTCAAACCAACATTATTTTACAGAACTTCTTGTAAACTGTACATTGAATACTGGATAAATAGTTTCTTCTGGGCTATTTTTATAGTAAAGGAATCAGAGAGTATCTTCTTTTATCATCAAAGGGAATAAATTAATATTGGTAAAACAAGAAACTTTCATGTATTCTGATGCATCTCTGGCCTGGAGATACCTGGGACTCAGGAGACTTAGACAGCAGCTGGCCTAGCAGAACTCACATTTTATACTAGAATCTGTCAGATAACATGCAAAAAGATGGAAGTATGGATATACATAAAACAGAAGGGTTGTGTTGAAACGAGGAGGAACCAAGGGATCCAGTAATACCTAGTTGCTGCAGTGAAGGGACATTGGGAGTACCTAAGTGAAGAAACATTGACAGGACCAGATAGCCCTTACTAGAGAGTTTTAAAGGTAGTCAAATATGAGAAATAAACATTAACTGATTATTTAGCTCTCTTGTCAACCCATGTTCTAGAAGTATAGAAGCTGGGAAAAGTGACAACACTTATTAAAGAATAACAGGAAGGATCTGACGATAAATCTGATTTCTGAACTGGAAGTAAATTAATAAAAATCTGATTAGATATACAAATAATTTATGGATGAAACGAATCTATGTGGTTCTTGCAGAGGAGCTCACAGCTGTTCATACTAATCAGTAAGTATATGGATAAACTGCAGTCCAGCTGATATATCTGAATTTCAAAAAAAGCTTTAAACTAAGTTCCTTATCACAAGTTCTTCAAGTAACTGAGCTGACCAGCAATAAAAATAGGAGTTAGTACCATTATATAAGTCAATTATGTCTCCTCACCTTTTGAATGTTGTGCCCATTTTTATATGATCAGCTCATCTCAGAAAGATATAGTAGAAGTAGAAAAGGATTATGAAAAGGGTGACAAAGCTGATCAAGACTTATGTATGAGAAGAGATTAAGAACAGAAAAAACTTCTCATCTTGATCTTGAAAGAAGGATGTGATCTAGTTTTGTAGTCATGAATGGCGTGGAAAATGTGCATAGGAAATGACTATTCAGTGTTTCTCACATGCCAAGCATTAATAGCATGTTTAAAATGAATGCAAGTATATTCAAATGCAAAACACTGCTCCAGATGAGATCAGTGTAACTGGCTTCCAAAAACAATTATGTCCCTTCACAGAATATCAATAGATATTAAATACAAGTAAAGTGTGCAAACTGGTTCAAGTAGTCCCTTTATTGCACATTAAAAGAATTCAGGGGAGTATACCAGTGGATGCATCACCCTATCCTTGTTGTGTTCATACTTTTTTTTCCTGAGATTCTACTGCTGGTCACCTTAAAGACCATAGCATTATTTTTATATTTGTTCAGGAACAAAAAAATGAAAAAAAAGGTTGGTATTAGAGAAAATAGGAAGTAGTAAACAGAAGGGAAAGATATCTGTGAACTAGGGAAAAGAGAATTTGCAAAAAGGGGAAAAGATTAAACACACATAAAGGAGAGTACAGACTTCAAAGAATGGTGAATAAATACATGGTAATGGAAATGGGAGAAAATCCTGTGTATCTGAATAGTGGAAATTCACAGTAGTGGGGAAAAGGTTTTATTGCTTTTTCTTTTTTATTACATGCAGAGTCTTTGCAGGTCACCGGGATATGGTAGCACATTATGCATGCCTTAATAAGAGACTATGACTCTTTGGTGATTGTTTTCTCATGTGCTCAGGGCCTAATCTCCAGTCAGGGCTATTCATTTATATGCTGGGGACTCCACTTGTAGTATGATGTCAATCAAATAGCTGTGTTTCTGGACAACTAGAGGCATCTCTAAAGTTCAGATTCTGCCAAATTTAATAAGACAGTGTCAAGTATATTCATCTCAAGGCTTATTCCTTTTAATCTTCCTGTTTCTAGATTTAACATGAGTCTCAGGACAGAGTAGCTCAACTGAAAACAAAAATGACATGTATCTCTTTGTGCAGGGTAAATCCTTACCAAATTGTCTGTAACAAAGCCTTGCATTTTAAACATGAGAAGCAACCTTGTTCTAAAATTCTTATTAACTTTATTTTTTACATTATTTACTATTCACATTACCAAAGTCCATAAGGGAATAGTCCTTATTACCACAGAAAGTTCTTCAAAGTTTAGTGTAAACTGCTATCAGAAGTCAACCTAAGAAGCTTTTTAACTTATGGAAGAAAGAAGAAAGTTCTCATATGGTAAGATGTCTTTCCTCTACTAAAGTTAATGAAGGCCAATTAAGAGTAAGTGCAGTTGCAATGTCAGTATACTTTTTTCTTTTCCTTTTTACAGATCATTCATTTGCCTTGATACAGTGCTCTTTATGCAAATATGTAAACATGATTAATCATTATGAATTATCAAAAAAGAGCTTGAAAGATAAAACTTTCAGAAGAATGTCTAAAGCAGAGATCAGCTGTGCAAGTTGGTTCCAAGAACACAGAGTTCCATAAATTAGGGCAACAGTGAGCAAGTAATTAGATGCATTTCCTAGGGATGCATTTCCTACCCAATGTGCATGTGCAAATGCCCTTAAATGCAGCTATGCACACAACTTACCAGTAAAATTTGCCAGTAGTACTTATGCAGAAAATACCAGAACAGAACTTTGAAAGCTTCTGGGAAAAGAAGGCTGAGGGAAAGATATCCGCAAGGTCAGAAGTTTTGCTTTAGTCTTAGCAATATCCATTCTTGCTAATAGATATCCCAGATATCAAAAGTATCAAGTCTCACCTGCCTAAGGAAACAGGTACAGACCCAATATTCATACCACGGTTTCTACAGAGGATGGTAGTTTTTTGCAGAGGCCAGTCAGCAGACATCCCACAATGAAGCCTGTTAACAGTGTCCTGTGAAATAAATTGAAGTAAAACAACCCAGATAAAACAGGGCATATTATTCATCCTGGGACTAACACTATAATTTTTATCAGAGTAATTATTTTAATTAACTGTTCATGTTGTCACATAATCATTAGACAATATTTTTAATGGCATTTTTAAATATACACTGTTAAAATTCAATACTGGTGTCAAGTCAGAAGTCTGCATGTTTTATGACATTTTCAATATAATTTTACAGTAGTAACACTGTAGAATCCTGAGGGAATGAACCCAATAAAAAAAGCAATCTGGAAATGTGGCTAACAGATTGGTTGTGCATGTTATTCTGTTGACATTCTTTACACACTCAACTTAATGGGCAGAAGTACAAAATTTCCTGCAGGAAAAGACAACAGAATCTGTGCCAGTGTCAAATTCCCAGTGTTAATTAGAAAAAAAATCTGTAGTTATTTGGAAATAGAAGTAATTGAACTTAATTATGGAAATGTATTTAAGACTTTTTGCATATTTTTTTCATTTTTTGTTCTATCAAAGAACTGCTAATACAATGGCAGAGAAGAAAAGGGAAATAACTGTTAATTTTTTGTAATCTAACATTATCAGTAAAAATTTTAGGCATATTTTCCTAAGTTTTCTAAGTTGCCAAGAGGCAGCTATAAATCTACAGTGTTAAAATTCACCTTTGAAACCTTCCTCACACTTTCCTACTTGTGCTAAAAAAAATTTAAAATATGTTATCTCTCCACAGACACTTAAATTTGAATATTTGTGGTCTAGATACTGTGTTATTTAATGGAAAGAAAAACTTTAAACTGTTAAAAGGTATATTCATTATTAAAATATTCTCTGCACTAGCAGATGTGGTATCTTAGTTATGGCTTAGAAGCAGAGGGTTGAAGGTCATTGTCTTCTGTTTGCCTCAATCCATGAGGTAGATATTTAAGCCAACAGATTTCAGACCATTTTCTCTACATACACATATCTATTACCAAAAAATGTCCAGCACCCTAAGCCTGACTTTTAATCATAGGGAAAATTTAAAAAAAGCACCCAAACAAACAAAAAAAAACCCACCTCTGATTATTAGTAACCATAGAAAAGAATTGGAGAGCTCACGAAGCAGCACCCATCATCTAATCCTGCAAGAGCCACAGTTAGGTTTGAAATTTCCTATGCATCCTGGTAAAAGGATCTTATCCACAGAGGAATACCTTTAGCCACTCCAGAGAGATCTGCCATTCCAGTTAGCTGAGCATGCTAAGTGAGCAGGTCAAGGGGAGTCACTGAAGAATTTAAAACCTCTGGGAACACCGGCCTTCCTTGTGTCAGATTCAGTCTTGCTGTGGCAATTCAGTGCTTCACAAAAAGGTGAAAATACATCAAAGTCTACTGATATATCAAAAAAAAAAAAAAAAAAAAAAAGACTCTAAGCCCATATATGCCCTTGTAGGTTACCAACAGAAGCCCTGAAACACTGTATTAGTACAATAGGAATATGGTACAAACATGATGAATAAACAGCAATCGACTTTTTTCAGTTCTTCTTAATAATATCAAAAATTTACGCACCAAAAATCACGTTACAACCTTCATTTATAACTCCAGAATCACACTAAGCTGTCATATGATTTCTTCCATTAATATATCAAACTCCATTTTAAAACACTGTGAATCCCTTTACCCCATTATCTGACTTGTCAAGTCCAGAGTTTCCCTCCTTGAATGATTAGGAAATATTCTCTCTCTCTGATCTACTTGTGTTACTGAAAGTAGAGGGTGTAAGGGAGACGGGACAAAACAAATATGTGTAAATTTATATTAGGTGTACATTTGTTGTAGTGAACTTCAAAAAGTGGTCCTTGTCAAAAAGAGGGATATGAATAATATTTTGGGTGACATTATTGGCATAGAAATCTATATTCAGTAATTTGGTTGAATATTTTGAAGGTAAACATTGCTTATGTCTTTGCTGCCTTGCAAATATTTTTTAAGGCAGTAGAGTTAGAAAAATGTATAGGGAACATCTCTGATCATTTTCCTCTAAAAGATAATGCTTGTATTCTATAAATACAATTCAGATTTCACTATAATATGAGAAGGCAATATTGTAGTAAATTTGATAGCTGAATTTTTTTAGGTTTTGGTATAGTTACCTAAGTTTTTCAGAACACATTTATAAATTAGGGTACTTGATTTAGGTAAGTTTGTAGTTTTCAAATAATTATATTGTTTTCCAAAGTTTTTCTTCTCTTGGATAGCTGCTATACAATTCTTATAATGCACTTTCTACTGTCTTTGGAAAATTGACCTTTGACTCTTCAGCCATTAGTTCCTTGCTTTGTGTGTATCATAACATTTTCTTATGTTTCATTTGTGAATTGACAGAACTGAATGATGTGTCTTTTTAACTCGTGAGAATGTGAGTTCAGAATGTGAGTTGAGAATGCAGTGACATAATGAAATAACAGTTTCTGCTTATAAGTCATCAGTATTAACTTTGATAGCTGTGGTAAGCTTTGAAATGAGCAGGTTGTACCTCTCCATTTATATCATTGTATTTATTATTTATTGTTGTGGGTTTTTTCTTGGGACCATTGCTATCCAGTATTTTCTCTGTAATGCCTCATTTGATAGGCTTCAATGTCTTTCCAAATAAGTAGCTGCTTTTTATCATTGCCAATCAGATCAATTTCGTGCAATCTAGTTGACATGACTCATAAAAATTCATCCTGCCAAAGCTCTCTCCTCTTTCCTGAAGCCTGGCACTGCTATAATTTTTGTAATTTTCCAGTTTTCTGTATTTTCCAGTTATGAACAACCATCTTGACATTACTGTAAAATGGATATGTGAAAGATCCATGACAATAACTGAACGTTTTGAGTGCAGTTTCCCTTCTATATATATATGTGTATATGTATGTGTGTATGTCTTATCTGCAAGTTTTTACGAAGCTCTGAATGCCTGTGAATTACAGAAGCCTTCACTATTTTCATGGTTTAAGTGGAGGTACTTTAATTCTAAGGTAAATCTAACTTTTTAAAAAGAAATTAACTGCTTTTTAATTATAAGTTGACTCTTCTAAAAGAAATCAGATGTCTGTAATGGTTCTCTGGATAACAGAAGACAAAGTCATTCAAACAGTATAATCTAATCATTCTTAACTGGAGTCCAGGTTAAGAAATTTCTGACTTTCTGTTCTTATAAGTGCTATCAATTACTGCCTTTCTCTGACCTTATTGTCTTAAAAATAGACCTCTGATAACATTGCTTCATTGTGCTAAAGTGTCCTTGGATTTCAAGGTTAAACATTAATGATTAGTAAATCAGGTTTCTTACCGAGATGCATTTCTCTCAAATG
This sequence comes from Pipra filicauda, assembly GCF_003945595.2. NCBI lineage: Eukaryota > Metazoa > Chordata > Aves > Passeriformes > Pipridae > Pipra > Pipra filicauda. The sequence continues at coordinate 713,540 of NW_024103851.1, read as the reverse complement.
TACTGCCCGGTCAAACTTGGAGAATTACAGTCTTGTTGTACATACAGTTGCTTGATGGTGGCAATATTCTGCTTTCTCTCTTCACTTTTTCTCTCCTTTTTACTCCTGTCATGCATAGATGTGGAGGCAAATTAAATACATATATTCCCATGAATGTCTTTCAGATTAGAATTGGTCTTAAATTAGTTCTTTTCCCTAATGAATATTACAATGAACATCAAAATTTACAAAAATATTCCTGCTTACACAATGTGCCCCATGCCTTCTAATCCAAAAACACAGCTTTGTGAGTGCTGACTTCTGCAAATTGCCAACATGGGAACTAAATCTACTATATGTAGACATATAGAAATAGGACCTGACTGTAACTGGTACTGTACAGAAGCACATTGATTTCTGATGGTGAGAAAATGAAGAGTGAAATGCAAATATGTATTTCTGTATGAAGCAGTGCTAAATGGTTGTTGTCATTTCACACGGATCTCTGACTGCAATAAAAGAAAGACTCTATTTGTGAGGAATCCCCAAAATGGTACATTTCCAGTTTTTCACTTGCATTTCAAATCCTCCTTACAAAATATTTAAGTTAAAAATGCAAAAAGAAAAGTCAGAACTCAGGGTATGTGATCTGAAAAAGCCTAGAAATTACATGCCTAGTCATTTGCAACCTGTCCAGGTAATTTGTGTCAGTATTGTTTGAGTCATTATGTTCAAGGCTAGCTTTCATGTGTGATAAGGACTTCACTACTTACCATCCTCTCAACACAGACAAATTTTGCTGATAATAAAGTTAGATAGGATGTAGCAGCTGGTCTCCTGTGCTCTGTTGCCTGCGCTATTTGAAGCCACATTATCAAGACAATGCTGCCTACAAGATAGGAAGGTAAATAATTTGAGATAATAAGGCTTTTACATTAAACCTCTGCATATGTGGACTTACATGTGTACTCACATGATTTGTTGAGTAAGGACTTGTGGGATTAAACTGCAAATGAAAAAACATTCCTCTTTTTTGCAGTGACATCTGTAATTTTAGCCACACAAAACCCTATATGAAGTCAGCGGAATAGTTTAGATTCTCTAAACATCTTTATTAGTTTTCCAAGAGGTGCTGAGTGATTTTTTTTTTCTTTTGTGCTCATTTGATTCATATATATGTTGTTTTGGGCACTTTAGATACAAAATTCAGAAACCTAGTCTTTAAGAAATTCGTAAAATCCAAGCCATAATCAGAGAAAATCCTTTTTAATCTTAGTCTCTTTTCCAAACCAAGTAAATCTTTAAGTTTTATTTCCAGCTCGGCTGAAACCACAACACCACACAAGACAGGAAATGAAAAGGACTGGAGACTGACATCCCTGTTTTGCCAGCTGAATAACAGCGACTGCTAAGTTGTTGCCTCTTTTCCTCATTGGCTCAAAATCAATATTACTTTGGTTTAGTGACCGAGTCTAAGAGTAACAGAAAGAGTAGGAGACACTGAGGTTAGATGTAATTTCCCCGTCTTCTTTTATCACTTTCTCTCTCAGCACCTTCCCTCAGATGCACTCCATACTCCTTTTAACTACCAATGAGTTATGCTGCTTAAAATTTCATGTTTGTAGCAGACCCCTAAATAGAAAAATGTTTTTAATGTTAGGCACTATTAAAAATACTGTGAAGTCCCAATCTAACAGCCAGCAAAGAACATTGTACAGATGAAGCAGACAATAGGGCAATTTACATTATAATCAATTTTCTTGTTCTTTCCCAGTAGACAATAAAGAGTGTATGTATATAAATGTCTGGAAATTAATGCCATTCATACAGCTCTGGGCTTTTTGCATAGTTTAACAGATCTATTTAAATACTTTATATTGTTTAAAAGAAACTATCAATAACTATAGGAAAAAGAGAACACCTCAATGAGTTCAAATGCAAAAAGGAAACAACACGCCAGGCAGAAGCAGGAATGGGTTACCCAAGAGAAATTTCGCATTGCTCGGTGTTAAAGCTGGGAAGACCAAAGCTCAGCCGAGGTTGAAGTTCCAAGGGTTTAGAGAAGGTCGATCCAGTTATTTCTTGAGGGAATATGACAAGAAAATAAAAGGCAACAGACACAAGTTACAACACAAGAAATTCTGATTAGATATGTGAACATATTTCACAACCATGTGAGTGATCAAACACAGGAAGAGTTTATCCAGATTGGTTCTCAAATCCCCAGTCTCAGAGAAAGTAAACTGGACTGGACACATCCCTAAGTAACCTGCCCTAATTTGATTGCCTCTGAAGAGCAATTTGGATCAAATCACCTCAGAGGTCACCTCTAAATGAAATTATTTTGTGATTTTATAATAATTTTATTTTTCATAAATGACTGTAATTTCGGTCTTTATTTTCACACTCTCTGAGGCATCACTGAAGAAGCCAGTGCCAATACCAATGAAAGGTAACTGCCTGATACCTGTTAAAGATTTTAGCTGAGCTTCCATTGAAAGTAAATATTTTCAAATTCATCCACCATAACTTCTCTGGTTATTTATAAAATTTAAGAGTATGAATATAACATTAAAAAAGAACCCCAAATTTCAAAAGTTAAGATTTCTTTTATATTTGGGTAGCTGTAATATTCTTTGTGTAGCTTTCCTCAACACACTGAATTACTCCACTCATTTTGATAGGAATCGTTCAGCATTACAGTAAGAGGAAATCCATCCATCTTGGATGTTGCATATCAATAACATTATTTTCCCTGTATACTTTACAGTGTATATTTCCAAGAAAACAAAGAATAAATTTTCTTTCAAGAAAATAACCTTTTTTTTGGGATATCAGTCAATCAATATCACTCATCTTAAAGCACTTTCAAAAGATGACTTAATAAGGTTAAGACACTTTATCACAGTCCTGTAACTTTTTATTAAAAAAAACTCTCATTGACTTTATGTTGGGTCACTGTTGAGTCACTACTATGTTGGATCACTGTTGCTATGCCTGCTGTGCTTTTGAACAGACAGGCAAGATGTTTAAGAAATCTCCTTCATGTCATTAAACTTGATTTTTATACTTGTAGGAAGAAAGAAGGATTATTTTGTGGTTTAAATTTAAAGTTTCATTCAGTTCTTTTGAAAATAAATTACCTGATTGGATTTTTCTATCATTATTTAAAAAGACAGGATATTGAACTTAAAGTAATTTCTGTAGGTACTTTCTACACATTTTCTATTGTACATATTCCTTGTTTTGAGTGAGCAGACTTGTAACAGACTAAAGATTGGATGAACTGAGAAAGTAGAAATGCACCATAATCCAACAGCTGGAACTCTTTTCAATAATTTTTGAATTGTACATTATGAAAGATCCATTTCTAAAATGTCAATATTTTCTTTTTTTTTTTTTTTTTTTTTTTGAGAGAAAGAATATCAAGTTAAAAAAACTCCATAAGTTAAAAAAAAAACCCCAACAAAATGGTGGTCCTTTCTAACATTGAACTCTTAGGATAATAGACTTTTGTTTCTTTCTGCTTAGTGAAATGTTTCCACTCCTAATAGCTTTACATAATTATGGAGATAACAGAAAATAGATTTTGTTGTTATTATTGTTGTCTGGAGTTAATTCTCATTTATTTTATGGATTTCTTTCTAATATTAATATGGCTTGAATATGCACTACTATGTGAGTGGTTTCCACTTATAACAATTTTAAGGGTTGTTACTTTTCGCTTGAAATACAGCTACAAATTAAGTGCTATAGATAAATTAGCTCAGATTCAAAAAGGCAACAATGTGTGCATTTACACTGTAGGGATTCTTTGATATTTCTTTTCAGATTTGGAAAGACAATCTATTTCTATATATCTATTTCTAAATAGGAATGAGAAAGTTAAATATAGTTTTAATCAGGACCACCTGGAAAAAAACCAAAAATCAAGAAACAAACAACAACAAACTCCATTGAATTAGGCAGGAATTTGAAGGGTTTAACGATGACAAAATCAACTCATTTCTTGAGAAAAAGTAAAAAAAGATAATACAAGGGAAGCAGAACAGCAAGTCAAATTAAAGATCGAAAATTATCTGTGCACTGAGTAGATAATACCTGACTTATTTCTGTTGTGGTTTGAACAAGTATCACTTTTAGTATTTAAGTGTATTTTTGACACTATTTTACTAATTTTTTTTCCACTTATGCTTCTCATTTTTAGATGCTACCATAAACTGTTAGCAATATTTAATCTTTTTTTCTGAGCAGACAAGAATTATGTTTCAGCTTCTCAAATATCTGGGCACAGTTTTGTCCAATCTACAGAAGAACTTCAGAGATAACCATAAAGGAGTAGAAGTCGTTATGTTTCACAGTCATGTAGCTGGAAGAGACATCAGTCTCACCTGCCACGTATCTAAAGACGAAATCAGTAAAACCAGTCTTATGCAATGATTATATTTGTTCTCATCCATCACCAAAAAAAATTGTTCATTTTATGGCAGTTTAGTAACTGTTGATGTATGCCTGTGTTTGTAATATCTAGTACGGCTCTTAGGGAAACTAAGTCTGCAGGAGCAATTTTCAAAGACACTATTATCACACTTGGTTTGCAACAAGTCTTTTTCCATTAAATATTTTTAACTAAGAATACTAACAGGTAGTCTCTTTTCTAAATATAAAAGTCTTTTTAGATTATCAGATAATATTTCTTTTCTATTTTAGTATTAGTTGAAATAGTGTGTGAAGTTTAGTTATTTAAACAAATAGGTATTTAGGACGTCTTATTGTATTTATTAAGACTGAAATAATTTCTTATGAACAAAAATCATGCTTGTGTTCTACTAAATTAGTTAAATTTGCTCCCTTTGGCAATATAGTACACGTATGTTTTAAAAAAGTTACATCATTATGTGATCTGAGAACAGAGGTTCTATGAGCATCTTTCCTCCTAGATGAGGTTGGGTACAATCTGCCAGACAATATCTCTATTTGGGAATGACATGGTCTGCATGTTTTGCAGGATAGGACTTTGAAAGAAGGAGAGGTATCGTATTTGTAATTACATCAGGGTAAAAAAAAAAAAAAACCACAAACAAACAAAATGGTGAAAGAGTACCTTTGGCATGGAAAAATAAAGGGAAAGGAAAAAGATGTCATAGTTAAAGGTGAGATATACATCAGTGCCCATTGCAATTCATTTCAAACGCCTGAACTGGTACTATTACTTTGCAACCTGAAAGCCTGAGTTACAAACCTGCTATTTTCCAACAGGAAGGCCCATATATATTTGAATACTTCAAATTCTACGGTCGCACATTTGGAAAAGTGCCTCAAAACAGTTCTTAAGTGTACGGCTGTTCACACTAAGTTCCATGGCAGTCTCAAAAAAGCACTCAACAAAGTTGGTGAAAAGAGACAATTACAATGTAGTCATAGAATCATAGAATCAGCCAGGTTGGAAGGGACCTCTGAGATCATCAAGTCCAACCCTTGATCCACTGCCACCATGGTTACTAGACCATGGCACTAAGTGCCACATCCAGTCTCATCCTTCCTTTTTTGCTGTCAGTAGTTTTCCTGTGTACTGTTAAAGATAGCCTGCCTGGTTTTTGGTTTTGCTTTTGTCAGGGGACCTTCAGAACTGTATTCCTCTTTTTTTTTTTTTCTAGGCTGTAATCCTAGACATTTAGTATCTTGTAAAAGAGTATTCTTGAAACTTGTTTTGTGGCTTGAAGATAGTCTGTTCACAAATAGTTGCTCAAATTTTATCTGAGTGTCTTTTGGGCTTTTTCTTATCTGCCTGTTTCTTTCCTCAGTGACCTACTTATAAACAATACCAGTATAATTACGTGTTCAGATAACCTGTTATGACATGACCTCTTTCTATGGTTTGGTCACCTAACCCTAGAATTTCTCTGGCACATGGTAAAGGAAATTGGTAGTGCTATATTGGTATTCTTTGCATCTCAGCTAGAGAGATTTTTTTTAAAAATTCAGTCTCATCAAGAACTGTTAGGTACTGAATCAGTGTCAATACACCAAAGTAAAATCTAACTGAGGGTTAAGGAATGACAGCATACAGAGAGACTAAAAAATCTCAGTACTTTTCCAGAACTGGCTCCAATTCATAAACAGACAGCTGGTGATAAAACATTGTTAGAGAAAAGGGTATGGCTGAAGACCAGATTTCCAGAAGAGACAAAAAAAATCAGGAATCATACCACTGGTAGAAAGTGCTGCCAAGTCATGTGAGATTGTGTTCATAGAATCATACAATCATAGAATCAACGGGGTTGGAAAGAGACCATCAAAACCAACCCTTGATCCAAGGGTTAAACTTTTGTTAAACTTTTTCATCATACTACAATTTACATGTACAGAGAAGATTCTGTGAAGTCCACTGGAGACTTCATTAATGCTAGCATGTTTTACCTAGGGCCTCATGTGTGTCCCAGGAGTGCTAGAAGCACATCATCATCTTATTCTAAGCTCTAGCATTAGTAAACTCAATTTTTCTCTGTGTATAGAGACATATTTGGGTTTTTAAGGTTACTAATTTGCATTTGTTGGGATAGAATACATTGCCTTGCATTCAACCTCTGTATTTCTGTATATGCAACACAATGAAGGCAAAATAAAGATTAATTTATTAGAAAATTACTTATTCAAGAAGTTGGTAACTTTCAAACACAAACAGAAAAATTGTAGTCCACATTCTGGTTTGCCTTACTGCAATCCACCAAGCTGAAACTCTGAACTTGTGTTTATTTTCATCTTTGTTTTCATCAGTATATGTTTCTATAATTTTCAGAACAGTTCTTACAGTTGCTAGAAATGAGATTCAAAGGTCTTGGCAAACCCTATCCTTAGTCCTCATATTCCCTAATACAGAAGGATGACTGGAGTTAAAACAAAGGCATTACTCTGTTGAAACCTCCTTTAATAGTTTGGTATTTCTTCAAATACTTAGAAACTATATGTGTGTGTTTTTAAGCATTTCTGTAGTTTTACAGAGATGCAATGAAATAAAAAAAAAAATTCTATTCATCCCTTCTGCAATTTTTTTGGTTTATTTCATGATTTTGAAGCAGGAACTTTCTACTTTTCCAATGTTATTGCCTGTCTTCCACTTCACACTAAGGGCCCCATTCTGGTTTGACTGAAACAAGGATAAAATACTACAGTGAATTTGGGTCAGTAGGTGGATTGAACTTTCTTTTCAGTGTTTATTCCTGCTTATTAGCATGTGAAAAATCAGCTGATCTTCAATCTAAGTATGTTGTTAGGCACTGAATTTGAGTTTTGTTCCATGGGTTCAGAATAACATCTTTCAACTCTGTTTGATGTGTATAGAAAATTTGAATAACTTGTTACTTGAATGAGGCTGTGCTGCTATTTATCCTGACCAATACAGAATTTTTGTCCTGACCAATAAAGAATTTTTTTTTCCTTTCTCTCATTCTGCACAGCAGGGATCCTGGGTATATAATTGAAATACCCTACCAATATAAATCACTATCAGAATTAAGATCAGTCACTTTTTCTATTGATTACTAGATCCTGCATCTACCCATGCAACTAGCTGAATACAATATAGTCTACCAGTTAGATATCTAAGATAACAGTTACTTTTTTTTTTTATTGAGGAGTATTTTTTCTTTTAAAGAAGTAAAATATCAAGTACCATGTCTATACAAGCATTGGCCCATCATTAACTTACAAATGAAACAAAAGAAAAAAATTTATAATGCCACAGAAGAAAAACTGTCTTCTTGTTACAATAAAATTTGCATTACATTTCTAGGAAAATCTGATTGTTTAATATAGGGATACTAAATAATATCAAAATGTACATTCAGACCCTGGTATGGTATTTCATTCTTTCATTTCAGGCCAGATCTCAGAAACAAGTAGTTTAAATCAGATGTTTAAAGAGACATTCTGACTGTATGTTCTTCCATTATTATACCATGGACCTGAACGTATTCTTCCTTCAACTTCCTTTCTTATAATGCCTTTGATAGAACATTATTCAGCTGATTGGAAGAGAGACATAATAGACCTTGACACTGGAAAAGGAATATTTGTTTTTAATTTCAGAAGTGTTTTATTATACTGTATTTGTTTGATTTTTTTTATTTTAATATATTAAAGAGACTTCTAACATAGAAAAGAGCATGAATTAAAACTATAGATTTTCTGATTTTTCTTGCAAGTTTGAAATAGGATCAGGAGCTGGATAAAGAGTTTTGACTGTTCTGTATTTGGTAAGTCAGAATGAAGTCCTGGATACAAATTTTATCGAATGCAAGAAAATTCAGATTTAATCCATATCTGACCTTTGCAGGATAATCCATCTCTTTGTGGTCTTAAAATGTGAAAAATAAAACTGTAAGATACAGATTCTGTATGGAAAAAGTCAGAAAGATGTAGAAATTACAGGATAACAGAGTTTACCTGACTTTAAAATGCATTTGTAATCATAAGCATGAACATTGTTTTAAATGTCTAAACTGCATTTTATGTGCATTTTGTAAATGTACATAGTTTGTTGTCAACAAGAAGATCAATACAGTACTGTCCAAATTGTTCATTCATTATTTAGCTTTTCTAGTGACACCATTACTGTCAGCTTTGGTTATAGAACTTCATTTATTTAAAATTTCATTCACTGTGGGAAGGATGAGGAAGTGAATCATGTCTCAATAATGGAAATCTGGAAGGAGAAGGTGTTGTCATGTGTATTGAATTAACAGCTACAAGGTAGTAGGTCATTTTGAGGTTTATGTTTCAGGCAGAAGTGTTGCTCAAATGATTATCACTGGAATTATCTTAAGTATTCAGGTCCCACCAAAATTAATGGGCATTAAACTAGTAGTTCAAAACCAGTGTAGGTTTTATATACAAGGCTTATCTGGTTGCTTTTGAAATTATCTCTGCATAATTATCTGTTACAGTATAGCATGACTGAAATGCCCTGACACCCAGTCAGCCTCACAGGCAATTTATGCAACGTGCTGTAAGAATGCATAAACCCTCCCACCCCCATCCAGTTTTCTTACATTACTAAAACCAGCAAATGGAGTAGCAGCAAGACAAGAAAAAAAAAAGATATAAGAATGAGAAAATTACAGTCTTCATCCATTGATAGCTACAGCAAAAATCAAAATCTCAAGATGACTAATGCTTAGTGTACCCTACTCTCTTGAGTAATAGAGGAAAGCCTGATTTATGTAGTTCATATGGAGCAGCTGCCATCTCCAGCTACTCCATCCCATGACTCTCTCCTTCTCCAGTCAGTGAATGCAGGGACCTGGGGTCTCCACCACGGCTGAGGGACCCAGCTGCCACTTTCCTGTCTGCAGCTTCAACCAGTAGCAAAGCACAGAGAGCGCCCTAGAGAGCAGTAATAACTGTGCACAAATATTGTGTATGCCAAGAACTGATACTTAGATGCAGTGAAGCTGAGAATCACATATTGGAATACCTCTGTGGTTTGTTCTTGAATGCTATCAAGTGCTAGTAACAATTTGCTTAAATATATTGTTAAAGCTGATAATACATTTGTAACTTAGATATCTAATTCATACTCTTTATGATGTGAAGAGTGAATTGTGGCTCTTGGTTTTGATCTACTTTTCAGTTAGTGTTTGAAGGATGGTGGATAATCTTTCATTGTATTCAGATATATCTGTATAATTTCTCTGGCTTTGCTAGGTTTACATGAACATTGCTAAGAATTTATCCCAGGGTTGGTAACTTTGAATTTAATATTAAAAACGAAGGAATTGTGGAAGTGCTCTGAACTGGAAGATGATATGTAGGTTTCCTGCACAGCTCTGCTGATGCACTGAAGATCTAAATGGCCATGTGCTTGGTGTTAGTTTGGGGATTCTTGTTTGGAAGCAGTTATGGGGAACGTTCAGTGACAGTTTAAAAAACAGACAGTTATACTGCAAGAGTGACCTGCTTAAATATAATTGGAGAAAGCATCTATTAGGAAAATGCAAATATTGTGCTTGCATCCTCCAAACAACAGAGAATTAACTTGCACTTTTGTCTCTCTGTACTGTTTTCTGTAAAGTCTTTAACAGTTTAATCAGTTACTGGAAAAAAAACACTTGAAAAAAGTTGGAGGCAGATTTCTGAAAGCCCTGTCCCCTTTTCATCAGATAGGTCACTAGTCAGTGCACATGATGGCAAGACAAGGTAAATGATGTCCCTACAACTTGATTTTTCTGCCAGTCCAAAATAAAAATGAGGTTATTATGCACTAGTTAGGCATTTGGGGGATTCCTAGGAGCTTTCCTTCTCCACTGGATGTGTATTAGTGTGAGGGGTATATTTGCCTTCCTTGTAGAAGTGTATGACTCCTTGCAATTTTACTCCAGATGTGATATGACCCCAAGGCAAGCCTTTGCCTAACTCCTTAAAGTACCTGTCAGAGCAAACTTTTAGCTTTGTCACCGCTTAATTACTATAGCATCTCTGATTAATTCTGTACCACCATCAGTGAACTCTGAAGTAAATGTTTACTGAAGTGAGTAGGGGAAATTTAGGAGCTACCAACAGTAAATTTAGATGATGGGCAAGGTTGTTTCAGAAAACCTTAAAAAGCATTACTGATTATATGAATGCTCTGGCAAAACCTTTCAGTTAAAATGTGACTTGATTATATTTTGGGAAAGACTTACGTTTAACTTGGGGTTTTTTTAGTGCCAAAGTAGACATCATCTGTCCTCAAGCCACAGTTCCTTGTTTCTGTCCTCTATTTATTGCCCTCCCTTTCAGCCAATTCAACTGCTTGTGTGACATGTGATAAACTGTGTTCAAGAATGGAAGTTAAAATTATGTTCATTCCCTTTTTTTCCTACTGCTGTTCAAAGTATTGGTTTGATAATCTGTAATTCTCCTGTCTCCACAAATGGTATTGAAAAGGCAGTAAGGCATTGCAGATAGACAAGTTGGCTGGGAAAGTGGGAGAAGGAATGGGAGCTGCATAATCTGTCTTAGCTACCAAAACAAATGTGTGTGATTTTTTTCCCCTTGACAGACAAGTACTGAGTGGCTGGTCATCTACCTAGCTGAACTCTGCTACACCATTATGCATTTTCAAACTTTTTACCTTTTTTTTACCAATAAATTGTTGTTAGCCCCTCTCTCTTCCTTCCTGATCTCATGGACCTCTTGAAGAGATTCTGTCTAAATTATTTTCTTGAAGGTTTTTCAGGGAGGTCATTGTTAAAGATTTATAAGTAGTGAATGAGGCTCTCCACTGTCTTATCGAGGACATTTTTCTCAAGTAAATTGACACATTCACTTCCGAAGGGCATTCAGTTAGACAATTGCATACAAACATCCTCTGTCTCCTTGCCTTTTAGCCTGAGCAAGACACTAATTCATTCTCATCTCTTATAAACCACCTTCAAACAGACAAGAAAATAAATGTATTCAGAGTAAAACTGAAAATACTACAGAATGTCCTCAGATTCCTCAGAAGTGGTCCAGGATATTAGATTTTAGGACTATTTTCAAGTTTACAGAAAGTTTCCAATATAAATGTTCATTGCCCATGAACAAAAAGACAGTGACAAAAAGAGGAAACCTGGTTCTAGAGAAAGCTGAACTGGAAATTCACTTCATGGTATATATGGAATATATTTTTATTCAGAAAAATCAGAGAAATTGGAATGTGATTCCTAAAATATAGCAAGGAGATAAATCCTTTTCCTATTCCCTTAATATTTGTATGAGAGAGAAAGAATGAGAAACAGCAGCAGAGAACTGGAGGAGGAGAAGGGTAAGAGAAGACTTCCACCTTTTAGTTGATCATCAAAAATTAGTTGATCATCAGCTGTACTATAAAAATTCTTTCAGGCAGTTGCCAATTACTTAACAATATTTCCATGTTAATGAATAACTGTGTAATAAATCATTGCCACATTGTCTTTTTTTCCTCCCTCATCTAGAAAACATCTCTCTTTTCCTATGAAAAAAACCTGGCTTAAGTAATAGTATATGCAGTTTATAATGCTCTTTATTTTGGTACTCTACAGGGTTTCCTGTACAGATGAATGACTCAGATCACTCGCTACTTCAGCATTCTTTTCAAGGATGCATGCAGTTTATTCATGTGGATGATCAACTGGTGGATTTGCACGCAGTGGAGCAAGGCCAGCTGGGAAGCTTTGCTAATGTCACCATTGACATGTGTGCCATTATTGACAGGTAAGTTGCAGAGAGATCACCCATAGTATGGTACACTGATATGTCCTGCATATTCTAAAAATATACAGTGATACAGAAAAGATGGTCCTGACACTGTCAGTGATCATGTCAAGGTGGTCCTACCTTTTTAGCAGTGGGAACCAGGCTTAGGTGATGGAGAGGATGGCTTTAAATTGTAGACTGTGTAGGGTGCAGTGGAAGGCATGTCTCAAATCTCCCCACTCACAGGCAGAGGAGGAGGTGAAAAGTTCTTGTAAGCCAGATTCATCCTGCAGATCAATAATAGGGCTGCCTTGAATAGAGGAAACTCTTCACACATTTTGTCTGTTTCTTAGAGTGTTATGGAGATCTTTTTGCAACTAGAAGTTGTGCTTCCTGGCTTCAGTGCCTTCTGGATTCACTGAATTCCTCAGAGAACTAAAGCAGGCCCACATGTTTGCGTATCTGTGCATGTGCATGCTCAAACTTCATTAAAATATTGCTTACTGGGTTTGCTTGTTTGTTGGTTTTTTCCAAACTGAGAAGAGTAATTCAGAATTAGGGCAGCCTTTTCCTCTGAGCCCTACCTTTTCATCCACTTATGTGTTTTTATTTATGTTGCTTCTGATTAATAGTTTTTTGTTGGCAAAAAAAGAAAATACTAGGAAAGACAGGGAAAGAACAAGTAGCCCAACTCCTGAATGCAGGCAACATGGCTTATCATGAAAATTACTTGTATATTAAACCCATTCAGCTGAAAATCTGAAAATAGCTTTTTTAAATACAGCTATGAAAGAAGCAAAGAGTACAAGATCATAGAACCCTAGAATAATTCAGGTAAAAGGCACCTACTGGAGTTCATGTGCTCCAAGCCCCATTCAATGCAGGGCCAACTTCAAAGCTAAATCAGGTTACTCAGGGCCATGCCCTGAATTGACTTCTGAATATCTCCAAGGATGAAGATTCCACAAGCTGAGTAACTGGATATCATCAGCAAATATCTGCTTGGTAAAGAAGCGCATGCGCTTTTCATTTCCTACTGTACATTAGGAGACTCTCAAAGAGATAGATGCTATTGTAAAAAATGAAGTATGACATGCTGCTTTGGTCTTGCAAAATGTCTTCTCTTCCTGAAATGTAAACATCCATTTGCACTAAACAAGTTGTGGTGAGTTGACCATGGCCAGCAGCCAAACACCTACCCTAACTTTTGCTCTCTTTCCTCTCCTGGGAGATGGGCAGAAAACCAGAAGGAAGGTGAAAAGACTTGTGGATTAAGATGACAGTTTAATAAGAAAACCAAAAGCTGCACAAAAAAAAAAAAAAAAAAAAAAAGAGGAATTCATTCACTACTTTGCATCAGCAGGCAAATGTCCAGCTGCTCCCTGAGAAGCAGGCCCTCAGCACGTGTAATGGTTGTTTGGGAAGAGAAACTTCCTCCTCCATTCTCTTGAGTTTTTATTGCTGGGCATGATGTTGTACGGTGTGGGATTTCCTATGATCAGTTTGGGTCAGCTACCCCAGCTACGTTGCCATCTAAATTCTTACCCACCTTCATCCTCCTGACCTTTATGGGGAAGAGTGTGAAGAGAAAGCCTTGATGCTGTGTAAGCCCTGCTCAGTAGCAGCCAAAACAGTGGTCTGTTACCAACATGGTAACAGCTGGGAAACACAGCACCCATGGGCTGCTGTGAAGATTAACTTAGTAACTTCATCCCAGACAGACCCAGTATACCACTTGAGTAATGTCAGTGTTAAGGAGCATGCTTTGTGGTGTACCACTGAGTTGTTCTGGCATGTCAGGCTACCTTATATTGCTGCTCCTCATGGCCCTGTTGAAGGTTGAAGTCATAGTGAAAAGAGGAAGTGACAAGCTGCTGTCATAGCCATGGAGTTGGTTCTGTCTCTTCACGCATATCTGAAATTAAAACGAACTTCTGTGGTTAGTATTTGGCAGTTTGAATTGCTTGGTTTTATTTTAAATATTTGTTTTTTGGAAATGTAAACTAACTTGGAAGAAAGAATGTGAAGATACAGCTAATTAAGTCTTTGCTTTTCCCCCAGTGGATAAATCTAAGCTTATGTGGCAGTTTGTATTGATCCCAATGATTGAACCCACTTATGTGAGTTTCTATTAGAAATAATTCAGTTATTATAGGGAAGTTAAGCTTTTACAATGTATTACTATGTAATTACAAGTAACTTACAGAGTAAGTTAATTAGAATCAAAGCTTTACAATGCATTTATGAAAAATAAGACTTCCTGTATGTCAAACAGCTTACTTTGGAAGTTAACTTCATATAAAAGTTAGTGTTTAGAAACTATTTCTTTCTATAACGCATCATATACATTTAAATATTTCATATGCTATATGCCACATAAAAATATTATATATAGTGACCTTCCATTATGTGACAATATTGTTATACTTTATATATATATGTAGTGTATTATATATTACATTTATTATATATATAAAATCTGTATTCATAATATGTTTTGGCATAAATAACAGTGTTTTAGATATGGTTATGTGTGTATGTTTTCTTTATATAAAAGATGTATTCTCACTCTGTTTCTCTCTTCTGCTACCTTGGACACTGGTATCATCCTCATATAAATTAAAATTGTATGTCTTACATTTATGCTTTTTAATCACAGGAAGACTGTGTTGCAAGCAGAGTAACAATTGTGTAATCATAGGAAATTAGAATAGTATTCAAAGAATTTTCTTAGGGTTGGCTTTGTTTTTTGCAGTGATTGAGATGCAATCAAGTTTGTTGTTTTCTCACAATCAAGTTTATTTCTCTGTAGTTTGCACTTCAAAACAAAACCTTTGGCTGAGAAATAACAATACCAAGCTTTAGATCTGATTGGATTTTCATTGCTGTCTTATTAACATGTGCAAATAAGAGTTTACAAGCACTTTTATTACAATATGCCACTATATATAACATTTTTTATGTGGTTTTCTTTTAAAGAGTCTGAGTACCATGTGTGCTATATACCATCTCAATTTCACTTCCTTTGAAATGGGAAGATACTCATGGCGTGTTATAATGGGATCCTCCTGCTTTTTTTAAATAAGTTTGGATCTGAATCATAAAGGCTTCAGTCATCATTAACATGGAAATCACTTTCATAGCCACACTTCAATGAAGACCCCCACTGGGCAAAAAGATAAGCTGTCACATTGAATTATTCCTACTGCAGACTTCCACCATTTGATTCGGGGGACAAAAGGTGAAGTTGTAAATGATGGCATTTTTCATCATTAACCAGAGTGGTTAGTAAGGAGGGGACAGTTTTTTCTGTAAGAGCGTAACAAAAGGTGCTGAAGGTTGGTTGAGTTCTCATGTTGTACCTGCATGGAGGTAACTGTATCCAAAGTCCCAGGTTCTGCCAAGCTAAACACTGGCCCCTGTATGGAAATGTTTCTGCATTTTATTTCCAGTAGCTTTTTAAGATGTTTGAAGAATAGTCATGTTAGTGTATTACACTTGTACTTGGGAGATAAAAGTTCTGAACCCATGTCATAGGTCAGAATGGAAGGCTTAGACAAAATTTATTAAAGAAGCCCTTCTGTTGAGTCATGAGGTGCGGAAAGGACTCCCTTGCTTTCTAAACTCCTTTTCAGAGAGGAGACTGAGTGGCTGGATCCAATCTTAGCCTCAGATTATGTCAACGGTTTAAATTTAAGGAATTACAGAGATGTGATTGAACCCCTTTTGTCCTGCAGGTTTTAATGCTTGGCAAAATGAGAATATTTATATAAAATGAATCATTTATTATTACAAATGGTCAGATAAAAGATCTTAGATTATTTACTACACAATATAAAAGCTAAAACTAGTAGTATAGTATAAGATAGGATAGTGCACTATATCGACACAATTATATTAAAGCTAGAAAAAGAAATAGTTATTAAGTAGAGATTTGATGTAACTCACCCATACCAGTGCTCTTGGGGAGATCTCTTCTACTCAACCTCCAGGAGTATCCTTGGAGTGCGTCCCCAGCCAAGGGAGGAATCTCCACACATACACCCCAAGAAGGGTTATGTTAGAAGAACCTGGCTTCATTGAAAGCAGACTGGGCTTTTATAGTATAAAATGATTCGCTGCTAGTCACAAATGTACAGACCAGCCACTAGCTTATCTGTCACATCCAACTTCAAGAAGCAGAATATGTGCCTGCAGCTTGGTGAACAGGGACGATTTTAGCATAATTCAACACCCAAAACAGCACCCTTGCACACTGGTAACTCTTCACAGATAGCTTGCTTGGTGTCCTTCACTGTTTGCATTCTCTGATTGGGTTTTCTTATCCAAGGGTAGGCCCTCCTGCCACAAACAATGATTTTTCATTTTCAGTTTTCCCCTCCTCACATGAACATTTTGCTATTGCAAAGACTACAAACTGACATCTTATTACAGGGGAACACCAAGGCGAAGGGACATTCTCTTTTTACTGGTGGCCAAATAATATATATACATATCATTTCATGCAGGTATGTATATAGTAACTACAGGCAGTAAAAATACTACTGAGAAAAAAATAATCAGCCCTCTTTCTGTCTCTTAATTACCTCTAAGTATTAGCAATGGAAGTTGCATTGTTGTTACGGTGATCAACATGCTTGATCAACCTGTCACGGTGATCAACCTGTGCTGCTTTTGACAGCACAGGTCCCTATACACCTCCTTTACTTAACATTAACAATCTAACCTGTTATTACAGTCCACATGGTACTGTTGTTCTTTAGGATTTTAGTACAGGACATTGAATAGGAATTATTACTCACAACTAATTTATCCCAACCGTCTTTGAGACTTCTAAATCTTACCTTACTTTGTTGCAGCTAGAATTATGGAATTTAATCACTGAATCATAATTAGGAGTTACTCAAACAATTTCAAAATATAGTGTCAAATCTGTCATTGAAGATTTTGCAGCATATAAGCCAATTTTAATGAAAATCTCTATGTGCCATAACAGGTGATGTGACAAAAATGGTGGGAAAAAATGAAAAATTTTCATGTTTCTGGTGTTTTATGAATGTGTAAATTGTGTGATTCCCTCTGTAACACAGTGAGATGAATTAGATGCCATTTTTTGATAATAATTTCATGTTATAGAATTAATTTAAGTAATCAGATACGTGCAGCAGAACATTTCTGGATGATTGTTTCTTAGCTGCTGTGGGGATACATTGTATGAGAGGGTGCCAGCATTTGGCTTTAATCCTGTAAAGCCACATTCTGTAAACTGCATGATTGCCAATCAAAATTTGAGATAATTCATCTAAATAACAAAACACAGCAAGTATATTGGTACATAAAAAATGGCCACAATGTAGCTGTCAGCAAGATAAAATTGGCATTAGAAATCATCATTACAAATAGTATTAAAGATCTTCATTTCTGGCTCTTTACACAGACTTTAGGATTCTGGCCTTCCTCACTTCTCTCCCCTCTCTCTGCCAATTCAATGGTGAGGCAGACAGTGAGCAGTAAGACAGACATCATCCGACAGTACTCTGCATAAGAAAATGACATAACAATGTCCTGACTGGAAGTAAAGCCTGCTTTGCAGTTGATTTTTTTTCAAGAAAATTCACAAAAATTAAGTAAAATAGGACTGAGAAAGAGCTGAAACTATACCATGACTTCAACCTGCAGGTGTTCCTGGCCATATGGTTGGAAGACACTTCCTGCATGTGCCTTCTTCCTCTCCTCTTCCTCTCCCCACTTCTCTCTGGAACCATACAAACTTTTGATGCGGAAATGGAGATAAAAATTGTCTTTCAACACAAGACGTTCAAGTGTGTTTACTTCATAATCCATCTCAGTCCAGAAAGGTCACTTTGTAGACAGAGATTTTAGCTCAGATGACAGTGTTTTTAATACTGTGGCACATCTCCCCTCTGTACCAGACTGTAACAACTGCCATATTATTAACACAAATCAATAGACAGATAGAAGATTACAAACTCTACAGAGCTAGCTGCAAAATAGGGATAGTGTAATTATCTTTCTCTTCATAGTATATCTTAGTTTTCTGCATTTTTTTACTGTGAAAAAATCTCAATTCTCTCATATTAAACTCTTTTAAACCCTTTAAACTCTTTAAAACTCTTAAAAAAAAAAGAACTCTTTAAAAATCAGGGGAAAGTAGGCATGAGAAACATTAAAAGTTGAATGAACTGAGTTTTTCCATGTGTGACCAAACTTTATCCCTTGCACACAGCTGGAAAACTTAGATCATGGAAGCTTCCACAAAAAAAAAAAAAAAAAAAAAAAAAAAAAAAAAAAAAAAAAAAAAAAAAAAAAAAAAAAAAAAAAAAAAAAAAAAAAAAAAAAAAAGGCAGCACTAAGGAATGTAGTAGGATTGCATGGACAGAAGGTGAAAATGTGAGGTTCCCTGTGTGGAACAGTATGACTAATGACCCAGACTGTTAAATAACTTAATAGTGTAATCAGTAACTGTTTAAGCAAGTTGGGTTGTTTGAATGCTATTTTATGCCTTTTCCATGTTTTTGGGGTTTTTTTTTACATTTAGACTTATATTGCACAGGTTACAATTGTCAGTGATATTGTTATGAGACTCTTTCAAGTAACTTAGTGGGTTATATATCATCTTGTCGCTGGACATTTTGAAATCTCCAAAAATCCTCAGTTGTTCTTTGTCTCATATTTAGTCCTACATAAGCTCCTCAGGGAGAGGAAAAAAAAAATCTTCTTTTATTTTAACTCTAAGAAATATAAATACTTTTTTTATAATTATTAAAAATGTAGGCTAGTGAAATAATTTTCTAGAGCAAGTGATAAATACTTGTTCTTGCTAAAACAAAAGGTAAGTCAGTAAACATTTAGGTATATTGAAGGAGGACGAATATGTAAAGCAGAGTTCTAGATAACTTGACAGGTAATAGTGGTGGTCTCTGATCTGCAGGGTTCATTTCCTCCATGGTTTGAGAGAAGAGTACCAGCACTGAGTTTGTCCTTGGGAGTTGAGTGGCAGAGGATGCATCAGGGACGCCCAGCAGCTGTGCCCAGCGCACGGTCACCAAGGGCAGGGACAGCACACTGAGCCTCCTGGGCACAAGGACTGCCTTGGGACCAGTATCCCAAAGGCCTTCCTCTGAAGGATGTTTGGCAGAGGATGGGGCTAATGCAAGTGGAGCTGTAGATGGAGGACCCCTTCGCCCCCATGGCACAATGCCACCATCCTGCAACACAGCAATCACAGTGCAGGGTAAAAGGGATCATCCTTCCATCTCCCACTTCCAAAGCTGGCCTGGGGCCTGCCCGAACACATAAGAAAGATAGTCATGGAGGAGCTGGTAGAATTACTTGGAGGGAGGCTGGGGGAGGAGGACTGGAGGCTGGACAAGGCTGCTGGAGGTTCTCCACTGCAATGCCAGCTCCCAGCAGGGCCCTCTTCAAAGCTCATCTAAAGGACTGAAATCTTTTTTCAGCTGGATAGCCATGGCAACACCAAGGGAATGCCTTCAGAAGCATGGCAGAACTCACTGTCCTCATTCCTGCTGTGGAACCAGGGACCAGCAGTCATAAGAAAAGAGATGCAGAGATGTTGCAAGGGTCCTAGTGCTTTGGAGCACTCACTGGTGGCCTGCCAGGTGTGGGAAGGATTCTTGCCCCAAAGGTGGATCAGGCTGAGTGCATTTGGTCACTCTTGGAAGCCTCTGACATGGCTCGAGGTAGGGCAGAATAGAGCTCGGACATTTCCTGGGAGGTGTGACCAGCCTGTGGAATGAGGAGGAAGGTCTTACTCATATGCTCAGGGAATAGTTGGTTGCCATCTATAGGGTCAAGAAGGAATTTTCTGCCCAGGCAGACTGCCACTGGTCCCCAGCACTTTTTTTTACTCTCTATTCAGCATCAAGCATGTGATGATAATAGTTCTCTGGGCCCTTTTGGCCAGGTTGCTGCCTGCTGTTCATGCCCCACAAAGACAGCCTCTCTTCCCTGCAGCACTTTTGACCTTCCTATGCAGCACTGAGCATGGCCCCTTGGCCTCCTTTGGGCCATTTTGGCCAGGTATCTGCTGACCTTGTGCCCCATATCTGGTGGGAGGAAGCTTTCTAGACTTCCAGGGTGGGCCCAGGGGTTCTTGTTCTCTGTGACATTGAGCACAGCCCTTATCAGGGCTCCTCTGGGCCCCTGCAGCTTGGTTCTTGCCCACTGCTCTTGTACCTCCAAGACATTACTTGTGCGCTGGTTCTCTCTGGTTCTCTCTCTTCCAGTCCCTTCACCATCTTTTTTTCCCTTCTTAGCAGCCTTTTTAAATAGTGGGGCCAAGTTTACAGGATTGCATTCCCATACTGTGATCCCTCGTAATATAGGGATGCAATTATTGCAGCTGTAAGTGAATTGTTTCAAGACATGCTATTTCTGCATGCGTTTGTCTTGTGGGGTCCTTTTCAAAGAAAAAAAACATGGTCTTAAGATGCATAGATTACCTGTTTGTTTTTTGAAGTATAAATCAAAACAGAGGGTTTAGCTTCTTAGTTACGTGTAGGTGAAATCCTTGCCACTTAAAAACTGTTTATATCCTAAAAGTCCTCTGAACAGAGGACCTTCATGGAAAGGGAATCCACCTCTACCCTTGCTCTGCCTGGTGATTCATCTAATCCACATTTGGACACAGGGCAGCGCCTGTCTCGTCACACTGAGCTTGTATCAAAATGTTGAGATTCTTTAACTGATTAGACAGAGTCCAGCAGCTTTCTGCACTCATTGCATTACATTTTGCAAACTAATTACTAAATGCGTGCTAGAAGATTTTTGTTCTCAGCCTTTTAATCAAGTTAAAAAACTGTGGAAGTTTCTTTGTATCTGAATAAGATCATCAGCAATTTCAGCAGTACCATCAAGAGCTAACTGTTCCTCCTAGATGTCTCTAGGTAGTTATCCATAGAAAGAGACTGAATTATCATGCCTGGAAGAAGTGCCTGATTGTACATTGCCATTCCATGCTCATCACAGCTAATCGTATTCCCTGAGCTGGCACAGGAGAGCATCCATTTGATTCACAGGCATTTATGATTTTACTTTTTTATTCCTGCCCAAATCACTCTTAGGTACATCTGGGCAAACTTTATGTTTTCACCCTTGCAGCTTCAAATCTGATGACCTGCTTCAGCCAGCATGATTGCCCAGGCACATGCTGTGAGCTCCACAATATGGGGTTTTGTGTTTGCTAGATGAGAGAGAAGGGATTCCTGTCCCAAAGACACACAGCTGCCTACATTTGCTATTCTGGTAAGATTAGCAGGTAAAGGATTTGAAGAAAACTTAATGATAATGGTAAACTTTTAAAATCTTATTTAAATAATATTACAAGCTCTTTTGGCAAAACCTCTACTTTTTTACTGTCTACTTCAACATGACTGATATAGGAACAGCTTAATCAAATGGTGTAATCTACAATTTATTAAGGTCATGAGCAATGTCTTTGCGTGGAAATTAATTTCTTGTTTTTTCTAACATACATTAATTTACTCAGGGGACTTGATTGAATGTGCAGCTTGTATTGCATTCATATGTAATTATTATTTTATTCTCATTTTCCTGTGGGGAAGATGAGAACACTGAGCAAATATCCACAAAGCTCTCTCTTGGACATGAAATTTATGCTCTCACAGGGCTAGATGCTAAATATTGACCTGATCCCATAATAACGCTGTTGAAACTAACTCCCTGGTTACTTAACTGAGTTCTGAAGTCAAACTGCTTTGATGACTCTCTCAAGTTATTCATCACTTAGTGCTTCTCATCAGTTCATACCTGGAGAAGATAGCATATTATGCAGATTTCTTATTATTATGTGATTAAGATATCTTCTCCTGAATGAACAGTGCTGCTATTCTTAATGAAACTGTACTGTCACTATATGATCATTTTCAAAAATAAACAAAACCATAATGTTGTCTCAACTTTAAAGTTTACAAAAAATTTAACAAGTTTCAGTAGTTCATAGTAGTTCACATTACAACTAACCTTTAAATAAAACTAAAATAACATCATCCTCTCACTTGCATTTGTTTATTAAATTCAAATCTTTCAGATATAAATATCAATACTTCTACTATTTTTTCCTATTAAAAGAAAATGGATAATCACTATCCAAATAAAATAGACTATTGTTATCTGATTTTATTTGATTATATGCTGTAATTAGTAGGCATCCTAATGCTTGACAGGTATGACATAATGTTGTAACAAGTAATTATGACACATGTTTTAAATATTTTCCAGATACTGGCATTTTCTTTGTGTACAGTACAATTATGATTATGACCAGTTTTATGACTGCAACTCTGAATTTATAATCAGGTATCGAGCTCTGAGTAAATTTAACCTGTTCATTAGAAGTATATGCCTCTGGAGGACAGCCAATCCTCTTGGATTACTAGAATTTCTACTGGATATATTAGAAAAAGGTGTAGTTAAAACCATAGAATAACCATTTCATATTCTGGCAATACCTGCCTGAGGTAATAATTTTGAGCAAATGAGTATCTTACTAAAATGTTGGATCCACTTTTTGTTCATACAGACAAGCAATAAAGTCTCCAGAATAAGTCATTGGTCTTGCATACAACAGTATACAGAAAAGCATTTTTAGCTATTTGTGGATGGAGTTTGACTTTTAGAAAAATTGCCTTGCTATAGAGTTCTTTCTTTTTTTCCAGGAATCATTATAATTGTAAAATGAACATATTGAACTCATGCAGAATATTCATACTGATGAGATTCTAAAGAAATAGAATTATAAGTCTAATAGACTAGAAGTGGATTTGTAGTGGTTATAGGTTGCTCTTGAAAACTTGGATAAAAAAATAGTTGTAACTATACAGTCACTGGGAACCAATAGTAACGGTAATAATGCCTAGATATGTGCTTTAGGCTTAATACTGTCTCTGTATCTGTCTAGCATTCTTTTCTCAAAAAAAAGTTATTATTTCAGAACTTCTGTTGTTAATGAGTGTTTGCTAGTGATCAGACTCTTTCAAAATATGACTGTCATTTATTCACAAAGGTGTTATTTCATGGTCAGTATCATGTTTCTCCCAGATACTGATTCACAGATCTTTTACAGAACAATACCACCTAAAAAAAGAGAAATGTGATCAAATCCATTTTTGCCATTGAACAGAACAGATTCACTTTGTTTTATGCTTTTCTCTAGCCAGCCATATTAAAATTTCTGAGTATCCTGGTATTTCTGTTGTGTTTATCATGACATCTTCCTTTAAAGACAATGCAGCTAGAGAAAGACTAAGACCTAGATTATTTACAGTATATACATGTAATAATGCTGCCTAACTTTTGTAACTCTGCCTGTGGGAACAGGATGGAGTCATGAGGGAGGCACTTGAATTCTATGTAGCATAAGTAAGTAGACATAAGCATTGAAGAGTGGGACTAACCACAGGCAAAATGCTGAGCAAGGTATTGAGATGAATTTAGGTGGAATATACATGTATGTAGTAATAAGGGGAGAACCTAATATACAATCCTTGCTCCCTACAGTGCTTATGTATTTTATCCAACAGCAGAATGCATAAATAATATCATACTTAGGTATGCTACATGATTAATTGGTTAATCCACAAGGATTTGACAGCAGACTAAGAGAGTGAAGAGAGGTTTAGTTTCTCTATTGCTTCTTCTGAAAACCTTAGGTGGTGAAGCAGCCAGATGGTGTTTTTCTGTATCACTTTCACTGTAGGCACATAAGCAGTTTTAAGGCCACATGGTGGTTGATCAAGATGGCACATAAACTTTGAGGTTGACCCCAGTTTTGAATTCTGCCTCTCTGGTTTTACATCAGAGTACTTGTGTTTCAGTTAAATCAACTTTCCTTTCTACAGTATGTTGAATAGAATTAAAGAAATGGAAACACACAAAAAGTTTATAACAAGACACTTTAGTGTTTGTGAGTCTGCAGATTTCTGTTGTGCATCAAAATAAAGGCAGGTGGCAATTCTTGATGAGAAATTGAGTTATAACCTAATCAGATTTCTTCTGAGGAATTGGAAAGAATAAAACTCCTTAGAGGAATATATGTCAGATGCTACTTGCTTAATCCTCGATATCTTCCTGGAAGGATAGTTTAAATGAACTAACTAATACAAGGTTTCAGTAGACAGGTCTTCATTCATTCCCTCTAAATGTCACCAATAGATTAGATTATATTAGCTGTTTTTAAAAAGGTACAGAAAGGAAATGAATATTGAATAGAGATCTAGATTAGGAGAGATATGAATAGGATTGGGTTTCACCAGAAGGAAAATACTTATTCTGCGCAGTAAATGTGTTCTATTTTTCCTGGTATAATACAAAAAAGGTTAAAAATAACATAAGGAGTAACCTCACCTGAATGATCCAAAAGTAAGTAAAATATTATTTTTACAAGACCTGTTAATTTAGAGGAATGCTTAATGGAACACTGTTTCATTTAAAACTGTTGAAAAAATATGTTTTATATTTGCAATTTCTAAGACTTTTTAGCTATGAAGAATGAAAAAAAAAATCATAGCTATAACATTTTTTTTCCTGGAAAGAGAATTTTTGTATTAATCCTGTACTTGAATGTTTGCAACAAAATTTTCACTGGTACTTAGTTCTTGCAGTTTCTGTTACATAAAACTCTCAATTTTGATGAATAAGATTACATTCTGTAGAATTTAGTTACAAAACAGTAACAAAAAAAAAGGTGAAAACGTGCTTATTCCAAACCAAGCTCTTCTACAATTCTATTCTATGATTATTAGGCTACGGTTTGTGCTGTTGCATTAGACCTCTAAAATTTTTAGTTAGGATAACATTCTGAAGAACCAGTAAAATGGCCCATTATGTTATTATGAGAGACTAAGAATTTCAGACATTTTATCATATATAAAAGCTATATTAAATAATGTACCTAATGAGAGCTGTAAACAAATGACTTATTTATTAGAAGATTCTCGGTGAAGCCAAAACCGGTTTAAATGTTTCACACCTCTGAAATTCCTCTCATGTGCTTATTTGTTTAAATGAGGGTTCAGGTGTGGTCTTAAATCACATCTGTGGTGAGACCCATATCACCATTCAGTGATCAGTATTCAGATGGGCAGAAGAAGCAGCATAACATGCAAGGCTCCTCAGCTCCTCCTTTCTCTCTCAGTTGACTGTGATAGGAGCAACAGGTTCCAATTCTGTCTTAGAGAATGGATACAAGCAGAAATGTCTGCTTGGTAAGGCTCTATTAATTGCTTGTGTGATTGTTCTTTGTTAGCTGCCTAATTATCCTCTCAGGAAAATGTAGAAATCCTGCAGAAGTATCTTTCAGGCAAGATTCTGCCCACAACCTGCAAGCTGGACATTGTTTAATGTGGGTATCCTACACTGCACACCAATTTTATGAAATTCAGAATACCTATTCAAAAAAATGCGTAAACTAACCAAAGCAGAAAGAAAACTAAAGCCAAAAGAAAACTAAGTAGGTAGTTTGTTATTAGGTTTAGGGCAAGGAGGAGAGACAGACTACCCTAGTGTCTACTTTCTGACTCCTAGAAAAACCATATGTATGATGTCTATGCATTTTACATTGGCAGTAACTTCTTTCAGTGGAATACTCATTCAATTTATACATTTTACTTGTTAGAAACAATGTTGGGGAATAAGAAACTCAGTGTTCCAGTGGTGATTAATGCAAGACTGTTCCACTAGCGGAGGGAGGAGAAAAGAAGGGATTTTAATCCCATAGTATAAGTAAGTGCATAGACATGAAAAACATTTTGTGTTTGTAATTGTGCCTAAGATTTAAAAGCCTTTACAACTGCCAGCAAGGGCCCTTAGATGAAGAATTTAAACTGGACTGACAAGATATAACAAAAGGAGAGTTTTTCTCTGTTATTATAGACTTCAGACCCATGGATATAATTTTTTGTGCCTTGAAAAAAAAATCTGATTCTTGTTTCTCGAAAAGATAATTGTTGCTTGTACATTTGTTGCATTTATCTATTGCCATGCATTCAGCCAATAACATCTCTATTTTTCTGTTATTGTGATACGTTTTATTGTTAAGACAGACTTGTTAGGGGGCAGCAGTTAATTTGACTTCAACTTTTTATTTTGGCACCTAATTGTTGCTCTATCAATCAGAAGTTTTTAGTCTAGGGGAAAGACTACAGCATCTTTATCTAGTTCTTCTTATAATTTTTCATGTCACAACACTGTGATTGTTGTGATTAATCCATATGATACTGTATGGATTTCTTATAATTTGGATTATATGTATAATGGATTTCAGTATTAGCTTTTGTAGATCATTCTTTGAACATTGATTCCAACAAGTTTGTAGAAGGATTTATTTGGATATTTATGTCAGTTCATCCTTATTCTCTTACAGATTTACATGGTCATTTCTAAAGTAACATTGTGAAATACCATTTAGAAATATTGACTCAACTGTTACTGATAGATTAACTACTGCTTACTCTACTGTATTTGCAGGGGAAATGCTTTTGGGGTTTTGATCAGAACTGGTGCATAATATGAAATATAATATAGTTTGATTATTGGAGTTTAAATCATTAAATAGCCCTCCAATGCATTATATGGAAAGTTTTCATCTAAAGGGAAGATTTATTCCATGTTGAAATATCACACAAAATTTTGTTTACTTTCTTCATTTCAGGCAGTTAATGAAAAAGCAAACAAGAGAAATTAGTCCAAAATAAATAGAGATTAATTCATATGTGATATGAGTCAAACAACAATGCTATCTAACTTTCAGTGCTCATTTCACTCAGCCTTACAGTTTTTAAGGGCTTCTAATTTTTCACTTAAAAATATGCTTCCTGCGTAGGGATGTTACTGATCCATCCTCCTGGATTTCTATTAAATGCGGAATTCCTTTCAGATCAAATTCTTAAAATTTTATGGCATTGAAAAATTATCATTTTAAAGCTGACGTTGCTAGTCAATTTGTACACAAGCACAAGGGCAGTCTTTGATACACCTTATCTCTTAACTTCCTATTCTGCAAAAGAATGCTACACATTCACTGTCAGTTTTAGTGCAGGTAGCTATTATTTTCACCTGTCTTTTCACTTTTGTAGTAAAAGAAGCCTACCAAGCTACAGAGAATTCTGGGGGAAAGAAGAAATCCAGCTCCTATAATGTTTCTTTTTATTTCAACATGAAAGACTATATGTGCACTTTTTCTCTTTTATATCAAAAGGGGTTGATCTGTCTTTTCAAGAGCACGATTTCTACAGTTTTACAGTACTATACACCTTAACTCTGTCTGACTGTTCTTCTGCAGTTGCTCAATAGGCTCCAGCAAGACACTAACTCGGTGCTATTACAAAAACTGACCTTCTCAAAATCATTAACTCAATAAACAAAATTACTTCTTTCTCAGATCTAACACTGTTCATTGTATAATTTCCTGATGTTTCCTTCTCCTTCACCTTCTATGAAGGTCTACCTTTTAAAATTATATTTTGTGCTAATACTTTGATGAGATGTATCCTGCCCTTTGTATTAAATTTACTCATCTGAAGCATTGCTCAAGGGACCATCAGTTATAATATCTGTTCAGGTATTAAAATCTGATTCTTTGATTCAGAACCTCCACAAACAGTAACAATTTTTTCAGCATACTCACTTTCCTCTGGTGTTTTTTTATTTTCACTCAAGATCAGTTATAGCATCAAAAGCTAACTACTCCAATGCCTAGTCAAATAACTCCCTTGATATTTTTTCTTTGTGCATTTAGTATTGACAGCATTTATTTGGACTTGTCATCCCAATTTTTCATACTTAGTATTGCATCGGTGGTTCATGTTTCAAGTGTTTAATGTTTCACTGGCCATATAACAATTAGTCAGAAAAGGGCACAAAATAAATGATGACTTGGACTGTAACTCACTCTCCTTCATCTGTTTACATAGTAGCAACCCTGTGTATCCTATTTATGCATTCTTACTTTAGCTGTTCTGAAAGCTTTTATTTTATTGTTCTTGCCTCCTAGAAATGCCTTTATATCTGTCTTATTGACTCTATCTTCTTTTCAAATTTTATAGAATATATTCTCCTCCGTTTCTCAAGAATTAGTGTTGTTCTCTCTGCTATTGTTTATTTGACTGTGTAACTATTATTTATCTCAGTGGTACATTTTATCATGCAGTTTGTATGAAATGTGCTCTGCAAAATGTAGTTGCATTGTATCATCTCATAAAAGTACACAGTAGTTTTCTTTGAACAGTATAATTATGTTTAGAAAGAAGTAAAGTTCCTCATTTAAGTGTATAATGTTACTGTTTGATGTTAGAAATACATTTGAACACACAGAATTTTGTCCTTGAAAAATATGTTTTCTCCCTTTTTAATACTATCAGTCACTTTCATGTATTATTTAAACCTAACAGATGTATACCTGTGGGCTCATTTATTTTGTTCTACCACAGTACAAGCAGTAAAGGAAAATGCAGGTGCTAATCACTGTAATGTGACATAATTTTTAAGAAGTCTGTGTCTCTGTTGAAATAGCTAATTTATTATCTTAAAATAGAGAAAGGAAGAAAGAAAGGAAGGAAGAAAGGAAGGAAAAGGGAAAAAAAAGGAAGGAAGAATGAAAGGAAGAAAAAAGAAAGGAAGAATGAAAGAAAGAAAGAGTAAGAAAGAAAAAGAAAGAAAGAAAAAGACAGAAAGAGAACAAAAAAGAAAAAGAAAGAAAGGGAAAGAAAGAAAGGAAAAGAAAGAAAGGAAAAGAAAGAAAGAAAGAGAAAGAGAGAAAGAGAGAAAGGAAAAGAAAGAGAGAAAGAGAGAAAGGAAAAGAAAGAGAGAAAGAGAGAAAGAGAGAAAGGAAAAGAAAGAAAGAAAGAGAGAAAGGAAAAGAAAGAGAGAAAGAGAGAAAGGAAAAGAAAGAGAGAAAGAGAGAAAGGAAAAGAAAGAAAGAAAGAGAGAAAGGAAAAGAAAGAAAGAAAGAAAGAAAGAAAGAAAGAAAGAAAGAAAGAAAGAAAAAGAAAGAAAAGAAAAAGAAAGAAAGAAAGAAAAAGAAAGAAAGAAAGAAAAAGAAAAAGAAAGGAAAAGAAAGAAAGAAGAAAGAAAAAGAAAGAAAGAAAGGAAAAGAAAGAAAGAAAGTAAGAAAAAGGAAGAAAGAAAGAAAGGAAAAGAAAGAAGAAAGAAAGAAAGAAAAAGAGAAGAAAGAAAAAGAAAGAAAGAGAAAGAAAGAGAGAGAAAAAAGAGAGAAAGACAGAAAAAGAAAGAAAAACAAAGAGAAAGAAAGAAAAATTAGTGAAGGAGTGGAGGAATGTGTAGAACTTTAAAAAGTGAACTGTTTGCAGACTTAAATGGAAGAATTGGAACCAGTAAGTCATGATTTCCAAAAGGTTTGAGGGGCTTTAACAGTGCTTTATCTTGTCTTGGCAGAACAGCTACTTTTATTACAAAGTTTACTGCTTTTGCTGTAGAAAGTGACAGTGGGTTATAGCTACAGAAATCTCAGGTCAGGAGCAACAGTAAATTGAGTTCAAAAATAGGAAACTAGATTTTTAAACTGGACAGACATATAAGCCACATAGCTGTTTAAATGGTTTAAGCATAGGCTAAATCCTTGGAGCAGAGTGCACTGAGTTGTAAATACCAAAACAAAAAAAAAAAAAAGGTCTTTCTGCATCAGTGAATCTTATATGATCAATAACTATGTTTCTTTAAGTGAGGAAAAAAGCCCCCAAAACAAATACCAAAGCCAAATATTGGGCCTCTACTCTTAGGCTTTTAACAGTGAACAAGTTACTTTATATTTGGTGCATGTCTAAAATAGCCTAGTCTGTAAGTCCATGTTGTTCTGACTATAGTTTTAATTGACAGAGCATATGGACAAATTGTGAGGGCTATATCAAAGCAGAAAGTAGAGATCTAGTGTTGATATTTGATGATAAGAAATCTCTTTTTTTTTTTTTTTTGTGGAAGAAACCTTTATATCAACTCCTCCCTCCCTCAAGAGTTGTTTGTTGGTGGCAGGGACTACAAATTTTTTTTCACATTCAACATGGTGTTGAATGTGTTTCTAACAGCTAGTTAATTACATAATCAGTAGTCATAGAGTATTCATTATCCATTTTCATCTCTTGTAGGAATGAGCTCTAAATATTTGTATTTTATGGTAATTATAGACAAATGGTAGACTTGACTCAGTTTTAGAAGGAAGCACCTTTAATCAGAGAGCAGAAACACTATGAAATGAAGTTTTTGAGAGGATGTCACGGTTTTACCTCCAGAATGACTGGCAGAAATTAAAATAACAGAATGGGATGTGCCAGAACTTTTTCACGATACATATCTGTCATGATTCTTGCCATGATATTGAGCAAATACTGGATTAAAAAAGACCTGTTAATAGAAATACTGAAACCATTACATCTAGGCCATGCATCTATTTTTTTTTTTAAGATCACAGATACTCTATCACATTATAAAACAGGAACTCAAATATGAATGTTAACTTGAGCTGGCTTACATTCATTTTCATAATTTATTTCTACCTCAATGTTCAGATGACACAAAAAAAGGTATTTTGACAGATACTGATTATATAGTCCAGTCATTACAGAGTCCAGTCATATGCAGAGTCACACTCTGGATCATTATTTTCCTCACGTGTTCTGTTTATCCAGGTCTTTTACTCTAATCCCTTTGAACTATAGTGGTATAATTGATAAAGTAACATAAAATGCTTTCTATGAGAAGGTACTGATAATACAATCTAAAAAAATTATGCTGGAAGTCTGTCCTAGAAATATACATAGGTATCTTCATGAGATCTTTGAATAAAACAAGAAAAGTTTTAATAAGGTGAAAAGTAACCTACCTACCATTAGTAGTTTCTGGTACATAGCATTTTGACTTTTAGGAAAATTATTCTTTCTTGCAGATTGTGAGAAATGTGAATGGCTAATTATCAGAGCAAGCACCTTGCTATCCTGCAGTGCATTAGAATATTCATGCTATAGTCCCTTCTGTCTCTGCTTATAAGGTTTTTCTTCTGGACCTTTGAAGTCCTGAGCAGAGATACTATTAATTGAGAACTTTGTTTTTGCTAAATTTTCCAAGACATATCTCCTTAGAATTATAGGCAAATTAAATTACTCTGTGGGAACCAAACAAAAGATTGCCATAGATTATGGTCAGAACAATCCAGTAAAACCACTTAGCCGAAGCATCTTGCATTAAAGAAGATAAATAGTTTTACTACATGAATGCTTCATAAATGATACCTTCTCCTGTTTAGCTTTTCTTTTTTTTTTTTTAAAGTCATTCCTCATGTAATTAATTCAAGACATAGAAAGTATTCTAAATCTTCACATAATTGTTCCCTAGAGGTTAATTTTCTTGCTAGTTAAAAGTATTTGTCTTATTTCAATCCTGAATTTGTCTAGCTTCAACCTGGAGCTTTTAATTCTCAGTACCAGATTTCTATCTAAACCAAAAAAATAGTCCTCCTGAAAAATTTCTTCACTGTGCATACCGGAAGCTTTTGTGAATAAGCAGGTGTAATGTACCACACTCTTATGGTTCTTTCTAATCTTTTGCTATTCATTAATGTTTGTTTGTTTGTTCGTTTTTTAAAAATAAACCTGTAGCCCAGACATATGATTTTTACCATTACTAGTAACAAAAGTCTTGCTAAAGGCTTTGTTTTGACCTGAGAGTATGGGGTCTTTTCAGGGCATGTCTGGCTTTGCTTTGGTGTAAGCTCTAGCTTGGATAATAGTTACCAGTGGACATGTGACTGCTGCCTGACCTGGGTGGACTTCAGCTTGGTGAATCCCACAGACTGTGAAGACCCCGTGTAACAAACAATAGCCCTTTGGGTGACCTGCAGCTACAAATGGCTGTTGTGCAACTTGCAACTTTTAGCTTCGGAATAGAGATTGAAAATGTATAAAAGTAGACACAAGGGGCCCCAATGCTGATGATGGAGCCCTGTCGCCGCAGACAGCAAACTTCTCCTAGCTAAGACCTTACCACAGCTCCGTTCTCCCCTGTTCTTCTAAAGGAAAACAGAAATGTCAGCCTGAAAACTTGAATGGACAGGAACATAGTTATCAGGAAGAAAGACAGGTACTAGGGAGTTTTGGATTACAAACTTAACTTTATTATTTATTGATTTTTTCTCTATTAATTAGACAATTTGAGTACTTATACTCTTAAACATCACCGGAACTGAAAAGGAATTTTACCTCCACTTGTCAGATGTGTCCTTTCTTGCTCGTGGCAAGATTTTGAGTGTAGCAAATAGAACAAGGAACAGGACTACAAGCAAAGGTATCTCTAATCCTGTATGATTAAACACATTGTTTTCTTTTTACAGTCTTCTGTAAAGGGACTCACATTTCCTTTTGTTACGTGAAACATCAGTTTTCAAGTCTAGACTTCTTCATTGCTGGATTACACATTACTATCCTTTTAACCAAAGATATTATTCCAAGAATTTGCATATAAGTGTATTAGATTGAAAAATGGACAATCATCTCAGCTAATTTTTTTGATGGTCTCATATAAAATTTACCTTATCCTAAAAAGTTTGAAAGGTCACTACAATAATTGCTCCTTCACATCACTGAAGCTATTACGCAATAGAATATATTTCATTATTGTTTTAGCATGAGTGACTCTGTTTCTGTGCAAATAGTGAAGAATAATGGCAACTCAATAATTCACATTTTTCTGTATTATACTTTAGTTTTACACTTCTGATCCGGTGTCAGATGTTCAATACCATTAAGATTTCATTTACCTCAGTATATTTTCCTGTTAAGAATAGCTTGTTTGTTTGTTTTTTAGTTGAGTCCTTAATTTCCTGTTAGTGTAGGTAGTACGTAACACAGCCTGTGCTCTCTCCCAACAATTATGCAAGCATTCTGAGACTTCCCAGCACCATTTTTCTGCATTCCTTGGCAGTGTCCTGTGATGTAAGGTACAGACTCTCCCTTGTGTCTTACCCTAAAAAATCTTGTCAATATT
Organism: Pipra filicauda; assembly: GCF_003945595.2. Classification (NCBI taxonomy): domain Eukaryota; kingdom Metazoa; phylum Chordata; class Aves; order Passeriformes; family Pipridae; genus Pipra; species Pipra filicauda. The sequence continues at coordinate 680,315 of NW_024103851.1, read as the reverse complement.
CACTTGATATTTGGATGTGTTCATAATTTTCTTTCCAGTTTAGAAAACAGGTCTTTTTAAGTCTCAATATGTACTTATGTTACCAGTTGGGACTGTAAAGTGTTTGCTAGCAGCTCATGAAATGATGCAATAATCACTCATACTTAGGAAAAATCATCAGTTTCAGCCCAGGGACCTATTTATCTTTCAACCTACTGTCTTAAATGGGAGTGCCTTAAGCAATGTGTTTCTGCTAGCAAGTTCTTATGTAGAATTCATAGGAGCATTAAGGCTGTTTTACCAGTGGCAGCTTTAGACCTCCAGCATATGTCTTACAGGTTGAAATACCACAAAATGACAGATTTTTTTTCCTACATGAATATTATAGGTTTTGCAGCTTTGTACGGCACTGCTTTCTTCCAAAGCCTCAAGCTGTAGCTAAGCAAGATGCCTGGGGGTGTTTTGAAACTGCCTGTGGGTAGATAATGACAATTTCAATATCCATAGAACTCTGCTGAAACAGAAAGAAAAGAAAATGAACAACGGGATTTATCCATAAGAGTTAAATCACTGGATGATCATCTGCACTCTACATATCCTCAGAGCAGTGAAAACTGTTAAACATGTAGGTTACTACATTGATATTTTTTGAAATATGCTTCCTTACTTATAGTCCTCTAGGAAAAAAGGCAAATCTTATGAAAACTATAGTACCTTCCAATTTATTCTGTATTGATATTGAACTGTGTACAAGAATTTTGATGTTATCAGTGATGAGAAGTATTATTCAGATCTAAGGGAATAGGATGGAAGCCTAGCAAGCAGCCTATTCCAGTAACAGCAAAAATTATATACAATAAACAAAGAACAGAGGAATAACTGAGAATTAATTCGTTGGTTTTGTCTCAACTAAAAGGTAAAAACAAGGAAGTTGAAACATACTCAGTAAAATTCTGTCCTAATTAACTTTGCTGAACTCAGGACTTCATGATGTTGCCCATTTTCTCTCTTAGTAACCAGCTGTAATTTTTTTTATCTCTTTTTGTTCCATGAGAAGGACTCGTCTCTATCCCTCACAGCCCTGGCCTCTCATGGGCACTGCAGAGCCAGTAGACCCACCTGCTGGCATTTGGGCACCTGCAGCTGGTACAAAATCAGAGCTGGACCCTGTTCTGATATACTGTGGAATACCCTGGCGTGATGCCTTTCTGATCAGCAGTATAATCCAAGTATAAATGAGGAGAAAATCTTTCTGGTCTGACTATAAGGATCTGAGACTGGGCCATGAGTGTGAACCTGTAGTTTTTGAAAATCCTGTTACTGGGCACTTGCACTGATTTGACAGCAAACTGTGCAGGGAGGAAGTAGTCAAGCAAGAGGGCTGTCATTTGTGAAAGATGAGTCAGTATGTGTTTTTGAAGTAGACTTCAATTTCTGCTATCTTTTCAACACTTTTTTTCCATCTGATTTCTTCTTACTGGAATCTGGAAAAAAAATCTATTGATACCCATACCTGAAGATTCTGTTGGCAGAACTAAGTTACTGAATTATAATACTAAAAAGAGCCTTAAAAGCTTTCCTCAGAGAAAGACACTAGTAAAGCTGACATCAGTTACAGGAAAAGCAAGGATTAAAGCTCAAATATCAAGATGAGGGTTAACCCTTCCCAATAGAAATAAAAGCTGCACTACCTTGCCTGAAGTTCAGAACAGGTTTGAATAATGATAATTACTTTCTGGTAGCACTTAACAGTCTGAAAATGTCAAGAGGAAAATTCCAAAACCAATCTGGAGTTCATCTGACAGAACAGTGCATGGCTTCGGTAGATAATTTACAAAAGTATATTCAGTGATAACTGCATTATTTTGTGCATTACCCTTTGTAGTGCATTACTTGAGTGGTTTATCATCCTTGCCCATCAGTTAGAGTTTCTATCAGTTTTATTTGTATTCATGGAAAAAGCTTGGTGAGAGGGTAGACACTTTTTTCTTTTCCTGTTTTGTTTTGTTTTGTTTTAATCATCTGTTTATAGAGCAATTCTTCTTGTTCCTATCTGACACAGTAAAGAAAATACAGCCAAAGGCAAGGGCACCAACCAGCTTTTTGAAGGTCTCAGGTAAATTATTATTTATATGACTTCGGAGAGTTTGCTTCATATTTTAAAGGGCAGAATAACTAAGCTGAAAAACATGCTTAGGAAAATAGATCATCCATTAACCTTATCTGCTTTCCTGACATGGGGATGAAAAGGCTTACTGAAACCCAAAGGAGTGCCGTATGTGAGCAGAGCTCTGTGATGCCGAGTAGTGTTTTTCTGCCTGTATTGTTTCCCTTTGGATGTGTTTCCTCATCAAAAAAAAGAGTCATAAAAGATTAAGATATCTCAAATGGTGTTATTTAGAATAGCCTTCAAATGTCAAGGTAGCATCTTCAAAAATTCTTGCAACTTTGCCCAAGTTTTTATGTGTCCCCATTGAGCTTTCTTTCTTATGAAATGGAATCTACAGTACCATAAAAATGTTGGTTGTCAGAAGCAGTCAGATGTCAAGGCAAGGATGACTCTACAACATGCCCTTCATGTGACACTGCCCACTGCAGAAGGCAAGGTTTTGCACCAGGTGGATCTTTGGTCTAACCCAATGTGGAAAAACAATGTTGTAAATTATATTCACAAATTTCTTAATTAAGATCAGTAGCCAAGTAGGTAGGTAACTAAATAATTTGGAAGCAGCAGCAAAGTAGAACTTTCTAGCCAGAATTTATCATCATCTACCACCATTCACCAGAGAACGTTCAGGTTGGATTAAACATTAGAATGGCCTGCCCTGGGAAGTGATGGAGTCAGTATTCCTGGAGGTGTTTAAGAAAAGACTGAACATGGCACTTAGTGCCATGGTCTAGTTGACAAGGTGGTGATCAGTCAAGGGTTAGACTTGATGCTCTCAGAGGTCTTTTCCAACATAGTTGCAACTAGACAGCTGAGATGCTGTCTTTCCTGAAGGTAGTTGTTAAAAGTAGCCTTTGCACAAAAATTTATCATTAACAAAACATTACTTTCTCTAATCTTTGCTCAAAATGGAAATACAGCCTGATTTTTTGAGACATCTTTCCATATCCTTTTTGCAATTGCTACCACTAATCCCATTTAGAAACCAGATTCTAGTCCCTGAGAAGTTAGACAGTTTGTGCACTGGGGGATTACAAATGAATGCAGCATTTGCTAAAAGCAACCTGCAAAAGAGTGAGTGGTTAACAACATTCTGAAGCCATTTGTTAGTCAAATCAAGCAGAAATAGTACCTCACTCAGTAATGTAGCTAGCTAATCTAATTAAATGTCCCTTAGCCCAACATCTGTCTTCATAATGATCTTGGTGCTTTTAGGCAATAATTTCATCATGCTTTTATGTTTGAATTAATTTTGATAATCTGTGGATGACATTTGTAATGTTGATAATAAAATATCCAGATTTTATCAGCTTCATATTTACTGACATTAAGGTATATAATCTTCTATCTATTCTTCTTCTATTATTTAAAAATTACATTTTTGAAATCTGTACTGTACAATCTGTCCTGTTGTATCCATTCTAATTTGTGTTCACAGATGAGAAACATATGATGTATATAGTTTATTTCACTCAAATTACTGAAATGTTAAAATCCACCTGGTCTTGTGAAATTCACAGCTTCCCATATTTTATTTCCAAGTCTGATTAAAATGGTAGCTACGCTTCCTGTGATCTGCCCTCAGGTTAGTACATACTGTCCATATAAAAGGCCTTTGATCATATTTAAAAACTTTAAAATGTTAAAACTTTTAAATGCACAAGTTATTTTTATCCCTGCTAATCCTAAGCACAGTGGTACTCGGGAACATGTAATGATTTTCAGTGAGTAAAATTTCAGAGACAGCTTTAGATGGGAGGAAAAAACATTAATTTATTACAAAAAAATGACATATTTCCTCATTTGGTAGGCATGCTGTTTATAATAATATAGTTTATAATACTTTTTTCCCCAAAATTTGCCTGCAATTTCCTCTCTACATTTCCATTCTAATCTCTTTCCAGTCTGGTCTTACTCTATGCAAAGTGAAATGTGTTTTCACACCAATTATCATAATCTCTTTTGGATAAAAAGGTTTTTGCCAGCTAGTTTCCATGGACTTCTACAACAGTTTCTGCAGAACAATACAGTTTAGAGTGTAATTCAGAGACTTCTGCTATAAATTTCCCTTATACTCTTCACTGAAGACAGAGGGATTGCAGATTGTTTAAGAGGCAACAAATGCTACAGGCTGAAGAATGTTACATATTGTATTGACACTGGTTTGTTCAAGGCATTTAGTTTCTTCTCTACTGAATAAGAAGAGTTAGAACTTAATTCTCAACCTCTTTGACATTGTAGCTATCTTCAACATAATAAATGCTGGTGTTTTGGTTTTTTTCCCTTCAACCTTGTAGTTTCTGTAACTAAGCTGTCTCCCCAGCACCATAGCAGCACCCTTAGGGAGTTGTGTGAAGTTCCTGTTCATTCTTGTTTCACGTTTGTGTGGTGAGAAGAATGTACAGTCTTGTTAGGTGTTCTCTTTTCATAAGAAAAGTCAAATCATGTAAAGAGCAGTGAAGCTAAGGTACAAATAATACACAGTTTACTCTGTTTCCAAAGGGAAACCCTCAGTGTACTTTTTAAAAAGTGTGCCAAACACCACATGAATTATTGTGGCATGGAGCATATAAAGAATAAAGCAATTTTCATGTGTTAAAACTCAGATGGCAGTTCTGTTAAGAACAGGAGAATCTGAAAGCGTCTTGGCAGCTAAAGGTAAATTTACTGTACTATAAAAACTCAAGGAAATTTCTAATAAATGAAAGTATTTAATGAACCATACATCTCTCAAACTCTCTTTTATGGTTTTCTTTGAAGAGGGCAGTTGCTAACAATAATAGACAAACAGGGTTAATAATATCTCAGTGTGAGAATGCTTTTCTATGTTTTGGATCTGAAAACCAACATGAATATAATTGCACATTAAAAGATTTGCTGAATCAGCCATCATCTCAGTAACAGATCTGCTTTCACCAGTTTAGGATGTAATTAAAACAAAATATATCCCTCAGACAAGAAATAAAAAATAACCAGCAACTTGTGTTTGCTGTTCTTGAATTGAACTAGCAATTAATTAAATGTTTGAACAATGAAAAATGTCATATATTCTGACCTGAATTTTGTTACACTGAGTTCTGGCAATTTTCTGAAAGGAATGTGTTTCAAAGGCTATCCTCAACTGAAACCAGCATTATGATGACAGTGGAGCAGAAATGTGTGCCCCGAATACAAGATTAAGTCTAATTCTTAGGTAAATGGAGTTCAACACTTAAAAAATAATTGTTTTTTTTCTATGTTTGAAATGCATCAGGAAGTTTACATACCACTCCATGCACTGGTGGAGCAAGCAAAGCCCTGTACAAACAACTATCAGTGTCATGAGTGCAGCCCCTCACCTCTCACTGACCTTAGGGATTTTGTTGCCTGGGCTCAGGGCCAGCCTTTGGTGCAGATGCCTGTCTGTATCTGAGGGCTGTGTGGAAAGAGCATTGTAAGGAAGAGCTATGAGAAGCAATGGCTTCTTCACCTCTTTTTTGTCTTTAGGCTTCTCATCTCATCTTTGAGCTACGCTGCAGCTTGGCCAGTGCCTGGCCGTGTGCCTCAGTAACTCAAGCCCTGACCCTGACTGACTGATTTCATCTCCTGGCTTGATCTACTACCTACCTTATTGCCAGGGCAGTTGATGGACCAGAGCAGCATAGTGGCATGCTTCATCTTGCCTTGCTTTCACTCTAACCTCCCAGCAACTCTTCCCTTACAGAGCAGCCCACTCTTGCTTCTCCTTGACAATAGCTTTCTAGAAAGGACACCATCAAAATCAGATGAGAACTGCATCAGCTCTCAAGTTTCACAGCCAACAATGGCATCTACCAGATGCTTAGGGAAAACATTCAAAAAACAAGATAAGTGCAGGATAATATTTTCCTGGGCTACTTTCCAGCCATCAATAGTTTAAGAAATTCTTGATCAAGAGGCTGGCAGTCATGTTTATCATGCCTATAGTTTTTCCACTCTGTTTTGAACACTCTTCTGCTGTTTATTCCCCTGGTAATGATCTCTACAGTGGAAGAGAATCAGGAAAGACTTCTTCGTTTTGACCATGATACCTGGTAATGTCAGTGAATTTGTTTTAGATCCTGTACTGTGAGAACGAAGTCTATTCGTTCCTGGTGCCAGTTTACCATGCCTTTTTAAAGACTTGCCTTGTTCTGCATATTAGCTGTCCTTTTCCAGGACTATTTTAGCTTCTTATTCTTTGAGATGAGGTAGGAAGAAATACAGGCTGTATGCAAATGTGAGGCAGCATGCATATCTATAATGGTAAAATGTTATTTTCAAAAATCATTGATTCTTACCTCATTCTATGGTAGTTCTTAGCATTCTGCTTGCCTTTTTTGTCAGATTTTGAACACTAAGCTTTTACCTAGAGGAAATTTTCCGAGACAACTTTCCAGCAAAGAAATAGCTGACATTTTTCCCTTTATTGTATAGTCATAGAGATGGGTTTTTTTCAGAAGCACTTCAGGACTTGAATAAATTCTTCCACCTAAAAAACTACTTCTTCCATTTTGAGCAAATTCTACAGATAATTTTCAAGGACACCCACTTGATAGTATGTTAAAATTAGTTCTGTTGCAGAGAAATAGCAAATTGTTTTGCAGGACTTCAGATTAAAGGAGAAGTGGGCCATTCAGCCATAGATCAGAGAAATTAATTATAGCTAGGACTCATGTCATTTGAAACTTCAGGAGTACCGTGGTTCAGACATTGTACTGAGAGTGTGAACTTCACTGATAAGGAGGTTTTCTATGCTCCTGACAGAATCTCACTGTTTCTTCTTAAATTCTTCCACTGTTTTTTCATATTAAGTCCACTTTGTTTGTTTCTAAGTCAGTTTGTTCTGCTAGTTTCTGTGTGTCTCCCAAATTCTGGCAAAGTCATGGACTGTATTTATAGAGAAAAGTATAAAGGTAATTGTATTACACTCTACCTTGTTCATTTGCTCATTAAACGGAAGGGTGACAGGAGACTTCACTGAGAAAACCTTTCAGGCAGAAGGAATTGTCCTGTCATCTAAAATGGAAGACATTTGTTTACATAACTGTTGGCCTCAAATTTTTCCTGCTGATTTTCAACTAAAGAGGCCAAGGTCCAGCTGATATACAGTAGGAAACAACTTCCCAGCAGAACTCTGAAGATTAAATGAAAGAGCATGAAATTTACCTAGAGATGAAGCCATCTGTTGTCCTGGTATTGGTTTCCATAATACCCTCCAAATCCATTGGAATCTAATCAATATCCTTCCATCAAAGGAAAAGATAAATCCTTCATGATGAAAGAAATGAGACATTCACAGGAGCTACACTACGTCGTAGCTAGGTGGATGATTGATTGTGTATGTATGTATATACTGATAGCTTGCCTGCCCAGCTTTAACCTACAGAAAATCGCTTGCAAATAGGTGGCTTTTCACCACACCAAGTTTATCTGAGGATCAGTTGTTTGCCTCCTCTTCCTCCAGCACTGCAGATGGCACCAAGGCCTGTCGGTTCCTTTCCTGTTGCTTCTTCAGTCCGTCTGAACTAATCAGCCTCCAAGAGAGAAATTATTTGAGTTACTCCTCTGTACAGGGTTTGTATATGACACAGTTTTGAGATGTCACTGAAAGAGCCCCACCACATTGTGGTTTATTTTACAGTGAAAAAAAAAAAAAATTAAGGAGGTGGTTTAATTTTCCCCACTAAGTAAAGCACTTGGCTTGATTTCACTTGCTTAAGGCACAGTGCCTATTTGGCTTCTTACTTTTTTTGAAAGGCTAGAAATTAATGCAAAGATAGAAATGGACTGGTGTTATATATGATGGGGATTTAATGCAGAAACCTCTAATGAATATGTGCCTTTTTCAGGTTCTGTGGCTAATTCTCAGATCTTCCATTGCAGTGTCTTATCCTATATCTGGGAAATGTTTTAAAGGAATTGTGGTGGTTGAACATGTTCTTAATTAAACAAAGTGATGTGGTTTTAGGATATTCATCTATCTCTGTTCACTATATTCTACGTGGCTTGCTCTAATGTAAGCCTCAATTATTCTACAAAGCAGATGTTACTCAGGAGAGGTCTTTCTTCACTGAAGGATGGAAAGAAGAGATCTGATTTTTTTGTGTGTGTGAAGCTACTCTTATTACTATGCTCAAAAAAAATATTTATATATTTCTTTGACAAAGCTAACCACATTTGTAGTGTACTGAGATGTAAATTTTTCTGGGTTAAAAAGGGGAGGAGGGTAAAGGATGTGCAAGCATGTGCATTAGCAGCATAGGTTTTAATATGTACCAAAGCCATTATCAGAGTGTCTTCACTCAAATTAAAAAAAAAAAAAGGAGCTTATTCTGGATCTACTAATTTGTCAAAGGAGAATTTAATCTTCTAGGCTTATGCAACAAGTTTGCCCCTTTTAAATGCAGGTGTTTCTATTTAAAACTCTGGTGTTGCAATAAAAATCTGTTTATGTGTGAACGTTATATACTAGGAAGTGAAAAGAAGAGAAAGCTCATCCTTTCAGAGGTAGTCTAGAAGTGTTGGCATAGTCAACATCTGGAAGACACTGGGTACCAATATCTGGGTTAATCTCTAAAAGCCAACTCCACCTGTGATCACAGTCTGTAAGATGATCTGGGTGCTTGGTGTCGTGGTTGTTCATCATTCCTCTGTTCCTCCAGGCCCCTCCTTTGCCCTGCCAGTGCGCCATGACTGTCAGCTTGCTACAGCATACTGCCATGGTAAAATGAATGTTAGCTGACCATCTCAAAGGGCTCTAATGTAGTATAATGTATGGCTCAGTCAAGGGAAGTGTAAAGGAAATATCCTCACTGGTTTGTTGGTTATATATTGTGACAGAGGAGGCCCTGTTTAGAGTACAGCATTGGCATACCTTAGACAACATTGGGAAATGGAGCCATTTTAAAAGCTTAGTTTGAACACTCACACCCAGGACATCTCCCTGGAGAGCCTCATAGGACCAGGCAGCAGCAACAGAATGGCCAATGGGCATGCTATGGCTCATAACCTTGTTTATAGTTGTAGATGGAAATAAAACCCATGCCTATAAATTACATTACAGTCCTAAATTTAATTAGAACAAGTATGTTTTGGAATTGATGTGAGATGCTTTGACACCACTTACACTTCAAGATTTTGTTGCAAGTGTTGTGCTGTAGGAAGTTTCGAGAGGATGGCAGAAATTAAAATGTATTAGGATATAAGAGTAACAAATTATGACAGCCCAAGAAGAGGTCAGAATGAGGCACTGACATTTTAAAGCATATGTTCACGTATTTTGAGTGTTTCTTGTGAGTAATAAAACTGAGAAGCTTATCCCTGCTGGCTGCTAATGATCTTGCAGTATTTTTCATGAGGATAGCATAATTATGTGTCCTAACTTTGGTAACTCTTACCTGTCATTATTATTTACCCATGTGCTTTTCAGTTGTCTGAAGCATTTCTTGTGCTTTAAGTTTCTCTATCTGTAGTTTTCTTTTCAGATAAAATTAACTATGCATCCTGGGCTTTACTATGCAGTTAATACTTGACAGCACCTACTACATTGTTTTCATTCAATTAAATCCTGTTGAGAGCCTTGGTGCAGACTATGTGACCTCATGTTTCACAGCTAGGTAACCTCGGGATTCTCAAATACTAGCCTTTTATGACTGTACCATACATTACTACTAATCTAGCAGGAATCTCATATGAGACCCATACATTGCAAAAAGTTCACAAATTTTGTCAGCATGGAAAACCCTCAACTGAGTGCCTCCTAAGATATATATAAAAAAAAAATAACCTCTTTTCCAACATATAAGGACAATAACTACAGGTCTTAGTAAGTTTTAAAAATCATATGTAGATTCTACAGTTACCAGCAAGAGGAACACTTGTACAGCAAGAGGAAATGTAGGCCCACTGCTGAACTGTGGCAGGCAAATGAGGACAAGTACTATGAAAAGGCTGACATATTGAACACCTTTGCCTCAGTCTTTGCATTAAAACTGGCCCTCAGGAATCTGAGGCCCTTCAGACCATAGGTGAAGTCTGGAACAAGGAATACATATCCTCCGTGGAGGAGGACCAGGTCAGGGAGCACTTCTAACAAGCTGGACATACATAAGTCCATGGGGCCTGGTGGGTTGCACCAACAGGTGCTGAGGAAATGGACTGATATCATTGAAAGGTCACTCTCAATCACTTTTGAAAAGTCGTGGCAACTGTCAGAAGTTCTAGAAGACTAGAAGAGAGCAAATGTCCCTCCTATCTTCAAGAAAAGCAAGAAAGAAGATCTGGGGGTCTACAGGACGGTGAACCTCAACTCAGTTCCGGGGAAAGGGATGGAGAATATCTTTTTGGGAAAATATCATATCATTTCTAAAGATATGACAAACACAAAGGTCATTGGGAGTAGTCAGCATGGATTTTTTAAGAGAAAGTCATGCGTAATCAACCTAATAACTTTCAACAATAAGGTGACTGGGTTGGTGGACAAGGGTAGGCAGTGGATGTTGTTTACCTTGTCTTTAGTAAAGCTTTTAATACTGTCTCCCATATCATCCTCATAGAGGAGCTGAAAAAGTATGTTAGATAAGTGGATAGGGAGTTTGGTTGAAAATTAGTTTAAGGGCTGGGCCCAGATAGTTGTGATCAGTGGTACAAAGTCCGGTTGAAGGCAAGTGACTAGTGTGACCTGACTGATACCCCAGGTACCAATACTGAGGCCAATACTGTATAATATTTTCCTTAGTGGCCTGGATGCTGGGACAAAGTGCACCTTCAGCAAGTTTGCAGATGATACATAACTGGGAGAAGTGGCTGACATACCAGAGTGTAGTGCTGACATCCAGATGAACATCAGAAGGCTGGAGAAAGGGGCCGACAGGATCCTCACAAAGTTCAACAAAGATGAATGAACAGTTCTGAACTTGGGGTGAATTAACCCCATGCACCAGAACAAGCTAGAGGCTGACCAGCTGGAAAGCAGCTTGGCAGAAAAGGCCCTGGGGATCCTGCTGCATACCAAGCTGACCATGAATCAGCAGTGTACACTTGTGGCAAAGTAGGCCAGCAGTACCCTGGGCTGCATTAGGAAGAACACTGACAGCCGGCCAAGGGAGGTGATCCTGCCCCTCTACTCAACTTTGGTGAGGATGCACCTGGACTATTGGGTCCATACTGGGTTCCCCAATACAAGAGAGAGAGAGGTACTTATTGGAGAGAGTCCAGCAAAGGGCCATAATGTGATTAAGGGACTGGAACATCTCTCCTACGAGAAGAGACAGAGAGAGCTAGGACTGTTCTGCCTGCAGAAAAGAAGGCTTACAATAAGTGAGATAAGAATGTTGTTTTAGTGCAAAATTATCTTTATTTGTCTTTTTCTAGATGACATGTTCACTAGTATTTTTTCTCCTTCTCTTACATGATAAACTTACTTTTCCTACATCATAGATTTTTCTATTTAAACCTGATAATGTCTATTTTTTTTGATGATTTTGTAACACTTTGTTCAGAATTCTAGCAATCAGTTTTGTCAATGGAAGTTCTGCCTTGGGTTTTAGTTTGCAGCCCACTGGGAACCATGTATTCTTCTGTCTGTGAGGACTGTCATTATCTTGTGAACCAAACTCAGTTTTTCACAGAAATTGGTAACATTTTTTCCTGTTCCAATATAATTCAGAGACAGCTTATTTGTATAGCACCACTATTTATAATACATATTGCTTAGAAATAATTTATCTTTGTAGCTGAGCAAATTGCAGTATAATTTCACTGCTCTTGCATAGACCTTTCTCTTGTTTATAATAACAGTGATTTCTGAGTTACAATCTCTCTAATATAAATAATGCATTAGTTCCTAATTTTAATGTGACCTATCTTTGCCAGACTGGTGACTCACTATAAAGATCTTTTTGAGTAGCTTCAAAACTTCAAGCAGATTTTGGTAGCTGATTTATCTCTAGTGATCTATAACATGTGAAGATTTAGCTTTAATGTGTTTGACAGTGCTGTGAGGACCAAAACTGCTAAGAGTCTCTTAGTCTGATTCTCTTGTGAGCCACTTCCTTTCACACTAACATGGGCTCTGCTAGATTTTCATACTCTAAAATCAGGAGCCTAACATTGTAGTTACAAGATAAGTTTTCTTTGGTGGAAAAGCTGATTGACACAGTTCATTTCCACTTCTGCAGTTCTAGTGGTGATGATTCTTACAGTTTGTAAGTATCAAGCTTTAAACCCAATTTTGAACTAAACTGCATTTTGAAATAACCATCTAAACAGGTAGAATGAAAGCCATTGCATGGGTAAAGGGAAAGGGCTACAAATTTCCTAAAATGTGCTTGTTACCAAATAACACCAAAGGCCATCCTAGTTCTCTGCTTTGACTTAATAGGTATTTTGCACAGATAGACAGTACTGCACAAAGGGACAAACAACAGGAAGTTACATCCATTGGATCCTGTTGATACCACTTAAGAGCTCTAAATAAGACTATGAATCTGTGTATCCAGCAACACTTTCTGGTTTAAAGGAAAAAAAAATTCCCTCCATCTTTTCACCAAACAGCCAATGTAAAAGAAAAGAGGAAGAAGATTTGTGAAAGACAAGATAGATTTGGTGTAAACACTGAGTCTTTTGGAAGATGCCTGGACCCTAATTTTTTTTGCATAATATAAACCAAAAAACTCCAGAGCACGGACTTAAGGGCTTCCAAATTACCTGCATATTGGCCCCACAAATCCTCATGAAGAACCAAAAGGCATTCTGTGTGTTAAACATTGCATTTATTCTTCCCACACATTCACACTTCAAGTTTTAGCTCTACATCTGTATTTGGAATGGGAAGACAAAGAATGATATTTCCACATCATGGCATTCTCTCTAATTACATCTACTTTTTTGTTTATCAGATACACATGCAGGTCTCGAACTTGGTATTTGTGCTTTAACTGTATACAGCTGAAATTTTGTCAAAGCTTAAATAATACAAAATTTCTTCTCACTGTGTAGTTAAACATATTTTTCAGCATTTGTCTGGTAAAATATTTCTTTGAATGTATCAAGTAACACAATCATAATGTAACTCACTGTCGAACTTTTTAAAATTATTAATAAAACATTAAGTATTGCACTTTATACATCATCAAGAGCAGCAGAATTATGCTTTCCAAGTTTTCTAGGCTTAGTGACAATTTCATCTTGACTCCTTTGCTATTAAACACCACTACAAAATTCTCATTTACTTTAAAGGAAACAGTACCAGATTGGTTTTTATTTTGTTGTTCTATCACTCTATCTTCAAAATGTGCTTTCATTTGTGTAATAAAAATCAACACCACATTGTTGTGCACTGACTCACTTCCCAGGTGAGTCCTTTGTGCTCATTCCCTTGGAAATGAGCACTCCACGTGGAGTTCTGCATGGGTCTGGCAGCACAAGTAGCTTCACTATTACAGAAGGAAGTCACACTTAGTCCTTCATTATAGAATACTATATAAATAAGAGATAACAATTGTTCACTTATCATATAACTTGAAGAAACACATTGTCTATTTAAAATATTAAGATGGAAACACTGTTCAGAAATAAAGAGCTAAGACTTTTAAGAATCTTTCCAATTTTAGGGAAGAAGTCAAAGATGAGCAAACTCTTACATTTTTAGATTAAATTAGTAGTGAGTACCACTAAAAGTATTTTGAAAATGTGATTCACATATTAATTTTGGCAAGTTTGATGTGGTATTTGATAGATTAGAATGGAAAGTCACAAAGGCTTTTCACTTTTCATTGCTCTTTACTTTTTTGGTTTTGAAGTATTAGAGGAATAGTAATCTCTAGTTTAAATCTTAGTTTACTGTATTTCTGCATTGAAGCTTTACACTTCTCATCCATTTTTGTTGGGCTCAGTTAAACTATGATGAATTCTTCTTAACTGGGTTTAACTTTGCTTGGTCAAGCACCAAATCAGGATTTATGAGTCTAAGAATTAAGTGCAAATTTTTTAGCAGATCTTGATTCATCTGATGCCCTTTTTAATATAATTTATTTCAGAATTTTATACAGTAAAATGTAAAGAATGGTTGTACCATGCCACTGTATGTAATTACCCAGTATAGCCTTGATTCCAGTGCTCCATATCTGAACAGTAGAGAGCAAATAAAAATATCTTCCCATGAAACACTGAAATATACAATTGTTACATTGATCAAGGAAGAGAATAAGAAGTATTTTCTTCTGAAGTTGAAACATTTCCTTTTGCTATTGACCAGTTTTTGTATTATCTCTTTAGAAAGAAAAGTTTTCCCTATTTGTCTTTTCAGCAGAGTTGGATGCAGGTCCTTGTTTGTCAAAACCAGGAACCACAGAAGCCTACTAGGGAATCTGTCTCAGAAATCGTGTTTTAGCAAAGCTTTATAGAGTGGCTGTGGGAGCCCTGGTGGCCTAGTGGTTAGGTTGCAGCACTCTCACCGCTGCGACCCAGGTTTGATTCCGGCCAGGGAAAAGCTCCCCCGGGCAGATGGAGCTCGTCAGCCCTGTAAGGCAATCCATCTAAGAGAAGGTCACTCTAAACAAACCTACGTCCTGCCACTGTCCAAGCTTGCTCAGCCCCGGCAGATGAACCTCAGGATTAAAGGGTGGGCTCAGTTCAGCGCACGCTGTGTCTCACCTAAAAATCCACTGCGCAGGCTCGAAGGGTTAATGACCTTTCCCAAATCTTCGCTCGCGAAGACTGGCCATACATAGAGTGGCTGTGGATTCCACAAGAGGCTTTCAAAGCTTTATTGACTTATTTCTGTTGGACAAATTCATATAAATTACAGAACTCTAGTTTAATTTCATCAGATCAGGTTTGTAAATGCAGATTCAGAGGTTTTACTCTGTTTCTTGATCCAGAAACACTTTTTCTAGCTACAGCAGAGCTAAGTTAGTACACAGGCTACATCCTAAGCATTATCACTGTAAGACTGAATCCATCTACACATTTGTTCCTTCACTGCAAGGACATGAGTAAATGATGCATAACTGAGGATACCCTGTACATAAAAACATTCAATGACATTGATAAAATTTTGGGTTCCATACAGGTATTTATGATATTATTCATGATTCTTTTGTCTGACCAATAATACTCCTAGCAGCTAGAGGTAGAAAGAAGATGTGTGTCTGAGGGTAAAGCAGACTTAAAGTAACATACCAAGTTGGTTAATTATACTGCTGATATTGTAGGTAAAGTAAGTGGGGAAGAAAGAGTAACGTATGCACAGCTGTGGTGCCTGACCCCAGGTTATTGCAACTGTGACTTTTTGTTACAGCTTACCATATTTATTATTTTGTAAGTACAGGTCAACAGACTGAACTTACATGACTGAACATGTGGGATATGCCTTCTCTACATCAATCACTCCTGCATTACCTGCTATATGTGGATCATTCAGGAAAGAGGGAAGAGCTTCAAAGCTCTTGATATTAACAATATTCAGTAAGAAAAGATTTGACCAAAGAAAGAGGTTGCTCCAACATTTCTTTCCAATCTCTTGTATTACGGAGAGATGAAGCAGTAGGAATTGCCGACATGTTTTTAACATACTAAAGTTAAGGGACAAGCACTAAATAGACAAAGCAAAGTTTTAGGAGAAAAAAATAGTGTTTGTAGGTAAAGCCATGAATAAAATGTATAGCCTATGTGGTTAAGGATAATAAGCTAAAACAGTGAGTTATCCATTCAGTGTACTGTGTGTTTTACAGAGAACAGACTGGAGAAGACTTCTCTATTGAAAGGCAAATAACCAGCTATCATCTCAAGGCTTTATTTAGCCTTTCATTGCTGCAAG
Organism: Pipra filicauda; assembly: GCF_003945595.2. Taxonomy (NCBI): domain Eukaryota; kingdom Metazoa; phylum Chordata; class Aves; order Passeriformes; family Pipridae; genus Pipra; species Pipra filicauda. The sequence goes on along the minus strand of NW_024103851.1, from coordinate 664,350 downwards.
GTCCATACTGTGATTATGATAAGCTTATGTACTTATCATTAATCTTAGAATATTACCTTAGTAATATATACCATTAGCCACTTTACATTTCATTGTTCTCAATACTTACTTATATTCTGTCTTTAATAGTGACGTTTTGTGTTTTAATTTTTTTAGCAGTCACATGCCTTGTAAAAAAACTCTGAAGAATTTAAGACAGCATTTTTTGTAATATCTGTGCATGTACAATACTTTGTAACTGGGTATGTTTTATCTCACTAGTATTGTATATAAAGCAGAAACTTGTTCCAGTAAGTCAATGGAATAAATAAACTACAAGTTTTTGTTTTCATGGCTAATTCTGTAATACTTCATTATCAAAACTATTGGCTAAAATGGAAATTATCTGCAAGAGTTGCACTATGTATATCATATAGCTGGCACTTTGAAATAGTCAAACAATGAAAAGACATATCATTTTTGCAGCAGTGATGATGGTTCTGTCTTCTTTTGTACATATGACATCACGTCTCTTTGAATGTAAGGTAAATAGAAGGCCTTAGCAGATATCCATAAAACAGTCAAAATACCTTGAGTTTAAAAAGACTGAGTCTTAAAATCAGGGATGAAGAGGTCTTTTTCAGTGCCAAAATGTAAGTGCAAGTATCCTTACATGATGAGTTGATTATATTGTTTCATGAGTACCTTCATCGGCTCTTGAGGTTGCAGCAGTTCATCTTTTTCCTGTCCTTGGAGTCTGTGTTTTTTCCTTATTACCTTGCTTTGAGCGGCTCTCCAATTTCTCTTTTTCTACCAGTTTGGTTCCCCCAACAGTGTTCACATTTGTGATTAAACATTTTATTTTCTCATTTTTTTTCTCTCTCACACTTTTGTCTTCTACACACAGTGTCTCTCTGTATCTGCTTTTCAGTTTTCATATTAAATTCCTTCCTTAGCATTGATGCAACCAGTGGTGCACGACCAGTTTAGATTGCTCCCGTATCACATCTACTGAATTTAAGGCTACTTTCTTGTTTCCAGTTCAGCTGTCGGTGCAGCTATCAAAGCTGTACAGATTCCTTCAACAGTTCTCTTGCATACTGCCCCAGTCAATTGCTCCAGGAAAATACTTGGAAATATACATTCAATTTGAAGCAGTGTTGGAGGGTGTTATTACTTGGTTTGGTACAGTCTTGTCCGTATAGTATATTTTAAATTACATTTCAAAGTGAAAAATTATTCTAAATTATAAAAGACACTCTTCATTTTGAACATGTCAAATGACATTTCAAGAACTTCAACATGTTTTCCAACATTTGTTCAAGTTGAGATATTAATCAAATCTGGCCCTTTCCTCTGAAGAGTCTGTTTCAAGGAGTGTCAAAAATTTAATGACGAACTGTCTGGAAAGCAAAAGCAAAATATTGTGTAGGGAGTTTCCTTTTTTTTTCCCTCTACTGCTTAAAATAAAACCTCTCAAACTATCTACCAGCCTGTCCTTACTCTCCCAGAATACTAAGTGCATGAGGTATTTCAGAACCAATGCTGTCAGTATGCTACTATTTATTTCTGTTCTGGCTTTTGCCTTGTGTGCTGGATTTCTGGAGTAAATTTTTGTAACTGAAATATAAACCCTTGAGAAATCAAAGCTTATAATAAACTGAAATACTGACAGACCTTGAACTATGATTCCCAAATTGCAGTGCTTGAAAAGCAGAAAACTAAAATCAGGAGCCTCTAAACTACTCTAAATTATAGTCTATCATTTTTTCTATAGGGCAATCACAAGCCTATTTAGGTAGAATAATAGATTCCCATCAATGAGCTATTTGTAATTAAAATTAAGCATACCAGGATTGTGTCATTACATTTTTTACAGTCAAGTACATATTATTAAAACAGTTGTATCCTCATAGTTACATTTTTCTTAAAAACAGTTTTGCTCTAAATATGAATTGTTTTCTTGCAATGACTGCCAATTTTCAGAAGCTTGAAATCCTTGAAAAAGCATGGTGTATATTTATGCACATTGAATGTAGGTGTGTGAACATAAATGCACATATGTGTGTGCACTCACACCTATTTATTACTTCAATAGTAAGCCTCCTGGCATCAAAACAGTTCATTGCACAAGTTCCAGTTAATAAATGAATTGTTTATTACTTACAGTACATATCTCTTTTCAAGCAAATTGAAAATTTTAGTGTATTTATCACAGATCTGTGACCACGCTGCAGCAGAGCTGCAAATTCATTGTCCATCCTTGCTTTTGATGGCTTTAGACTACAACACTCATTATATTGTAATTTATAAAAATGTTTTAGAGCTTCTATAAAGGATTAAAATACTGATGTGCACTAAGAACACAGACAAAGAACAGGGGATTAAGTCAGTTTAACCCATACGATTCATGTTTTATACATGATATTTTAGCTGAGAATATTGTTGTTTGTGGTGGATGGCATAGTAAAGGAGAAAAAGCAGATTGTGTAGATTTTAGCATATGCTCCATGATAATCTGGAGGAGAAAAGTGTAGTATAAAAAGATAACTCATTTCTGTGATACTGGTTATTGTTGTTGTTCCTGATGACTGCAATGATAAGGAGGAGGAAATTCCATTGTGATAATGTCCTACACAAATATAAATTTTAATCCTTTTTTGTGATCTAAAAATCTTGCAAAGTAAAAAGAAGAGAAATGAGAATAGAGAAAGGGGAAAGGGTTACAAGTGAATATTCACATTATAATGCCTCTAATGAATGATAAACCCATAATTAAGCTTTGTGGCTGTATGGGTCAACTCAGGGAGAGTGTTCCATGTGAAGTAAATAATTTGTGAATGCTGTCTACATCTGATTCATTCATGATTGATCCAAGTCAAATTTAAATTAATGACTTGGAGAACCTAGTCTATACGTCCTTGCCAGTATTGAGCAAACTAGGAGCTGGCAAGGATATACCGAAATAAAAGCATGCTGACCTCAGCTGTTCTTCTATAGTACAGTGGGATAACTAAAAGTGTTGGTAGGTTTATTTTTGCTCTACCAAGAAATAAGGAAGATCTGAGTTTCTCTCAGAGGCAGGAGAAATTAGTGTCCTTGACTTACGTGTTCTGCTAGGAATTTAATAATGAAACTGGCATTTATACCAGTTGTCATTAATTAAAGGTCTCAGAAACATTAACTTCCATTTCACATTTGCTTCACTGTATAGTCTGTGTGTTTTGCTTTACTGCCAAGACTATGTTTTCAAGGCAAAACCTTCACTGCTTAGGCAGAAAGTGTTTACTGTAGCTTACAGAACAGACTCTTCTGGTCATACAGTTGCTGGAATCATCCACTGGAAGTAACCATTTATAATCTAAACATTAATGCAAGATCTACAGTTTCTGTGAAGACATTAGGACTTAATTTTACCTTCCAATCCATATTTGTAAGATAATTGGTCTTCTAGGGAAGCTTTCAGTTGTGTCTATCGCAGTGAAGAAGGTGGCCAGATTCCTAATAGTAATGATAGTAAAGAGTAAAATAAAAAAACTTTAAAAACTCTACTAAAACTCAGAAGTGTTTTAGGTGAATCAAAAGTCATTCATACTAAGCAAGTAAAAAGACCCTTTGCTGTTGTGATTTTTTTTTAGGGCTATCACCATTTTGTAGTATAAGTCATTTAGACAATCTGCACTTTACAAGATCAGCATGACTTTACTAGCACTAAATCATGTTTATCTCAAGTTTCCTTTAAACCACCATGCCATAGAAACAGTTGGGACATTGACTTTCAGTATGTTCAACTCAAAACCTACCAGTTATGAAATACAACTCCATCTCATCATGTCATAACCAGATTAGGATGCTGAGCCAAGACTGTCCTTATATCAATAGTAGTTGATGGCATTTTATAGCTCCACGAGCATCAAGGTGATTTATGTGTTCTACATTTGCCAAGCAAAACATAGTTAATGGGCTTTTGCATATGATGCATGAAAGCTTTGTCACATATTTGAAGATCAACATGAGATAGCTCTTGTCCCTGATTAAGACACAGGAGATCAAAACAAGTAATGCAAAATATAAGATTTGCTATGGTATGCACGAAGGAGTGAGGAAGTGTCACAGCCAAGGGCTATGACATGTCCAGTTTTGATGCAGAAGAGGCTTTTAGTATAAAATCATCCATCAGTTTTATAATCATCTTTATGAATAAGTAATTCTTTACATTATGGGAAGAAACATAAAGATTTCTGACTATCAGTTTCTTTATTCCCCAAAATATAAATTTAGTAATAAACTCATTTAAAACACAGCTGTATAAAATCTGTATTTGCCTGTGATTCAATGCATGATCACTTGTGTTTATTAGGGGGAATATTGTAGTCACTGTTATGTATTATATCAGTTGTTCACTGGTCCATGTGCTGTGATAATTATGATCTTCTAAAGAACAAGAGCAACTTTCTCCAAATGTCTAACATGGATTATAAAGCTGACATCATAAAATCTCAGGAGCTGTATTTCATGAAAACTGTAAAAAGAAGAAATAGTAAAGAGTTAACAAGACACCAAAGAATCTATTTTATGGTTTGTTCTCAAACCCAACCAGTGTGTTCTACTTTACCTATCTGAAGTAATGAAAGAGAGGTGATCAGATGAATACAAAATTAAACCAGTCAGATTTTGAACAGGGCAATGCTTGGAAAGATTTAAAGAGTTCTTCAGAACTCCAGTGACTAAAAACCATGAGATTCTTCTGGAGATTCTCAGTGCTTAACATATATTTTCATATCCCCAGGAGGTCTGAACTGTGCCACATTGGCAGAGTTAGGTTGGTAACTACCTACCAGTTCTCATACATGTTTATTCAAATAATAAACTCAAAGATACCAGTTTGAAAATAAAGTATTTATGCAGGGTATCTCTCATCTGCTCTAAAAGCAGATAACTAGGTAATAACTAGGCAAAGGTCTTCAAAAGGACATGAAAATGTTAAATAAAACCCCACTGGAGGTAGATAATATTTAGTAGCTGGCCTTTCATAACAGTTTAGTCTTCCTTTTGTTTCAAGTCATTTAACAGGCTTAAGATAGATGCAAATATTCTTATTTATACCAGCTGAAGACCTAGCCCTGCATTTTCTGACTAAAGCATTGTGCAACAGAAACTATTGTTTTTATCTAGCCTGATTAGTTCATTTATGCATTTGTGGGTTTATCATCTATCTACCTCTGTAACATTATCATCACATACTCCAGTTTGAAGCTTTTGGACCGGATGTAGCCCATGGGCCATTTCCACCCATTTTATCCTGTTTTTTCCCCTCCTTGACCTTCTCCACCCCAGAGAAGGTAAATAACAGCTGAACAAGGGCTGGTCTATACACCCTTTCCTCCTGCCTCAACTCCACAGAGTTGGCCTCCTGTTAGCATGAAGCAATTACTAGGAGCTGGCAAAAGGGACATTAGGGCTGTGAAATTCCCTCGTGTTAGCTGTTGCAGTAGATTCACCCTCCCCTGCTTCTCTTCAGCAGAAGTGGCAACAGTTTGAGTTGGACGAAAGTAGTTGTTCAGCCATCAGATTGTTGAACCTAGGTTGTGTATAACAGGTACAGGAAATTATCTACAAAAAGTGCAGCAAAATGGGTTATTCAGTTCCTGGAACTGCTAAAGTGGAACCAGCATGATTTAATTTTAAGGACCTAATTTGTGAAGTAGTCTGAAAATTAAAAGCAATAGAAAAGAAAGGGAAAATTAGTCTCTACACTGTTGTATACAAAATAAAATCTGCATAAATCTAAGAGGATCACTTAATCCAAATGAGTTAACTGTGGTATTTTTCTTTATGCATTAGTCCTTCATTAATCATTCTAATGCAAACAGCATAGTATAGCACCTTGCTGGTCTGAAGATAACACCAAAAGTATGTTTGGCAGCCTTTCCTGGGAATATGCCATAAAGGAACTTTGTTTAACCAAATGTCACTGCATATTTTAATATTGATTTGCTGTTTACAAATCACAGTCTTTAAATGTGCCAAGCATTTTGTTTTGATCTCATGGCGGAACAAGTCTGATAATGTCCACCAAAGAAACATGGCCTTGTATTACCGTTAAGTGATAAAGAAAGGCTAAGTCCTCCTTGGTTCAGGATTATGTAGTTCTGCCATTGTTGATTATATGCATCTGTGCACAATTAGGTTAGAAGTCAGCAGCAAATGAAGCTAGTTTAGGAATTATGGAAAATCTAAATTAATTTTACAGTCCCTTCCATCTGCCCTTTGTGTTACCTTGCATATCAGATCCAAGTCCTGTTACTGAAAATCTCAAAGTCACATTAAACACTCATTACATTGGAAGAAATAAGACAGAATCTTCAAGGTAGGTCAGCTGGTTTTACTTTCATTTAGGACATGCTGAAAATCAGGGGCTCTCTATGGAATGGTTGTACAGTAGGACCCTGCAATAGCACTTTGTCCTTTAGTGGATTATCTTATTGTTCAGTGTTACTTTCACCATGATGACTGGAATGCATTTTATCGCATTAAAGAGCAGCATCACTGCAAACAGATGCATATGTTTAAAATATTTTTGTGATGTTGTTACTGGCTTACAGAATGTCTTTTAAATAAACATACGTATATTCTGTGATTCAGATTAACATCTGAAAGCATTATTTATTACTCTTACAAATTATTTTCCTTGTATGTTATTTTAGAGGCCTAATCTTTCATGGTCTTCTTGAGCAGTGAGGTAACCCTGTACAGTAAAAAAAGTCTAAATTTTTATAATGTTTTAACATTATGTTAAACACAATGTTAAACCTAATGTTTAAACATGATTTGTGTGTGTGAATGAAGGATGATGGCAACAGAACAGCATACTCAGCAAGGACAGCAGTATGCATTTTGAAGGATCTTTGCAAAAATGATGATAAACCATGGATTTTAAGGATATGTTTGGAGGTGATAAAAAGGGCAATTAGAGGAAAAATACTGTAAAACCATTCAAAACAAACTGCTGGTGGTTAGCTCTGAGACAGAGATATGGACAAAAAAGCGGAACAGAAGCAATCTGGGAGAGAAATGAGAGGTGAGGTGTGATCAGGAGCAAGATTAGGTAGGTATTTGACGATGAGAAGGAAAAGATTGAATTTTGCGTTAAGCATAATTCAGCCTGGGTTACTTTCCTTTGCAAAAAGCCTTTAACATTTTGTTCTGCTCTACAGAAATTCTCATGCTGTAATTATCACTGTAACATTTGAGTTCTTTTCAGTACAGTTATGGTCAATATATGTCAGATATCTCGTGTTATGTGCTATGTGTAGTTCATTCCTTCCTTCTGACCTCTCAGGTGGAGGAGTAATAGCACAGGTGAATGTTTTGTTTTGGTGATTTCTTTGGCTTGATTGTTTCAAATTTATATAAAAGGAGAGTTGATTCAGGCTGTAGCTATGCACAAAGTGTATTTTGCACTTACGCTAGAGATAGGGAGTGTAAAAGGAGAAGGCAAGGAAATTAAGGAAAGGTCTGTGCTTTACAGTGCTAAATAGTGAGATATTTGATGATTCTTCCATACTGAGGGACTTTATTTAACAGTCTCTGCGTGGCCATCTGGACATTTGACTTCCTGTTCAAAATAACTTTTTATCTTCCTGATCAAATGATCTCCAAACCTCAGAATTGGAGAATTACTATACACTTTTGGCACAATATGTCTCAGGAAACTAGTTAATATATTAAATATCCATGCCCTAAGGTATATAGTCCTCTGAAAAGACTGAGGTAGTGACCAAAACCTGTTGACTTACACAGAATGAGAAATAAGAGATTGAAAGAAATACTTTTTGGTTTTTATGGAACATGAAAATATCTGGATCAGAAAAGCATCTGGAGTAGACCTCAGAGGCTATTCTCCTGCCTTCAGGCAGAAACAAACATACTTAAGGCATTCCTGATGTATATTCTGAAAGTACTTTTTAACCAATAATGAACCTCATTGTATCTTTGCCCTTTCCCTGTGGAAATTTCTAAAAGTTTGTAACCTTCCTGTTTCCAACAACTTTTTGTGCAATTGAAAATCAGCCATTACTCATTTCTGCTGAATAAGTTGTAAAGATTTCTTCGTGGGTCTTTCATATCACTCTCCTGCTTATAGTGACATTATGAAATCTCTTTTCTCTTTCTTCTCTCTTCTTTCATCTTCTTTTTCTTTCTTCTTTTTCTCTTTTCTTTTTTTTTTTTTTATTTCTTGCTGGAAATAGTCTGTCAGGTTCACTTAGGATGATTGTACCACACATGGAACAAACAAACAACAAAAAACCCTAAGCAAATAAAAAAAAGCTCATGGCTTTGTATTATTATGTGACAGAATTAACTTAATGTAATTTAAGAAATGGAAAAAGAGAGATCCAGAACACCAGGCTCCTATTAATCTGCCTTCAGTAGTCTTACTATTCTTTTGAAGAGAATAAGGAAATATCTTTCTTGAAGTAAATGCAAGGTAGAGTAGAATGCAGCAGATGCTTATCAACAGTCAGTAGTTCAGGATTAACCTGATCTCCTTCTCTGATAAAGCACAGTATTTTTTTCCTCAGACAGGAGAAGTGCAATAGATCTAGTTTGTCAGATGTCAATAAAACATTTGATATAGTGTAATGATGGAAGTTATTAGCTAAACCAGGAAAGACAGGGTTTAAGAGAATTCCAAAGTGAGTTGTGAACTGTCAAATGGAGTTGCCTCTCAATTTATACTGATGGGCTAGAGGCTGGTTGAGAGATGTGAGTTGCTCAGAGGTCAGTGCCAGAGACGATCCTATTTAATGCTTCAACCTTGGCTAAAAATTAGGAATATCTTGCTGAAATGTGCTAATGATAAAGATTCAGCCTAGAAAAATAAGCAGAAATATTTGGATGACACAGTGGAAGTTACAGTACAGAGTGATACAGGATTTCCATATAAAGATGGAGGTCATTGGTTGGAAGTGACAAAAAGAAGATGAGTGGGAATGTACTGAAGGTGTTTAGTGCATTGAGCATTCTCAGGATGACTTTGAGCTGCTATTTGTTGACAGTCAGCAAAATGCTATATATTAAGCAAAATAATTTCAGTAGAGAAATACAAAAATGTTGATCAACTCTGAAATCACAAAACATTGATAAAACCTCCTCTAGAATACTGAGGAGAATGCAAGTGCAAGTGGGAGCAGGGCTATGAGGAAGAACTACAGAAAATCTCTTTTCCAACAGGAAGACTTGTTCTCACAGAAATACAAACTAAGAAAAGTTTTGATTGCTCTCTGCAAAGTATTCAGACGTAAATCCCAAAGGAAAACAAAAGTTGTTTGAGACAAAATCAGTCTTACAAAAAAATTACCAAACAAAACAGCATCTGTAAACTCTCTATGCATAAATTTTGGATGGAAATTAAAAGAAAGTATATCACACTTGAAAGGATGAAGTTCTAGACTTTCCTTTCAGAAGGAGTCGCAGAACAAGAAAGTTCTCAAAATGGAATCAGTTCTTAAAATGTAGGTGTACTCAACGGGAAGACACAGAACCCAGTGATGAGGAACTTACTTCCAGTTCTGTTTTGTGATGATTTCTAACTTCAAAGCCTGCTTCTGGAGGGAAGTGCCATTTTGAAGGCTTGTTTTGTTTTGTTGTGTTTCGTATTGCTTTTTATGTAATACAGCCTCATTTATAAAGGAGACTAAAGAATTTGCTTAGCTAGAAACATAGTCTTTTAATACAAAAGAACTGCAAATTGTTGGTTCTGAGTGTACACATTTTGAGTCTATACTAAATGATAAATGTAAGGTAAATAAACTATATCATTACATCTGCTTAAAAATGCAAATTTCTCTAACAAGATGTATATGGACATTTTTATATTACTCTCATTCTATGGAAAGAAAAGTGTTTGAAAAATAATGGAGTTTACAATGATAAACCATATTCCTCATGATACATCTACTGAATTCAAAGAGGTTTTTTTTGTAATATCTACACTCTAGATACTTAGTATTTCCTGTAAACTCTATTATAGCAGGTAAGATCTGTCCAAAAAGTGGACAGATGAGCATCAGATTATGTTGCAGAAGTTTTCTCATGGATTTAATAGAAAATAAATCTTATAATTCTATCTGATAAAATAAACTAACAGAATAGTGAGGGCGGAGAGAGAACTTTGGGAAATGATCTTATAGTCTGATATAAACTTCAGTATGCACTAATATAAAGATATTGTTTACTCCCTTTTTCTACCTACATTATCTTTAGAACAGGAAAAATTAGATGAGTAAAAAAGAAATTTTGCAGATGCAGACTACACTAGTCCAACCATCATAGTGGAAACATAAAATTAACATCAAGGAGTTTGCTGAATATATCTGGTTTTATGACTTAATACGCTCCATTAAATGATACAGATAAATATCTGTTTTTCATTTTTCTGAAGGTAAAGCCATTTACCCCAGTTGTACAGTCAATAATGTGGTATCTTTACTAGTTATGCTGCAATAAAAGTAAGCTATACTGCACTAAAATATGAAAATAATTGCTAGCATTACGTGTGAGACTTCATATAAATAGCTGGTGAAATTGGTATAGGAAAATGTTTGGTTTGGTCATTGAAAAATTACTTTTCAAGTAATGTATGTTCAATGTAAACGAAGTAGAAAATACATAAAAGCAAGTTATTCTGAAAGGCTGGGAAAAATACAAAACCATATTCAGATTTAAGAACTTTTGTAGTTATTTATATCCCTGAATAGAAGTTACAAGTGAGATTATTTTTGAAATGTCATTGCTCTTAGCTTTCCTTACTTTTTTACCCACCAGCTATGGATTCATGTAAATTGTTAATTGTTTGAATGTTTAGAAATGTGCTATTATATGCCCTTGTTTTCCTTCTGCAGTGTTGAGAACATAACTGAATAGCAGTAATCAGCTCTATCTATTCATTTAGCCTACCACACTTGCAAAACTAAATGAATTCATTTAAACCATGTTCAAAACATAATTTATTGAACTGTGATAAATGCCTCAGGTGGTTTCAGTGTATTTTACTGTGAAAAGAAAACTTTTAAATGTTTTGGTTTTTGTTTTAGAAGAGCATTTGTTTAAGAGCTATTTTTAAACAAACCAGTATTTTCTGATCTTTGGAAAAGAATGGGTAGCCTTGAATAATAATGGCTGATATAGGATATAAGACAGCTATACTGTATATATTCTGAGGTACTTGTACTGGCATGCATAAAACAAAAAATAGTTTCTACATGTGAGTACACAATGTTTAAATCTCTAATGCATATTGTGACAAAAGTTATTCTTGACATATATTATATATATATATAATAACATCTTGCAGCTGTTAATTGGAACTTGAGGAAATAGGAGACCATAAGTTTGTAGGGGGATGACACAGACACTTCCAGTTTCAATAAATTTCTACATAGGATAGCAAAGATTTCCTTGGGTGGTGTTTATGGAAGTATTGTTAACTATCTCAGGAATACAATGAACTTCAGATTTATCTTAGAGATAAGGATATTTAATTTTTAATGCATTTCTGAAAGTATTTTGTTTTTCTAATAGTGAGTCTCCTAGTTTTGATTTTTTAATGTTATAATAAAAAAATGTAGATTTGGCCAAATGAAAATGAAAGAAAAGCTCCTTTAGTTCTTGATCAAAAATGCAGAGCCTGTACTGAGTCTGATTGCAATAAAGTTAATAAGAAAAAAAAATTCTTTGAAATGGTATTTCAAAGCCCTTTCAAAGAAAAGAAATTTAATAGTTTCAGAGGTTAAAGTACATGATAGTTCCCATTTTTGACTACATTTGATAAAAAAGAACATGACCAAAGTCAAATCTTTAAAATCTCATTAAGATAATATTTCAACCAATAAATATATGTTCTGCTATAACTTTGACTTTTTGCCATTCCACTTTTTCTTTTGCATTCCTTCAACTCTCCAGTAAGAGAGTAGCTGGAGAAGAAAAGCAAGTGCGTGAGAGAAAGGTGAAGAATATTTGCCACAAATCCCTGAGAAGGAAAAACTTATACAGCTTTTATAGTGAAGCCTATTGCTTGTTTTAATAATGCAGCATTACTAATTTCCTTCCATCCTAGCCAGCAGGCAACCTCCCTCCCCTTTACCCTATTGATGACAACAGAAAGATAAATAGCAACTCAGTGGCATTTTGTTTTTAACTTTCAGTCAACTGTGGGACTGGACTCCTCGAGGCGTGACACCACCTGCACAGCAGGAGGAGATGTGACTTGTGATGTTCTTTTTGTTTTGACAGCTCAGTACCAGTCATATGTAACTTAGAACCCTGATTTATGATGGGTGGCTCTATTCCACCTTTATTGTGTTTTTTTACTCTTTGTAAAAGGGCTGCAGCAAAGCCTTGATGATATTTTATGCCAGTTGTGTGTTCAGATATAAATTCTGTTAATCTGCCTAAAATAACAAGGATTAATTACCAGACAAGGGCATGATGCTCTGCTTGTGCAGCTCAAAATTTAGCTTTATGTAAATCTTGATGCTCATTTTGATTTTTCTTTCTGTCTTTGCATCTCCTCCTGACAGGTGTGTGCCCAATCACTGTGAACATGGTGGAAAGTGCACCCAGACGTGGGACAGCTTCAAGTGCACTTGCGATGGAACTGGATACAGTGGCGCCACTTGTCATAACTGTAAGCCATCTTGCAGTTTCAAAATGTCGGTGGAGGAGGGAAGACACGTGTTTTAGTTGAGATAAAAAGCCAAAGTTTTCCTTTCTGGTTGTTAAAGACCCTCAAACCCTTTTTGAAAGAAGGTGTTGGTTTAATCATACTCCAGTTTGTCTGCATAAGGATGTGTTTATATAGCACTGTGCTGCACCACACAAGGGACCAAAGCACTACACATGTGTTAGTTGGGTGTACTGAGCAAACACTTTCTCATCAATTGCACACGAGGTAGAGCTTCAAATGGACGCAGTGAATCTGCCCTAAGCTACTGGGGAGAGCTGCTGACTGCTGCTACAGATACTTGTTTGGGTTGCTGATCCCAGAGTGTGTTTATATACTGATTATCAACCATTTTAAAATTTAATTATTTGCTCTGTGTTTATGGGTTTCTCAAATAAGAATATTTTCTATGAGCCCCACATGCTCTACACTATTAAAACACAGAAAGAAGAAAGGTACAGTTGGTCTTTTAATCGGTACAGAACAATGCATGTATCTTCTGTTCCTTCTCTCATATGCTAAAAACTGGGATTTTCATCTGCAAATGTATTTTAAAATACCTAGAAGATAGAGAAAACATACCCAGTCCTTACTGTCGTCACTTCTTTTTTTTGCAAAAAATCTCCTAATATTGACAAGAGAGAAAAAATGCTTTTGAACAGGTGAAAAGATTTGTAGAGATACAAATTTATATGATTTTTTATTTACCTTAACTACAGTTGTATAAAATTCTAAAAAGAAAATTGTGGAGTTGTTTCATTTTTAATCAAAAAAATCAAACCAATGAGAAAACTTTGATTATTCACAGTTTTCTGGATTGCAACAAAACCTATTCCATGGATAAAAATTATATAAATGTAAGAGGGGATGTATTTTATATATATATATATATATAAAATAACTGTTTATATATATATATACACACATTTGATGGCAAAGTTCTCTGTGATCTTGCTACTGAAATGGTAAAACTGAAAGGCCTAAATGGCAAATGAATGTTAATTAAAGAGAAATATTTAAGATATCAGTGCTTGGAGGAGTGATTTCATGGCAGCCCTTTTTCCACCAAGAAAGAATGTGCACAGTGATGGTGTGGTTGCATCTAATCTTTGGACAGAAAATTCAAGAATTATGGTATTCAATATTTCAGTGAAAATTCAGTGAAAATTCCTACATATGTGATAGGCTAAGTTGCTTAACTGCAGAAATGCAGGGATGGAAGCTCAGTTGAGTTTATTTTCTCTAGTGAGCCTCTTAAAATAAGTATCATCTTTGAGAGGAAAATGTATCGTGTTGGACTGCTGCAGCTGCATTCCCCCAGGTGCAACCAGTAGCAAGGCTGTAAAAGTATTCCCGGTGAGCATGCACCCAACAGAGCCCATGTACACTGAATATATGTATATGGAGATATATAGATATATATATATATGACTGGCCAATCAGATCACAGACAGAGCTCACACATTAACGTGGCACCAATGGCCTCATCCTGCTCACTTCTCTGGCTGAGAGGGTTGCATGTCCACAGAACAGTGAACATCCACATTCACGCAGAGTGGATCCCTCTGCCAGCTCAGCTCAGGCACTCAGCCCAGTGGCTGGCCCTGGACTCCAGACTCCTCAGTTCCTGATGCCTGGATGTCAGATGGCACAGCAGGGGTTTTTTTTGGGCTCACCCTCCTGCCATTGTCTGTCTGTGCTCCTTTGTGGGTGTGCAGACAAGCTGTTAAGGCACAATTAAACATAGTTAAGCTTTCTTCTTGAGTTCCAAAGGGAAGTAACAAGGACAAGCGGATGACATCACTTTTCTGAAATCCCATTTATTACAAAGGAACGAAATAATAACCCAAGGAGATGTGACATTTCATTTAATAGGATTTGCACCTGCCTTTTATGGATAAAACAATGCAATAAGGCAAGTAAAAGGCATTGCTGAACTGCAATATCAAAAGAGGGATTTGGAGTGTATTGTGCTTTCGCTATGGAATAGATAAAGTGTATGGGATTACATACTCTGTCCAGGTCATTTGAAGACACATTGTTCAAGAACTTTTACTTCTTAAATTCAGGCAAAGTTTCTAACTTGGATGTGTAAGCTTTAGTTTTATTACATTTTTGTGTTTAAAGAACATGATCATAGTTTTTACCATATATTGCTGTACTTTAGAAGTCTTCTTTCTTACAACAGAAGGTTGAGCCGAAAGTTATTCGCTTGATAGATGTCCTGTCAGAACGTGTGAAATCTTATGCCTTTCTAGAGTATAGAAGTTAATGGCACAAAAATGAGTGAAATACAAAAATTTGAGCGTCAAGATATAGACTGAGACAACCTTAACTCTTCCTTTATTGAGCAGGCAATAGCTATCAGTATTTATAACAGTGTGTTCCAGCATTAGATACAGCTACAAATAAGGAGGGGATTTGTTAAAGCTTGCCAGAGGTTATGCTGTCCTGAGGTCTGGGACCTCAGCTCTGCTACGATGGTGCTGACCCTACTGTCCTTTCCTATTTGTGCAGTATGTGTGTATACTTGGACATGCTTGGTGTGCTGCCTTTTGCTTTTGAGTTTTGAGGTTTGTGGCTATAGCAGTACAAAAGACATGCTGGGGGAGGAGGCAACTTGGAATGATGACTGGCATGTGGTATAAAAATTGCTGAAAGCAATTTTAAACAGCATTGCAGATTGTAAAAAAAATATAGCAGATATCATGATTCTACAGAGCAGGAAAGTGTTTAAGTGCAGACAGCACTTGTTCAGTACCACTTTACTTAAAAATAAGATTATTTTACAGAACAGATTATATTATACTCCACAGTAAAATATGTGGGTTTTTTCTCAATGTGTGGTGGATATAATAGCATTTTTCGAAGACGTTGGAGTCAAGACTATGTTAGTGGGGACTGTAACTCCATAGCTGATTGTAATGAGTTTGAGTTTTGCTGAACTTAAAGGAACAAGATAATTCTGTATTACTGAAGGGTGTTTTTCAGTGAATTGATTTTGCTTTGGTCAGGTAATTCAACACTTTCCTGAGCTTTTGACCTGAAACAAGGCAAAGCTTTGCAGCTTTGACTGAATTTCAGATTGCGGTTTTAGGTTCCTTTGAACTTGAAATTCAAAGACAAACTCAAGGGATGAACTCCTTGAAGTGAAACAGAGAAAAATATTTGCATGAAAACCTTATGAATCAAAATGACTTCATTTCACACAGGTCTGACCATAATATATTTATAGTATGATAGTGAAAACAAAAATTAGTCTAGAGAGATAGAGAAATATGGGGCTTAGACATGCTAGGAACTATAAACCAAAAATAAACAGCTAAAGAAGGAAAAATTCCTAATAAATAAATCTGAAATAAAAACTGAACATCTTATTATCTCTTCAGTTGCGTAAATCAACTACACTTGTTTGATATTTTAAGATTATGAAATAGTTTGCTTTTCAGAATATGACACTCTTACAGGAAAGCTCTTCACCTTTCAGAGACACACCGGACACTCCAAGCTCTGTGTCCACTATCTTGTTATTTGTCAGAGGTTTAAACTGCCATTCAGAGGAAATGGTAATTTGTTTCATCCCGCTACAGCTGGGTCACTGGAGCTCAATAGTGAATTAACCAAAATACTGGAAAGTTCTATCTCTCAGTACATGGTAAATACCCTGGGAATCTACCAGGTTTCTTTCAGCAAACAGATATTCATGCCCGGGGAAATGCTGTGGCCTGACAAATATCACACTAGAGCACTGATTTTATCATTAGACAATACTAAAAGATAAATGAATGTATTTACTTAAAAATCATGATTTACAGTGATAAAACATTTACAAAATTATTTTAAAATTAATTATTAGTGTTATAGTTAACAGCAAGTATCATTCTTACTGCTTTATTGTATCAGCTATATTTTAAACCCTGACTAATTAATATTTACAACCTAGCAAAAGCTGGCCTGCCCATGCAGAGTTCTTAGAGTAATACTTTTCTAAAGTCTAGTGGTAAATGGTTCCTGAAACCTTTGAGAACAGGAGCTCATTTTCCTTGTTACTTCTCTTTTCCATTATGATCTTCAGGTAACACTGCTCTGCTGCACTTTGCACGAGTTATACATCTAGTTTTAGGCTCTAATGTTCTTCCTGGTGTTTACAGCCTCTTTAATACAGAGCGGTATAAGTTATCCTGTATCAGGATAACTAATGATCATGCAAGTTTCTTTGTCTCAGATTTTTAATATATAGGTCAATGCATGCTTTCTTTAGAATCTACATGTAAAAGAAACATCAAAGGGCTTACAGAGTTTACCACGTCTATGATATACCTTCTACCTCCTGCATAAATTTGTTAGATTAAGGAAAAGGCCAGAAGCACCTTGTTTGATCATATTTGCCTTCTCCTAATAGTTTCCACCAGGAAAATTATTCAGTTTACACATAAAAGATTAGTCTTAATTATCACAGGATCGTGGAATAGCTTGGGTTGGAAGGGACCTTAGAGTTCTTCTACTTCTAACCCCTCTGCCATGGGCAGGGACACCTTCCACTAGAGCAGGTTGCTCAGTGCCCAATCCTACCTGTCCTTGAACACCATCAGGGATGTGGTATCCACAGCTTCTCTGGGCAACCTGTTATAGTGTCTCATCACCCTCATAGTAAAAAAATTCTTCCCAATATCCAATCTAAGCCTGCTGGCGTTCAGTTTAAAGCCATTCCACCTTGTTTTACTACTACAAGCCCTCCAAAAAAGTCCCTCTCCAGCTATCCTGTAGGCTTCTTCAGGTACTGAAAGGATTATAAGGTCTCTCAGGAGCCTTCTCTTATTTGAGTCTAGATAGGAAAGAATGACATGGCAGAGGTATTCTCCTGTCAGAAATTTGAGAAACAGTTCCATAATGAAAAAGCAAATACATAATTCAGCAAAACTATGCTCTGAAATCTACTTGAGTTAAAAACCAAAACAAAACAAACAAGTAAAGAAACAAAAAAACCCTATAGTTTTCTAGTCATCCCAAACAAGTAGAGTATAGGTTTATATTTCATTGGAGACTGGAGGAATTCTCAGAACAACCATGGTATCTTTTTGATCACAATCCAATTTGTTAGAAAAAGTAAAAGCCTTGGAGTTTCGCAAGCATATTAATGTATTATTTGATCAGGAAAAATATGATAAATACTTCTGTGCTTAAAGGCTGTGTTACATAAGACAGTCTTGTGAAAGAATGTTCCATTTCAAAGACAGGAAGAATGTTGATTTTTAATACACTTGAAGTGGAAGATACAGCCTAGTCAGAAAGGTCCTATATTTTGAGAAGGCTTGACACAAAACCGTCTCCTCTTCAGTTCCCCTGTGAGGATTTTTGTGCAGGGCTGTGACAAAGTATCACCTTGACACTTCTGAATGTTTGCCAGTGAAATGCGATGTTTTAGTCTTTTAGTTTAGCAGCCTCTTTCATGAAAAAATCGTGGATTCCAGAACTGGGCCTTCTGCAGAAAGCAGCATGGTGATAGATGCTGCAGAAGGGGATTTGTGCACATGCAAGCATCTGATTTTAAGATTTAGCACAAGTTTGGCAGCCCATATGACTGAATGAACCACACAAGACTGCCAGATTTCCCAGTAACAAATTAAGAATTTCCATTAGTAAATTTATGAAAAGACAACATATGAACGTACAGGGCTTGATTTTCTGTAGCGGAAGGCTGGCACTTTAAGGCGTGCAATGGGGCTCCACAATGCTCATTAGACTTGTTCATGGCAAACGTTGCCTGAATTACATGAAAGAAAGAATGAAAAGCAATACTGGGAACCCAAGCTGGTTGGTTTTGAAAACACGAAAGAGGAACTTTCAGTAGGGCAAAATTTGAGTTGCTCCCATTCCACCCCTCCTCATGTGTTTGAGGTGATTTTCTTCATTTGGGCTGATGGAGAGCAGCTGCGGTGGGACACACTAATGGGAATGAGGAGCTTTGTAGGGAGGTGAATTGTGAAGTTACTCTGAGAAAAGTGGGTTTGGAGAAATAGTAAGAGTTGTTTTGACAGTGAGGCTTGGTTTGGGGAGACTGGAGCTACGGAAAGTATTTATGAACCTAATACTGGATGCAGTGATGAGAAAAGGGTGATCAGCTCTTTTAGCACTATCATTAAAGAGTAAGTTTTGTACAAGATGCTATAAGGAAAGTGAATATAGTTCTTCACCCTATCACCTCATCCACTTGTGAGCTGATGTTTGGGTGTCCCTGATGAAGGCTGTGGTCTTTTGAATTGCTCCTTGAGGGTCCCTGCTTTAAGACTCTTTTTGAGACTCAAGTCTAAGTAAAGTAGTTTCCAGGAGGTGAATTAATACTGCATTCAAACTCATCAGCTCAGATGTGTGAGCAATGCTGATCTTGGAGAAATAGGAGGGGAAATGTGAGCTAAAATTTCTAGAAAGAGGCTTTAGTTCTCTTCTGCTGTTAACATCCTTTGAGAACTGATTGTTCTTTGCCAGGGATGTCAGTATCAATTTATTCTTCTCCTCCTTTGGCACATTCTGTATCTGAAGTAATCAAATGTTCAAATTTGGTACATGCTTTGCAAAACCTCTTTTCTTATATGTTTGTTTCTTTTCTGTTGAGAATAGAGATTCTCAAAGCCTGTTTATAAAGAAACTACTTTTATTTACAGAAGTTTATTAAAAGGATTGTATAACCAATAACTTACAAAAGAGGCTAATCTCTTTTTTTCAATAATGCTTTTCAAAAGAATTATCATCATAATTTATAATAGTCTTTGTGGATTCATCTTCTATTATTTATTACATGTTTTCAAAGGATTTAACATAAAGCATTTCTTTTCTAAGGTTGGAGACTATTATTAAATTACCTCTTTTTTATTAAAATGTACTTTTAAAGAAACACTGAAGTTTTTGTTTAGTCCTCACATGATTTTTCCTGTGAAACATATAAGCCCCATATTGCTGCATTTTTCATATGTTTCTGTAAAACTGGAAAAGAAAAGCTTTGTTAATATTTGTTTTTTTTCAGTTTGGGGATGCTGCAGTTTTTTGGTTTTGAATTCCAATATTTGTTTAAAAATCAGATTGTTCTTGGTTTCAGTGCTATAAACTATAGCTCTTCTACTACTAATTTATTATCAGCTGAGCTGAGAACTGCTCTGTACCAGGTGTTTATAAAATGCAGAATGTGTAATAAATTGGAAGAAACTTGCATTTTTATTGTAAGGAAACGGATGGAGTCTGTGTTCCCGACAGAAAGGGCTGGAGTTCCAAATTGAGCAATAGCATCAATAGTATTTAGTGAAGGTTAAGTGGAGAAAATGAGCATTAGAATGCAAAGCAGAATATGAATAATCAACCAGCAGTAATTACGTTGAAATTAAAAAATCAGCTGGAAATAACTCTATCAGATGAGTTGTGAGAGAGAGTGTAAGGGCTGAAACTACACTTCCGGTTTTAGTTGTTTGTATAGTTGAGTTGTTCATATGCATTGGAATCAAGTGTCATGAGTTCTTAAGCTAATTTCTACTAGGTGGGGTCCAGTGGAAGAACAGTATGAAGTCAGGATCTAACTCAGAGCATTTTCATTCCCTTAATTCAATGACCTAGCTAAATATTTCGAAACTAACCAAGCAACATGCCTGAATTGCATCCTGTGTTTGGAAAAATGAGTATTAGCTGAGTTTTTTGCAGGTTACTGTAACCATTCTCTAATGTTGTTCAGAAAGCACAATGAAATATTGTTTCCAGGGGCCAGTTAAAAGAGAACATGTAATTAACAATAGATAACTGTAAAGCAGCTCATGTATGCCATAAAATCAAAGCCAGAATTAATCTTAACCTGAAAAAAATTCCGCATATAAAGACTTCAAAATTAATTAGCTTTGTCTTAAACTTTTCCATTAAGACAATCTAACATATTGCAGACTTCACTGTTAATGCTTCTGTGCAATTAAAGTTTTTTAAGGTACTGATATTAAAATCCCATTGGCAGCCATTAGAAAGAAAAAACATGTTTTGAAGTCACTATAATCCTAGTTTCCTCAGATGTGAGAGAATGAAGTTAATGCAAATATCAACTGCTAAAGAAGTAACATAGTTGAAGTAATGAGAACTTCTTCAGATATACATGCAGACATATTTTTATCTGTCCACATGTAATTTTTTTTATTTTTTTTTCTAAAAATTCAAAATAGGGGAACATATACTGAGTTTAATTATGCTTGCCATTAAAAGACACTATGTACCAATGGATAACCAGACATTATCCAGGGTTTGTAGCATTCCCATGTACATCACCTAGAGCAGAAAGATTTCATAAATTCTACATTTGTAATGAATTTTACCATGTGTTGAAGGCCATATAATCAATCAGATAGGACTGTGGACTGAGAAATTTTTTTATTACTAAATGGAGTGAAACCCTGAGATACTTCTGGTGCTTTGTGTATAATTTGCCTTAATACCTAGTATAACAATACTTATCTTTATAACCGTAAGTGTATGGGTCTCACAGTAAATAAACATAGAGAATAATTATTGTCAGTCTTCTTATGACACTTCTCTTTGGATTATATATATTTCAGGTTGTGGAGTTTTTGATACAGCTTGATTCCTGTTTATGCACACTACCTTTCTCTAATATCATAATATTTTTTTCAGTATACTGCAATGTAGATTTATGGCAGCTGTACATGCCTTCCTTAAGAATCACTTGTCCACATTGACCCTTTTCATTCAAAGGCAAGAGCTGTGGTTTTTTGTAGTTTAAGTCTGGTGGGGTTTTGAGTTTTATTTTCCTTCTTAATATGCTGTAATTTAAATGAGAGATAAAGGAGGGAAAGATTTAGGACAAAAATCTGTTGGCAAAAGTAGGTGCTTGGTATCAGTCATGCTTCATAACTATTGCTTTAAAATGTTACCTTAGGAAGGATAACCAGTAATTATCTTGGCTTGACAAGTCTTTCAGCAGAAGTAATAACAGGTTAGTTGGACTCTTTAAATATTTTATGGAAGCCTGAGGAATCTTCTATCTATGTTTACTTTCGGCTAAGTTTATGAAAACATGGAAAATGCTACTGTTTCATAAATAAAGTTTGTGTTAATATTAGCAGAAATACTGAAACATGTTTAGGTAGTTTGTAGTTTCTCATTTTCTCAGTAAAAGTCTTAACTATACAACTTAAATGTACGTAAGTACTTAGCTTTATGTCTAGCATTATTAATTTTATTTTACCTGAAGCATACAGTCTTTAATTCTAATCTTGCAAATTTTTAAGCCCATGTATCCCTATATAGCTTTTATGTCAGCTCATTTATCAAATCCAGCTTTCCTAATGACCTAATCACTTGTGTAGAAAACCTTAAATTTTCTTGTAACTGTGGTTGTTGTATTTTATATGGTGTTTTCAGTATACTTTTAGGTTCAGAAGGCATTTGTAGATGCTCTAAAACAGAGAGGAAAGCATAATGTGCTGTTTGCCACTATTTTTTTTTCTTTATATCTGCCACTGTTATTTCAGAGCACTACAAATATCACTGAATTTCTCAGACTGATGCTTGGGTTAACTGAGCTACAAGAACTTGTTTTGCCTTTCTGAAAATCTTGACTATGCCTCTCCCTTTCAAGCCCTCTTCTGTTTCCGCCATATTAATGCTTCTCAATGTCTTTGTGGTTTCCTATCAACTTCAAAAGTTTGTTTCCTCCTTTCATAATTCTTTCTGTAGTCATCTGCTCTGATTATTTTCCTCTTCACTTAGTCTTTGTTTTCTTCCAGCAGCTTGGATGACCATCATCAAACACATTTTACAGGTTAGAAAGCTCTACTGGGCAGAAGCTGGGAGCTACAGAAGGTCTTGATCACTTGAACTGCTTGTCAAGCAGAATGTTACTGATCACAGAGAAGGAAGATGTGCTGAATATCAGTGTAGCTGAGTAAAGCCCAGAGAATAAGGGCTCTGTAAAGAGTTAATTGCAACCATAGGAGAAATGGCTACAGGAGATAAATCTTACATTCGGACCTAATATGCTTCTTGAAAAGCATATGCTGTGCAATACTTTCTGCTAGAAGAAAACATATAATGACAGATTGAACAACCCAAAAGAGGTGATGCTGTTGCAGCTTGATAAACCCAGATCTGTCTAAAGATGTATTCCCAGCAGTCATGTGTGCATAAAACACACATGACCAGTTCTACAGATTACAGACATCTTGTGCACTCACACAAACATGGACAGCACCAATGGCCTCACCCTGCTTCCCAATCTGGCTAAGGAGGATCAAAGCCCACTAGAATGAGTATATGTACATATGTACGTAGTGGATCCGCCCCACAGCAGGGCTCAGGCTCTCAGTCTGCTCAGTAGCAGACTTCGATCCCAGTTTCCCCATTTTTTTGTCACCTGGACATACAACCTCTGGGGCAGCAGTTCCACTCTAGTTACTGGTACCGACCATTTTATGTACACACATTCAGAGGTGGTCAGGATGTTCCAGATCCCCACAGATAACCGTCCCTTAGGAACACCCAAGTGCTCTCACCTCTGAAGATGATCCTTAGAGAACTGTTCATCTCTGCTTGCTCCTAGGCCACCTCACCTGCTTGCTGGCTAGTACAGCTTGCTCATCACTAGCCATCACGCACTGTCACACCTGCACTTGCTCCAGTGGCTGGCACCATGGACAGAGTGGCCCTCCAGCCTGTGATCTGACTCCACCTGCTGTCATCCACACCTGCATACTCACACATATGCACACAGGGCCCCCTTGCCCAGGGGGATATAGAGAGGAATTTAATAAGAAAGCAGGATAGACTGTGCTGATCAGATGCAGGATACAACCAGACAAGCATACTGACCAGATCGCCATTTACATTTACGCTTACCCTTTTTTTTTCCCACTTTTTTCTCCTCCAAATCGCCTAACACTGTTTTTCTGCCTTTAGTTCCATCCCTAAATATCCTATAAGTCCCGTGCAATTCTGAGCTATGTTTTCCATGCTGGGCAATCACCAACCACATGAAGTTCAACAAGTGAAAGTGCCAGATTCTGCACCTGGGATGGTGCAACCCTAGATGTACGTATAGACTGGGGAATGAGATACTGGAAAGCAGCACAGCAGAAAGGGATGTGAGGGTCCTGGTCGACGGCAAGTTGAATATGACTCAGCAGTACCCTGGCAACCAGGAAGGCCAACCGTGTCCTGTGGGGCATCAGGCAAAGCATCGCCAGCTGGTCAAGGGAGGGGATTGTCCCACTCTTCTCTTCACTGGGGTGGCCTCACCTTGAATATTGTGTGCAGTTTGGGCACCACAATACAAGATATTAAGCTGTTAGAGAGCATCCAGAGGAGGGCCGCGAAGATGGTGAAGGGCCTTGGGGGGAAGCCATATGAGGAGCAGCTGAGGTCACTTGATCTGTTCAGCCTGGAGAAGAGGAGACTGAGGGGAGATCTCACTGCAGTCTACAACTTCCTCGTGAGGGAAAGAGAAGAGGCAGGTGCTGATCTCTTCTCTGTGGTGACCAGTGACAGGACCAAAGGGAACAGCCTGAAATTTTGTCAAGGGAAGTTTAAGTTAGATATTAGAAAAAGGTTCTTCACCCAGAGGGTGGTTGGGTGCTGGAACAGGCTCCCCAGGGAAGTGATCACAGCATGAAGTCTGGCAGAGTTCAAGAAGAGTTTGGATGATATGCAAGGCACACGGTGTGACTCTTGGGGATGGCCCTATGCAAGGCTAAGAGTTGGACTCAATCCTTTTGGATCCCTTCCAACTCAACGTATTTTGTGATTCTGTGCTAATTCTACTCCAAGGTAGCAACCCCTTTAGTCTGAAAGGTGTTGGGGAGAGCTGTTACCAATGACTCATGATGATGGGCTCCAGGCCAAGACACTGGAGCTGAGGCTGTGCCTCAGACAGGTTGTTTGTATCCTTGGTTTGGGCCCTCTCTGGGCTTGGGTAGATGGGCCTTTAACGGGCTGATAGCTCCTGTGGTGGAGCTGGGAGCAACCTGACAGGGTATTATTTGGGCTTCTCTTCTGCCATTTGTTCCCTGAGCTCCTTTGTAGGTGTGCAGATGGGTGTTTTTCCAGAGAAACTGGCACTTTCTCCATATTCTCATTCCCTCAGTAAACAATCTAAATTAATACTCTACAATGCTCCTATTGAAACAGATAGCTACAAAAGAGAGTGTGCGCCAACCAGGGCAACCTCAAAGGTACCCATATAACATCTTACTAATTTCACAGCTCATCCATTATGTGAAAAAGATGTGAAAATTATTTCCAGTAAGTTGCCAGGACACAGTCATTACCAATTGAAAGCACTGGAAAGAAAGCATGAAAAAAGGGGACATGGAGCAGATGTTTCTGTTGATATTTTTATGTCAGTTAAAATTGTTGGCATTGCAAGTTGCTTAGTGATTAATGGAAATGACAAACATGATGCATTGGTTCTGAATTGGTGTCATGTTGATAGAGGACATTTTGATTGAGATAATGTAAATGCTGATATGAGCATTTGTTTTCATAATGTTTCAGTTCTTTTCTATTGGTGGAAATAAGTGCTCAGCTCCTCTGGAAAACCCACTATTTAGTTAAGTGTCTGTCAGTCTGTGTGTATAGCAATGTTTTTGTAAGTAAACTACTGTTTGTTGTTGTGGTATAGTTATTTGGAGTTTTTTCACACATAAGCTTTTAATATGAGATTTTAAAAACTCTAATATTATTTCACCAGTTATTGATTCTGTTTTGTTTTGTTTTGTTTTTCCAATACCCTGAAGTTTTACTCAAGTAAATCTTGTATTCAGGAAGTATAGCCTAGAAAGGTACCATATTTACCTTCACAGGATTGCTGGCTATCAGAAGATCAGATACAAAAATACTTAGGGATCTGGGGTGGGGAAAAGGAGGGAAAGGGGTAGGAAATTATGACAATTACAACTGTTGAAGCTGGTAAAAAGAAAACTTAATTACAGTCCTATAAATGAGCTTGGAAGTAATGCATTTTGGGAATACTAATATTCATGAATAAACAAAAACTGACACTATAATCTCTTTTAAAGCTATGTAGTCCTCACTCCATGTGCAGTTGAGCGTTATTTAACACTGATTTGGAAGTTCAGATCAAATGCTGTTATATCCAAGACAGGGAAGAACTAGCATAAACTTGGCGAGGGAAAATACTTTGACTGATTCTGTATCTTTGCTATTTGTAGCCACTTAGAGATATCTTGTATTAAAATAAGATTCCTGATAGTCTGTAACATTGACCTAAATTTACTGGAATTATCTCCCCTACTTTGGCCTTTGTATCATTTTCTGAGGTTTTCAGAACCTCTGTGCGCTGTAGAGAATAACCAACGATTTGTATTACACAACTGGGAAACTGTAAATCCAGGCCTGTGCCTTATCTCTTCTCCTTTCCATTGCCCTAGCAACACAAAGTGGGAATTGGAGTAGAAATCACACTTTTCTTTCAGGGTATGGATTTCTCAGAATTAGTTTTTATACCAGCCTTGAAGCCTTTTGCATGGAAGAGAGGGATAGGAGGGAAGAAGGGGACAAGATGATACTGACAGTGCTCCTGTTGCCTCCCAGCTGGACAAGGCTCAAATGAGCTCCAGGCAACTCTGAAGCTTTCTGTGGCTGGGCCTCGTGGCAGACCAACAAAGTATGGTAAATATCTATGAGTTTCTTTGACAATCTGCCCTTCTCAGATGCAAGGCCCAGTAATGAATTACAGCTACACAAATGTGTAACACTATCCAGATTTAAAATGAGAGTGTGCCTTACATGGAGATGTTTGACATGACTTGAAGTTCTCTCTTTTAATCCTGAACGGTGTTTATTTCAGTTACAAAGAAAAATGCTAGAATACAGGGCAGGTATTTTTGGTTGTTTTTTTTTCCATTTTGTTTTTTGTGTGTTTATATACCCTTGAACGACTTAATTCACAAAAGCACCTTGTTAAAAATTGGTGTCTAATTATACTTCTGTCTTGTGAAGTCTGTAGGCTGACACTGTTACAAGGATGCTAATTGCCTGATCTATGGCTCCTAATTTAAAATCACTGTTAAATTTGTTTAAAAATCCATTTTGGATCTGCCATTTAGGTTTAAATTAATCTCTCTTTGCTCCCCCCCCCCCTCCCGCCTCCCTCTCCCAGCCCAAAGCAAAGAACAAAGTTGAGAGAGAAACAGAAGCACCTTTGGTTTTGCCATAAATTGGATGGTTTTATCTGTATTTGTAGCAAATTCCAGGTTGCACTACTATGTGGTAACTCAAATTGTAGTTTTCACCCCTAAAACAGTAATTTTCTTTATTATCCCAGTGGCAAATAAACTCGTGCTCTCTTTCTTATTCTGATGGCAAAGCCTCTGCTTTGTTCCCTTTGTTACCACAATGGTAATTGTCATGTTTATCACTGACATAAATGAGCCTAGAGTCAACTTGACACAGATTTGCCACATTTCCATATAACAGTATTTTTATTTTTACTGCTTTATCATTTTCTCTCTGTTTCTGCAGGGTGTATTTGAATAGTGCACTAATGATGAGAACCCTTTATAAGTTAATTAGCTCACAGTAGAAGGCAGAGGGAGAGTGTGAGGCAGATATAGGAGCTTTCAGAAGGCTGAAGCTTAGACCAATGGCAGTGGGAAGAAGGCTTATGCTCAGTTACAAAGGAGTTTTGTTGTTATAAAGTTTTAGTGGCATGACAACCAGTGCAACCATGGACTGAAATGAACACTAGTCCAGCCATAAAGTACTGAATTTCTTTCTGTTGGTTTACCTTCCCAACTAATTAAAAAAAAGTGTCTGTTTTTATAGTATTTTTTCATTTATATAGTACATGACTTATAAGTAAATCATATTATATGTATACTATTATTTGTATATATATAAAACACAACAATGTATTTCCTTTTGGAAGCTATTTTAAGGATTTTGAGATGCAAAGGAAGAACTATGCTTAGGAGTTGTTAACCAACTGTAGAAATAATGGTTGAGGAAAACTGCTGGTTTAGTTTTGCATGTTTTGTTTTTTGGGGTTTTTCTGTTGTTTTCTTTGTTTTTTTTTTTAAATTCAGTTTTGTAGAAGTGGGATTTTTAGATGGCTTATTTACCTTGTAGTTCATAGCTTATGATTCTGTGAATAAAGAAAACATTGTTTGGGAATGAATTAACAGAAGTATAACTTGTGGAATGTGCAAATTAATCCCACTGTTCTGGGCATGTGCTGAACTTCATGAAAATTGGACAGCCCAGAGCAGAGAAAGAAGAAGAATTTAGCACCTAGAAAACACAACCAGTGGTCAAAATTAACAAACTTTGCCTTTTTAACGTAGAAGTGAGATTCATGTCAGCAAATAGACAAAAGATAGCTGCAAGAAGGAGGGGTGTAAATTATTCTCCAAATTAATGGTGGATAGAAAGAGAAATTATGAGTTTAAATTGCATCAAAGCAGCTTCACACTGTAGAAAGTGGGAGAAATGCTGATGCTGGAGGGCTGGTGGAGCTCTAGGCTGCCTTGATGTGTTGAGGAATTTACATAATTTTGAACAGGAGCATGTCAGGAATGATACATGGGTGTAATTTAAGCCTTTTTGGGAGGTAGATTAGATTGTCTTTGAGATTCATCACAGCCATGTGATTCTGTTGTTATACTAATTACGATCATGAAAAAGATTCTGATTTTTGTCTCAGCACTTACTGCTTCAAATATAATTTGAGGAATTGAACTACCTTTTCCCGCAACATCTTGTCGAATAATGGAGTATTTATTTAATGTGATGCTGAGAGTAACAGAATTCAACCCTTAAGCTTTAAGTTAACTTGTATTTGGACTGTCATGAGTAAAACAGTTGTATGGTATATGAAAGATTGTTATTAATCTCACATGGTGACAGTGAAAGGATGAAGCTTTGAGCTCCTAATATTCCTGTGTTTGTCCTAGCTAACTATGAGAGTAAACCAAGTACCCCTACAATGATCGTAACCCAGAAAAAACAAATGAATCTCAGTTTCACTGTGACAGTATGAGAACATGCCAGGGATTGTTCTTGTTTGTGCTCTTGGGATTACAGTGCCTCAGTTCAACTTCCAGCTGTGGAGGTAACCTAGTCATGGCTGAGAAATAGTGCTTGATCTTGGTTTTACTGCAACTGGAAAAATTATGCATATGCCCTGTCAAATACAGCTGTGATTTGGTGGACTTGTTCATGGTACCTTCCCATTTTCTCCAGTTCTCTTATTTAGAGTGAAATTTTCCAGTTGCTTAATGATATTTATGTGTGAAAATTGCATTTTTGCTGAATGGCTGTTCATGTATAGCAACATTTTTTTAAAAGCAGAAGAAAATTAATATTTTTACAGATGCAACATGAGCATACAAATTGTAAGTAGTATTGTCAGGAGTTTAGAGGTTTTAATTTACTTGAATTTTCAGTTATATGTGAAGCCAGGAGATGCAGGTTTTCTGTTTTCCATTGTCTTTAATTTTGAGGTGATATTGCATTGGCAAGGGCATGTCACTTTTGGACATTTCATTATTCCTTGGTTTTTACCTGGATGGAAGTAATTCGGTTGTAAATAAATGCACTGTGACTGAATCTAGAATTGTTGTAGTTCTTTAGAAAGAAATTTCTGGAATTCTTTAGCATCACAGTAGATCCATTTCCAAAACAAACAAAAAAACCAAACAAAAACAAACCAAACAAATAGAAACAAACAAAACCCACAAACCAAACCAACCAACCGACCAACAAAAAAAAAAAAAAAATTCCTAAAGTTACTTTAAATCTTGAAATTAATCTTTTTATGTGCAAATCATGTTTAGGATGTGCATAAAGCTGTAGCTCACTGAGAAACTCAGTTTACTTCCTGGATGTGAACTTCACCGCAGTTGCTGACATGTTCAGGTGCAGTTTCCAAGTGCTCATAGACTGGGCACAGAAACTCAGTATTGCAGCCAGCCAAGTGTCCTGGCATCTTCCTACTGCTCTGGGATGTCAACGTGAGCAGCCACGGCTGGCTGCTTCCTGGATTGTGAAGGCCAGGAGCCTTGAAGGTCTTACTGGAGCCTTACATTTTACTTAAAGTTCTGCTTCCTGTGTTTTTTCTCATTAAGGTATCCTAATTCTACAGGGTCATCCTAGCTGCAAGTATCTGTAATTTAATGGTGCAGCTTGTGGTGAACAACTCTTGGCTGGATATCCAACTTCTGGGTGTGCAGAAATTGCTCTCTCTAAGAGTCCATCATAAATTTAGTTTGAAAAACTAAATGATGTTGTAAGAAGTTTTGTCTAGTTAGGATTTTATGTTTATTCCTCCTTATCACCTACTTTTGTTTAGGGAAGGGTGTTATTTTAGCAAATATTTTGAAGATACTTTTAAATCAAGAAGGACTTTTGGAAAGGGCTCTTTGGTGGTATACAGAAGCTAGACCAGGTGTTTTATTGTATTATTGTGTAGCAGACAAAAATAGCAAGGAAAAAAATCCCAAAACAGAAGTCTTGGTTACCTCAGAATCCTTCTGTACAGGGTCAGATTGCATTTGATGTCTTTAACATGTCAGAACTCCTTTTCAGATGAGTGTACCTACACCTAGAAAGAAATTGAAGTGTGTTGAAATTGCTCAAAGAATTTTAGATACCTGTGCAGTTCTGTATCAGAATGGTTATGGTTTCATCTTCAGTTTTAGTTTCTTCCTTCTGTCACCATTTGACTGATGAGGGTGATTCTCCTTGGTTTTTGATTTACAATTAACTTTAGATTTCATCTCTCCTAGCTGAAGGTGTTAGGACCTTCTGTAAACTGACAACCTAAAAAGGTAGACGTTTCCAACTGAATTTGCTTTTGCAACAGCGAATGAACAAAGGCACCCCTAACATTTTGGAACTTGATAAAAGATATTTACATTTAAAACTCATTATAATCAATATCATATTAAGTTATGGTTCTGCTAATAAGTAAAGATTTAGTTAAACTTTTGGCTATTTTTTTATATGAAGGATAAGTACAATAATTATATTATTACAAACAAAAGAAACTAGTTTGCAATGCAGAACATTTTTGAGAGAGTGCATCTATACGGTATGAGTCTCTAGCAACGCTTCCATCTTGAAGTCATATCTGAAAGGGTTACCTCTCACAGTGTGAGATGTAAAAGTAGATATTTGTTCACACTTGGTTTTGGCTCACTTTAACAACACGTTCTTATTCTAAGTTAACTAAAACTGGAAACTGAAATTTGACTTTATTTTAATTTTCCTATTTTTAGGCATAACAAGGATGAGTTCCAAATTACAGAAGTTTTATACTCAGACTTTAAAAAACTGGCAGACAGGTTTGGTTCTGACCATTGCAGCTGTAGTCCTACCAAATAACAAGAACATTGAAGTAGTGTTGCATCATATTGGCTTTTTGTGAAGCTTTTAAAAAACTTTTATAATAAACATGAGGTAGTAGAGAAAACCAGCAGCTTCAAGTATTCTTTCTGGCAGAATACAAAAGAATACAAAATATATATTTTCATATATAGCTTGCTTTGAGTCATGGTGAGATACCTAGTTCTCTTAACCTATTTAAAAAAAATTGTGAAAGATCCCATTTCTCCGCCAGGTAGCATTGGAATGGATAAGAGGTGGGTATGGGTTTGTCGTTAAGGTACTGCACAGAGAGAAACTTCTGCTGATAGGGCAAAAACTTAGTGTGCATGTGTTCATGCATCAAAACTAATTTTTTAAGATTTTCCATTTTTCAATTGATTTTCAGAATATATGTTTTAATAAAGCAACAGATCTTATTTTATTCTTTAAAATAAACCACGGGTATGCCATTTCAGTGTGCAGCTATTTCTTGAGTAAGCTTGAGGGTTTTTTCCCCCTTCCTTGTATATTTGTGCTTTCAACCCATTCGGGGCTCAAGAGTTGTAACCAGCTTAAGTGACATAAATCCAAGCACCTCACAGTCTATTTAGCTTTTGGTATTTTCTAAGTTGAAAGTACTGAAGAGACATAGTTGGACTTTGTGGATCTGATGCACTGCCTATTTTTGTCACTTTTACTATTATTTAATTCAGAGAATCATAGAATTGGCCTGGTTGGAAAGGACTTCTGAGATCACCAAGTCCAACTCTTGAGTTTCTGCCTAGACTAAGAAATCTAAAGAAGCTTGATGTTTCACACCAAAAGTTTTGGTGAGATTATTTTTTTAATGGTTTTGTTTTGGTTTTTTAAACTTTTAAACTTCATGTTAGAACAGAGACAACCCTTTCAAATTTTATCATGAAATGGATTTGGTGGTCTCTGTTTGATCTGTGTCTTCAGGTGCTGGGATTTTTTGTTCATTTGTTTGTTTATGCTGAGGGGGGTTGTTTATTTGTTTTTCTTTCCCATTTTCCAGAAGAAGTCAAAGAAAGCAGCACTAAAAAGCCCTTCTCTCTCTCCCTCTGCCTTCTCTGTATGTAGTTGTATGCAATTATTTCTACATATTTGCACGTGAACACTGTAAACTTTATATCCAAATCTTGAATTTTGCTTACTTGTCTTTTCTTGGCTCTGTTAATTTTTTTACTTCTTTATTGTAATCTTAATCAGTTTTCTCATTTAGGCTGTTTCGATTCTGCCATGTTCTCGTCTTTGTATTCTGTTTTTATTTTCTTCTGTGTTTTAGTGTATTTGGGTCACTTCCAAAACAATGTTCCTTAAATTTTTGTCCTTTCATCTATTCTAGGTTTCTTCTGAGTTTCTCAACTTCTATTTCTACCTATTCTCCTTTTGTCTTATACATTACTGGCCTTTTTGTGTAGAATTTTAAAAAACAAGTAGTGAATTATAAGGTGATCCTGTGCTGTCTTCCTTTCTACATCATCTTCACAGATCACAGACTAAACTAGATTGGAAAAGATCTCTGAGATCATCGAGTCCAATCTCTGACCTATCACCACCTTGTCAACTAGAGCATGACACTAAGTGCCACATCCAGTCTTTTCTTAAACACCTCCAGGGACAGCGGCTCCATCTCCTTCCTGGGCAGCCCATTCCAGTGGCCAACCCCTCTTTTTGTGGAGAACTTTTTCCTAATGTCCAACCTAAAACTCCCCTGGTGCAGCTTAAGAATGTTTCCTCTTGTCCTGTCACTAGTTGCCTGGGAGAACAGACCAACCCCCACCTGGCTACAACCTCCTTTCAGGGAGTTGTAGAGTGATAAGGTCTCCCCTGAACCTCCTCCTCTCCAGGCTAAACAACCCCAGCTCCCTTAGCCTCTCCTCACAGAATTTGTTCTCCAGACCCTTCAACAGCCTCATTGTCTTTCTCTGGACATGCTCCAGCACCTCAATATCCTTCCTAAATTAAAGGGGCCCAGAACTGGACATAGTACTTGAGGTGCAGCCTCACCAGTGCAGAGTACAGGGGAAGAATCACTTCCCTGGTCCTGCTGGCCACACTGCTCCTGATACAGGCTAGGATGCAACTGGCCTTCTTGGCCACCTGGGCACACAGCTGGCTCATGTTCAGCTTCCTGTCAATCCAAACTCCCAGGTCCCTTTCTGCCTGTCTGCTCTCCAACCACTCTGTGCCCAGCCTGTAGCGCTGCCTGGGGTTGTTGTGGCCAAAGTGTGGCCTGGCACTTGGTCTTGTTGAACCTCTACCATTGGATTCGGCCCATCTATCCAACCTGTCCAGGTCCCTCTGCAGCCTTCTACTACATTTTCTACTTTGACATCTTGGTATCATGTCTTGTTTCTTCCCCTTCAGAGCTGCCTTCTCTCCCTGGTGCTTACTGCTTTTGTTCTTTTGTTTGTGTAAGTGGCTACTCTTTGCCATCCATAGTCAACAATAAGATCTCTTTCTGACATCAGGTGTCTTCATACACCCGAATATGAACTGCTGTGTCCTATTGTATCTTAATTATCAGTTATTTTGTCAGTATATGAAATTCACTTATCCCTTTATTTTGTTCCTGTACTCCCTGTGAAGTAATTTGTTCCTGCTCATTGAGTTAGAACTTACCCTTTCATTTTTGTTTATTCCCCTTTATAAAGTATTAATGCAACTACAAAAATGACCTCAAGTTCCACCAGGGGAGCTTTAGATTCACAAGAACAGACTGTCCCAGGAGGTAGTGGGGTCATCATCCCTGAGAGCGTTCAAAAAATGTGTGGATATGGCACTCGAGGACATGGCTTGGTAAAGAACATGGCAGTGGCAGTAGGTTGATGGTTGGACAAATGACCTTGAAGGTCTTTTCCAAACTTAATAATTCTATGATTCTACACATATGTACAACACTTCCCAGAAACCTGTCACACACTTATAAGAATGCTTTTCACAAGTTGAATTTATTTAGAATATCCTATTCTTTTGTCTTCATTTGAAGAGCAATCTTAGTTTCTGTTATTTGGTATTCAACATAATATTGAAGTTTAACAAAACCTGACATTCAAAAGCAGCCTGTTCTGTGCTGTGAAACTAAATATTACCTATGTAACACTTTCTATTTTTTCCATTCCAGAAGAACAGAAAGAATGGTGTTGTATCTAAACCCTTTAATTTTCTATAAAAATATTCAGTAGGGATGAGTGCTTGATTAAACAGCATAACTTGGCTTGACTTCCATATAACAGACTTTAATGTTGTTTTCTGAGTTGTAGCAGTATCTCTGTACAAAGATTGGCCCGTCATCTTGAAAGGAGCAAACTTGGATAAAAATGTCATGTGGTCCCACATAAAGGTAGAGACAAAGCTCCCCTAGTTTTCTGAAAGAGTTTGGAAAATGAAAACACAAAATTTCTGCAAGACCATAAACAGTAGTTGTCAATTTCTTGACTTGACCTGGAATGCATCTGTTAAAATTTGCAACTTGTGTCACAGCAATTATACACTGACAGTGTTGGTATGTTATGGTTATGTTTAGGTAGCATGTAGAGAGTTAGAGAAATATTTCTGAACAAAATAGGTTATGAATTCCTTATGAAATCTGCATGAAGTGTCTGAAAACAGACACAGAGTCTCCTTGATAATGAAAGAATATTTTGGCCTTGGTTTGTGGAGAAAGGGGAAATGGCTTGGAATATTGAATGACTGAATTAAAATGTTGTCTACTTGTACAAAATTGACTTTAAATCCTGTAATGAACATATAAAACCTTCCAGGAAATTCTTTCTCTTGTAGCATTCACAAGGAAATTACCTTTATAGATAGACATCTTTATAGACAGGTAACAGTCTTTAGCTTTGCATTCATTCAATATCAAAATTTGAGATTTTTTTTAATTTGGCTTCACTTCCTGTGTCTTGATAGTTGGTTAGAAGCCTTTAAATGTGTGTGTGTGTGATCGGTCACTCATCATCATCAGAGCCCAGCAAAACAGCTCGTCCTTATGGACATTTGAAATAAAGCCAGTCTTAGCAAGGAGATTGCTCATAAGAATTGCCAACAAATTAGATGAATTTTTAGAGTAGATATGAAATCTGGTTAAACAAACATTTATTTCTTTTAGCAGCTGATTGATTGATTCCAAGCAAAAAAGCTTTACCATCTGGTCCTTAGACAACAAAGCAGAATTACACATTCCTTTTTTAAAAATTTGATTAAAAAATATTTATATAATTTACCAGGTTTTTTTATGTATATAAACACACCAATATATATAAATGACCAATTTTACTTTTCTTATGCATAAAATTATTCATATTTAATGCATGTGACTTTATAATAATCATACATTTCCAAGAAAATATGGGCATTGCTAGAAAAGCTTCTATCTACAATGCTTATTCTTATGCCTGAGCTATTCATCATAACACAATTTGACAAGCAGTTTTATGACTTGAACTAGAAAGCAGTATTCAAGGAAAAATTGAAACAAAACCCTCTGCTAAATCAATTAAACTTATTCCAGTAAATATTGTGAAATTTCAGACCTTGCTGGAACAGAATATTAGTTATAAGGGTGTGTAATAGAATAATTACAGAGCTGTGTAGAGACAGGTATTACATTAATGAGAAGTTTTACAGTTTTGAAACAATGTTATTCTGAGTGGTAATAAAACACAAAAAATTCTAAAATTTACTGAGAGAGAACTTGTAAGCTTTTTCTCTCGAAAGAAAACTAAAGTATGTTTTATCAATAGAAGTGTCTCCATTTATAATGTAAAACTTAAGCCAGGGTATAAAAAAAGTTATGAACCAAAGTATTTTCAAAAATGGTTTAAATATATTCTTGAAAGAATTTGGTTGTTCCTCCCTCCCCCCCAAGTTGTCGGAATTCTCTTCCTACTCTGGCTTTCTCCCACATGTCAAAAAATGAAATGATATGACTTAAGTTTTTAGTCATTGCTGAATTTTTTGGAAAGATACTTTGTTTTCACTGAACGTCAGTGACATGACTTTAATCTCAAAGGTATAGTTCTTGATATATAAATAGAGTCAATTTATTATCATTATGGATTTTTTTCCCCAGGATATGAAAATCCTTATTGCTGTGTTTTGTTTTATTTCATTCCAGCTATTCATGAACTCTCTTGTGAAGCATACAAACACTTGGGCAAAACTTCAAATTACTACTGGATAGATCCAGATGGTAGTGGGGCACTGGGACCTTTGAAAGTTTACTGCAACATGACAGGTAACCGCATTATATTTGCTAATTCAGTTGGTTGGGGTTTTTGTGTGTGGTTTTTGGTTTGGTTTGGTTTTAATGTAGTTGGAAGAAAGAGTCTATTCATAATTCATATTTCTTGTAAAAAAAACATAATTGCTAAGAGCTCTTCATGAGAGGGATCATCAAATCTGTAGCTATCATTCAGTATGCTCTTAGAAAGGCAGTAGCTAATCCATTTCATAAGCTTTTTGAATTGCAACTATTAATTAGTCTTAATAGGTCTTTGTATCCTCAGTGGTTCATCATTTAAAAAAAATAGATAGATATGGCTATTTACAAAAACTGTTGTATATCAACATATTTGAGTTCAGTAATGTCTGCAGTTAATGAGGTACTGTAGAAGGCAGCTTACCACAAGAGCCAAGGAATAGAAATTAATCACAAAAGAAACAAAACATTTGAGTTTTCTTTATTGTCTGTATTTTAAACTAGATACATCCTTCTAACACCAGTTAAACTCTGGAGATCATATATATAACTGCATTAACTTATTTTGATTTTTTTGTATGTATTGTTTTCTGCTTTTAACACTTGCTTTGCATTCTCACAGAAAGTATCCTGTCTTAGTCATCTGCATTGCCATGCTAAGACAGGAAAATAAGATAATTAAAAAATAAAGGGGAATTTTCTTCAGTGATAGTATATTATTTCTTTGTTCTGTTAATGCATGACAGTTGTCTCAGTACTTCTTCTGATATAAAATTTTGAGTAGCTGATACAACATATATCCTCTGTTTTTCCCCAAATGTCTGTATAACAAGTTTAAATTTCATTCTTTTGCACTGGAATTGTGGCATGTGAAGTCTTCAGACTTCAGCATCAGTAACGTGAAGGTGACGACACTATCATAAATTGAAAGTGTCTCTGGCTTTTTAGAGATCAAAATTGCTGAAGCTGCCACACCTCTTCTGGGGGGCAGAAACCCAGACACACCTGGGCCTGTGGGGTGGGTTTTATCCAGCTCGGATGGGAGAGATGGGGAGGAATGCATGGCACACGCAGCAGACCCCAGATCAACTGCTTATAGGTACACAGCCTGTTGGAGACCCAGAAATAATACCGCTGTTTCATGCTGCCATTAATGTATGTATTTGTATAATAAATGCATACCTTAAAACGAGCCTAATCTAAGTTCTGGAAGTGCTGTCAATCCTACTTGGACTGGAGAGACTGTTCAACCTGTCAAATCTGTTCTGAGACACAGGTGTAAAGGCAGTCTTTTAGATCCTGAGCCATTTAGAGCTTTTTAAATCATAAGTAGCACCTTGAATTGTATCAGTAACTAGTCAGGCAGACGCTGCATGAAACAATGCCAAGAATTGCTGCTATTTAAGAGATTTCTGCTATTCAGAACTGCTGTGTTCAGTGTGAGTTATAGCTTTTGGTTACTCTTCAAGGGTAGGAATGTAAATTAGAAATATACCACCATAGCAGTGTCAGGGACAGAAAAATACATCCATCCAGTGCTACAGTATTGCTCATTCATGATAAATGTAAATATAGAACAGAAGATCCTAGTAGCTTATTCAACACTGTGTAATAAAAAGAGATAAGCAAAAGTAATAGTTTCATTTTACTAGTGTTTCTCGTATACAAAAATTTCCAGAGTACATAAATGTGACCTTTACCCAACCAGTGCAAGATCATGAACATTACGATACATGATTTAGTGCTCTTTCCCTTCATTTGGATATGACACATACTGTGGAAAAATACAGTTTTTTGTTTCAAATGAATTGCTCTCATCAGCAACTCTTTGCTATGAGAAAAAGGCGTTTTGCACTAATATCCATGTAACTATTGCAATTTTAAAACTATTTAAAATTATTTCTTCATTACAATGCCAATGACTGCAAGAAATTTGTGAAAATTGATTAGAAGTAATTCTAATCTCTGCTTCTGAAACCGAGAGTTGTTCTCAGATAGCTTAATAAAGCTCATCATCTGTGTACATACTGTGTAGTGCCTATACATTGCAACTGCTATAACTTTAATTTTCTTTTAATTAGTGGTCATCTGAGGCACTGAAGATGGGACAGTAGAGAACTACATTTTTAGGAGAAATTTCACAACATCCTAAATCTTTTTCTGAATCTATATAGAGTATTATCAGCAACATGTGTACTAGGGAAGGGACAGAATGAGCTTACTTGAGGACTTCACTTTGCTTCATCAATAACACAATTCTGTAGAACTCTGTAGCAATGATACATATCTTTTCATATAACAAAAAGCATATTAGATTAAGAGCAGAATTCTCAAATAATTTTAGTATCAAACTTGTGCAAGTTTATGGTATTGCTAGCACTATATTTGAAAAAGAACTTAAACTAGCTGAATTACAATTAATTCTTTTTTTCATGACCGTGAAACTAAATAAGATACGGATTTAGCTATGATGAATAGTATGTGGAGTATACTAAATGAAAAAAAAAAACCAAAACGTTTCTTCATATAGCAGGGTACTGATATTTTATTTTAATAGAGACATCCTTAACTGTATTTTCCTCTCTACCCTGTGGCAAATCTAAATGTACTTATTCTCCTACTATTTTAAACAAACATCTCTGTTTTAAATTACTACTCAAAATGCTAATAGACATTTTAAATATCCCCTCTTTCATTCAGGTGAATGACTAAAAAATAATGTAAAATTTAGCTTGTTTCATTCCTAGACAAAACGAGTCCATAAGGTTAGGGTAACTTATGAAATTAGTATCAGTCTTTGCAAAACAAGGTGTCTTAACAGATGTGTACTACTTTCACCCTCACTGAAGTATAGATTTACTGGTACAAAATGTTGGAGAGTAAGCTACACTCTCTCTTGACTGTAAACCTTCTTGTGGCAAGTGCAATATCCCAAAAAGCCACTGAAATTGTATACTGAGAAATTATGTGTTTAGCCCTTTACTATATTGTATCACAAATATTGAATCACGAATTTCATTATTTCATCTTTATATCAGCATTTCACCTGCAGAGTTTCTAGTCAGAAGGTGTTGGCTTACCCAAATGTGCCAAAAAAATATTGAAAAAAAAAAAAGGAGAGAGAGAAAATTATGGTGCAGTAGACATCTGTCTAGGCATATTTCTGGGCATAATACATATCCAACTTGCTTTGCATTCTCAGTTTCATGATGAGACCTGCCCTTCATAGATGTTGCTGCAGTAACTAAAGATTGTTCTGGTTTTTCTGAGATGTGCTGGCAATTCAATAGTGCAGTTAATAAAAATACGTGTATGTGCATGAACAGAGCAGTTCACGGTCTCTACAAACAAGTCTGTTCTCAAAGAAATCCCAGAGATCCCCCCTCCAATTCTCATCCTTGTCTTCTCCAAATAAACTCTGTACTCAGTACTGTGTTCTGATAGTGAAGAGGAACCAAGAACTTACATTTTATATCCTTATAGTGGAATGAACATGTTTGTGATATCACATTCAAACTATCTAGTCCTGGTGCAGTAAACCAGCTTTTAAAACCTAGAGCATTGCTGCTGATGTTCAGCAGTTTCCCAAAGACTTCTCTATAGGAACTATGTAAATTTTACGAAGTTTTGGGGTTTTTTTGATTGCTTTTTTGCTTTTTGTTTAATAAAAAGAAATATTGGAAATGTTTAGAAGTAGAAAGTTTGAACTTTTCAAATTAATACACTTTTGGAAAAAGTATTTCTTTGAAGTTGTGATGTGGCATAATTTTTAACCATTAGACTGCTTTTCAATTTAACCTTTTGTGACTAAATTCAACGGGGAATTCTTTAAAAACTCTGTCATATTAAGGCTGAGATCTTACCCTCTTTCAGAGGCAAGTCTACAATGCAAAGTTAGACTCTGATTCAAGCAGGTTATTCCAAAGTTGGAAGGTTCCTATCTCAGTATGCAGTCTGACCATTCCTGTTCTCTCTTTAATTGTCATTGGACCCGTAGCTGCAGTGGAGAGAATTGCTCTTTTAAGGTATTTGTTAGAAGTTGTAAACTTTCAGTATATTACAGCTTCACCACTTGCTCACTGTGATATTTCTGAATCTCTGAGCCTGATTCAGTTTCCTCTGGCAGATTTAGTTTCAGTCCATTGAGAAAGACACAAAAAATAGTTGATATTACTCCCAGTTTTTTCTGTTTCTCTTTTTTTGTCTGTTTGGTACACGGAGGATGGGGAAAAGGTGTCAAACGAGTACATTTATTCAGATCTTGTGCATTTGTCCTGCAAGAATTTTCAGAGTCGAGAGTGAGGAATAAGCAGAGGGACCATAAGGACTTAGTTATTTATCCTAATAGCTATATGGGATGTCAGTGGGAAAGGTAGATCAGCACTCCTGTGGTTGCTTGAGGCTTTATGCTGAGTATAGGGAAGTATTAGCCTGCTGTTTCTTCTGCTTTATCATTTCGAGTACTGATGCAAAGTAGAACTGAAAGGTTTCATATTCTATTTTACCAGAAGGTATGTCAGTTAATTTTTCCTATTGGTCCTGAAGTCTTTATGCCTCTGTGATGTAGCTTTTATCTCATTTCAGGATCCAAATAGCTACAAGCATAATGCCTCCATTTGAGTGGTACTTACCCTATCCCCTTTCTAGTACAATTCTTTTGCCTAAAGCTGCT
Source organism: Pipra filicauda (assembly GCF_003945595.2). Classification (NCBI taxonomy): domain Eukaryota; kingdom Metazoa; phylum Chordata; class Aves; order Passeriformes; family Pipridae; genus Pipra; species Pipra filicauda. Next base: position 623,382 of record NW_024103851.1, on the reverse strand, counting down.
CATCTTCAAACAGTTTGAGAAATCATTATGCATATTCATAGTCTGTCTCATTAAGGTCAAGCGTACAAGGTGTCTTTTCTACCCACTCTCCTCTTTCCTCTCTGCTCTCTCTCTTAATTTTTTTTAACAGAAATGGAACGTGTAATAATTACTGCAATGACTTTCAGAGTAGACATTAAACAACCATAACTGTTGTATCCTGTGATTTCTCTGTCTTCTATCAGTAAGTAGTGGGTCACTGGAGTGCTTTGTACTATGACATATGTAGAAACATATGGCATGAATATAAATGTGCCATTCATCACTACATACCGATGAAAAGTGCTCTAACAGTGGTAAATGTTTAATTCTGTTGCACATGTCTGTATAATTAGTTTTTTCAAATGAGACTTCTTGCCTGAGACCTGATTTACTGAACTTCAAAGGTACCAAAACTTTTATTCATACATATATAGAAATAGATGTGAAACAAAATTTTAAGCAATTTAATTCAATAAATAAAAGTAAAGCTCTTTTTAAGTATAGATTCTCTAGTTTGATGGAGGAAGAACTTAATGTTTTTTAGTTGTTAACTTAAATAGCATGAATTTATACACGTTTAAAGGCAATAAGCAAAATTTTGCTATTGGACAATGCTAAGTTATTGAATGAAAATAAAAATATATAGACCTTACCTAGTCTATTCTTACTGCAGAAAGCTTTCAATACAAATATTTAAGTCCTTTGCCTAAAACAGAGGAGGAAAAATGGCTTCATTACTACATATGAAATGAAGGGGTTTTTTCGAACAAGATCTCATAAACTTTTCCATCCACTGTAGAGCTTTGTTTTGGAGGCTTTTTAATAGTCTGTCAGACCTTAATGTACTAAAATTACATTTGAGAGGTAAAAAGAGGAACAAATATTTAAAATGAATTGAGGCTGTTCTTGCAGTGTCCGAGCTTGTTTCCTTGAAGATGAAATGAGCAGGAACAACCACAGAAAAAGAATAAAATGGAAAGGCAAAAGCATCAAGCCGTTTAGGACACTGTTTTTGTGCAGTTGACTTATCAAGGTAGACTCTTTGTATAAAGAAAGGAGAGAAAATACTGACAAAGAGGAAAATAATAGTCACTGAAACATCAGGAGATCATGTCTAGAGGAGCAACTCTAATGGCAGACTTTCTTCCTAAGGTGAGTTCATCCTCCAAGCATCAGAGTAAAATAATAGACCCATGAGAGACCTGGAGACAGAACAGACTATGTTTATGTCTTTGCCTGCCAAGTTGGCTGAAATATTCTGCAGCTCAGTTTTAGTTCATTGATTATATTTTTCATCTGTTCTTATTCGCAAGGCATGCTCTTTTTATTCTAGGTTTCACTGGTACGTCATTTTGGTTTGTAATCAGTTGGGGGGTTTTTTTGTTATTTTTAATTTATTTCAAATTTGGCTTCCTTGCTCATTGTGGTACTTAACTGTATCTCAACAAATTTGGCTAGTGCATTTCTTCCCTGTGCTATGGAACACCGTACTGACTTAGTAAGAGGGTGATCCTGGGTGCTTTTCCATCTGGATACAAACTTTCCAATCAGCCTCACTCAGCTGACAGACTGTAATTGTCAGCCTTTACCTGGACTCATCTTGATTAGATGCAGCTTGCTGTCTGGAGTCCTTCTGAAATAAATGAGGACGTTTTCCTGTTTGGTTTTGCCTCGGATTAACACTGAAAAGTGATGTTGTTAGGTTCTTCTGTGCTTGGCAGTTACTGGGGTTTGACAGGTTAAAGCTACTACCTAGATGACAAGGGATGACTGAGTATAGTGTGTTGCTGTGTTTTGTGACAGCATATTGAGTTTGTTAGGCTTTAAAGGATGGAAGAGGAAAAGATTACAGCCTGATAAAACCATCCTTAAGGGCCATGTGATTGTGAGATTGGTTTTTATTACTTTAATGTTCAGAATTTAAGCATACACTGCCATAGAAACAGTCCCTATGCAGAGTTGAAGGTATTAATAATCTCAGGGCTCATCACAATATGAAAAAGATAATTTTTTTAAAAAAAACATGAGAATTAACACCTGGTAACTTCATTAAACAAAACTATGTCCTAACAAAAATGTGGTGTCATAACTTTAGGGTTTGAATAAATCACATTAAAATCATGTGATTCTAAATCGTGTTGGAATATCTCTAGATATTTTCTCCAGTCATCCTTGCATGTGTAAAAAATGAAAAGCTAACACAGTGTGCAATTGCAGAAAAAATATCTAAACCATAAAATAAAAAATACCTCATGAAGGTATTAAAAATACCTCCATAAGAAGGTTCTTAATTTGCTCTATTTCAGTTGAGAACAAACTTTATCACTGACATTCAAGGTAGCTTCTTAAGTCAACAAGTGATAGAAACATTTCCTACTGTCTGACTACATTCTTTTATTTTTTACCCTTTCTGTCCCACCTCAAACTCTGAAGCGTCATATAAGATTATACAGGAATAAAAGTCTGTCGTGTCATCCTCTTAATTTATTTCAGATGCTCATAGCTGGAGCCTAAGCATCATAGAACATCCATTCATCAGGCATTTGAGGTCATCACTGACCTCAAACAATAAGAACAGGCATTTGAGAGTGACATAGAAGATATAATTGAAAATAAAGCAGAATCTTTGTTTTGCCAAATTATTGGAGGATGAAAAAATCCTGACATCGTCTGCAATCAGAAAATATTCCTCATTTGTTGGAAACGAGCTCTCAGAAATTAAAATACAACAAATCTATTTAGAACTCTTTGTGCGTTGCAGGGCCCCACAAGCCTAAATTTCAAGAAACATGTCCATTACTGGGGGAGAAGAAAAAAGGAATGGTTGGAAAGAGAATGATGAACAATACCATCTACCTCAAACTGTTACTGTGAATGTTAGAAGCAAACATTTAGCTCTGGATTCACTCCTACACACTTGCTCCCTACTGGGGACGTAAGAAACTCAACACAAACTGCTTCAGGCCAGTGATATGCTTCAGTTATCCCTAGAAAATTGCTTCTGTAGAGAGTATTACTGAAAGCCCAAACAAAACTTGTCTTTTCTGTAGAACCGTTTTTTCTGCTTTTAGTCAGAAAGTTAAGGTCAAGTTAAGACTAGACAGTTAATTCACCCTGAAATAATGGAAGTTGGTGGGTTTCAATTTTTTTTTTATTTTAATGATATTTTCTGCAGAGTTTTTCTGTTCTGTGGGTGGGTAAAGATGTTGGGAGGTGTGTGTTTTTGCCTACTCCCTACATCACTGGAAAAGTTGCTCTATGCTTCTGTTGACTTTGAGGAACAAGCTCAGTGATTCAACTGTGCTTTCTCAAAGCCTGAAAGGTGTGAGTCACTAAGTTCACCTGGGGATTTCTGGCATACAGAAATACTTTCTCATATGTGCTTCCCCCTTAAAGCTTCCTTGTTCTTAAACAACACTTCAAAGAACAACTTCTCAGCAATTCATATCCATGGTCATTTGTTTGACTGCTTCTACTGTCTTGTCTAGTTCACAGGCGGTGGGAATAGGAAGAAACCACTTACCTGTTCTAAGTGTTCTTGCTATTGCTAATTTCTCGGAAACTGAAATCAGTGTAGCTAAACATTCAGAGAGCAGATTAGTTCAAAGGAAATGTATAAAATCCTGTTCAGATCCCAAAAGGTGTAGAAAGTTCACTTTTTACTGAAATAGATAACCAAGTGATGAAACAATTACTGACAATTTTTAAGAGTGAAAAGAGATTCATTCTACTGTAGAATTGCCAATCAGCATTCAGAGTGCAGTACTGCACACCGATGTGTAATTCTCTAAACTAATTTGCCTAGAAGGATGGGTAAGCTATGTTGTCACTATTGATGTTAAAAAAATCTCAGGCCTTCTTGATTCCACCTGTACACTCTGAAAGATATTTTTAACAAATTATTTGGGCAATGAATAAGTTGCAGTAGATATCCATTTTGATCTGTACATACGCAGAGAAGAAAAGTACTGTTGATGCAGTTTCCCTAGACAAGCAGGAGGTGTACAGGATGACAGGATTCCCATGTCTCCCTCACAGGACTTGCTAACAAGTGAAGTCAATGTAGATTATGTAGAAGTGTGACTGTACAGTGTTGTGAAGTATTTGTGTGAAGGCTGTTTTCAAACACTCAGAGTAAATACCATGTCTGCATTTCATCACTTAAAATTAGTCTTAGTGCTTTTCTACAAAAGAGAAAAAAATGTACAATAACTATACTGTGAATTTACAGAAAATCTTTTTACTAATTTCCATATGGGCGCTCAGTATGGATTTTAGGGCAGCATCAGAAGCATGCTGTAAACTCACCTCCACCTCTGTTCCACGTGGTGGAAGACCTAGAACTGGAGAAAAAGACTGAAGGGGGGATAACAATGAGGGCAAAAAGGACTTCAATCTGGTATCATCTAGGAACTGGCCTCAATGGTTGAAATAAACTGGATAGAACTTAAAAGCAAACTAATGATAACATTCCATATGGTTTAGTAAAAAGAGTCCAGCCAACATGAGCATAAGGTGAGGAGTCTGTGAGACCTTGTGCAGTCAGTAGGGAACAACTACAGCTGCAGAACTTCCACAGAGCAAGCTTTCAGATTTGGAATGGAAATCTGCAGATTATGCAAACGAGGTCTCTTATTCAGAGACTCTTAACTGCTCAGTGTTAGGAACTCCCTCCACATATGTACTGGAAGCCAAGTATTTCAATGTCATGTTAGAGATCTGTATCCACTTTTATTGTGTTCAGAGTTCATGTCATTAAGAGTATTAACATGTTTTTTATGCTTCCCGCTTTGGGGTTTTTTCCATTTGCTAAGCTCAAGTTATCCTTTTCTCAGGGGAACTGAAAATATTGGCTTTATCTAGTATGGTTCAGGATATACTTCCTTGAGAGAGAACTATTGAGGTAATGATCTTCCATTATCCTAGATGAGATATATGAGAATAACTCTGCACACATTGAAGCATTCAATAGTAAGCAAGTTAAGAAAATTGGTGAGAAGAAATTATTCCCATCCTAAAATTATTTTTGTGGGTTTCTCCAAAGCAGTACCTTAAACCTTGAGATGATACAACTCCAAAGAAAATAGCTTTTTATTTCCACTTTGGAGTGCACTTGTGCATCACAAATAGAAATCACTGTAGATTTTCTTTCAGACCAGTATTTTCTGACTGCAATGGAATAAACCTGTCAGTAGTCATAAAAGAAAATTAAATGTGTTTAGTAGCGTGTCAGTAGCAGTAGAACAAAATACTGTCACAAAAGAATTGGAAATGACAATGTTGTAAATTACCGGATTGGAGATCTAAGGCCATCACTGCTCAATTGGATTCCCTTTTTCTTAGCAATAGTCTGGGGAAAGAAATTAGTGCTGTCACAGAGACATGGATATTCCACAGAAACTGCTTGGCAGGTATGTTGCAGGATTTTGAAAAGCAAAACTGACTTAGCTCTCCAAAGCCAGAGCACTATTTGTGGGTCTAGATCAGACATGCTTGTCAGAACCATTGGCTTCTACCTGAAGATATGTTGTTGCTAATATTGTTCTGGTAATTGCCACAGAAATATGCTGAAATGGTTAATTTTACTTGTGCTGTACAGTGAGCATCTAAGGAACAACCAGCTGAGCCAATTGCATGCTAACCACAAGGTGCACTGAGACTATTCTGAGCACTGATTATACTGAGACTACCTGTCTGCTAGACGGAGTAAATACAACTAGGGCAGATTCACAAGTATTTCTACTCAAGAATTATCAGCAAAAGGCCTTACTCATGAACTTGCTTTGTACGCTAGCATGAATACTCATGGCTTGCTTGTCTATCTCATTGCATAAACCAGATTACTTGGAAATTACAGGTCTATGGGAATTAAAAATTAAAAACAAAAAAAGACACTAACCTTTTTTAACGTTACTATTCAGAAGGGCCTTCTGATATTTATTTCAGTGATCTTTATTGCTGTGTACGGTAGCTCTGAGTGGTTGCTTCATTTCTGCCTGACATTTTTGCCACAGTGGTCACAGATTTTTGCTACAACTGTCATTGTAATATTAAACCTGTGTTACTTAATGCCCAGCAGTATTGCAAACCTACGGCTGCAAATGCTTTGAAGGGCTCTTTGTGCAGTGGAAAAGAAACACTGCAGATGCCATAGATTAGCAATCACATTTTTCAGTCAGAATAGAAGAATCAAATTAGAGTAGCTGCTATTTCAGCCTTCTTGCTAGGTAGAAGTCACTAATCAATCTTATGAGTTTTAGTAGTACATGAAGTGCCAAATCTAGACAATTTTCAAGATTAGATTTTAATATTTTCAAATTAAATAATTTTTTTGAAAGTGGAGTTAGAACAAAGATATTAATATCCCTTGAAGCTAGTTCTGTCCCTCCCCTGTCCTTTTGTTTCCAGTCTGTATAGGCTTGGGAAATGTCTGCTATTAACTCAGTTGCTAGCACTTGGTTGAAATGTATTTTGAACTAATATTTTAATACCAACATCAGTACTGAGTGTCGTCATATTCCCTTTTCAATAATATTTTTTGCTTCATATGATTTGTAAGTTATTTCTTCACATTCCTGAGTAAGATTTCATGTGGAGCAATTGTCAGTATTATCTATGTTCTTTTGAGCAAATAAGAAAAGTAAATTTAAATCCTTGAATGTCTTGAGATAGTTCTCTCAGAATGGCTTGTCCTTTGTGTCTTAAAAAATTTGCTTTGTTACTTCCTTTTTATTTCTTGTAGATAGATAATTTTTATGGGTTTGAGTTTTTTGTTTGCTTTTTTTGTTTTTTAGAAAAGCAATAGAAAGATCTTTATTTTTTATTTATTTGCAACATATTCTTATGTCTGAATAAATATCTTCCAAGTGACTGGAATAAAATAGATTTTGAAGAAAACTGGACTGTTCATCTCTGTTTTTCCATTATTAGGAAATTCTTAGAAGGTTTTTACCTTTTTTTACCTTTTATTTTTGATGAATTTAGTGTTCATTGAATTTATGTATTGACATTTTAATGCCAGTTGAGCAAAGTTCTTTTCATAAATGGCTTTACTTTTGAGAATTGATCCATTTTTATGGGCTAAAAAAATGCTATAAATGAAAACTAGTTTTGTATCTAAAAACTGAGATTACTTTTAATTCTTGGATTAATGATGGAAGACTTTTATCTTGTCATAAATTTCCTCAACTATCCAAACTGTGTGTTTAGTGAAGTTTTACTCATTAAGTAGATACTCAGTAGATTATACTATAGGAAAATTTCAGCTCTATTGAAATGTTTGAGTTGCAGCATCGACTTCTCTGAAATAGTTTCCTGAGTACTAGAAGTTACCATTATTAGCAGTACTTTTGTGATAGTATGAGCTCCTTTTGCTGTAGGTTTTGGGTTTTTTGTTTGGTTGTTTATTTCTGTTAGGTTTATGTGTGTGTTTGTTCTTTTTAGAATAAATTAGAATAGTTGAGTTACTAGGGACCTAAAACACCCATCTAGTGCCTGACCACTTCAGGGTTGACCAAAAGTCCAAAAGTTAAAGCATGGTTTTAACAGCATTGTCCATACTACTCTTTCCTCTAAGGAAACCTCAGTAAGGAAAAGACCTCACTAAAAGCAAGTGTGTTAGTGCATTGGCGAGGAATGATGTCCAAATTCTACATGCTCTGTACATGTGTGCAAAGTTCATGCAGAGGGAACCAAAAGCCTTTCTTTCACCTCTGACATCCGCACATCCAAAGCAACATATACAGTACAAATCCCCTTACTTACATAGTCTGAATGTCCATATTACTTTAAAAAAACACCCAGGAGCTGCATCCAGTGCATGGCCGCCAGGAGAAGGGACAGATCCCTGGACCTCCTGGGCACAGAGACTAACACTGCTCGTGTTCTCTCCTTTAGACATTGGTGGTTGTTCACTTCCCCTCCTCAGGAAGCTGTAGGGAGCAGTGAGGTCACCCCTCAACCTCCATCTCTCCAAACCAGACAAACCTCATGCCCTCAGCTGCTCCTCAGAGTACCTGCCTGTCAGTCCATTTCCCAGCTTTGGTGCCCTCCTATGGACACATTCAAGTACTCTAATATCCTTTTGAAGTGGTGGGAGCTTATAATCACACAATACTTAAAGTGAGTCCACACCAGCATTAAATACAGCAGGGTAATCACTTCTTTTGAGCATCTAGTTGTACTGTGTTTGGTGCATCCCAGGGCACAGTTTGCCCTTTTGGCTGCTAGGGCACAAACTGCTGACTGCTGTTGAGCCTACTGACAACCAGCACCTCCAGACCCCTTTCTGCAGCCACTCCTCTCTCAGTTTAGACTTTTATCTGGTGTTGCTCTATCCCAGAGGCAGAACCTGCCATTCGTTCTTGTCGAATTTCGTGCTACTCCTATCTATCCAGATCCCCATGTAAGGCCTCTTGTCCCTTGAAAGTCAACAGCACCTCCTAGTTTAAAATTGTCCCCCAACTCACTAACCATGCATTCAACTTCTGCATCCAGATCACTGATGCAAATATTCAACAGAACTGGCCCTAGAATTGAGTCCCGAGGAACAGCACTAATGGACTGGTCACCAGCCAGATGTAGCCTGATTCACTTCAACCCTTCAAGCCCTTCAGCCAGTTCTTCACCCAGTGCGCCATGAACCTGGGTTGGGGGGGGTTGGGGTTTTTTCCTCCTCTTTTTTATTTTCCCTTTCCCCTCTTAATTAGTGGAGAAGTCTCCTTGAGAGGAGTGGAATGAAACCTTTGGCCCATTGATTTAACTGGGGAAATTTTGTGTTTAGTTTTGGTTTCTTTATGCACAATATTTGTGTGTGTTTGCGTGCATTTTGAATTTTTGTAATAGTATGAAAGAAATAAATATGCATAGTCAGTTATGCAAGTTGCAGACCTGCATTTGGTAATCTGCAAGCAGATGGATTTTTGCAGCTGCTCAGAATGCAATGAAGTCAGTAGTCTTCATAAAATTTCAGCACTCAATTGATGTAATTCACCTTCTGTAGTGGATAATAACAGCAGTTAAGCAATGAGAATAATCTGTCACAGTGTGGCAAATTTTAAAACCGTGTATATATGTGTAAATATATATGTCTGATGAACAAAAGGAACTTCATAGACCTCTTGAATGCCACTATTTTAACTTGATCTATAGACAGTTTAATACTTTTCTATTCTTGGAGATCCCTATGGAAATCAGAGAACTGCCTTAATATACAAGGAAGTATAGTTTTTCTTTCTTCAAAGAAATCCACATTCTATTTATTAAATACGGAGAAACCTAATAAAATACATAACAAAATAGTTAATAACTAGAGTGGGCACTTGAAGACTAACCAACTAGTTGATTGCTAAATGATGTCCTTTACAGTTGATAATTTCACTTCAGGTTTACTTATTTTATTCCAGACACCATCTTTTTATATTATGATGGAGAAATCATTTAAAATTCTACATAAAATGTGGTCAAACAACTAAATGTCCAGTAAAGCTGTATGAAATGTGTGCATACTTACCTGCAGAAAAGATTATTCATGTGTAAAGAGTCATTGATAGAGGCCAAAGGGTAGGCCCAGGCCAAGCATGCTGAAGTATATGGGTAAGCTGTAATTAACTTTTGCCAGAATTGACTTGACCATATGTGGAACTTTTCTTGATACCGTGGGGTATTCTCTATAACCCCTAGATATCAATCACCTATGTGAATAAAGGTTTTTCCTTGTAAATAATATTTCTCATTGCTCTAGAAAGTATTCAGCTGTTGTAATGGATGGCTTCTGTATATGTTTGGAACCTCCATAGGAGCAGAGACAGTGTAATGCATCTTTCACTAAAGATATAACAAAACACTTAGCTATTCATTGGACTTGAGCTGCAAAAACCAATTATGCACAATCATGAATTTTTCAGCATCTCAGAAATATTAATTTAAAATATATCACTTCTACATAATGAAACATTAAATTTATTAATAGTGTTATATTTCTGAGTATTATTGGAGTGTATGGGATAGTATTTACAAGCCTTCAATGAAAAGGAAAGCATTATTAGACCTAGTAAAAAAGCATCTTCATTTTCACATATGCCACCCTCTTCTCCAAATGCTGTGGTGTTTTCTGTATGCTCTAATTTCTATATTGGGGTATTAAAAAAAATATTCAGGAGCACCAGTTTTAGGGAAATACACATATTTCTGCTTTTCTTCTCATGAGTCCTATGGCTGCTGATACTGGAAAGAATTTTCTAAGAGTAAGAATCTGTTGGATATCTGCTAGCAGGAAGCCACTGAGGCAGCTGGTACAGCACTGGGCTCTCTTAGAGTGTTGTTTCTACACAGCACTGCCTTTGAGCTATATGGCACTCAGGGTACTGCTTTCACGCATACATACTGCAAGGATAGTTGGAGTTTCTGAAAGTGTGAATTTGTATTTCCTTAAAAGAAACATTTGTATAAAAGCACTCTGTTCCTTCCCCTGGAAGTAGAGTCCTCTGCAATGAGTTAGGATGCTTTAATGATGGTTGTGTAGGTCCTGAGAAGGTACACTAAACTACATATAGCAATATTGTTTGTTATTTTGGCGATGTCCCAAGAAAATATGCTTAAGTTTATACCATAACCTTCAAATAGGTTTCCTTAGTATGTGTGGCCAATATGATTGAGAATAATGATGAAATTATTACATACTACCAAGAATGTCTATGAAAACTTAGAATTGTAAATTCTCCAATCTAGGGACACTGAAAGCAAAATAAAAATGTCTTTTCGGGACGTTGCCTAACATTCAGTTTATTGATGCAATAATTAGAAAGGCTACTTCAGCACACTATATTCCTTTCCCCATCTGTCCATGGAGAGGGGATAGCAGGATATGAGACGAGAGTGCAGGATGTACTTGAGAGAACTAAGTTGTATCAATGAAGAGTATGTTGAGGATTCAAGCAGTCAGAAGCTGCTGGAAGAACAAAAGGTAAGGTTTCTTTAGTGGTAGCAGTTGAGACCCACATTAGTCTTCTTTCTGCCTCTCCATTAGAACAGAAAGTCAACCAGGATAACTCAGGAGATGGTTTCTTATGATTCAAGATAACATAGTGAAAGTTTTGAAGAGCCCTTTTGTTTAGGATAGCCTTTGAAATATATATATATTTTTAAACTGTGTTACTTTTTTTAGTGATTCTAGGAAGCCCTGTTTGGGATCATAGCTAAATGATTGTGCTATGGTGCTTTGTAAAACAAAAATTCAGGCAGTAGCTGATTTTCTTTTTTAAGTGCATATATTCCTATGATGTGCTAAAATAAACTGAAAGACACTTTAAAGGAGATGTATTTGATCTTTCCATTTGTATACTGGGTTATATATGAGACCACTCCTCAGAACGTAGAATCAGTTGTCAATTTTTCAGTTACTGAACTGTAAAAAAAAGTGTCCAGCCCTTGCCCATATTCTGTTCACAGTGCTGAAAACAACCACACTGTTAATTCTTTTATGTCCTTTGTTCTTGACTTTAATGTTCCTTAATCTAAACTGAACTGCAATTGCCATCTGTTAGACCAGGCACTTAAATGATCTGAGTCCTCCTTCATATGGCTATACTGCGCCTCATTATTTATTGTTCCTTTCAATATATGATTATTCTTAAACTCTTGCTTCTAATAACACCCACATGAAGTCATTTTTGATATTAGGGCCCAAATTGGATTTAGATTCCTCCCCCCTCCAGGCACCGTTTTTCAGCCTAACAACTTCTGTTGCTACAGTGCTTTTGCTTTGAAGGTATGAGCGCTCTCTGTTCTGTTTCTCAAGGTACTCTTGGCATTAGCTTTTTACATACAACTGTGCTGAATGGTTTGAAATCATGTCCAGTATTTCAGAGAAGTCATCCTCTTCTTACCACTTAATTCATGTCTTCTCAGGTTTCTAGCAAGTTGTGTTACTTCTCTGGCAACTGAAAACTTTATTTTGGTCACTTCTTTCTACTCCACCTTGTAAAGCATCTGATTTATCTATTACATATAGATTTAAAATATTATGAATTTATATTGCTCACTATCAGAGTAAGTTCACGAAGTAAAGTTTTCTCTGTCCTGAGTTGTTATGAAAGAAACTATGTAAATACAAGGGAAGTGTACGGTTTCATTGCCTCAGAAGACAGTCTTCAAGTGAAAAAGGAACATACCCAATTGGGTATGTAGTTGGTAATTAAATTTGAAGATTCATTATTATCTTGATGAAGAAAAATGAAAGGAAGGAATGAAAGGAGTAGAAGGAGAAAATGAGTGCAGGAATGTTTGAACTAAATTTTTTGATTGATCTTATTTCACACCTAGACAGACTAAGAAACACACTGATTTCAATAGATTTCAGTTCATAAGAACACTTTTCATTTACTCTTTTTTTTCCCTGAATATTGGATTTTTTTTCATCTAAACCTCACTTTATATATTAGTAAAATGAAGGCAATAGTATTCATGTCACCAGAGTAACTTTACCGCAAAATTGACATTTGCAAATCTCAGGCAAGATTGTCAAAACACCCATTAACTTCAATCGAACACACATTTTTTCATTTTCATAAACCCAACTGGAGCACCCTTGAAGTCCATAGCAGAATCAGTTTCAAATTGCTACATATAGTTTTAAGCTTTTATATATAAACGCATTTAGAAAGAAATATAAAAGGAGGGAGAAGAGGATATTGTCTACTGTAATTTTTTCCACATCAATTATATACATCAATGTGTCTACAATGTTGTCGCAAAAGGTGCCTAGTTTAATCATGTTGCTAATGCCTGTTGTGTTACCATCCCACACAATTCAACAATATCAACTAGGCTCTTATCAGAAAATAAAATGGGAGACCTTGTAATATCAGATGATTACAATAGTAATTTTTATCCTCCCTAGAAGGCAGTCCACTTTTAAATGGGCTGTCTTGTTTAGTTTCTTGAATGATTTGTAGTACAGCATATTATAGAATACACTGCAGTAATCTAATTTGAGGGGATAAATGCACTGATGATGGTAAAAATCGTGATGTCTAGTAAAGAGCTATCTCCAGGCTGACACTTGTGAAGAAAACCCATTCCTAAGCGTTAACGTAACGCAGTTGTCAGACACTGGTTAGAAATCCAATAGGGCCCACAGGCATTAATTGTTAACAACAAATGCAGAGCACCCAGCAACAGATGAAGATGACCATAATTTTTATTACACCTTGAAATTACTTCCTGCTGTCATTGTCATAGATGTTGCCTTACATTTAAGTTCACTGAGCTTTCAGCTGACTATCCCATCCCTCCATGTTATCTGAATCCCAAATATGCACTGCCAGCTTAAAGAAGACACAGAGAGGTATCAGTAGTGTAGTAGATCATCAGCACAGACCACTGATCCTTGCTAGTCTTCCTACAAGTTCATGCCAAATAAGCCTACCAAGCAGGAAGAGGGTTGGAATAAAACTCTTCTCAGCCAGCAACATTTTAGGTGAAAAGTAATTAGCTACTATGGCAGACAGCCATCTAAAAGAAATCCCATCAGCTTGAGGGTTAAAGTTTCCATCCTGTCTATTTTGCCTATGGCTAATGGATAGAGCACACCGTGGACCTTGGTGTGGACTTGCAATCTTTTCTTTTGGACTTGTAAATAATGACGGTCAGAAAAAGAATATGAATTATTTTATATGCTCAGGCATTCTCAAAACCATCTTCTCTGAGACTGCAATCAGGAACCAAAGTGTTCTCATACAGGATGACATTTGTCAAGGCTGTCAGCCAAATTTTAGGTCATGCAACCGCATCCATCAAAACAAACCACCACAGATCTATTGAGGGAGAAAGAGAGCAGATTATCTTTCCTGAGAAATAAAACTGTTTTCTGATTTCTTGAAAATATTTAATAAAATAATATATTAAGAATTTAATTCCATCAATGCTAAAAAAGTAAAACTCTAATAGTGATAACTATAACTGTAGATTAAATTAAAAGGTGGAAAATATATTAGCATCTGTGAAATACATGCATTATATTTTTCAAACTTATTTCCAGTTAATCATCATCACCATGTAGGAGCAGATATATTTCCAAAAGAATTTGTGCTGAGAAGCTAGAACTTGTTTCACTAGGAAGGCTTTCTGCTTAGGTGATGGCTCTTTCTCAAAGGCAATTTCAATGATTTCCCCCACCCCTGCATAGCTTGAAAAGTTCTCAGCCTTCCTCTCTGGTATGCAGAGAGATAACATGTTTGCTGACAGGCACAAGGCCTCCTTGGGCCAGAGAGAGTGGAGGAGGAGAGAGAGAGAAGATACAAAAAACTGAGGAGGAGGAGGAGTGGGTTTGCCTTTTGCTCCTGGGGCCCGATACATGCACCATTGTAAAAAAGTGGTCCTTGCATTTGAAATAAAACTTTTTTTAATCCTTCAACTGCCTTGGCATTCTTGGGAAGAATACCTATGTATGTTTTACCTTACAACCAAAGATTACTTAACTTGCTTGTCAGAAGAAAGTTTTCTTTTTTGACTGAGCACCAAGGAAATGAGTGAGGAAAGTTCAACAGGAGAAATGGAGTATCTGAAAGATAGTCAATGGAATAGTGTTAAATACTATTGCACCATCATGAAATATGTTGGATATGCTGTGGGAAAAATCACTTGAATCAAATCAAATATTTTATTTGATCATTTGGACAGCTGGTGATCAAGGAAATTTTAAATTTCATTTTGCTTTTTATTAGTGAATCGTTACTAATAACTATTGATTATTTTATTACTTAACTACTTCACTTTTTATTAGCAGAAAAAGGACTGGTGAATGGGTAGGACTGTAAGCCAGTCATTGCAATTGAAAGGTATTTTCAGCAAAACAAATTATGTCACTTTAATGTCTTTTCAAGGAAACAAGTGGTCATTTCCCTTTTTAAAAAGAAAAAAATCTTAAGGAACTTAATCTTACTGTAATGTCTGTCTGTTGGAGAGGAACTGCTTCAGCAAAGAGCAATGTACAGACTGAATTACAGGGAACCTGTTTTCTCTATAATTGCATCACATGTATTAGCAGTTTGGATCTAATTAGATTGTTCTTAATGAAAACCATTATGAATTCCATTAAGAATCTATGGTTACTGGTTTTCTGCATTCTATTGAAAGATAATTACACTTCCTCTTCCCTGATAAAAACAAAATAATGGAAGAACCACTTTTTCATATCTTCTTTCTTGTACAATTGGAACACACTATGCAACACAAAAAAAATCTAAGAAGAAATACATTTGAATGAAGGAGTGGCCATCTTGGAGACCCTTATCTTCCTGAAGTGTTAGCAATTAGCTAGTGTTGGTATTCTGTTCTCCAGGGGGAAAACTAGTACCAGCCTAATAAATCCAGTCAGGATTTATATATATATAAATTTAGTTCCATGTGTATGGGAAGTATCCAGTTTCTTCTGCTGAAGGCAAAAGCCTCTTTGTCTTAAAATATGAAAGGTTCAATTGGAAGTGAGAGGACAGAGCAGGACAGGTGTTACATTTTCAGTGTATATATTACATTCCTGGTTTATCTTACTACATAAACCAGCTTATTGCAAAAATACATTGAATTCTTTTGTCCACTTAAAACTAGGATTCAACAACATTGTTTATGCTGCAAGAATAATGGATCCATATCAAATTTAGAGCACTCATCTCAATGGCAGAATTCCTTTTCTGACACTAAAGAAGTAACTCATTTTCTTACAAAAAAGCAAAGAAGCATTTAGTGAGTCTTTAAGTGATCCTTTTAAAAATCAGGCTTTCTTACAATGCATTGATAATGGAATAATTCAGACTGCTCCAGATTTCAATATATCCAAAATTCATTGAAATCTGTGCATAGGATTAACTTTGGGCAAAAATGGAATGCAGTTAATGGAATTAGCAGTGATGCTAATTATGTTTGTATAATCTACCCTTCAGTCAGGTCAGCAAATCAGGTAATTCTTATCTTCTGAATGTTACTATGATATCAAAAGAAACTCTTTATCCAGCTTAGCTCCTTACACTACATCAGAACTGAGAAGTCTTTTGGGTTGTATGGTCTAATGATACGAGATTGACCATAAATGTGAACTCTACATAAACATCAAATTTTCTGCTACATAATTGTTTTGCTCTACTCACATGTCATTTCCAAACTTCTGTGGCTCTATATGAGTTTCATATTCAAGGCCAATCCCAGCACTTCCGTTGGCTGACTTGACTATTTATTGGATTCTAGGGTATTTTGACCAGCCTCAAATAAAACACTACATAGTGGGCTAAGCTGTAGAAGTTCACCATCACAACCCCCAGTAAATTGCATGTAATATTGCAAAAAACCTCCTTTTTTCACTATCCTTTACCTTAATTTTCTTTTACACTCTTTTGTGTGATATTGCTTTTTTTTTAAATTAAAACATACTTTGATTTCCTTTAAACATTAACTTTTATATTCCTGCTAATGTCTGCAAAAAAGAAACATTATGAGAATATTAACATTAACCTTAAATTACTAATAACTACTCAACATTAATTCATTTTACTATTATTTTTAATTTGAATAACTTAGGTCATAAGCACATAAAATATTTTATAGAAAATGCTGCTTAACAGCATTATAATTGTTAAGTGAAGTCTGCTCTTTATAGGTGTGTTTGGCTATGCAGAAGTCATATACACAGCTGTGACTGACAAATTGTCTCTAAACACTTGTGGTTAGCAATCGCCATATGTCATGCATTCTTAAAATAACTGCTAGTGTATTAGGGGAATACTCATTCCAGTGTTGTGGTGACTGTAATTGCCAGGAATATATATCAAATTACAGTTAACTAGGACAGATTTTTCACTTCCCTGTACTTTAAATGAGATTTCTGTGTACTATTGACAGAAATAAAGGGTAGCTTTTCTTGCAGATTTTGACATATTAACCATGCCTACTGCATCCTGTTCTCAACTACATGAGAATAATGCCATAAATTGTGATGATACAGGTCTTTGAGATAGTGTGAACTATCTGTGTTACCTTTTCTGTAAGGGAAGTTGGCTGCAAGCAGGTTACTAATTCAATCTTTCTCAAGAATGGTCTCAACTAACAAGCAGTTTGGGAGAAATTGGAACCACAAGTGAACATGATGGCCTTATTTTCATGCTATAAGTGTCTAGCTGGTTTCCATGGGAAGAATTAACATGTTAAAAAATTATTAAGATTTAAAGGGAAAAGCAGTTTGTAATCAGCACTCAATAGATATGGTATTTTTCTGGCAACTTTCTCCTTTAAGCCTTTCCAGACATCTTAAAGCCATTCCCAGATGTATAAATGTATGAAATGCAGGAGTCTGCTTTTTTTTGAGGGGAGATGGATTTTTTGCTGTGACCATATTACACTGTCAATCTGTTTTTCCAGTCAAAGAAAGGCCCTGTCATTTTGTACAGTTTTGATCCATGAGTCAGTTAAATAAGGAAAATGTGTGAAGAGTGTAAAATTCTTGACCCAAATAAAGAACTTTCTTCCTGTACACAGCTCCCAACTTTTCCTCCACACTCTTTCTGTGCAGGTCATTCAGCTTCCAGAGTTTGGACAAGCCAGCTTGCTGAACATGTTTATCAGTCATTTGAGCCAGACTATCCACAAATTAGTTGCAAGTGAATTGAGAGCTACATTTATTTCCAATATCTAGATGCTAACCAATCTCCCATCATCTTTTAGATAGCAAAAAAAGACTTAGTTGCTTTTCTAGAAATAGTAATTGACTTTATGCACATATATGTATATTGATAAATAGATACATTACAAGGTGCAACAAGCTCTTACCCACTGGTAGTACTTGTGCTTTGACAGAACGATCCTGAAGTTGTTAGAGGATACATTTGACTGACAAGAATATGTTTCTATCTTCTTTAATACAGTGTGCCATAATAAAGTTTGAAACTCCCTAAGTGGGAGGGGAAGTGTCAGGGCTGCATTTGCTAGAATCTACTATCCATAAAGGAATCCCTTCTTAGATATAATGCTTAACACAATTCCTATTGCTAATGACATTCCTAGTCTCTCTTAATGGCTAGTCTAGGAGTCTTTGCTCAGAAATCCAGTATGAGGCTCTAACTGTCCTAGTACATTCCTTACTAACACTTTTGAGCTCTTATATGTACAATGTTTTCTGCAAAAAATGAGACATTTCTGTCAGTGAATGTATAAGCCTTTCTTGGAAATGAATCTGCACTAAACTTGCATCCCAGGCTCTCAACAACGCTGTGTTATATGCTCTGTATAACTTGACAGGGAACAATTATAAATTTTTTCTTGATACTTGGGAGTGGAATTAAAGAAATACAGAAATAAGAATTCCCGTTCTTAAATACAGAAATAAGAATTCCTGTTCTTCCTTCCCCCTGCTTTATTTTAAATATTTTTTTTCTCAGTGCAAGAATATTATTGAGTTTTATACAGAGCTTTGGACTAAATATATGAATATTAAAATAATAACCATCTTGCATCACCTGCTGAATTTCATCTCATTTGGCTAGTGATGCGTACTCCCTGTGGAGGATTCGCCTGCTTTGCTTACCTTATCTCCAAACATTTGATTAGAAAGACTTACACCATATCAGTTGCAAACACATGGGTCCACAAGATTCTGTATAATCCAAAATAGTCTGACAATGTGCAGTAAAAATTAAGACTGGAAAATAAGACGGAGTCATGGAGATAAGAATAATCATAACACGGAAAGTTAACTTTACTCTGAGTTGCACCAAAACTCATCAGGGTATGGCAGCACATTTCTGTGAACGGGGTGAAGAAGTACTGAAGCACCTTTGAATATGTCTCAGTTTGGCGAAGTGTTTACATGTAGTTAAAATATTATAGTGTGGTATCAGGCCACAAGTTTTAGAATTACTTGGAGATTTGTATTAACAGGCATGACATTTACATAGAAGAATTGAAAACATACTGTTATGCTCTACATTTTGTGGGGTTTATTGCTGTAAGGCACATCTGTCAGGTGAATTAGTATTCTCTGAAGCTGACAGGTGAACTCTCTGGAGAATCTGTTTTTGTGATAAATACAGCAAAGTTAGCAGAATGGTGTGGTTTTGTCTCTGCATCGCTGGAAGGACAACTGTGGTCAGTGGTGTTGCTCTACAGGAACAGCTGAACTGTCTAAGGCAAAGGCCTGGCTGACTCATTTGGGAAACTGGGCTTTTGTGCAAGCCTGTTCAAGGCACCAGGACAGATTCTTACAGATTTTTTTTAAGGTTCCATATTTCTTGTTTCAAGATACATTTCTTTGACTCGACCCTTAGTAGTAGAAGGATACAAAGCAGAAAATTTAAAAGAGAAACAGAAAAACGATGTAAAATATGAAAGTACTGTACATGACAAATATTACTGACAAAACCTGGTGCAGTTCTAGAAAGTTTTATGGTAATATGCTACATGGTAATCTATAGAGAAAAGAGAATTTTCTGGGGTTTATTTACAGAGAATAATTGACCTATTTCACTCCATGTCTATGTGAGATGAACAATATATGTAGTAAATACCAGCTGAGATAGTGTATTTTTACAGTAGTAGGTAGTCAAATTCAATTTGAAAATTTTTCACACCTAAGTGATATAATAGTATTCTTACAGGAAGGCAATATCACTAATACTGACTGACTCTTCTTGTTTTCATTTTAAAACCCTATGCCTTACTCAGATAATATTTTTTTTTTCATTTTGGTTCAGTGGAATGTCCATCTAAGAAAAAATAATGGTTAGCCTATAACAGGAAAGTTTCTGTGCCTTTTCTTTATTTCCTTTCTAAACTACCTTCCAACTTCCACAAATCTTTCTACAAGAGGAGTATGGAGTGTGTTGTTTCATTGTTATGATATCTTATCTTAAATCTTCTCTGGTAACTATTGACAAATGGTACATAGTAACACTTCCAGTGACTTGCTGTTCAGTAGTTTAAAGCAATATAATGCATACAGACCCTATTTAGGCTGAATAATGTACACTTTTTGCACGAACCTGCAAAAAATGGTTGTTGAAGGTGAGAGATTTGGCCAGTTCTGCTGTATTTCTTAACAACAAAATTAGATCATCCTTCTTTGTGTCTTTTCACAACTACACAGAAGCTTTGTATTTCCATTCTACTTCCATTATTTCTTGTGCTGCTATCTGTACCATTAACAGAATCAATAAAGTCATATGGGTTGCTATTTAGAAATATTTGTCTCAATAAACACTAATTTTGGCTTACCCTAGGAACACAGCTTGGTTAAAAAATGTGGAAACCTTGATAAACTGCATTGTTTTCAGTATTAATTGTTAAATGATGTAATCACATAAGAATCTGGTGCATCCTTATTGTTACTTTACTACAAAGCAGTGTTGCTCTCCAGCCCACAGGAATTTATCATGACAGTGAATTTTCTTCACGTAGAGACCTTGAATCTTTAAGGCATCAGCCTTGTGTCCTTCTGATCAAAATTAATACTTACTAGTTCCATATGTAATTATTAACATCAGTTTCTTGTTCAAGGAAGACTCCTCACATTATCTTTTCATAAAGGTGATCAGAGTCTTTTCCCATCATGGGTTCTTAGTTGTTGGAACTATACTCTCACATGATGATTTTTCACATTCAATGTCCTTCTTCTCCACTACCACCTCAAAAAATATATTGCAGAACATTTTTATCTTTTGTCAAAGGCCTAGATTTATTTTGATTTAGTTCCACTGCCTGTCTTTTACCAGTTCTTGTCTTGTCTTTCTTCCCCTCTCTTTCAGAGGATAAAGTATGGACAACTGTGTACCATGATCTGCAAATGCAGACTTCTGTGGGAGGCAACAGCCTGGAGAAGTTATCTGTACTGCAGCTCAACTACAGTGCAACAATGGACCAGATTTCTGCCATTACCAGTAGTGCTGAATACTGTGAGCAGTTTATCTCCTACTCTTGCAAGATGTCCCGGCTGCTGAATACACCAGGTAGGCTGAGAATGGGATATCCACTAAATATGGTGTTAAAAAACTTTATCTGAACAATTTAACAGGTATTGCTGTTAGACTAGTTCATTCATTGAACAGACTTCTTTGTTCTCTTTCATTAAAGTTGACAAAGAGGTAAATAGCTAAAAATACAGAAGACATTATTTTCTTTTTTAAAATTTCCTGTTTGCTTACTACGAAAATGATTTTTATTGCACTGTGTGTTTTTGTGTTCTTCTCTCAGATCTGTTGCTCCTTAAAGCAGGAGGCTTTTGCTAAACATGGTAACTTTTAAAGTTTAATCAATAGAGGCATTGAAAAATTGCTTTGAACTTTATCCTGGTTTTCTGGTTGTCAGTTTTCATATGCTACAAGTAGCAAGGGCACTGACTGAATAAGGGCTGGAATTTTCCCACTAATATTTCTGAAACAGTTTCTTAAACACAGAGTATTTCTGGGTAATCAGATGCCTTACACATTGTAGGGACTGTCATGGTCAGTAATGTAATTGTGTAAGAAATGATATGCTGTTACCTACAAGTAGATTCATTATAAGTTTCTTCTTTTGCTGTGTAGCTTTACTGGAAGAGAACAGTCCTAGTACTGCTTTCTGTATATGCCTCCTCAACAAGTGTTACTTGTAAGTGATAAAGACAAAAGTATTAGTTGTTCCAGAATTAGTAAAGCAGCACATAAGAAAGGAATTCCATTTTAAAAACCCTTTTAATATGCGTCTAATACTTTATGTATGTTCTAATTGTATATGATAGATTTTGATGTTAAATAAATCTTAATGGTACTTAGGGAAGACTGGTTTATAAGTGGAAACATATAACACATTTTCATGATTGTGAAATGAGTTCATTGTTATAAGAGCAATCCAAATGCATTTCAGATTAGTTTCATGGCTGCAAGCTTACTTTAGAGTGCTTCCCCTCATGAATTTGTTTTGATACATTTTCTTATGGTGCTATAGATAAGGATTCATTTGGCATGCATGTGCATCTTATTCCTATTTCCATAAGCATTCCGTTAGTTAATAGACACTGTAATGCTTGTTACTCCCTCTCCCTCCTTCCTATTGTTTTTTTAACTTTTCTAATGCATGCTTTGTCTCTGTTGCTGTTATTTTGCTCAATTTAGCATAGCACAGAGACTCTGCACTGTGGAAAATGATTTCTTCTTTCTTGGGCCTTAATATATAGGATCCTGAATCATGTTCATAACTAGAAGTATTGTGATTAGATTCTGCTGATGGATACAAGCTCCCTACTTGCATACACTTCAGAAAAGTTGTATATGGGTGTATCTTTGGGCAGGTATTAGAAGGCAGATTTATTTGTTAGTGGAGCTGGAGATAATGTACTTAGAAAGCTCATAGTTTACACAGAGTACAGTGTTAGATTCTTCTTCTTGAAATGTATAAGACTATTATTTCTGGACCAATTTGTGATTGTTAGTAGATATGTATATTATAATAAAATAAATATACACCATAATTGCAGGTGTTTGCCCTAGATTTAGAAGGACAATTAAGCAGCATAAATTACTGAAATTTTTTTAAAGAAATAATCAGTTCCAGCTATTTGCATTTTTAAGGTTCTTAGAAATTTGCGAGCATCCTTTGCAACTATCTCCTTCTTCATGTTTTAAACCTTTTTATGGAAAAACAAATTCTCTTAGAAACTAGTTTTTTGGTATGGAAAGTGAGTTTCCACAGGTATTCTGTAGTGTGTTATTTTTTCCTTTTAAGTGAGAGAAAGAAGCAACAAAGGCAGATTATTTTAACCTAGACAGTAACAAAAAATTATACTGCAGTGTTTGCATAACACCTGTAATGGTTTGTACACATAGAACAGCAGTGATTTGTGTGTTAGTGGGGAAGAGGCCAATCCATTTTCTTTCTATGTGTTCTTGGCTTCAGTCTATGGTTTCTAAACGAAAGAACTAATTTTTCACACCTTTCTCTGTTTTGAAGGATTGCCATATTTGCTGAATATATTATGACACCCTATTCATCTCACAGCACAGCTCCAAGTACTCACGTGGCTTCTTCCACCACTGAGCTTTTTGTATAAATCATTGCAGTATGGTGCCCACACAAAGAAATTTAAAAAAAATCAACATTTATATATTTCTTGGGAAGTGAGAACCTGATGGTGTTGCAGCCAGTAGTAAAACCTCTCTAGGCTTCACGGGATGAGATCAGGATTTCTCGCCTTGACCACAGGTGCTTTTCTAGGCCGAAACTTTTTTGTTTACATCTTCCAGATGTTTAACTAACCACTTAAGATAGAAAGCTCCTTTTTGTTTTAAATTGCATCAAAGAGAACTGAGAAAATGGAGAAGACAGTTCAGCAACTCAACTTTTTCACCT